>NC_044549.1:193954122-194643395 GCF_007565055.1 Rhinopithecus roxellana | reverse complement strand
TTATTCCCTAAAATTGGTGACTTGAAGTCACTTTTGGTACTCTTCAGAATTTGTGCTCCCTCCTTGTAGTATTATGTTTTTTAACCTATTTTACCCAGAGTAGGCAGAACTGGCATTTGTCAAGCAAGAAGTCAAGTCCTGCAGCTCTTAAAAATGGTAAGTGGGACTCCGACAGGTCTTCTCTGCCCACTTTGTGGAACGTGAATGGATGGCAAGGATGTCTGCACAGTGCCCAGACCAGCTACTGGGAGTGCAGAGTGAACAGCTGAAACTGATCAAGTGGGTGCTTGTTGATTGGACAGCCCTCGCATCCCTCCTGGTCCATATTCACTACTACCCTCTCTTCCCTTCCCCACCTTGCTATTCCAGTCTGACTGCTTCTCTCTGAAGTGGGGGACACCTCTGCCTTTCTGCCTGGTCTTCCCAACATAGGCAAATTCTGGGTGGAGCTCAGGGTTGGCCATGGAGAGACAAAAATTATGGTGACTACTGACACTTCATCAATGCCCTGGGCACTGAATCTATTCTAACTCCCCACTGCCCACCCCCTCCCACCCCTCCTGACCCTACACACAACACACACCGCCTACATATTCTCTTGGAAACACACTTCATGTACTGGATACTATTCTAGCTCAAAATAGAGATGTCTTAAATCCTGCCTTCTTTTAATCCTTTTCAGTTTTTGGAGTTCTTAAAAAATGCCTTTAATGTTTACAATTCTGGAGAGGAATTCTTTTTTCAAACTTTTTTTTTTTTTTTAATCTGCTCATCTCACTAATGGCAGTAACAAACAAAAGGATGGACCTGCCTTGCCTGACCTGGACCCCCTTTTCTCAGCAGCTTGCCCTCTAATGGCTTGTTTCATACTGCCAGTTCCCCTTTTCCCCGCACACCCTGAGAGCTGCAGGCAGGGCTGCCTCCGCAGGTCAAGGGCTCACCTGCCCAGCCAACCGTGTTCTAGAGAGTTTCCCTGCAGTCCCCCTAGTTGTTGTGTGTTCCTTTTTTGTTGTCTTGAGACATCACCTCTTCTTTTATATCTTCTTACATTCTTACATTATATCTTCTTACATTTTTTAACCAGAAAAAAATTACAGTTTCCCTTTGGTCTAGCAATGAGCGCTTGAGCCTTGACAATGACAATTCTTTATTGCTCTTTTCCCTACTATTTTCTATAATAAACTATCCAGGCTCATGATTAAAGACCTATTTTTCATCTGATATAAGTAACCACCCCAAATAATAATAAAACAAAAACAACAATAATAGCATACATTTATTAAGTACTTACCAGATACCAAGCATTATTTTATGTGATTTAGTTTACATGTATGATCACTTTTGACCTTAATAATGATTCCTGCTCTACAGATGAGAAAAGTTAGGTACAGAAAATACAGGCCGGGCACCGTGGCTCATGCCTGTAATCCCAGCACTTTGGGAGGCGGCCGGATCACCTGAGGTCAGGAGTTCAGACCAGTCTGGCTAACGTGGCGAAAACCCATCTCTACTAAAAATACAAAAATTAGCCCAGCGTGGTGGCACGCTGGGTCCCAGCCATAGTCCCAGCTACTTGGGAGGCTGAGGCAGGAAAGTAGCTTGAACCTGGGAGGTGGAGGTTGCAGTGAGCTGAGATGGCGCCACTGCACTCCAGCCTGGGTGACAAAGCAAGACTCTGTCCCGAAATAATAATATAATAATAATTTAAATAATTTATTGATATTCAAAAGCAAACAGTAACTCACATTAGGAGCCACTGAGATGTACTATGTGTAGAAATATTAGCTGTGAATCTCTTTGACCCACTTCCCTGCTTAATTGGTCTTGGGCATTCAGATACCTCAACTGAAGCACTGTTTGTTTGAGGACGTGGGTGATCTCAGATACCCTCTTGAAGACTCTGCACCAAGACTCTTTTTTTGGCTGCTGTTATCCACAAGTGGCTGCAATTGTTTTTCTAGGGTCTGAGAGAGAGGCTTTATCAGGATTCAGATATCTCTCCCATAGGCCAAAGCCACACTCACTGAGAAGCATCTCTGATTGCAGCCCCCACGATTGTGTTCTTAATGCTTTGGCCCAGCTGGTGGGAGAATCAGTGACATGCTCAGGGGCTGGGCTGAAGAGGGAGATCTACACATAGCAGCAGCCAGAGGCTGGCCTCTGCTTTAAAGGCTGCCTCTATGAGACAGACACAGCCATCAAACTCAGGATACCTGGGGCAGCTTACAGGCCATGGGTCTAGGCATCAGTGTCATGCTCCTGTTGACAGGTTTTGCCCCTTGGAATTTAGAATTTTTCAGATTTTAGAAAAGCAATGTGATGTGTAAGTTGCATATTATATAACACTCCCTGCAGAAACGAGGGCAATACCTCATGATCAAATACATTTATATGTCTGCAGTGAAATGTACAAATATTCAAATTAAGTGGGATAAACAAAGACTGTAAATAGCTTCGTGTTTATTCAGGTCAGGGTTTGCTATCACGTGAGTTTAGATACTAAACTTAGGAAAGCATTTTTAGTTTTCAGAGTTCTGTAGATAAGGGATAGTCAACCTCTCTAGAGAGCAATTTGACAATATTTATTAAGAATCTTATAATGCATGTACCCTTTCACCAAAAATCTTTACATGCAAAAATCTAGCAATAGGAATGTTCACCACAGCATCATTTTTGTTTGAAAACAAAAACAAAACCAAAAACAATCTAAATGTCTACCAGTAGGGGATTCTTTAAATAAATATAGTGCATCCATACAATAAAATTGGAAGTAGTCCTTGAAAACATAATGTTTGCTTATTGACTTGGAAAAATGTGCACGATATGTTATTTAGAAACAAATGTAAGCTATGAATACAATCGTATTTGCATAATGAAACCTGGAAGGGTACACTTTAACTAGGCTTATTTTCAGGAATTAGTCTTATAAGTGGCTTTTATTTATTTAATGCTAATGTGGATTTCTGCATTTTCCTTATACTAAGTTTGAAAAGTAATACTCGTCAAACATTTCAAAGAATTCAGATCTGTATAAGCTAAAACAAAGGGTGCTACCCCACTTCACTCTCTCAACTCCCTCCTTGGAGGCAACACACAGCAATTTAGTATATTTCTTTGCAGACCCTTTTCTATGTTTGTAAATGCAAACTTTAAAAAGTAAGTTTTTGGCTGGGTGAGGTGTCTCACACCTGTAATCCCAGCACTTTGGGAGGCTGAGACAGGTGGATCACCTGAGGTCAGGAGTTTGAGACCAGCCTGGCCAACATGGTGAAACCTCATCTCTACTAAAAATACAAAAAATTAGCCAGGTGTGGTGGCGGGTGCCTGTAATCCAGCTACTTGGAGGCTGAGGCAGAAGAATGGCTTGAGCCTGGGAGGCGGAGGTTGCAGTGAGCCGAGATTGTGCCACTGCACTCCAGCCTGGGCAACAGAGGGAGACTCCATCTCAAAAAAAAAAAAAAAAAAAAAAAGAAAGTAATTTTTTATTCACGGAATCATACCATGTCTGTTCCTGTGTCTGTGTTTTTCATGATACTTTTTTTTTTTTTTTTTTTTTTTTTGAGACGGAGTCTCGCTCAGTCGCCCAGTCTGGAGTGCAGTGGCGCCATCTTGGCTCACTGCAAGCTTCGCCTCCCGGGTTCACGTCATTCTCCTACCTCAGTCTCCCAAGTAGCTGGGACTACAGGCGCCCTCCTCCACACCCGGGTAATTTTTTGCATTTTTAGTAGAGACGGGGTTTCACAGTGTTAGCCAGGATGGTCTCGATCCCCTGACCTCGTGAGCGCCCACCTCGGCCTCCCAAGTGCTGGGATTACAGGCGTGAGCCACCGCGCCCGGAGTCATGATACTTTATTGTTAACTCTTTTCGTGCTGCAAGAAGAGTATACTTTAATTTACTTAACCCTTTCCACATTGTTGGCCTTTTAAGTAATTTATGTTTATTTGCTATCTCAAAGAATATTGCAATGAACATCGTTGTACAGGCGCCTTTGTGACAAGCACAGATTTATGTATAAGAGTTTTTAATTTTGATTTTCTGACTTTTCTGTAATCAACATGCGGCTATTTAGATTATTAAAATATTATTAATCATATTAAAGATTCTACTAGGTTGTTTCTAAAACCCTGAAGCCACTCAGTTGGCCCATCTTTTCTCAGGATAAACGAGCTATTCACCAGCACCACCATGTAAATAAATACCACATATTTTCGGGCCACATATAGTTTTTACAGATTTTACTCTTCCCAAGGAGTATCTCATCCAGGGCTGCAGATGGGAACCGCCTGAGGGAAGGAGCAGCAGTTGCCAAAAACCATGAGGTGGGGCAGGTGGATTGTCCTTGGATGGCTCTGGGTCTCTGAGGTGCAAGGGACTGCTGAGTCCAGACGGAGGGGACTCCTAAGAGAGGGAGGCAGGCAGAGTGGGAGCTTGGTTGGGCCCAGTCTCTGGGCCTCCATACCCTCTAGCTTTCCTGTTCCTTTTGTGCTTGCAAACAGATACCACATTTCCTCAATTTTCGCATATACCTTCCTGTTCTGCATTTTAATGTTTCTGAAATGGGAAGTGGGCATTGAGTATGGGAGTGTTCATTTCCCTTGCTCTTTTGAAGCCTGTTATTAAATAGATGGTGCATCGTGTCACTGAGGAGTTCTAGGATTAGGGAGTATAAAGGTTCCTCTTTTATTCCACTTCACCTCCAGCCCCATCACACATGCAGCTCCAGCTAGCCCACCATCAGATCAGGGGCTGTAAAATTCCATGCTTTGTGTGTACAGCATGAAGAAAAAAGCTGTCAAGTCTTTTCTGAAATGCAGACAGGACTCAAGCGTGAGACAACAGTGGGGCTCATCACTCCTTTCCTTGGTTGCTCTGTGCCCATCCCTTTCAATAATGCTGCTAGAACCCTTCTGTGTAATTAGTGGGGGCATAATTAATACATGAGAGGAGTCTTTCTAACAGATCTGAGCAAGCGTATTCTCTTAAAAATGGGATGGGAAGCAGAACCTTACAGGCTTCTACACGTTGGGCCAAAACGTCCAGTGAGACAATCAAGTCCCCATCCTCAGCCACTTATATTCATATACTTTGTGGATGGACCCAGCCCCATGAAGGAAAGTAAAGGAGTTAGGAAGAGTTCTGAGTAGCTGAACTGGAATTGAACTGGGTGGGTTTAAAGAGTTGGGGAAATGGGGCTGGGCACGGTGGCTCACGCCTGTAATCCCAGCAGTTTGGGAGGCCGAGGCAGGTGGTCAGGAGTTCAAGACCAGCCTGGCCAACATGGTGAAACCCCGTCTCTACTAAAAAAGTACATAAATTAGCTGGGCGTGGTGGTGTGTGCCTGCTCTACTAAAAAAAAATACGTAAATTAGCTGGGCATGGTGGTGTGTACCTGTACTCCCATCTACCCAGGAGGCTGAAGTGGGAGAATCACTTGAATCCGGGAGGCAGAGGTTGCAGTGAGCTGAGATTGCGCCACTGCACTCCAGCCTGCGCAACAGAGTGAGACTGTCTAAAAAAAAAAAAAAAGGCCTGGTACGGTGTCTCACACCTGTAATCCCAGCACTTTGGGAGGCCGAGGTAGGTGGATCATGAGGTCAGGAGTTCAAGACCATCCTGACCAACATGGTGAAACCCCATCTCTACTAAAAATACAAAAATCAGCCGGGCGTGGTGGTGGGTGCCTGTAATCCCAGCTACTTGGGAGGCCAAGGCAGGAGAATTGCTTGAACCAGGGAGTTGGAGGTTATAGTGAGCCAAGATCACAGCACAGCACTCTAGCCTGGCAATGGATCAAGACTCCGTCTCAAAAAAAAAAAAAAAACAAGTTGGGAAAATGAAGTTGATGTTGCAGTTGCAGTAAGAGGGTCATTGGAAGGCAGAGTCTGAGGAAGACACAAAGAAACAAATGTTTATGAAATACCCACTGTGCACCAGGCACTGAGATGCAGTCTCAGCCCTGGGATAGATGTTCAGGTCTCTCTATAGGTGTTCAGGTCTCTCTATAGATGTTCAGGTCTCTCTATAGGTGGTAATTTGACCAGCTGAAGGCCACACAGTTAGGGATTGGGTCTTTGGTTTGTCTGACTCTCAAAGCTTAAAAGAAAACATCATTCTTGTTGCAGCCTCAAATTCCCTTTTTCCTCAGGTCCCTTTCTTCAGCCTTTTTCCTGAGTCCATCCAGCACACCACTGTTAGGATAAACTTTCTAGAACCCTGGTTCAGACGATTCCCTCCACAACCTGGCTCCTCTCTATGGGTAGAAATGTGCTCCCCTCCCAAGGCCTTGCACAGATGACATGAAGATATTGGCCTGGATTCTCCCTGAAGTCTCTCCCAGGCCTGAGGGTCGTGGTTTTATGGTTAGAAAGGCTAACTCCTTTATAAACATTTTACTAATTAATTTTACAAGTTTCTGACTGCCAGTAGGCACAAAGCAGCACCCTTGTCCCCAGCCAAACTTGCTTTTCTCCATCTCTTTTGCATGTCTTAGTGACTTATCCATCTTCTACTCAGTTGACCAAGCAAGACCTGGGTCTCAACCTCGATGCTTCTTTTTCCCCCCTCACCATGCCCTACCCAGTCAGTCATTGATCATTAATGTTGCCTACATCTCTCTCGAACCCACCCTTATCTTTCCATTCCCGCTACTACACCCTTAGTTATCTCTTGCTTGGAATAGTTTTCTACCCGTTCTTCCTACCCCTATTTTCCTCTCCACCCTTTCCAACTTTTTCCACGTTGCAACCAAATGATCTTTCTACAATATAAAGCTGACATGTCACTCGCTATTTTAAATCCCTTCAATGACTTCATCATCCTCTTAAAGGTATTAACATAACTCACAAGGATTTCCTTTTCTGGCCACTAATGTCTCCCTGTTTTGTTTTCCACTCCTCGTCCCTTCCCGTTCTATGCCCTAGTTGTGTGAGCCACCTACAGTTTCATATGTGGGGGAAAACATGTCCTAGAACATGGATACATACTTCGAATGTTAAGCCACACTGTTACACTTCTAGAAATGCAGCAATATTAAAGCACTAAAGTTCAACTGCAAAGCAGCATTTTTTTCTCGAAATCGTGTTGTTTCAGGGCTTCCTTCACACGCTGGAGGGAGGGATGAGTCAAAGGTCACATTCCTTGTGTGGCTGGCTTTTCCTAAGGAACCATAAAGGCAAGTAGGTGCTAAGCAGGATTTGCATCAAGAACCAGAAGTGCTATCCCCAGGGTTCCTGGGAAAGCTGCCTTCTTCACTTTTGGGCTGTTCTGCCAAGCACTGCCAACTGCTTTCTCCCTCTGAGCTTCTTGCGAGAAGCTATTACTATCACTCAGTTTAATTCCCATTTAATATAGTGTCTAGATAAAGACGGAGGATTCATGGGCTCAGTCTGTGAAGGTGCAGTGCAAATGTGTGAAAATAAAACATCTCCCAACCTCACCATCAGAGACACAGATTTTATTTATTTTCTCGGGAGTAGAGTGTCTGGTGAGGTCTTTTTTTTTTTTTTTTTTTGCTTTTGGTTGTTGTTGTTGTAGCTCAATGGAGCATTAAATTTAGAGTGCAGTCTGATCTGTCATAGCCAGAGCCAGCAGGATTGTGGGATGATGTGACCTGGAGATATTAGTCTTCTGAGTTTTGTAATAAATCCCTTGGTCTGTGACTGGGGCCCTGAGGGAAGGCTCCAGCCTTAGCCTGTTCTGAACAAAAGTGTGGAGTCATACGAACACAGTCACAATCACACTTGCAGAGTGCATTTTGAGGCCTTCTTTTAGTTTGGGATTCCCCTAAAGCAGATCTCAGGAAGCACATGGGGATTTAGGGAAGTAAGACAGGGGAAGGAAGGAAGCCAGTCCAGGGTGAATTAACAAGCAGGTCACCTCTGTGGGCAACTGGGGCTCAATTCACTGGAGATTCTTCTTTTTTTTTTTTTTTGAGTCAGGGTCTCACTCTGTTACCCAGGCTGGAGTGCAGTGGCTCAATCATAGCTCACTGAAGCCTCATAAACTCCTAGGTTCAAGCAATCAATCCTCCCTCCTCTGCCCCCTGAGTAGCTAGGACTACAGATGTGCGCCACCATGCCCAGGTAATTTAAAGACTTTATTTTTTATTTTTTAGAGATGGGGTCTTGCTATGTTGCTCAGGCTATTCTCAAACTCCCGGCCTCAAGCTACCCTCCTGCCTCAGCCTCTCAACGTGTTGGGATTATAAGCATGAGCCACCATGCTAGGCCCACTGCTGATTCTTGAGAGATTGTCCCTGAGTGTGGGGAGGAAGTTGGGGTATTTATTGACGCTTTCCTGTTTCTCACTGGGGAACGGTTGCTTCTTGGGGGCATTTTTTGATGGCAACACAACACTTTGCTGGTTTTCCTTACACATCTTAATTAGTTTTCAGTCTACTTTTTGGGCTCTGCTCACTCATCATTAAATACAGGAGTGCCTTAGGGCTTGGTGTCATCCCTGTTTTCTTAATTATCTATGCCATCATCTTACACTATTTTATCTGCATCCTTGGTTTTTAGCTTCACTTGCATGTTCATGACTCTAATTGCTGGTTTAGGCAGACTGCTAGTTATCTCCTCAGATCTATTCTCCTCTTCTTCCTTCTGAATAGGCTTGTGTCCAGAACCTGGGCTTTCCAGCTAGACCTACATTTCCCACCTCCCTTGTGACTAGGTGTGACCAGCTTTGAGGGTTCGCCAAGTTTGAGCCAATGGGATGTTAGCAAAAGTGGTGGGTGCAACTTTTGGCTGATCTCCAGCTTAAAAACAAACCACTTGCCTTAGACTTTTCTCTCTTCCCCACAGGCTGGGACACAGACAAGGCAGTAACTTAACTTTGCCATTTCTGATGAGGACACACTCTGAGGATGGTGGAGGAAAATGATGGCATGAGCCTGGGCCCCTGAATTATCTCACAAAACAGAGTCATACCACAGTAAAATTCTACTTTATTAAGCATCTGTATTTGGAGCTTCTTTGTTACATTATTGCAACTTAGCCTGTTAATTAAGTGAGAAACCAGCCCCGACCTCTCTTCTGAGATCCTATCCAAATTCAACTCCACAGTTCTACTAGGATGACTCTTAGGCCTTCAATAAAACTGAACTCTTAATTTTCATTTCCTCCCTCTTCTAATATAACTCTTCTCCAACATTCTCTTTTTCCATAAAGTTAATCTTAGCAAATCACTTTATTACTAGAATGCTAGAGTTTATTTTTTTAATGACTCTCTTTATCTTATCTCCACATCCAGTCAAATTACGACATCCCATTGATTCTACTTTCAAGATAACATTACATGTCCATACACTGAATCTTCCTGTTTTTTCTTTTTTGGATCTCTAGAGATCCATCATATTCCTCTGTTATTGTAAGTTCAGGCAGGGACACTTTTTGTTTTATTTTGTTTCATTTTCTTTTTATGTTTTACGCTTTCTTGTCTTATTCTTTATGTGTATTCCCATATCCCTTTTCTCTACAAGTACGTTCTGATGTGTTTGGTATGTGTCTTGTAATAGGTATATATCTTTGAAAAATGCACGATATTTGCATATGCAAGTATTTTCATTTTTAATATGGTATTGTAATAGAGATCCCATTCTAACTTTTGTAATCTACTTAGTACTTTAAAATATGTATCTGTGTTGCTCTATGAACCTCTAATTCATTACTTCCATTTGCTTCGTGTGTTCCTTAGTGGGTCAGCACCACATTTTTTTTTATCCATTCTCCTAATGCTGGATGCTTCAGTTACCACAAAATCCCTGCTTCCAAAGACAAACAAACAAAACGAGTTGCCAAAACATCCTCACATATGTTTCTTCATGGATGTGCATGTGAGCTCTTCTTGGATATATATCCAGAATGGGATTTCTGGGCCGTAGGGTATAGGCATACTTAATTCCACTAAGCAATGGTAGGTTTCTACTGGTAGTGCTGCATCCAGCCTTCTCTCTCACCATTGGGGCACAAAGATTCCTTTTTCCCCAAACACTTGCTCATTATAATCAAGATATGGTTCTATGTGACTTTTTAATTTGCCAATTTTATGCCCATAAAATGATATCTTATAATTACTTTAATTAGTGATTTACTTAATTGTGCCTGTGTGAGCATTAATTCTCATGCTTGATTCTACCTCCACTTCTTTGAATTGCCTGTTCATATTCTTTGCACATTTTTCCTCCTATTGCATTTACTGACATGTTCTTGTCAATTTCGGGGTGGGGGGAAGTTTCTTTTATCATAGGAACTATTCTAATCATGTATTATTCCTATTTGTGTTTATGTTTATGAGCATGTTGGTGCCAGGTAAAGCTCAAATGAACTCATAGGAACAAATGATTTCCAGTAGTTCGTATGGAGAAAGGAGGTGAGAGGACTGAGTCATCACTCTGAACATGGTAGGATAGTCATATGGAACTCTACCAAGCCTGCACTGTGGCAGTTAGAACCCCCATCACAGCAGTGCTATGCTGCACGAACCACTACTTTGTGCAAACCAAACTTCCACACTTCATTAACAATAAAGGTATTCGTAATTGTGCACTGAAGAAGTTTTAATTATATGGTGCTTTAAAATTTTCAGCACTCTATTTTGGAGTGCACCATTAAATTGATTAGCCCATTAAAATCAGTGGCTAAAAAATGAGTTCATTGTTAAAAAGATAATGATACTGACAGTGACTAAAACAATGGGCCATCTTACTCAAAATTTTAAAAATCCAGCCATTAACATGTGAAATGTAAAACGTGCAAATAAATTTTCCTGCTTTTATGTCCAACATTGGTGATTTAACTGTGAGCAAAACAACATCATTAATCATCCTAAAGCAAATTGTTAGTTTGACTTTCATCCTTTTTAGAGTTTTGCTTGTGTTTAATTTGCAAATTAATTTTTATAGTATTTTAAAAAAGATTTTGTAACCATGAGATTTTTATAGTTATTTTTATGTTTCTACATTTTTAAATAACATTGTAATAAAAGCAATCTTGACAAACACTGGGAGTCTGTAAGAATTTTGTCGTTAGTGTATACTGAAGCATTCACAGAGTTGTGGTGAATGGTGGTCACCAGAATAAATTCTAAAATATCAGGCAAGACAGACAATTCAAATATATGTTAGTTTGAGGTGAAGATAACAGGTAAGGTTAACACACCCGCAGGTTTGTGGTAGATATGATGGGCTGACTCTCAACCGCCATTCCATTCTTCTAGTGTCTTCCCTTCTTGCAGAGACCAGAAAGCCAAGAAATACATTTTCTAGACTCCCTTGCAGGTTGAGTTCTGGAGAGAATTTAGATTTGGCCTTTCAGGAGCACATATGTGAGTGTGGGGAAGCTGAAGTGAGCAGATGCCTACCATCTGCTCTTTCTGTTGCCAGGCACTCTTGTGGAGCCAGTTGTATTCGTCCCAGGGTCCAGCCACTATCTCTGAGGATGTTAGAGGCCGAAAGTAGCTGGTGCATGCTTTCAATGATGTGGATATGATGGTCTCCTGGTTGTGGTTCTGTCTCCACAGTGGCCCCCTGACTGTGGGAGAGGCAGCAGCTCTTTTGGTGGCTCAGTTATTCCTGTGGCTTCGGAAGTCATTTTAAAAAGCTCAGCTTGTTTGTTGAGTGCTTCCCGTGATCCTATAAGTTCTAAATACCCTGTAATAATTTGTTCTTGCCTAGCCTGGCTAGAATAGATTTTGTTCTTTACAACCAAACCTTGGCTAACATAAGTTTGAATCCTTGTAGAGGGAGACTTTCCAACTGCCAAAATCAATTCACTCCCAAGGTAGGAGCATACTTTTTTGTGCAGGGCTCTTGCTAAGGCCACATAGGATATAATTTTGCTTTGTGCTGCTAGGGAGCCCAGAGACAAGACCGTTTATGTGGTCAGTGGCATGTGAGCAGCACAGGCTGTGGAACCTGAGTTCAGGGATGGGTGGGGTGGCATAGGGGGAGAAACCACTGTGTGTAGATGGCCAGGGAAGCCTCCTGGAAAAGGTGGCACCTGAACTGAACTTCAGTGAATTGAGTCTAGAGAGGCAATGGGAGGGAAAGAGATGGCATGGGAGATACGCAGAATGGTATGAATAGCATGCAGAGGTGGAGAATTAAGTGTTGGCCAGATCCTGGAAATCCTTGAATGCTAGGAGAAAGATTTAATAATATTTTATTCTTTAAGCAATGGAGAGCCATTGCAGGTTTTGAGTAGAAGTAATATGATTAAAGCTGTGCTTTTTTTTCCTCCCTTACTTCTGAGAATAAAGAAAGCAGTGTTTACATGATAAGCCTTTGGAGTGACTGGAGTGACAGAGGTTGTTTCATGGTGTGTGACTGAAACTGAGATACTCTTACGTGGCCTGTTAATTTAAAACTTCAGGCAGTGGCACCCATAGGAGCATTGCATTTAGCATTCTGAAAGACATCAGAAGAGCCATTCCAGTCTCAACAAGCCAGTCCATGTTGTAACTATTGAAGAAGAAACCAAGATTCCCCCCAGATTCCTAAGAGCCATCTTCAGATTGAAATCGATGTTGCAAAATGTCCTTTCCACATTTTTTTCGGTTGTGCAGAATGAAAAAAATGTGGAAAGGACATTTTGCAACATCGATTTCTTTAAGTAGCAAAGTGGGAGAGATTTGATTTCAGGATTTTACTTTCTCTATGGCAACAATGGAAGACTGATTGCATGGCTGGAACTTTTATATTCTCTAAGAACTGTAATTTTTGTGTGGAAACTTTATAATGGTGGGGGAGTCTTAATTTTATTTTTGTTTTTCTGGATTTGGGCTGAGTTCCTTGTATAACCTTCTCTGATGAGCGATGATGGATGATGTAGTTGGGATACAGAATGGGGACAAATTGTCAGGTAGTGAACTTTGAAGTTAAATGAGCGGCCTTTCTTGACCTGTTGCAGATATTTCTGGGGGTTATAAAAAAAGAGGCATTGCTTTTAGGGTAAAAGTATCTGAATGGGAACCACAAGAATGGAGAAAGAGGTGTCCCTGATAATCTGTGGATTTTCTACCCAGAGACAGACCATCTAGATTTGACTGACAATAGACCTGGCTATGGAGCCTGATGGTTAATGAAAGCAAAATAGCATGGGAATGTAGACGTCTAAGGTGAGAAAGGTGCTCATGGTATAGTTTCTCACCTACTTACATGCCTTCCTGGTGGAGCTTTCCCAGCCTTGCACTAATCTAATTGGTCACACTTCAGAATGCTGATCAGGCCATGTTTACTTGAGGACAGGTCATACTCTTTCCCTTCTTTGGTGCAGAACTGGGAAATGGAGGCATTTTGTTTGTTGACAAACTTCTTTTCTATTCTTGATTTTGAGAGGCCAAAAGGAACAGTGGGGCAACTTGATTCCATTAGCAGGCTGTTACAATCACTTCCATTCCAAATCAACTTGAAGCAGATCTAAGGAAGCTGACCACACAGTCATGCAGGCTCTAAGCCAGCTCTCACAGAGATCCATTGATTGGTTGAGGACAAAGCAATATGAATCAATGGACACAGATTTCCTTGCTCCCTCTCTTGACTCCATCAAGTGTCATCTTTGAGGCCATCTGTGCCACCCTTGGATGGTCCCACTTCCATGTTCAAATATGACCTATGCATTCTATGCTTGGAATTATCATGTCATTATAATACAGGGAGGAATTTGACTTCCCAGGTACCTTGTTTGGTATGTGTGAAGTCTTTTCTTGTTGACAACCTGATGATTGCTGATATTTTTTCAAGGTGTGTACAAACAGCATCAAAATTCTATGATCAGAGATGTATGGACTAGACTTAGTCCTTTCATTTTTTCTTTTAGACTCCACTAATATTAAACTGCATTACGTATTTTTTCACTATCCTTTTTTTTTTTTTTTTTTTTTGGTGCCAATCTATTTTGCCTGACTGTTCTCTACTTGCTTTTTAACCTGAGCATACAGATGCATTTTATGGTCATTTTCCTCCTCATCATTATACTCTCCACCCTCCTGTTTAGGAGGAGGTCCACTTGCTTTTTTCTTCCCCAAGGCTCTGCTTCCTTCTTCCTCTGGTTTCTAGGCAGCTGAAAGAGTGAGTGCGTGCGTTCCTCCATTCTTCGGTCATGTGCACCTGGATTCTCTGGCCTCTTTAGCCCAGGCGGCTGGGCCGTGGAGAGTTTTGTCTTGAGCTCAGAGGGAAAGAGACATCTTCCTCATTTTTGGCCCTCAGACGTACTCCTCAGTTCCTTTGCCAGAAAGTTCTGCAAATAACAAAGCAGTACTTTGTTTCCCACTTGCTCCTTGTGTACAATGGCAAATGGATCTCAGCAAACTAGTTGGGAGGAAGGTAGAATTGTATTTTAAGATTCCCTATCCAGATGTCATTCAAATCCCACCATTGCTTTTGGCAGAAGATACTCCTGGTCCTGAGCTGGGGGCAGGTTGTGGCAGCAAGAAGCAGAAGACTGAGAGCGATCACCAAGACACGTGTTGCTGAGGGTCTGAACTGAGGACATGGCAGTCGGGGAGGAAGAGACACCTGGATGTGAGAGACAATGGGGGTGAGAACTGGCAGGACATTGGACTGGCACTAACAAGCCATCCTCAGAAGCATGAGCAAGTAAAAAAGTCAGAAACGGGTCAAAGGGATAACTGAACAAATGAATGATAATGATAACAAAGAAAGAGAAGATGTAATAAGGGAATATGGTTAGAAGAACATAGGAATTTAAGAAAACATAAAAACAGATAAAAAACACTTTTGTAGATCAGATTTGCAAACTCCGCTTGCTTGCCTTTTCTTTCCCTTGGGCATGATGCGTGGCTCCCTGGAGGCTGACACAAGTTCAGGGAAATCAATACTAGTTAGTCCAAATGGGGGAAGTGTTGGAGAGGAGCTGGGCCTTATGTTTTCGAAAGCCTTAATGACTGACCAGTCCAATTCAAAAGAAACTGGGATTCTTTTGGTTTTTGGTAATGATCCAGCTTGTACCTTGTCTCCCAGTGGTGCCTTCACTGATTCCTTCTGTCTTGATTTGGTTTCCTCTGAGACCCAAGCTTTAGATAAAGAATCAGGAAGTGATTTCTGGAAATGGGAGTGAGGGGCAGAGAGAGTAGGATAGAGAAGGGGAAAAGCTGGTGTGTGGGTGCTTTGTAGAGATCGTGGCTGTGGTGACAGGAACTTGGGTCTCCTGGAACTGCGGAGAAGGCCAGAAGGCCTCCCTGGATTGACCACTGAGAGAGGAGGCCAGAGTGTCTTTCTAGCACCTCTCCTCCTTACCCCGCCCCCCCCCCCCCCCCCGGCTCCCACTGGCAGAGGGTTGCTCCAGAAGTATTAGCACCGTCACTTTTGGGCTGGGCTGGGCTGGGTTGGTAGCTCTAGGGCAGAAAGTGGAGAGACTATAGAGCTTGAGGGAGGACACCGTGAGCTGGAGGGTGTCCAAGCTTGTGGAAATGTCCACTCTGGCTGCGGCTGAAATTGCAGGTGGGATGTGATGGTGTCCAAGCATCTGCACAATTAATAACCCCTTCAATGAGACAAACCTCTGCCAGACACTTTCCGCCCTGCTTTGTACCAGTGTTGGCATTCAGCTCATGTGCCCCAGTTGCTCAAACACAGAACTGAGAATCCCACCCTCTACTCCCATGCCAGCCCTCAGCCTCTCCCGGGGACCTCTGGATAGTCCTATAATCCAGCAGCTAAAGGGTTAATTTCTGGCCAAGCAGGTCTTTAGCTCCAAGTCTGTCTGACTGGCTGGCCAGCTGGGCATGTGCTCTATTGACGATATTGCATATCACCTCTGATTGTAATCATCTGCCCATATATATACCTCTTTCACCAGATCAATGTGCCTTCAGGCAAGGACTGTTTTATTTATTTATCTTTTTTTAATTTTTTTGAGACAGAGTTTCACTCTTGTTGCCCAGGCTGGAGTGCAATGTCGTAATCTCTGCTCACTGCAACCTCTGCCTACCCAGTTCAAGCAATTCTCCTGCCTCAGTCTCTTAAGTAGCTGGGGTTACAGGTGCCCGCCACCATGCCTGGCTAATTTTTTTGTATTTTTAGTAGAGATGGGGTTTCACCATGCTGGCCAGGCTGGTCTTGAACTCCTTTCCTCAGGCAATCTGCCAGGCTCGGCCTCCCAAAGTGCTGAGATTACAGGCGTGAGCCACTGTGCCCAGCCTGTTTTATTTATTTTTATATCTCCATTGCCCAGGGCAGGGCATGCTACACTTAGAACTCAATACCAGAAACAGAAGTGGTATCAAAATGAAAATATCCATGTAACACCAAGGTTAACCAAAGCATGGCTAATGTCACTCGTGTGAACATAGCTTAAGATGGAATTCAGCACTGAATATTTCAATTCTTACTTTAACCTTGGTCATAATCTCATTCTAAACTGTAACCTAAATCCATTATAAAGCTGGGTTCTGAAGATAAGTATCTGTAAACTTTGGTTCTTTGAGAGTGTATTTGATGTCTAGAAATGACCCAGATTTGTTCAGAGATAAGTCTGGCAAATTTGAGTAGTTTTTCAAAGTGAGAAACACTGTTTTGGATCATAAGTAAGTATATGATGCTGAGGGTTTTTATTTTTCTTTTGTTGTTCTAAGCTGAACTGGAAGGAAATTCCAAAGGATGAAGTATGAATATATTGTGAGCCATGGAAGATTTGTTATAAACAAGTGTATAGCCTTCCAAGATGACTACTTTGAAAGAACACCCTTGTTTGGATATTTAAGTAGGTTTAATATGATTGGTCATGTGCAATTATGGCCATAATTCACCCACAGGTGAACATACACATTTCTGAGCGCTGAGACACATTACTGTCATCCTCTTATGTTAAGCAGCTTCGATGTTTAAGGAGTCACAGACTAGAATATGGAGAACACAGAGCATTATGGGAGCACAGCTTGCTAGCCATTTTCTCATTTTAAAGCTGCTAAGTGTCACCTAGTATTGCTGTACTCTCCCCTTGAGAAGGTGGCTGGATATCTTCTCTGGCATCCGAATGTCGTAAGTCAGTGGGTTGTAGGAATTCTAGAATGTATAACGACTCAGCTACTCCAACCACTACATGCTGCAAAAATAGAAAGAAAAGGCTAGTTGTACTTTCTGGGGATAAAAACCAACTTTCCAAAATTAATTAGACTTTGGGTCACATGAAAGTAGGTAGAGCTGCTGCTCCTTTCCCCTCCACTCCCTTGAATGTGTAACTTGGCCAGAGACTCATTCCTTTAAGTCTAGGTTTCTCAAGCTCAGCACTACTGACATTTTGGGTGGTAGAATTCTCTGCTTTGAGATCCGTCCTGTGCCTCATAGAATGTTTAGCAGCATTCCTGGGCTTCATTCACTAGATGCCAGTAGCATTCACTCCCCTGCCCCTTGTGACAACCAAAAATGTCTCCACACTTTTCTAAATATCCCCTGGGAAGGCAACCTCACCCAACACCCACATTAAGAACCACTGCTTTAAATGGAGAACAAAGTTCTCAGCATCTCTCCTGAGACTAACATGACTTAAATGGTAGAGAACTTTGCCATGTCTTCCACAACAGTGCAGAGCATTCTGTAAATGGTGTGGTTTTGTGAGATATTAGAGGAAAACCCAGTCTTTCATGCCCAAAGGCCCTCCCAAGCATGATTTGTGGCGAGAGGCAGTATTTAGCTGGAGTTTCCTAGTCTTCTGTGACTGCACTGTAGTTTAAGGAAGGAGTGTGGACTTCAGAACCACATGGTTCTGAGCTCAGATCCTTCTCTGTGGGTAAGCTACATAATGTTTCCTAGTGTGGGTTTCCAGGACCCACCTTGTGGAGTGCCTGAGAGGGGAAAATGAAATAATGCAGGAGAATATGCTATTGACAAAACCTCACTTCCCCATCTGTTCCCCAAACCATCCAAGCCAGCTGTAGTAGACATAGTTGCTTTTCTGTGCAGATCCCTTTGGGTCCCTTCTACATTTCCATGCACCCCCTTCCCCAACTGTGTGTCCTTTACTTTTCTTTTCTTTCTTTTTTTTTTTTCTTTTTTTTTTTTTTTTTGAGACAGAGTCTTGCTCTGTCACCCAGGCTGGAGTGCAGTGGTGTGATCTCGGCCCACTGCAAGCTCCGCCTCCTGGGTTCACACCATTCTCCTGCCTCAGCCTCCCGAGTAGCTGGGACTACAGGCTCCTACGACCACGCCTGGCTAATTTTTTTGTATTTTTAGTAGAGACAGGGTTTCACCGTGTTAGCCAGAATGGTCTTGATCTCCTGACCTTTTGGGAGGCCACCTTGCCCTCCCAAAGTGCTGGGATCGCAGGCAAGGCACTGCGCCCAGCCTGTGTCCTTTACTTTTCAGAGCAGCACAGGTGACTCATTTCAGAGGACTGCCCTTGGCTACTGGAGCCACTTTGCCCACATGTGGAGATTGGGAAGTGCGTGGGTGTTTACACATTCCAAGTCTCTCCTTATGGCCACATGTCAATCACAGACAGGTGTTGGAATGAAGTCTCAGTTCCCTTGCCTCAAGTTGGGCCAAACACTAAGGCATAGTTTACATGCCAGAGCTCATCTCTGGATTCAGGTTGAGACTGGAACTTTGTCTGGACTCGCTCCCTTGCTTGACTTCTTCCTATTTTCTTGACTTCTTCCTATTTTCTTGACTTCTTCCTATTTTCTTACCCAATTTCTCCTGGGAGTGCTTTCTACATAAATCACCTGCATGTGAATCATCATCTCCAGGCCTGATTCTGGGGAAGTGTGTGGTCTCTCAAAGTGGCCTCCATTGATTCCTTCCTTCTCTGTACGTGTATGTTGTTCCTCACATTAAGAGGAGGATTCTAATTTCCTTCCCTTGAACCTGGGCTGGGCTTAGTGACTTGCTTAACTAGTAGAATACAGCAGAGTGATGTTCTGAGATCTTCTAAGGCGAGATTATAAACGCCCAGGAGCTTCTACCTGGGGTTCACAGGATGCTGTTTTTTGGAACTCGGCCTCCAGGTGGTGAAAACCCCAAGGCACATGGAGAGGATACTTGTAGCTCCCACATCAAGAGCCCCAGCTGTGCTCCCAGCCTGCAGCCACCATTTACTGCCAGCCATGAGAGTGAAACATCTTGGATGTTGTTATGAACTCAATATTTCTGTCCTTTCAATATCAATATTTTGAAATTCTAATCCTCAGTGTGAAAGTATTTAGAGATGAGGCTTTTTGGAGGGATTTAGGTCTTGAGAGTGGAGCCCTTATGATGAGATTAGTGCCCTCAGGAGATGCAGGAGAAAGCTTGCTTCCTCTCTCTCCCCACCATGTGAGGATACAATCAGAAGACGGCTGTCTGCAAACCTCATCACAAACTGAATCATTTGGCACCTTGATCTTGGACTTCCCAGCCTCCAGAACTGTGAGAAATACATTTCTATTATTTAAGGACCCAATCTTCATTCAACAGCCTGAACTGAGAGAGACGTCCAGCCCAGTGGAGCCTTCAAATGACTTCAGCCCCAGTTTCCATCTGACTATAACCACATGATAGATGCCACTGATATGTATCCATCAGAGCCTAGTAACTCACAGAATCATAAAAGACCATAATAAATTGCTTTAAGCCACTAAGTTTTGGGGTGGTTTGTGTCTCAGTCTGTTTGGGGTGCAAAAAAAAAAAAAAAAAAAACACCACCATAGGCTTCTGACAACAGAAATTGATGTCTCATAGTTCTGGAGCCTGGGAAGTCCAAGATCAAGATGCCAGCAGATTTGATTCTGGTGAGAGTTTTCTTCTGTTCACAGAAAGTGTCTTCTCACTGCTCTTACATGGTGGAAGGATAGAATGAGCTCCCCTGGGCCTATTTTAGAAGGACACTAATCCCATTCATGAGGGTGCCATCCTTATGACCTGATCACCTCCCCAAAGGCCCCACTTCCTAACACCATCACCTTAAGGCTTAACGATTTCAACATATGAATTTCGAGGCAATACAAACGTTCAGACCATAGTAATTTGTTTCATAGTAATAAATACCTAAAACAGGATCTGGCCTGAAGACTTCTCTCTCAGAAGGCATAAGATTGAGCCGAGATGTGCACACCTGCCCAGCTATACTAAGAATATTCTGAGAACAACTCTGCATAAGTGAAGGGTAGTGGAAAAGTTGCCAGCTATGGTGACTTGCAGATAGGATGGCTCTTGGTCTACTGTGTTCCCAATGCAGAAAGAACTGGGGAGTGAGGGTTGTTCTCCTCGCATGATTTTTCTCTGCTCACTTTCTCAGTAAGATGTTTTTATGTTGCTCCTTCCACAGCTCAGCTAATTAGCTAGTTTGTCTGATTGGCTGCTTGCCTTCTAAATATGGGCTTGTGAAAATGACACTTCCCCATTCAAGAGCTTTATTAGCTTTCTGTGTGAGATGCTACCTACTTTATAACAATCTCAGACCAAAATCCCAGTGATGTGGCAACAAATAATCCCCTCCCCACAAAACTAGGTGTTGCTTGCTGTGCCAGGCAATCAATCCAGACAAACCACCTGCTCAAGCTGCCATCTCTCTGTACTAGGGTGATGCAAAAGGAGATAAATTTTGAACTGCTGTTTGAAAGATGTACACTATTCAGGTGAAGGTTATACTGAAAGCCTAGACTTCACCAGTACACAATACATCCATGTAACAAAACTGCACTTGTACTCCCTAAATCTATGTTAAAAAGATGGGATTAGAAAAGGCAGGGACATGGGATGGAAGAAATGGGTATGAGAGGGGTCCACCATGAGGTCTTTGGGACACAAGGAAGATTAATCCTGGGCTGATATGTGCCTCAGTTGACCCTGACTAATCCCCAGTTTGTGCGTGTGTGCATGTGTTTAACCAAGACGGTAACACGTAAGGAAAGGAAATGGTTCGGACCATAAGGAGTCCCTCTTTACCCTTCCCTACCTGTTAATAGCAAGACACATACAGGAGGCCTGGATATGATGGGAGGAAGGATGGGGTCTCATTGCTGCTGTGCCTGGTCCAAAGTCACTGCCAACCTTGTCGCAGATTTGTCATTGGTAGGGGTGGCACTGGCTCATGTCCTTCTCCTCTGGCTTCTGAAATCCAGGTCTTTGGAAACATATGCTGGATAACGGTATTTGTAGATCAGAATGAGCCTCTTCACCACTTCAGTTTCTTCATTAAAGTGCAGCTCAGTCCCTGGATTAACTTTGTCATCAACCTGGTGACGGGTATGAGGCTATGTCCTTTGGAGGATTTGAATCAGAAGTCCTTGGTTTTCTTCATAGACACTATGATGAGATTAGGGCATAAATGAACCTCCAGGGAGGAGATGTAATGTAGCCATCACATTTTACAACTCGAGGGGCAGAATTCATACCACAGTCTTCATGAGCTGGTGTTGAGCAGTGCACTACCTGAGCTGTTATTCTCAGTGGCCATGGTGGAAAAGGAGTCAGTAGGGACTTCTATAAATAGCACTAAGCAGGGGCACAGAAAATGGTTTCTGATTTTCCTCAAAGTCCTGATCATGCCACTTTGCTGCTCAACAGCTTCTTAGCTTTTGATTGCCTGCGATCTGGCTTTTATGATCGCATTCCTTACTACCTCCCCGTCTTCATCTCCAAAGCCTCATCCCCTCACTCATTCTGCTCCAGCCATATCAGCCTTCTTGCTGCTTTTCAAATACACCAAGTGTCCTCCTTCCTTGTAGTTCTTTATCTTCTATGTGGAATATTCTTTGCACTAGATATCTGCATGGCACACTTTATTCCAGTCTGTGCTCAAATATTACCTCCTCAGAGAGGCCTTTCTCACCACCCTGTCCAAGATACTACCCCTGGCACTCTCCATTTCCAGACCTGCTTGGTGTTACATCATAGCACTTCTCACTGCCAGACAATATCTCACATTCTTTTTTTTTCTGTTTATGGAGGGAAGGGTTTTTTCACTGCTCTATCTCTAATCTTGAGGGTATAATTGAGGTACTCAATGTATATCAAATGAATGAATGAATGAGTTCATGCACATGAGCTCGGCTGATCGTGTGCTGTGTGACCTCAGTCCCTTGGATAGCACATATGTTCTATGAGGAGGTGATGGCACCCTGGGCCCTGAAGTCCTGGCTAGGAATTTTGTTTCTCTCCTATCTGCTTTTAAGCAAAGGAGACCTTGTGTGGGGTGTGTGGAAGGATCCAGAAGGGAAGGAAGAAAACAGAAAAAATAAGGATGTAGAGAGTGAGAGATGATGCAGAAAATGCCGGCTCAGGGTGATTTTCCAGGCTGGATGGCATACAAAGGTCCTCCTGGTTGGCTGTGTGATAAGCAGGCAGAGAAATCTCACCAATGAGTGAGGAATCCAGCTTGGGCATGAAGGGAGGTTTAAAGGCCCCAGAGTGCCCAAGGTGATGGACAGTTGCACATGAGGTCCATAGTTACAGCATAGAATAAGGCAGAATCACATCATAATGAAGTTATTTCTTTTTCAATGTTCTTACTGCTTGTAACAAAGAAGAGTCTTGGTCTGACAATGATGTGCTTTACTCCCTCTTTCTAATCTCTTCTTGCAGTAAAGAGGTGACAGGCCTCAGGCTCGAGGTCTGAAGCAGGTAACATTTCCAGATGGAATTTAATAACCCTATTTTATTTTACTTGTAAGTACTTTTTTTTGTGATCACCTTCTGTTTATGGCAAATTGAACTTCTCTTGGAAAGCTGGAAGATTCTGACTTCTCTTGGAAAGCTGGAAGGGCTGGCAAGTTCAGGCTTTCTTTTCCTCATGGCCACAATTTACTGGGATGAAGAGTGGTTTCTCACTTTAAGTGGGGAGTTCTCTAGAATCACCTCTGCTTTCTTTTTGTCTCTTTAAGGGAAATTAGAAACCATCTTCTGCCACCACATTCACTTTATGGGTGTGTCACATGGGGGTATGTCAAGGGTTACAGCTCAGGTTTGTTATCCTGGAGGAAGGATTCTTAATCATATATGGGCACTGGCATTGCCAGGGCAGCTTTTCCTAAATGCTTATCGGAATTGTGTAGAAGCTCTCTCAGTGCCTCTGATAAGCACCTGTGGGTTGGTTATACTACACTGGCCCATAAGAGACGTCAAAAAAGGTTTGCCTCTTCATCTACCCTCTTTCTGTAGGTACCTGTTAGCATTCTTTGACAGTAAGCAACAGAAACTGACATTTGTTAATTTAGTTAAAAAAGGAATTTATTGGAAAGATGTTGAATAATGGATAGTATTATAAAAAAAAAAAAAGTTGACCAACCAGGATTTGGAAATCAGGGAAGCCATGAGAATCTTAGTTAAAACCTTGTAAGCTATCTTCTTTGGGATCCTTCCATCAGTTGTCTCAGCTCTGTGTCTCCGCATTCAAAATTATAATTTCCAGAAGAATCTCAATGGTCTCAGTTGTTTTGGGCAGATGGGGTGGTGGGGTATTTTGAGCCATCAGGACACCAAAAGGAAAACAGTTCTATTAACAAAGAAAAAGAAAGGATACTGAAAAGACATAAACAGTAGATACCAACTATATCCGGTGAGGATCTTCCCAGATACATCTAAAACTGCACAACTGTTTCCTTTTGGCTTGTTTTAGGAATACTGGTTGGAGAGATAATTTCGTATCTGCAGTTGGGGAGCCTGAGTCTTTGAGACATCAAAGTGACACAATCAGGGTTTGAGGATGAATTCTCGATCGGCACTGTAATCCAGAGAACATAAGGTTTAGACTCTTCTCTAAGACTTTGGAACTTATTGTCTAGCAGGTTGAGGTAACAGGCAGCGCTTACTCCATTTGGAAGATGCATCTTATTTTCTTGAGACTCAAGGAAATCTTGTTTTTGAGGCTTGAAATCTTTCCCAGACCCTGTGTCAAACCAGTGACAGGATTGTGCATTTCCGAGTGTGAATTAGTAGCTGGTGGACTCAGGTGTTTCCTAATGAGGCCGATTTAAATAGAATGCTTCTTGGGATGAGAAAATGGACCCGTCTTTTCAATGGTAGTTTTTTTCTATAATGCTAGATTTTGGCTTAGGCTCACCATTTACAACTAGAACTATGTTATCAATCTTGTTTCCTTTTTTTTTTTTTTTTTTTTTTTTTGAGACAGAGTCTTGCTCTGTTGCCCAGGCTGGAATGTAATGGTGTGATCTTGGCTCACTGCAACCCTTGCCTCCTGGGTTCAAGTGATTCTCGTGCCTCAGCCTCCTGAGTAGCTGGGACCACAGGCGTGCACCACCACGCCTGGCTAATTTTTGTATTTTTAGTAGAGACAGGGTTTCTCCATATTGGCCAGGTTGGTCTCAAACTCCTGGCCTCAACTGATCCACCCGCCTCGACCTCCCAAAGTGCTGGGATCACAGGCGTGAGCCGCTGTGCCTGGCCCTTGTTTCCTATTTTTTCTTAGACTTCCAGGACGTCTTCAATTGTAGCAATTGTGAAGGACTTTCTTGGGAATTTTTTCCTCCAGTCCATATATACTCAAATGGGCTTTAGTGGCCAGAGGAAGCCACTGAAGAATTTTTTCCCCCAACCCATATGTACTATTGTAATTTCTACTTTTTTCTATTTTGTTGTGTATTACACTATTTTGTTATATACATTTACTATTATCAACTTCATTTCATTTGTGGGAAAAGGCTGGGCAGAAATAACATGGCCTCTCCTTTAATCATTATTGGCTGGGTGTTCTCAGGAGAGGCTTTCATTTTTCCGTGCCTCATTTTTCTGTAAAATGCCCTGCCGACTTCACTTGGTAGTTTTAAGGGTCAAGTGAATTCATGTGTATGAGAGGGATTTGTACAGCAATATAATCATACAAAGTATTATTACACGTTGTAGCAGCAGCATGAGTAAGAGTAATAATTGGATGAGGCACAGGCATATTTTACTTTAGTTCTGAAATTCAGTCAAGCAAAAGGAAAGGAAAAATCAGGTGATAGAGGTAATATTTCCAAACTGGGGAGAGGGAGGGAATTTTATTTCAGCTTTATGCCTTTCTGAATGCACATTGCCCTTTGTTGACTCAGGTTGCTATGAAGCTACTTTTTTTTGATCAACCTTTCCTGCTGTGAGTGCCCACCCTGTGGTACAACTTCTCTGGCTCTCACCTTGAGGAATGAAACATTTCAGAGCAATACATATACTCTTAACTCTGCCCGGAAACTTGTGGAAGCCTGTGGAATGGACCCCAGGGCTTCTCTGCTCATCAGGTCAGAGCTGGGGGAGGCTGAATCATGCCCCTGGGGGCTTGCCTGACTCAGCATTCCTTTGTTAACCTGGTGTCCTGTTGGAAACCTGAATACCTGGGGAAAGAAAGAGACAAATTTAAGGGCCTCTTTGCTTATACAGAGTTTGTCTCATTTCATTCAGGAAAACCTCTTGTCTCATCACATAATAAAATCTCAGAGACTGCTGTCTGCCTGTAAAAATTATTTGTATTTTCCCAGGGATAAGAATATCATGTTTGTCTTTTAAATAACTTTAAGGGAGATTTTTTTCCTTTGGTCAGTTTTGACAAAAGCGTCAGTGTCTCTCCGGTTTTGGAGATATGCTCCCAATGGTGGAGGTGCTCCCTGAGATCCCTCCAGGTCCAGGACTGCCACGGAACATCTAAGGAGGTGAGGGCAGTCCAAGGAGCACCAGGGATGCGGTGGTTAGGGACAGCAATTTGGGGAATGGACAAAAGTCTAGTTTCCCTGCAATAATAAACCGCAATTCTTTATAATCATTATTTACAATCCAGCCATCTCTTTTTGGGCAAAGCTAGCCTTTATTGGCCAAAGCAGAACATGATAATCAGTGAGTCTTATCAGTCCTTTAGATGAGTAGTCTTAAGAATCTGTTCAATGTTTATCTAGGCGTGGGGCAGGAGGTTAGAAACAGATTGATTAACGAGTTTTACATAATGAAAGATGTACATTCAGCAAAAATATTTTCTGCTTTTCTGTGGCTTTTCTTTTTCATATGCGTATTTATTGTTATTTTATGCTATTTCTTAATGTGTCAATTTGTATGCAATTTATTAACCTCTCTTAAATTAGCATCCTAACACCACTGATGCTGTGATTCCCCATCAATCTCAATATAGTTACATCACAACTTTTGGTTAATCAAATCTGTGTTTATATTTCTAAGACTGAAAATATTGCTTATTGCTGAATGAAGTAGTATAGTATAATTATGTCCTAATCTTGAAAAAGTATTCCATTTTTTCCATTGCTAAGTTTTCTATGTTTCCAAGGCATTTTCTCCATCCCCAACTCATGCCCAGTACTTCTATATATTTGTCCATTTTAAATTAATATTTCTCTCAACTACATCAAATAATCGATCAGCTCCCTGCCCAGAGACCTTCAGATTGATATTGGATTCTTCCTGTCCTCATCTGCTCTGGTTTCTTTCTAAGACTGGTACAGATGTATTTTCCTGACATTTTTTATCACTGTCTCATCTGTTTCTAAGTTTATGTTTTTATTTGCTAAAACATATCCACCAGTAGCTTCCTGAAAAAGGATGCATAAGCAGTAAATTTTTTAAGTCATTGTATTTTTAGTCTGTCCTCATACTCAATTGAGAGTTTGTCTAGATTTAGAATGTCAGTTTGAAATTAATTTTGCCTCAGAATTGAGGTGTAGCTCCATTGCTTTCTAGCATTCATAATTGCTATTGAGATGTCTGATGTAATTCTTTGCATCTTTGTATTCTTTGTATGTGACTTTTTTGTTGTTGTTCTTCCTGTATTTTTTTCTTTTTTTTTTTTTTTTTGAGATGGAGTTTCACTTTTGTCACCCAGGTTGGAGTATAATGGCACGATCTCAGCTCACTGCAACCTCCACCTCCTGGGTTCAAGTGATTCTCCTGCCTCAGCCTCCTGAGTAGCTGGGATTACAGGTGCCTGCCACCATGCCTAGCTAATTTTTGTACTTTTAGTAGAAATAGGGTTTCACCATGTTGGCCAGGCTGGTCTCGAACTCCTGACCTCAGGTGATCTGCCTGCCTTGGCCTCCCAAAGTGCTGGGATTACAGGCACGAGCCACAACCTCTTTCTGAAAATGTTTACGGCTCTCTTTATCACTGATGTCCTGATATTTGATGATAAAGTGCCTTAATGTGAATTTTTTCCAATTTATTCTCTGAGGTCCACAGTGGAATCTTTCAGTAGGAGACATGAGTCCTCTAATTTTTAGAAATTTTGTTGTATTTTTTTTTGTTAATTTCTTTCCCTCTCTTTTTTCCTCCTGAAGCTCCAAATAGTTAGATGTTGCATCTTTTAGACCAGAGTTCACATGTCAGGTTGTGCCTCATTTGAAAGTCAAAACATCAGTTTAGTCGGTTGTAATGAGCACTTTTAAAAAATGAAATAGAATAAAATAGAAAATTTTATTTTCTGCATTTGTGATGGTTCATTTTGTGTGTCAACCTGAGTGAGCTGAAGGATGTCCAGATAGTAAAATGTTATTTTTGGGTATGTCTGTGAGGGTGTTTCTGGAAGAGATTAACCTTTGACTCAGTCTGTCCTCGCCAATATGGGCAAGCATCATCCAACCTATTGAGGGCCCTGATAGAATAAAAAGGTGAATGAAGGGAAAATTCTTGCTCTTCTTAAGCTAGCACATCCATCTTTTCCTTCCCTCAGACATCAGAGCTCCTGCTTCTCAGGCCTTGGACTCCAGGACTTACACCAGTGTTCTTCCCCGACTCCCAGCTACCCCTCTAGTTGTCAGATCTTTGGCTTCGGACTGCAAGTTACAGTGTTAGCTCCCTCTGTTCTCAGGTCTTTGAACTTGGACTGAATTATACCACCAGCTTTCTAGGTTCTCCAACTTGTACATGGGATATAATGGAACTTCTCAGCCTCCATAGTTGGGTGAGCCATTTCTGACAATAAATCCCCTCACGTATCTACATATATCCTATTGGTTCTGTTTTTCTAGTGAAAACTGACTAATACAGCATATCATATAACAAGTGTCAGAATTGTGTGTGAGTATTTATGTGTAGTGGGTTGCAATGCAATAGAAGATGCATTTATTGCTATGAGTCACGGTAAAAAAAAGTTTATACGGCACCATAAACTACTTATTTTTTTTTAAATCCTTACTCTTCTATTATCTATTTCTTGGCCTTTTTGTTTTAATTTCTTCCAACCCTTTTACTGAATTTAAAATTTTGGCTATCAGGTTTTTGATTCCTAGGAGGTCTATTTGTTACTTAATCTTTTTCTATAGTACCCCTGGCCCTCACACTCCAGAGCATGCTAGCCTGATTTCCAGCTGCCACAGCCTGCGTTGCTTTTCCCAAAGGCTTCCTCTGACCACTGAAGCCCATTCGAGCTATCCAAGTGAGAGGCTGGATATGCCAGGGAATTAACACTTCTCCTTTCTTCCCCCTTTCCCCTGCTCACCCTCAACCAAAGACTGTGGGAGTTGGTATAAAAATACCTTAGCTAATTTGAGAATAATATGAAGCCTATGTTTTACATGGCTTCTCATTTTCTCGAGGCATTAAACTCCAGTGACCCATAGTAGTAAATGGTCAACAACGTACCCTTTATTGACTGCTCCCCCTTTCTTGTGAAACTTCCTCACTCTTCTTTATTCCAATATAAATGACTTGCATTTGAATCCTTGTCTCAAGGTCTCCTTTTTGGGGACCCATGTCTGACCAAATTACTAGGTGATGCTTCTAAGCTTCTCTGGGGGGATCTGCATTATAAATAGTGACTTTGAAGAAGCTCTAGCTCCGTGGAAAAAGCCTGCTCCATCCCTGTAGAAGCAAGCAAGTTTCGGGTTTGGGTGTACTGCATGGGTATTTCTGATCAAAGCCAGGACATGACCTCATGTGGGGAGGTGCAGGTGACAGCTTGTTCTGTGGACATATGAAGCCTGGACCATATAAAGAAGGGCCTTATTCCAAGTGATGGTGATTCTTGGCACAAATTTGATTCACCCCAGAAAATCTTCACCTTCTGTCAGGTATCAACCATGGCACCCCTATGCCCACCTGTCCATTGGCAAGCCCTGAAGACAGATGGAGCTCCCAGGGACTGTGGCTCTTGACTTTCCAGCTCACATTAAACCCTTCACAGTGGCCTCAAGGAGCAGGACAGCTCAGGCTTGGGAGGGGAGACCATCATTAAATAATTAAGTATGAGGTTATTCTTTATTGGCCCCTTCAGGGTTAATCATAAGAATTAACAAACAGCATGTATGGCTGAGAGCCCTGCTGTTTATTTTAATAGCTGTCTTACATCTTGAGGGGGAAAAACAGAGAAAGAGCTGAACAGAGCTGGAATAAACCCTAGTTTAGCTTCCAGCCAAGTGTAGCATGCAGCATTCTGAGAAGCTTGGCTGATGGCACCGAGGTGGGCTGAGAGGGGGCAGGAGGGAGTCCCAGGTGAGGGATGTGGTTGGGTGATTCCTGTCTGCTGAGATGACCTGTGTCAATGAGCACCTCTCCCTGTGTGGTCTGTTGACTGCCCACCTGATAAGAAATCTCAACTACCATATTTCTTTGGACTATTTTGTTCCTAACTCATTCCCTTTATTCCTGCTTCTTCCTCCCAGTGCAGAACATACCATAAGTGACTCCTTAGTTCAAATATTGGAACAGTCTGATATTTGATGAGTATTGTTTTGATGAGTATTGTTTCTTTCTTGTTGAGAAACACACAACACAGCTACACAGATCGCAAGAAAACAATACTCATCAAATATCAGACTGTTCCAATATTTGAACTAAGGAGTCACTTATGGTATGTTCTGCACTGGGAGGAAGAAGCAGGAATAAAGGGAATGAGTTAGGAACCAAATAGTCCAAAGAAAGGTTTCTCAGCTCAGTGGCCAGATGATAGCCAATTCCTGGAAAAAGCAGGGTCTTCATGCTGAGGGGTCAGAGGTGGGGAAGGGGCACAAGAGGCCATTTCCTTTGTGACCAGGGCAAGAAGGTACTTTGTGAGAATACAACAAGCTATCACCTTACGGAGTGCACTTATGTCCCCAGGCAAGTAAAGACAGGATATTCCAGTCAGTGACCAGTGCTGAATCCTGACCAAGGAGACAGAACAGAATAAATATTGAGCTTGTCTCTCATAGCATCCAAGCAGGTGTTGGGCATGCACCTTGAAGCAGTGACTGAGCCTGTCATTTGTGGAAACAGATAAAGCATGCAATAGCCACCAATTCTATGATGACAGACACCCAACACCATTCAGAGATCTAAATCCCTCTCTGTAGTGTGCTCACCTAGTTCTTCAGCCTTGTCCTTGAGCTCTGCCATGAGGGCCCTAAGCACATGGGAATGGACTGTGAAGCCCTCAAGAATCAAATCAGCAACTCTTGCTGGGGGCTTACCTGGAATTTTGGCTAGTAATCTCATCTCCTGGGAGTTTTGCCCGTCTTGTTACTAGCCTCTGGGAGGCCTCTAGCTCAAGCACAAGGGATCCTATGGCTGGTGTCCCCTGTACCCCTCACATACCCTCCTGTCTCACCCTTCTAGTACTGTGGTCACAGATGTCCCCCTGCCTGTCTTTCTCTCTCTGGCAGTCCTTTGGGATGTACTTTTGTGTGCTGACCTCAGCCCAGCCTGCTTGACTCCTCTGGGCTTTCTGCAGCCTAGTGCAGCTTCTGCCCTGCAACTCAAGCCTCAGGATACTGCTGGCTATCCCTCAGGGAGAAGGCGTGGACAAGATTTGTGTAGGGAGATTATTCAGTCACTTTCTCCCTCTAGTCTTCCATTCTGCCTTCATTAGCCCAGGATACCCCCGATATTAAATATGTTTTTACTGAGGAGTTGCCCAGCTGGCCTTGCCTGTGTTTTGTTTCCTTCTCAAGGGTGACTCCTTTGCATGGGTTTCCTTTCTTTTGGGGAGAAGTGGTCCAAATTCTCTCTTTTAGGAGGAGAGACTGCTCTGGGATTATTTTGGTTATAGCTTTCCTTTTTTAAAAACAAGGATCTATGTCTTTGCGTTTGTCTATTTGAGGCAAAAAGAGGGTAATTAGCATTAGTTTCTGAGCTTAGAACTACAGGAGATATAGGATATAGAGCTATAAGAGTCTTGCTACCTATGTCAGTCATCCATTGCTGTGTAACAGACAATGCCAAGACTTTGTGGTTTGAAACAGCAACCAATTATTTAGCGTGTGATGTTGTGAGTCAGAAGTTTGGGCTGGGCTCAGCCAAGTGGTTCTTCTGGTCTTGTTTGGACTCACTCATGAGCCTGTGGTCAGTTAGCAAGCTCATTCATCAAATATCATTTCTTTCACATGGTTGGCTGGCTGTTGGCTTGTCTTTGCATCATGTGACCTCTTATCTTCTAGCAGCGAGCCCAGGTTTTTGCACTAGGTGGGTGGATAGGGTTCAAAGAGAATAAGCAGGCTCAAAACTGGTTCAGTATCACTTCTTCTGCCTGTTGGTCAACGTGTGTACAAGTCCAACACAGATTCCAGGGGAAGCGATAAAGGAATCTGGAAAGGTAGATTGCAAAGGGACATGGATTAGGAAAAGGTGGGGGAATTGTGCCCAGTTTTGCAAATAATCTGTCTATCATGCTATCTCTGTACTGCCCTTTCTTTTTATAAAAGGTATGGTGATATTCAAGCAGCACTATTCTCTAAGTCCAGAATTTTCTCCATAGGCTCCCTTTCCACTTCCAAGTGATGGTCCTCATAATGCAAGGGGTGGGTGTTGGGGGAGCATATTATATGAAAATTCCTGTACATCAGCACCACAGGGATCCCAAAGTGAACTAGGCTGTCCGTGGAGAGGCTTACAGCCTGGAAGGAACAGAAAGAAATGAAACAAACATTCCGAAACATTCCCCCAGATGCTTTGATAATTAAGGTGAGGAAACAGTGCAGGCATTCCCCCCGCTAATATTTTTGACTTATTATTTTGAAATAATTTTAGATTTCTGAAAAAGTTGCTGAAACCATACACAGAATTCTTGTGTACTATTCACTCAACTTCCCTTAATGTTAACATCTTGTATATGATGGTACAATGATAAAAACCAATAAATTAACATTGATATCACCCTATTAGCCAATCTACAGACTTTATTCATATTTTGCCAATTGTCCCACTAATGTTCTTTTTTTCTGGTCGTCCAGGACTCAATTCACCATCCCTCATTACATTTAATTGTTGTGTCTCCTGAGTCTCCTTTAATCTGGGAAAGTTCCTCAGTCTTTCCTTGCCTTTTGTCACCATGGTGCCTTTGAAAAATGTTAGCCAAACTGGGCGCAGTGGCTCATGCCTGTGATCCCAGCACTTTGGGAGGCCAGAGTTCAAGACCAGACTGGCCAACATGGTGAAACCTCATCTCTACTAAAAATACAAAAATTAGCTGGATGTGGTGGTGCGGGCCTGTAGTCTCAGTTACTCACAAGGCTGAGACACAGGAATCACTTGAACCTGGGAGGCAGAGGTGGCAGTGAGCTGAGATTGCACCACTGCACTCCAGCCTGGGCGACAGAGTGAGACCCCATCTCAAAATAATAAAAATAAATAAATAAATAAAAAATCTTAGCCTGTCATTTTATAGAATGTCTCTTAATATGGGTTTGAAAGGTTTAATGTCAGCATGTTTTATTGCCAGTGATCCTAACTTTGATGGCTTGGTGGTGTCTGTCAGGTCTCCTCACTATAAAGTTACTATTATTCCCTTTGTAATTCATAGCTGTCTTGTGGGGAGATAATTTAAGATTATGTAAATATCCTGTTCTCAGCATGCATTTGTCCACTACATTTAGCATTAGCTTCACATTATTGCCTACAACGCTTGGTGTAGTGATTGCCAAATGGTGATTTTCTTTCTTTCTTTTTTGTTTTGGAGACAGGGTTTTGTTCTGTTGCTCAGGCTGGAGTGCAGCAGTACAGTCATAGCTCACTGCAGCCTTGACCGCCTGGGCTAAGGCGATCCTCCCACCTCAGCCTCCTCAGTAGCTGGGACCACAGGTGTGTGCCACCATGCCTGACCAATTAAAAACTTTTTTTTTCTGTAGAGATGAGGGTCTCACCATGTTGACTGGCTAGTCTCAAACTCCTGGGTTTAAGTGATCCTCCCACTTCAGCCTCCCAAAGTGCTGGGATTACGGGAATGAGCCACTGCACCCAGCTCAAATGTTGATTTTCTATTTCTATTATTCCTCATACACCTATTAATTAGAATTCTGTAAGGAAGAGCTGTTCCTTTTCTGTTATTTATTGATTTATTAAATTATTTATTTATATCAGTGTGGACACTTGGCTATAATCCATTACTATCATTATTTATTTTGCTAGAGCAGGCTTCTCAAATGGTCAGAAACCACACAGCGTCTCAATGATCTATAATGTGCTGGTCACTTCCTCCAGAATGTGTGGCCTCAAGGGCAGGGCCCGGGGCATATGCATGTCTTCATCTCCCAGGCCCTGGGCCTTGCATGATGCCTGGTGTAATGTGCTGAACGAGTGAATGAATGAATTAATAAATGATTCTAGTCCCTGGAAGTAGAGCAATAATAAAATCTAGAGGCTCTAAGCTCCAAAAGATTTATGATGCTTTTTTCTCTAAGCTTGGTAAGTTAAAATGAAACAAAAATACTCTAAATTGTAAAATGTATAAGGAAGGCCAAACTAGTTCTCAGTATTCTCCATATTGGCTGCTTAGTTGCCTTAATATCAAAAGTTTTAAAAAAGTATTGCTGGTTGTCTGTGTTTGCTAGTGCCCCAAACACATGCTAGGTCTGCCTGTTGATCATCTTAAGCCTTTTGGAGGAGTTGGTGCGGGAGCAGTAACTTCACAGAGGAGTGGCCAATTGAGGTGGATCTTCAAGAGTACATAGCCTTTCCGACAAAAGAAAGGGAGAAGAGTATTCCGGGCAGAGGAAAGATTAGGTTGGTGCAAAAATAACTACCGTTTTTACGTTTGAGAGTAATGGCAAAAACCACAACTACTTTTGCATCAACCTAATAGCACATGCAATACTTAAAGGAATGGAAAAAGGTGACATTTTGGACAAATGGTCACTAGCCCCATGTAGAGGAATGGCAGGGCATGAGACTTGGGTGGGAGATAATGGGTAGAAAATTGGGAAAAGCCTTGAATGTCATATCAAGATGTTTGGACTTGATCCTATAGGTAATGGGGAGCCAAAGGAGGTTCTAAGTTGGGCAATGATGACACTCATTGATTTAAGAAGAGCTTACTGAATATCTACCACCTGATGGTCCAGTTCTGGAAAATACCCAGTCCTGGTCCTCATGGAGCCAGGAGGGAGAGAGTGTCAGTAGACACATTATATAATAATCACAGTTTCTACAGAAGATCCACCTTTTGGGAAGAGACTGATGGCAGAGGTGAACAGGCAAGGACGGAGTAACTCATCTTCTTCCTCTTTCCTGCCTTGCTTTGCTTGCGCACACCCTAAGCCCACAGCTTCCAGAAGAAGGGAGAAAGGAATGCTCAGCCTCATGAAGTCCTGCAATCTGTGGTGAGGACAGGAACTCTGATCCAGGAACCTCTTTCTACAAACAGGAGAAACCCTTCCTCTGTAAAGTCCCTGACCACTATGGTGTTGCGGCAAAGACTTCTAGACCTTATGTGGCTTGGTACCTGGAAACTCAGGAGATACTCAGGGATAAGAGGTTTGGTGTAGTGAAGACAGTGTTTATATGCTAAATTTAGATTCCTGCCCATTATTTTGAAGCTATAACCCCCAAACACAGATGATATAGGTCATTGATGTTTGCTGTGTGTGTCACGTTCATATCCCCTCTAGCTTACCATTGCAACGTACTTTCAACAGCCAGCGCTTGCATCTGTTTGCTGGAAGCATTCTCCACAGACAGTGTGTACAATCCCAAACAGCCAGAGAGTTCATGCCCTCCTCCCAGGAGTCCTCCACCAAGGGTTAGCAGGAGTTGGTAGACAAAATTCCAGCTCTTTCGCCCTTCTTGTGTAGTAACTCTGAGGTGTGTTCTGTACTGGTTCCCAGAGTTCGCCAGAGGGATTAAGTTCCAGTTGCCCATAACGTTGCTTGACAACACACCCTTATTGGCTCCTTCCCTCCTGTCTCACTTCTGACTCCTCTACAGGTGATCCTAGGATCTCCTCAAATAAACTACCCCCACTGAAATGCTGGCTTCAGGATCTGCCTATGGGGGAACCCACATTAAGATGACATATGCACGGTGTACATTAAGGAAGCATCTTGCCATTTGCATGACAAGGTAAGCCACTGGCTTACCTCACCTAAGGTGGGAATGAGCTGCTGTCAATGGAGGCAGAGTCAGCTATGGTGGCTGCCACCCAACCCCTCTCCATTTCCACTTTCTCAGGCTGCCTTCTTCCCTTGATATTTGTCAAATACCACCGTTGACTCTGGAGCCTGAGGAAGGGAAAGATCACATCAGAAGTTGAGCTCAGGCAGGGTCTGCTTAACAAAGGCAAGACTGACGGAGAAGGAATCCACGCCTCACCCCTTTTCAGTCATTTCCTTGTAAATAACAAGGAGCAGCTTCACATTTTTTTTACAGTCTAATCACTAAGAACTCCCCTCTGGTGGGTACTTTTTAAAGACCATAATAGAAGGTGTGATATCTTGTGAGAGGCACCAGAATCACTTGGAGAACGGCAGCTCTGGGATTGAAGGAGGAGGTGACAAGTTCCTGGGAATATTAAAGATTAACACCAAATACTTTGTTGCTATTTAACTCTCTGACAATTCATGCTGCTGAAGTGGAAACAGAACATTTCTTTCCCTCCCTTCTGTTTATTCCTTCTCTTCTCTGTTCTGGGGATTCAGAAGCTGTGGATGTCAGATGCCAACTCCTTAAGGGCTGAAATGGTTTTATATAATAACAGAGAGGGGGAGCCTATAAAATGAAGAAAGAATCTAATTCAGTGCTTGGGCTGAAATGGGAACTGGAAACAAGGGGGGAGCATTCTTAAAAATAGCTCACTCAGAGAGAAGAATGCAGCTTGTCTCCCAGCGGCAGGCTCAACCCTTGGGTGAATTATAGGAACCTACTGTAGGCCTTGTGCGTTCCCTTTTGAAATGTTGATCATGGCTAAAAGGAGGCAGTTGAATGGAAGGCTGCTGGTGACTGATGCTCAGAGCAGTTCTTGGCACTGGATGAGGCTGTCAGGCCTCCATTTGCAACCTACACAGGCAACATGCCACTGGGACACATATGCCTGGTTCCCTCCCACTAATTATTTATGCATCTCTTATTGCTGGAACTCCAAACCCTTCACAGAGGAACACACAAGTCTGTAAAAAGGGATGAGGAAGGAGCCTTTGGGAGCTCAGGGAAAGGCGGGGGAGAGGTGGAGAGAGAATGAAGAGAGAGCAGTGAGACAGGAGATAATGATGTGGCACCTTTGGAACCCAGTGGCCCCGGGAGACACAAAAAGAGGAGGCTGGGGAGTGGGGAGGAGGAGAGAGAGACTAGATGGGGATAAGAAGCCCACAGGGATAAGCAGAGGGAATCCAGACAAACAGAAACAGAAAGAAGGAGGAGGATCGCCAACGGGAGGAAAAGGAGGCAGTAGTTTCCTTGCTGGATAATAAAGGAATGGGGCACAGCACCCTTCACCCCTCCCACAAGCTGCAAATAATTCCTTCTTCCTATGCCCCAACCCCACCCTGTGTTTATAAGAGGAGCCATGCTTGATTTTGTTTTGAGGTCATCTTTGCTTCTAGCGGACAACTCCTGGGAAAAGTTTAGAAATCTTACAATTGTTGCAGGCTTTCACTGCAGTCTTTCAGCTTGACAAGTGGTCACTTAGCGGATGTGCTAGGTGCATCAAGGGATCTCTGGGTCAGTCCTCTTCTGCTCTCTGGAAGGTTTGCGTTTGAGTGATTACAAGTCCAAGCACCCCATCTTTATCTCCTCAGACTCCCCCAATCTGGATAGGGTCCCCTAATGGCTTCTTCCCTGGTTTGAGATCCCTGAGAAAGCATGCATGCAGGCAGACAAGGCAGCCTACAGCCCTTGATGTAGCATCTTCCACATTTAAACCAACAAGGAGGAGGAGGAGAAGAGGGCAAGAACTTTGTCTTGCATTCCTAGTCGCCTGTATGAAACCACCGTGGAGTCTCCTGCTGTGCTCCTGGCAGCTGCCCATCTCCCATGGCACCTTTTATTTCCGTATACCTGCTGACCTCAAGCATGCAATTTTTTCTTTTTTAAGAGACAGGGTCTCACTCAGACTGGAGAGCAGTGGTGTGATCATAACTCACTGTAACCTTGTACTCCTGGGCCCAATCCATCCTCCCATCTCAGCCTTCCAAGTAGCTAGGACTACAGGTGTAGACCACCATGCCATGCTAATTTTTTCATTTTTAATTATTTTTATAGTGATGGGGTCTCATTATGTTGCCCAGGTCGGTCTCGATCTCCTGGCCTCAAGTGATCCTCCTGCTTTGGCCTCCAAAATTGTTATGATTATAAGTATGAGCCACCACAAGTGTGCAGCCACATGTCTCTCTCTGCCTAGGGACTTTGACCTGGGAGCAGCCCAAAACCAATGACTGGTGTACAAATGCCCCAGCTTCCTTGTCCCTTGGATGGCACAACTCTGAGGCATGTCCTGTCCAGTTTCCCAGAGAGCCATCAGGGGACTGAGCCCAGTTGTGCACAGAGGTGTCCTGATCAGGAACACCCCCTGTACTGTCCTTGCCTTCCCCGTCTCACTTTCCTTACTGTCTGATTGGAATTTCCTGGGATTACCTCCCGAATAAACGACGTGCCCTCAAACTCTAATCTCCTGAGGGTACTAGCCCAAGACAGGGGCTGTGTGGTTGGAGCAGCTCCTCGCAGACCATGTGAGTGGAGGGGATGTGAAGGGCTGTGTCACCACAGTGTCAGCACTTCACAAATGAGGGGATATTTATCATCCATTGGTTGGGGTCTGGGTTTCCTAGAGACCACTTGGACAACTCGTTGGTGTTTCCACAGTGATGTAGTTTGGATATTTGTCCCCACCCAAATCTCATGTTGAGTTGTAATCCCCTGTGCTGGAGGTGGGACTAGCGGGAAGTGTTTGGGTCATGGGGGTGGATCTCTCACAGCTTGGTGTAGTCTTTACGATAGTGGGTGAGCTCTTGTGAGATCTGGTTGTTTAAAAGTATGTGGGACTTCTCCCTCACCACTCTCTCTCTTGCTCCTGCTCTCACCATGTGATGTGCCTGCTCTTGCTTTGCCTCCTGCCATGAGTAAAAACCTCCTCAGAGGCAGATGCTGCCATGCTTTCCTAGACAGCCTGCAGAACTGTGAGTCTATTAAAGCTCTTTTCTTTATAAATTAGCCAGTCTCAGGTATTTCTTTATAGCAATGCACGAATTGCCTAATACACACAGAGATCGGCAGGAGCTACCTTAGGTAACAAACAACAGAAAAACAAGAAAACAGTGGAAAAAAGAATAAGCACAGTAACTTTTGCACTTTGACGGACATACTTTGAGAATGAACAACCCAAATCAAGTGAAAAGGCTTTAAAGCAAAGTATGGGCATGGAGAGAGCTGACCTGGCTGATTCTGGCCCTTCTCAAACTCTGATCTGTGATATGGATGCAGGCAATAGAAACATGGAGTGCGGCTGCCTCTGACCCCAAGGAGAGTGACCCTGGGGTCTTAAGAGAGGAGTTGTGGTGTCTGGAAAGAGTCTGATCATTGGAGGAGACAGGCTAGGGTGGAGTCCCTGCTCCCCATGCTCTAATTGTGTTCACCCTGAGAAAAAGATTTAACCTCTCTGAACCTCAGTTTCCCCACCTGTAAAAGGAAGGCCATAACAACCCACAAAATTGTCGTGAAGATTAAAAACAACATAATGCCTGTCTGGCAGTGAGTATCAGTTAGGCTTCCTTTTTCCTTCTCTTTGTCCTCTCGGGGAGCCGTACCCTTGGCCTGACAAAGGCCAGGTTTAGGGGAAAAGGAAGCGTGTCCCAAGTGCCCGGCCACACAGTCAGGCACTGGGTTGGCTGGCCACCCCAGCTCCCCACATGCAGCCAGTCTGCGTCAGTGGGCGTGGGAAAGAGACGTAAACGCTGAAGGGCATTAAACACGAGTTAGACATGCCATTCCGCACCACCAACACATTTCAAAAGTGCACATCACAAGGCTCTTGTTGAAGCCCTGGCGGCCAGCCAGGGTCAGACCACAAAAGGAAGTTGTTTCGTCGCTGGAGCTGCTGGGCGGCTGGGCGTGGTCAGAGCGCCACACCACTGCAGAATATAGGACTCTTTGGTGACTTCCTGTCCTCCCATCCATTTTTTTCTCATATGGGCCCTGCTGCACTGCCCTGATAATGCCCCAGCCAGCCAGAAAAGTCAGCTTTCACCTGACCTTTCCCTATGTCACAGAAGTGGAAGGTCTGTGATATTCACATGGGCCCTGTTGCAGTGGACGCCACGGCCTTCCGGGACTCTACCTTGGCTTTTTCTCCCCTTGGAGTATAAGGAAACGGTTATTTTATCCACAGTTGGTAGAAATCACATTTCGTCTGTATCACTGAGGTCTGAAAGGCAGCCATGGGCCCCAGAGGTGGCAGAAGGTCTGTGATGCAGCTGGAAGAAGTCAGGCCTCGTTCCCAGCAGACAATCTGCAAATATTTACTGATGGTCTGTTCTGTACCCAGGGCTGCGGGGCACACAAGAGACGCCCTGTGTGAGACAAGGAGCTTATGTTCTGACTGGGAAGGCCAGACTGACACACAGGAAACCACGGGGTCCGGTTGACCCTGAGCTATGCTTTTAATGCATGATTGTGTGGCAAGGTGTAGGCCAAATACCAAGACATTGGTCTTAGGCTCCGTGATCTGGTGCATTCTCAGAATCTGGAGAAGATTGTAGAAGTTAATCTTGTTTTGCCCAGGGACTTTCCTCCAAGCAGCACTAAATCCACTAAATCCCCACATGGTCTCTAGCTTCTTTTCTCTCATTGGTCTTTTTGCTCTATATCTTTAGCTCCACTTAAGTTTTATTCCTTCAAACTAAGACTCTGAACATTCAGAAATTGTTTGCACTTATCAATCAGTCCTCAAAAATACCTTGCAAGGGACGTCCTGCTATTTTTCTTTTCCAGAGGAGGAAACGGGCTGAATGTGATGAGCAGCATACCCAGGATCACAAGGAGGGTCGATCTTCTGTCCTGTGTGGTCCCTAACTCTTAGGGTTCTCATAGGAGGGGTAGAACTGGAGAAGATGCTGGCAGAGTCAGCTCTGTGCTTGGACTTGCAAGAATGTCAGTCCATGGAAGCAGGATCCTCCAAATATCACATAAATAGACTCTAAATCCTAAGAAATGAAAAGAAATGAAACTAAATTCACAATTTCTATATGCCTACCCACCTGACATAGGTACCTATTTGGATAAACACTTATATATACGTTTGCATGCATAGGAATACTGTGCCTCAAGTAATGGCACAGTAGAATGTGCTTTTTAATTGATTTTTATTGTTTATTTGGTAACATGGTCTCACTCTCTCCACAGGCTGGAGTGCAGTGGTGTGATCATAGCTCACTATAGCCTTGAACTTCTGGGCTCACGCTATCCTTCTGTCTCAGCCTTCTGAACGGCTGGGACTACAGGTGTATGCCACCATATCTGACTAGTTTTGTTGTTGAGATGGAGTCTTGATATATTGCTCAGGGAGGTCTCTAACTCTTGGGCTCAAGCAATCCTCCTGCCTCAGCCTCCCAACACTGGGATTATAGGTGTAAGCCACTGCCTTGCCTGCTTTTTTTTTTTTTTTTTTTTTTAAATCTTGAGTCATTGAACTCTCATTGGCTGGACTATGTACTGACATTTGCACCTAGAACTAGTCTAACTCTTTTAGGGCTCCCTTAGTTCTCCTCAGCCCATTCACCATTCTTGCTCTGTGTGAAACAACTTCTGTTGTTGGAATTTGAGAGAGTCCAGTGTATAGCATGTCTCTTCTCCACCTGGATTCTGAATCATTGAGGCAGAACTAGAAAGCCTCTAGATTGACAATGGAAAATCAGCATTCTCACCAGCAAAGCTGATGGTGGAGAATGAAGGTTAGCTATGTGGCAACTGTGGATATCAAAATACCAAACTTCTGATTAGACAGACTTACTTCCCAAGCAGGCTTTGCTGAAACATTGCAGTCCTCCCCAGGTGGGGGCCAACCCTGCATTTAGGGAGCAGGGAAGAACGCAGGTCTCCTGCAGGCTGCCAGAGCCCAAAGACACAAGAACTTCTTGGTAGCTTCTTTCGACCTCATCCAATCAGGGAAGAGAGCAGGGTGGGTAGAGGTCATGGTTATGAAGCAGATAAAGCCCCTTCCCCAATAGTGCAAACCATGCCATAGCTACACAAACAACAGCCACTGTCCATAAGCACACCCTTTGTAACCCCATGTACCTCAACTCTGGCTGTCTCAGAGACCTATCATGAGTTCAGGGGTTGAAGGTCAATTGGTTGGTAGCTGCCTGGGGTTGTTCATTGGACAGGGATTAGAGGGTGGAGAAAAGAACCTTGACAATCTGTTGCAACATTTTCCTGCACAAAGAAGCCTAGTAATGTGGTGATTAATGACAGGTGATTAAAACCTGGGTTCAAGTCCTGACTTTTTTCCTAATTTCCTTATCTATAGCATGGAGATAATAATTATACTTACTGTTATTTTTAAACATGAATTTAATGAAATAATTTCCAGCAAAGGCCTTAGCACAGTTCCTGGCACGTAGTAACTGCTTAATGAGTATTTGCTTTTATTATGTCCAGTGGAATACCTTGCGCTGAGATCATCACACTTCTGTAGAGCACCTGCCACTCCATTTTCTTATTTGCTCAATGGCAAGTGTAATCAGTTCATGTCTAATCCTGAGCATGGTGCTGGACACACAGTATCTGTGTGAATTAATTCCACCAGCAAGTGCCCTCCTGACTCAAAGCTGAGCTCTTTGTATTATACCAAGGGAATTAGTGTTTGGACGAGGGATAACAGTAGGGGATAATGTGAAGTTGCTGCTCAGTCATGGTGGGAGGAGAACCTGGGGCCTTGGAGGAAGAGAAGCATGGTTCTAGCTGGTCAGTGATGAGCATGAAAAGGGAGATGGAGGCAACCAAAGATAAGCTTCTCTGCTTTCCTACTTTTTTCCTTGCAGAGGGAACTTCTAGGATCCAGGAGCATCATGGACAGACAGCCCCTGAGCTGGTCATTGTGTTGAGTGGCTGGCAAGACAATCTCTCTCTGTTTCTCTCATTCATTCTCCTTCCCTCCTGCCTTCATATTCTGCCTCCCCCTCTCTGACTCTCCCTTCCTGTCTCTGCCTTCCAAACTCCAGAACCTCCTGTCCTCTCTAATTATTAGGCTTCAGCCTTGGATCTGGCCCCTGCATTTTTCAGGCAATGAGAGCAAGCCCTGACTATGTTGTGACGTTCTTTTCGACAAAACTGCCTTTTAGGTAAATACTTTCTGGGCCAATCTCACTGAATTAACTATCTGGGTCATTTGAATTTCTTCTCCGGGAAATAATTATGGCCTTTGGGAAATGTAAAGTGTACAGCAGTCCTGTGAGCAGAGAGAAAATACCAGCCTCTCCCTCCCTATGCCACCTCCTTCCATTTCTATGTGACCCAGGGAACCAAATTAGCAGCGACTCCCATCTCAGGGACCCAGTGTTGCTTTGGATCTCTCTGGGGAAGTCCCTTAGGCACTCAAGGTAGCTCTGCACGTGAGGGAGATAATATTCTTGTTACTTTTCTATGTATGAGAGGAGTGACTTCCTTCCAGGCAGCTAAAATTTTTTGAAAAATAACATTCTGTATATTCCCTCACCAATTCTAGAAAGTGAAATAGAGAATTAAGTGGTGTCATTACCGTGCCATAGCATTGGGAGGACCAACGTTTGCTTACAGTGCAAGGCAAGAATCAAAACTCACAGACTTGAGTTTGGGAGTCAGTCGGGGTTGCAGTGCGGGTAGCTGGGTGGGTTCAATTACGGTGAAACGTTGTAGTAGAAGAAGCCGACAGTGTCTCCTCTGGTGGGGGGATGCAGGAAGTTACCTTGGAAATGAGAATGGCTCCTTTTTGTCATTAAAATGTAAGATGAGGAGGCCACCACTGCCCTCAGGGAAGGGAGGACACCTGTTGTGCCTGAACAAAGCTGGATCTTCCTAATATCCCTCGGGAGGCAGAGCTGGAAGGAGGGATGGTGGGGAAGTTTGCAAGGGGCTTTGTATTAGTTTGCCAGGATGTCATACCAAAGTACCACAGACTGTGTGGCTAAAACTATAGAAATTATTTTTTCACAGTTATGGAGGCTACAAGGTCAACATCAAGGTGCCAGCAGGGTTGGTTTCCTCTGAGGTCTTTTTCCTTGGCTTGCAAAGGCCATCCTCATCTCCCTGTGTCTTCACAGGGTCTTCACTCTCTGCGTGTCTGTGTCCTAAACTTTTCTTATAAGGGAGCCAGTCCTGTTGGATTAGGGCCTACCCATATGACCTAATTTTACCTGAATTACCTTCTTGAAGGTCATATCTCCAAAGAGGGTCACACTCTGAGGCACTGGGGTTAGGACTTAAGCATGTGAATTTTACAGGGACGCTATTCAGCCCATATCATTAGGCTTCCTGGGATGGGAGGGAGGAAGTGAAGAATAGAGGAGGATGGAGGTGATGTGGCTGGTGGGGTACCCCGAGCTGTTGATGTTCTGAGGCATTAGGACCTCGCTGGCACACTGGACTATCCTGACTGAGGTTCCCTGGCTGGAGGACGCCAAGAAGCCCAAAGGTCAACACACAAGGGAGGTAGGAGGCCTGGGCTGGTGACCTGGGCTCACCAGCAGGGACTAGAGGCTGGTGTGTGGGGGTACAGGGAGTGGGGCAAGGGCTAGAGTCAAGGTAGGGAGGAGAGCTGTGGCTGGATGGTCTTCTAGCTATGCGTATGGAACTGGCTGAGCATGTGGATGTCAATCAAAAGAACTGCAACCCTGGAGCCCAAGCTGGGGCAATACAGACTGTGTAGAGGCCTGTACAGATAGGGTCTCTGCACACAGCTGGACCAGCTGCATATGACATTGGTTGTATCCTGCAGTCATGTGACTGTATGAGTACAGCACTCCTGGAGTTGAGCTGCAGATGGGCACTATGGCTCTGACCCTAGAGGAGGAGCATTCACGCAAGTCTGAAGGACCTGTTCTCTTTCTTTCTCTCTCCTTCCTTCCTTCCTTCCTTCCTTCCTTCCTTCCTTCCTTCCTTCCTTCCTTCCTTCCTTCCTCCCTAAGGAAGGAAGGAAGGAATAAGTAAGCAATAAAGTAAATGCTCTATAGATATCTATGTCTTTCTTTGATTTTATTTATTCTTTCTTTCTTTTTTTTCTTTTTCTTCTTTCTTTCTTTCTTCTTTCTGTTCTTTCTTTCTTTACTTCTTTCCTTCTTTACTTTCTCCTTTCATCTCTTCGTTCTTTCTTCTCTCTCTCTTTCTTTCTTCTTTCTTTCTTATATCCTTCCCTCCTCCCTCCCTTCCCTCCCTCCCTTCCCTCCCATCCCTTCCTTCCCCTTTCCTTTCCCTTCCTTCCTTCCTTCCTTCCTTCCCTTCCTTCCTTCCTTCCTTCCCTTTCTTTCTTCTTTTTCTTTCTTTTTTTATTAGAGGCAGGGTCTTAGTCATCCAGGCTGTAGTATAATGCCGTGATCATAGCTCACTGCAGCCTCACACTCCTGGGCTCAAGGGATCCTCCTGCCTCAGCTTCCTGAGTAGCTAGGAATATAGGTGTGTGCTACCATGCCTGGCTATTTGTTTTTCTTTATTTTTGTAGAGACAGGGTCTCCCTATGTTGCCCAGGTTGGTCTTGAACTCTTGGCTTCAAGCAAATCTCCTGCCTTGGCCTACTAAAGTGCTGGGATTACAGGTGTGAGCCACTGCACCCAGCCGCAGAACCCATTTTTAATGGTGACATGATGTGGCAGCCACAGAAACCATAATAGCAGTGTGAGCTGAGCAGATTCGTGTTTTTACTCTACCAGGCATTTGGAAGCAGGATTGACCTCCTAAGTCTGATTAAGGCCCAGGAATATTGGGAGATGGGGTTAGAGAAAGGCCAAAGGAGGATTTTTATTTCCAGATAAGGTGGGACTTGAGTGATTAAAAAATAGAAGGAATATGACTGGTTTGTGCCATAAGCTGGTTAAATGTGTCATGCCAGTCATATTAAGATCTCCTTGTAGAGAACAAACACTTTTCTGGAAGAGGATTTTGGAATACCTACTTTTGGAATTTTGGTTCAAAATTTGACCCATTATACCTCCAAAACTATTTCTGTTTTATCAATAGGTTAGAGATTCATTTGCTAGCACTTTGATGGATGCTGAAACAGAAGTACGGGACTCAAGAAACTTATTAATGAAGAAGAAGAAGCCTGGGTTATTAAGTTAACCCTGTCCCATATACTAATTGGTTCCCTTCAGTAAGGAAATACTCTGTCTTAGGGTAGGTTTATCAGAAGCAGACCCTGAGACAGGCATCCATGGGAAACTGGTTTATTAAGGAGGTGCATCCAGAAGCAACCGAAGGGATGGGGAAGCAGGGCAGAGTGGGAAACGTCACGAGGTGATCCTAGGCAGAGTCCCAGCCTCTACTTGGTCCCACAGGGTGCTCTAGAAAGTGTCACACCTCAGAGGGTGTCCTGACTGCGGGCAGTGGAGCTGCGCTTTCATAATCCCCAAACAGTCATTCTTTGTTCAAGGGCCTCCAGGCACTTCTAGGTTTTTGCTCATGTGGGCAGAGTGCTGTAGTAGCCCTTAGACAATCAGTCCTCTTAAGGGAGAGGCATGTGTGGCTGTTAGAAGCGAAGCAACACAGCAGTTGGTGACAGGGTGTGGGGAAAGGGTAAAAGGAAGGTCCTTGGGGTCTGGGCAGAGCTCTGTCCACTGTTCCACTTCACTGCTGAACAGCTGGCGTGCTATATATTGCCTCCTCTCCCCTGGATCTGTTTGAAGAGCTGATTCAGAGTGTAGCATGAATCTTGGGTCAGAGCCATTGAGGCTGAGGGTGGCTCTTTGACTTACCAGCTTTGTGACCTTGGGCAGGTGACTCTGACCTTCATTTTTCTCACTGGCAGGATGAGAATGATAATTCCTCCCTCACAGGGGGTTGTAAAGATAAAAGAGGCAGCGCCTGCTAAGCACCGGGTCCCTGCTTGGCCCACCACAGGGATGTGTGACATGCCCACTCCCTTTCCCTACTCCTCCCTCTCTCTTTTTAGGGAAGAACAAGTTTCACCATGTCTGCTGAAAAGTTCCTGCAACCTGCTGACTTTGTTGATGCACCGTTCTGGTGAAGGTAACAATTTAGATGGCAAATTGCACTGCCAGAGCCAAGGAGTTGGTGTATTAATTCCTGACTATTTACTGTGACAGGTTTAAAGCTCAATATCTCAAGGAGTGCTGGAGCTCCCACTCCGCTGCATACAGAATTGCAAAGATGCTACACCTTGCTGCTTCCTGGCAGCATCGAGCAGTTCACGGAGCTACGAGTTTCCATCATCTCCTCCACTCTGAGGGTCTGGCAGCAAGATCCTGGGAGGACCCACAGTGACGTCTGACCTTAACCTGTATCCTCTCCCAGGAGCCCAGGGTGAGCCACCAGCCCTAGGCTAGGGGAGCCCACCCTTTCCTTCTTAGGGAGCACAGGTAAGCCCCTCCTTAATGCTGTGTAGCTCTGTATCAGTTGACCATGGAGTGAAAGTGCCACCTGTCTCAGTCTGGTCACGGGGTCATGCAGCCCAGAGTTGACTTGGGAGGCAGCATTGATGAAACCTTTGTCTCTCTCCTTCAATTCAGGCCTCGGGCAAACGTCCATGTTATGTGGTATTCTCCCCATACTGCAGGTTGGAATACTGAGGCTTGAATGAGCTCTCACAGCCAGTGAGAGATAGAATCCAATATTGAACTGATGTTCTTCTGACTCTAGAGTAGGAGACACCAGTCCGCATGCCTCTCCTTTTTCCTTGCCCTGCTGCCTGTAGGTCTGTGTGGAGAAAAGCAACCAAGGGTCCTTCCTACATCACATGAGGCTTTTCAGAGAGACTGGGGAACTCCACACGTGCTTCATGCTTCCATTCCCCTGATAGATACCTTTTCCTATCCTCTGCCCCACCTCAGAAAATTAAATGATTATAGAGCAATCTGATGAGTGCGTTTTATTCCTTGGGCACCATGTCAGAGGCTCACCCCGTCTCCTGAGCAGCATATTAAAGCTTTCCTTCCCAAGAAATTACTTAGATTGAATGGAAGAATTTTCTTCCCAGAATTTCTCATTATGTGTAAAGTAGCACCCATGCCTGGGGGTTGTTGGGAGGTAGATGTGTTTAGTGGGGTGCCTGGTGCCTAGTGAGTCCTCAGTGACTGTACATGATTCTAGTCACTGTCAGCCTCCTCAGGTGGGGTGCTGTTTGTGTCTTCAGTGAGCAGGAGGATGCACTTCACTTCAAATCTGAACTGAGCTGTGGAAAGGTAATTATGAAACACAGGTTCTCTGAGGCCAAAGAGGAATTGTTTCAGCAGCACTATCCAATAGAACCACACACTGTCCAACACACTAGCCACTAGGCACATGCGCCTATTGAGCACTTGAAGCCTGGGGAGTGCAAATAAGAACTCAAAATTTCAATTTTAATTCATTTAAATTTAGCTGCATGTGGCTAGTGGCTACTGATTTGAACAGCACAGATGTAGTCCTCATTTTTCAGTAACTGACGGAAGGTATAAGAACTTTAACCATTGTACATGTAAATACTCGAACATGATTTATTGCTAGAATATACACCCCAGTGAAGATAACAAACATGGTAGTGGGGTAACAAAAGATTTGCTGATCATTCCTTGGAGGTAACATGCTAAGACAAACACTAATAACTAATTCCTGACATCATGTTGGTGAAGGACTCCTGCAGAAGAACTATGATAGTCACATGTGTTCAAGTTAGGCTGGCGATGTTCTCAATCTCAAAGTGAAATGGGAGTGAGGGAATTTGGGCCCCTCTGAATCCAAATACTATAGGCAAGTTTCCATTAATGTTTCTCTTAGACACAGTCCAAACCATCCCTTAAAAATATACAATGTGCAATAAATGCCCTTACCTTTTAACTTAGTAACTCAATTTACAGGAATTTATACTGAAAAAATAACTCCCAAGCAAGGAAATAAAATTTTACGCACAAAGATGTTAATTATGGTGATACTTACATTGGTAGGACCCTTGGAAACAAGCCACATGTTCATACGAGAAGGGCTAAAGAACTACACAATTAAATACTGGAAACAAATCAAATGCTTAAGAAGAAAATGGCTAAGAAATTACATGATATCAATGTAATAGAATATTCTGTAACCCTTAAAATCATATTTATAAGGGTAAGGCTTTAAAAAGCAGAATTGTATATACAGAAAGTTCTCAAGTGTTTTAAAATGCATAGAAAAAAGACAAAATGAATGAAGTGTTCCAATGGACTTCTGCCTCTGGGAAGATGTAGTAGAAATACTTACACTTTTTCTCCTACTAAGCAAAGGAAAAACTCTGGACAGCATATATGAAACAAGCACAAGAAGACTCTGAAAGATGGGGAAAAGCAGGCAGATCAGCTAGAGACCTCTAGACCCAACAAATGATTTGTTGGTGAGTTCTCTGGATATTCTTTTTGTCTCATATATACCAAACTCGGAGCTGAAGAGCTGGCAACCCAGAAACACCAATGGGTACAAATTTTAAAAAACCCCAACAAAAGCCCGATCTCTTCAGCTAAAGGACCAGGAAGAAGGCAGACTATCAACACAACACATTTTTAGATAATAACTCCTTTACTCCAGCCACCACAGAAAACGTGTCTCCCCATCCCAACTCATGCAAGCAAAAGCTGAACGGGAGCATAGATTTCCACCTTCTCGAGACTGTAATGAGGCATTGCAACACCCCATCAGGGCGGTGTCAGAGAAGGCCAAATAGGGAGCTGGGACTTTCACCCCCACCAGATAGTAATGAGAACTTCCTCCCCATCGAAAACAGAAGATTTAGATAAGAGATAGAGATTTACAGAAAGAAAGTGCACAGGTTTCAATAGAAAATCACCTGTAATACCAAGAACCAGGACAATATCAACTGAATGAAAAAGGCAATCAATAGATGCCAACATAATCAACCAGTAGGATGTAATAGACATTTACAGAACACTTCACCTGGACAGCAGAATACACATTCTTTTCAAGTGCACTAGGAACACAGACCAAGATGGACTCCATCCTGGGCTGTTGGAGCAAACCTCCACAAATGTAAAGGAACTGAAATCAGAAAGAGTGTATTCACTGATCACACTGAAATCAAACTGGCAATCAGCAAACAGAAAGATAACCAAGAAATCTCCAAGTACCGGGAAACTAAACAATGCACTTCTAAATTACCTGTGGGTTAAAGAGGAAGTCTCAGGGGGGGGAAAAAATGCATTGAACTGAATGAAAATGAAAATACAACATGCCAACATGGTGGGACATAGCTGAAACAGTGCTGAAAAGGAAATTTCCAGCACTAAATGAATACACTCGAAAAGAGGAGAAGTCTCAGATCAATAATCTAGCTCCCATCTCAAGAACCTAGAAGAAGAAGAGCAAAATAAACTCAAAGCAAGTTGCAGGAAGAAAATAATAATGATAGAGCAGAAGTCAATAAAATTTAAAACAACAATAGAAAAAATGAATAAAACAAAGAGATGATCCTTTGAAAAAAATCAATAAAATTGATACATCTCTGGTAAAATTGACAAAAAAGAAAGAGAGGAGACACAAATGACCAGTATCAGGAATGAAACAGGGAATATCACTACAGATCCTGAGGATATAAAAAATAATAAGGGAATACTACAAGTAACTTTACACACAAACATTTGACAACTTAGAGGAAATGAACCTCTCTTTACAAACACAAACTATCACAACTCACTTAACATTAGGAGAAAAGGCCAATTTGAACAGCCTTTTAAGTATTAAGAAAATTGGATTCATAATTTAAAAATTCTCAAAAAAGAAATCTCTAGGTCCAGATGTTTTCACCAGAGAAAGCTACCAAATATTTAAAGCAATTTTATACAAATTTCTTCCAGAAAATAGGAGAGGAGAGAACACTTCCTGATTCATTTTATGAGGCTAGTATTATCCTGATACCAAAATCAAAGACTTTACTAAAAAAAGAAAACTACTGATCAATATATCTCATGAGTATAAATGCAAAATCCTTAGCAAGTTATTAGCAAACAGAATTTAGTGACATATAAGAAAAATTTTATACCAGAATAAAATAAAGTTTATTCCAAGGATGCAAGGATGATTCAATATTCAAAAATCATTCCATATAATCATCACATTAGTAAGCTAAAGAAGTAAATCACACAATCGTGTCAATTAATGCAGAAAAACATTTGACAAAATTTAATATCCATTTATGATTAAAAACAACTCAGAAAACTAGCAATAGAGGAAACCTCCTCAACTCAAGAAAGAGAACCTACAACACCCCCACAATTAACCTAATATTTACTAATGGACTGAAAATTTTACCCCTAAATTTAGGAAGAAGGCAGGCATGTCTGCCTTCACCACTCTAATTCCACATTGTGTTGGAATTTCTAGCCAGGAAAATAAAACAAGAAGAGGCAATAAAAGGCATTCAGGTAGAAAAGGAAAAAATGAAATGGTGCCTACTTGCAAATGGCATGACTGTCCACACAGAAAATTCCCAGGAAAATACAAAAAAGAAAACCTCCTACAACTAAAAAGTAAGTTTATTGAGGCCACAGGATACAGAATAAATATACAAAAATTGATCGTGTTTTTATACACTAGCAATAAACATGTGACCACTGAAATTAAAAGTATAATACCATTTGTAATTGCTCAGAAAAAAATGAAATACTTAAATATAAGCTTAACAAAAACATACCAGACTAGGTAAAGCTAATGAAATGTGCAACACTTACATGCTGAAGACCACAAAACACTAATGAAATAAACCAAATAAAATCTAACTAAATAGAGAGACATACCACGGTCAGGAATTGGAAGACTCAACACAATACAACTGTCAATTTTCCTTAAACTGATATAGCGGTTTAGTATATTTCCTATTAAAATCCCAGGATTTTTTTTGTAGATACAGAAGAAGAATAAAGTGGGAGGAATCCAATTCAAGACTTCTATTTCTTCAAATAAATTTTGTGTAGAATCCAGTTATAAGACTTACTATATAGCTACACTAATCAAGACAACATAGTAATAGCGGAGGTAACACAAACCATATCAATGGAACGGAACATAGGACCCAGAAATGGACTCACACAAATATGGCAAACTGATTTTTGACAAGGCATAAAAATGATTTAATGGAGTATAGATAGGCTTTTAAAAAAATAATACTGGAGCAACTGGACATTCATAGGCAAAATAATAATAATTAATTGAATTAACCATAACTTTAAGTCTCACACCTTATATAAAAATTAACTCAAAATGGATCATAAACTCAATTGTAAACTGTAAAGCTATAAAACTTTTAGAAAAAGACATAGGAACGCTGGTTTGATTTGGCTTTCTGGTCCTGCTCCTGACTAATATAGTGGATAATAATATCATTCTTGGCCAGAAGCAAGGTGTGGTTTTATGATGCTGCTTCTGGTTCTCTGGAGCCTTGTAAATGGTCTCTGAAGGCCTCCATAGGAGGCGTCTCAAAGCATCTCCAGGAATGGCATCATCAGGGTGTAAGATGTGTATGGGTTTACAGAGTAATGCTTTCGCCCAAAAGCATTACTTACTTTTGCTCAAAACAATAAAAAAGTCAACTCTCTTTAAACTGATATATGGGATTAATATACTTCCGATTAAATTCCCAGGATGCCCAAAAATGCTTTTTGCCCAAAAGCATTACTCTGGAAAGCCATACACATCTTACACCCTGGTGATAAGCTTTTGGGCGACAGAGTTCATTTGGGTGTAGAAGTTCTATGATCTTAAAAACAAGAGAGCCTTTTTCTTTTATCATCCCAGTTTGAATAATTTCACATTTGGGGTGGTATTGCCCCACAATTCTGAGAGTCTCCGGTACTTTTACCCCTTAAAAGACCAGGTGGCAAGAAGGGTTTCTGAGGTGCTGTTCTTCCTGAGGATGAAAAGACCTCTCTCTGTGTAGGCTTCCTGGATCACTCAATCCCTTCATGGCTAGTTCAGGTCAGGGGCTTTAGATGGGCACAAGAAAGAGTGTCATTCTTTCTCTGCAGGTCTGATTCTCCCCTCTGTCAGCTGGAGTCACATGAAGCCCTTTTCTCTTCATGGATGGGGGCTCTATGTTACATTCTCATAGACCCAGGAGGTATCCAGGACAATTCTGTTCTCAGTCTAAAGGGAATTAAGAAGCTTCTGCTGAGCCCCAGGCTCTACTCTGGCCACTCTTTCATTCCTGCTGCTGAGGGACCCTTGCTTGTGTCCCAGATCTTTCAATGTGGCTCTGCCTTGCCCTTGATCTTGCCTGCCCCTTTCTGTGTCCCCAGATACTGTTGTCTGGCTGCCAAAGCAGATTGAGAGCTGGGGCTTAGCTCCTGACTCCAGGCTTGCTGGTCCACTGCTGAGCTGTCTTGCTTCTGAAACGTCCTGGCTGTCTGTGATTGCCTTACCCTGTGACTTCTTAGCCCACCTGACTGACACATACTACCATTCACCCCATTTTCCTCAGCCACCACTCTGTCAGGTGGCTCTGGGGTCCTTCAGGGGAAGCTGGGTATGGCACACAACTCTGTGCCTTGGTGGGTCCTGGGGTGCAGCAGAGAGCTAACTTGCTTCCCTCACTGAAGTACTAGGCTGCAGCGAGGTTTTATTCTAGGGGCATTCCAAGGAGGAGCAATTGGCTTCTTAGAAATTAGAATAGATCCAGGTATAGAGCTGGACAATGCTAGAGAACTGAATACTGGAGAACTGATAAGGAAATCTCCCTAGGCTCTGTCTCTCACTCCAAGGACCAGACCAGATCTTGGAGGGTCTACTCGAACGGCAGATGCCCAGAGGAAGCCCAGCTGATTCCAGGAACCCTAGGAGGCAGTATAGTTCTGGGGTCAGTAACAGTGGCTTTGGGGGCTGTAGGCAGAAGGTTCTGAGGCCCTGGGCCAAGCTCAGGGTCTGGGCCAGGCTATTGGCATGCTGCTGTTTCTCTAGAGGAATTATGTCCTGCAGCCAGACCAGGTAAGGATGAAAGCCCTGTTTCTGCCACAACCTTGCCCCTGCCACGCGTTGGAACTTGTTCCAGGAAGGAGGCAGAGCCTGTGTAGTTGTACCTGAGTCTGAGTTGTACTGGAGGGCTTCCTGGGCCTGACAGAGCAGACCCAAGCTGTTTTCCTGCAGGAGGAAATCTAGTCCTAGGCCCCCAGCCCTGGTTCTCTAGCAATCCTACTGCATTCCCTAGAAGCCAAGGGAGCAGGTCTTCTGAAGCATGCTGGCCTAGGAGTTTCTGGCTGATTTCCAGGGATAAATTAAGAGAAAAAAATCTTTTGGGGTAGACTGAAAAGGCAAATTCCTATCTCTTTTCTTGAGGTTTCTATGTCAAATCCTGTTAAAATATGGAAAAGATTCTTAAGCCAGAAGGCCAGGAAGTCCTGTATCTACCCCACAATAAATCTACAGGAGGAGACTTTTAGAAATCAGAACAGCTAGTGACACTTTTGGAAGTGAGTGCTCAGAATTCAGTGTGCTTGATGACATACTGACAGGTGACTCAGTAATGTGACCTGCATCGTGGAAACTGCAGGTGCTGTGGACACTATCCTTTATCACGTGGACAGGGAAGTTGAACCAAACAGGCTAGTAAACAACCGTGACAGAGGAAAGTGAGGAGGAGCGGGCCTGAGGCTGGCCTTTCTGAACACAGAAGCTGGTGGGATTGGAGAGAGAGAAAGAGAGGGAACCAGGGAATGAGGGAATGCAGAAGGGAGTCAGTAGCCCAGGCAAGGATGGGGACATGGTGATGGGGGACATACTGGCCAGGTAATATTTTTCAATTCTCCCAGTTTCTTGGATAAAAAACTAGTTTTTAATGCTAAAAGGGGGTTTCCTCTGAATGATTTAGGGAAATGCTTACAGGTATAGTCTTTCTGGGGAGAGGTGCCAAGTGCAAACCCAATGTTATCTATAGGCACATGAGAAGCCAAGGCCAATGGAAGATGTGGTTTCAACCAACATTCACTGAATGTCCACTTCACTCCAGGCACATTATGCAGGTTAATTTCTCAGATCATCAGTACTTGTGTCATCTAGCACACCATATTCTGGGCCTTCACTTCCAAAAATATCTACCACCATGTGGATTTCTAAAGATTTCACTTGTTGACTTAGACACACTGTTACACAGCCAACTGACTTAAGAATCTTCTCCATATGTTAATAGGGTATGACTCAAGAGCCTCAGGGAAAGCTGATAGGAATGGGCGTGAGAGATAAAGATGAGTGAGGTGTGGCTGTCTGCTGGCTGCTCACAGCAGAGTAAGGGAGACAGGTATGATAACCAACCATTACCTCATGCAGTGGGTGTTTAAACAAGGCTGAACACTGCACTTTGGAGCCCAGAGGGAAGGAGCCCAGAGGAAACACTGCACTTTGGAGTCCAGAGGAAAGGACATGTATCCTTTCCCAATGGAAAGGATAAGTAAAGAGGGTGGGAGGCAAGAGAAGTATAGCAAAGCCTTGCAAAATAAGTATTAGGGGTAGGGAAAGGGAAGGCTCACATTTTCCCTGTCAGTGTGGGCACAGGTGCAGAGGTCAGCAATGGCGTGGCGCATTGGTGTTTCTTCCTCATATTTAGGAAAGAACAGGGACAACTGTGCTCCAGAAGCTTGTAATCTTGAGAGCTGAGGCTGGAGAGGAAGGCAGCCTTATGTGCTAGGTGGAGGGGTCAGGGCTTTATCCTGTAGTAACCTACAGGAGTATTGGGGTATTGTGGAAGTTTTTGAACAGGAAGTTTTGTGATTAGCTTTGTTTATTAGGACTAGGACAGGGTCTTCTTCCTTCTTTATCAGGCTGTAGGTATAAATGAAGTTACGTTGATAGCGAAGTTGGTGTCTTGCTCTTGTAATTTTATATGCCCCTTCCATCTGCTGAACTGCAGGACACCGGCCTCCATTAAGGACCCCAATTCAACCATGGTATCTTAGGGAGGCCCTAAAGTGGGGGTGGTTGCTGCTGGTAATTCTGGGCCTCTTGCTGCCTGGTCACTCAGCAGCTCTCCAGACTTCAGAAGTTTGCTTCCCTGCCCCCTGTAGGTTCTCTGCCCTCATTCAGACCACCTGTGCGCGTCTGTTTTTTGCCGGTAGGGAAGGTGCTCCTTTCTTTGTGTTCTGTCCTCTTCTCTCATCTTTATCTCTCACACCCGTTTCTATTTGCTTTCCTTTCAGCTTTTGAGTCAAATCCTATTAACATATGGAAAGGATTCCTAAGTCAGTAGGTTAGACAAGGCTGTGTCTAAATCAACAAGAAAAGTCTAAAAAATCTGCAAGCCCATGGCAGAGTTACTTAGGCCTAGAAGTATCACAAGATTTCATCAAACTTGTTTTTTAGTTTGAGAACCATGCCTTTCTTCCCAGTGCACAGATCTAGATTTGAGGCTCGTTTTTAAGGAAACATTTGTTGGTTTGGGCTATTGTTGAAAGCTTTCTACCTTCCCTGAGTTAGGTCATCAGTGTGAGTTGATGGTTATATTAAAGTAAATTCCCAGCAAGTCAGAAATCATTTAGAAAGCAAATAGAATTTTGGAAACATTTCTATTGTGATTGTTGTGCCTCTCTTCTTTAGTGTCAATAATTCTGTGGAGGGAAGCAGGGGACATAGTGGAGAGGGATGGGTTCTGGAATCAAACTGCAATAGTTCAAATCTGGATTCTGCCACTTATCCCGTGGCCTTAGGCAGGTTCCTTAGCTTTGTTCTGTCTCAGTTTCCTCATCTATAAAATGAGGATAATAACAGTATCTACTACACAGAATTGTTGTAAAATTAAGGGATGAAAACAGTTTATCAGGCTGTGTGTATAAATGAAGGCTCAGTAAGTGCGATGGTGGTGATGGTGATAATTCCGAGGTGCCACTGCTTTCTGTGTCAGCCGACAGGAAGAAAAGGAAGAGAATGGTAAAACTGCAGCCATGAAGAAAGGGATGAAATTAGTAGAACTTTCAGAAGGGTTGAGCTAGTGGGACGCAGCTTTGCCTCCCGAATGGGCAGAGCTGCAAAAGGTTGGAGAGTGTTTTTCTGTGGATAAGATTCAGTCTAGGGCTGACAGCTATTTTTATGGAGGACTTTAAATGTAGTTTTGCCTAGAGTCAGATCTGACCTGTACAAGTATTGTCTCTTTGAGGTGATATGGCTCTCATCATAGGGTGTGGAGGAGTTTGGAAAAGTGAGCTATTAAAAAAGACATGTTGTGGAAGGAACATGTTGCTCTTGCACTCTGGTTGTTCTGAGTAAAGTACTGGCAGGCTCAGGAATCAATTCAATAGTTGCTAAAAGCCCCAAGCTTCTGGCAGCAGAAGCTCCAGGGACAGAAGATTCCTTAGCTGCTAACCAAGGAAGGCTGGGTCTTCCTTGCCCTGGCTTTGGAGCCTAGTGCTGCTGCTCAGCTTTTAGCCTGGAAGGCAGGAAGTGTCCTCATGAATTTCATTGTCTCAAGTTATTTATGTGGCATGACCACTGGAACCCTAAGAGGATCCCAAACTCAGTGTCCCTGTGATTTTCTGTCCCATTCTGGGTATGTAGGATGGATCACCATGGCCAAGCTGCCTAATCCTCTGTGAGTAGAAGGCCTGTCTCTCCATGTTCTTCAGCAATCCCAGCGATGGGGGACTTCCTGGGACATTAGTAGTTGACCAGCCACCAAGAGAAGGATGTCTTCCCTTCATTCCTCAGTCTTCCCCTCCATTTTTGTGTAAAAATAATTTTCTGCTATGAAAGGCTGAACATTAAAACTTTAATAATTAAATAAAGTCAGTTTAGAAAATAATCCTCTTCTCACCAACACTGTTCTTTTTGCATATTCTCCTTGAGCTTGGCCATGTTGTGAATATAGGTCTAAAGATTTGCAACCTATAGTCTACAATTCGTAGTCTGGATTTTCACTCGACAGCATCATTGGCATTGCTATGTTTTTTATAATTATTTTTTAGGGTCTCATGACATGTATTCCATTGAGTTACTACGCCATCATTTATTTAATCATTCCCTACTAATGCACATTTGGATTATTTCCTATTTTGGGCTGTGATGCTGACCGCTGTATGAACGTTTGTATTTGTAGTCAATTTCTTCTATTAAATTCTTCCTTTGGCTTACTGGTTGAAAGTATGAACATCTGTATTCTTAACACACTACTTTCCAAAGGGATCAAACCAAATGTACATACCATGTTACCAGCTATGTATGATGGTACCATTTCCTTCTCAACTTGTCTCACATTGGCCATTGCCATCAAAATGTGTATTATTAACTTTTTAGCTGAAACATAGTACTCTACCTCTGCTTCCATTGTGTTTCTTGAATTATTAGTATCTCTCCTCTGTCTGACTCTTAGGCCAGAAAGACCTACCAATTCACTGTCATCTGCTGGTCTTAACTTTCTAGGACACCCTCATAAACACTAACTTAATCCTGAATCTGAATAATATATTTTCATTGTGGTGTTTGTTTGTTTGCTTGTTTTTTGAGATAGGGTCTTGCTCTGTCACCCAGGCTGGAGTGCAGTGGCACGATCACGGCTCACTGCAGCCTTGACCTCCTGTGCTCAAGCAATTTTCTTGCCTCAGCTCTGCCTGTGCCCCACAGCTCCTTGCCACAATAGCTGGGACTACAGGCAGTCGCCACCATGCCCAGCTAATTTTTTTTTTTTTTTTTTTAGAGACCAGGTTTTGCCGTGTTGCTCACACTGGTCTCAAACTCTTGGCCTCAAACAATCTGCCTGCCTTGGCCTCCAAAAGTGTTGAGATTACAGGCATGAGCCACTGCATCCTGCTTATTTTCATTGATACTTTTTTTTTTTTTTTTTTTTTTTTTTTCTGAGACGGAGTCTCACTCTGTCACCCAGGCTGGAGTGCAGTGGCCGGATCTCAGCTCACTGCAAGCTCCGCCTCCCGGGTTTACGCCATTCTCCTGCCTCAGCCTCCCTAGTAGCTGGGACTACAGGCGTCCGCCACCACGCCCGGCTAGTTTTTTTTTGTATTTTTTTAGTAGAGACGGGGTTTCCGTGTTAGCCAGGATGGTCTCGATCTCCTGACCTCGTGATCCGCCCGTCTCGGCCTCCCAAAGTGCTGGGATTACAGGCTTGAGCCACCGCGCCCGGCCTATTTTCATTGATTCTTAAACCCAACTAGAATCCCCCTGCCTTCCCCTGGACCCTGCCAGATTTGATTTTCTTCCAGCTTCTTTCAGTGTAGCACATTTTAAATCTAGTCAACTTGTCCAGTTGTTTTAATTAAGGAATTACTGTTCCACGCTCTCTAGACAGCATGGCTTTCTCTCCCACTGGTAGGCACTGATTTAGACAATTAGTATAAGTGGTGCAGAAACTTTTCCCATACATTTGATTATAATGTGTCTTCTCTTGTGGGAGTTGTCTATGTTCCTTACCATTTCATTCATTCATTTCAACAAATGTTACTGAATGCCTAAGATATTCTGAATGGTAGAGATATGACAGTGAAGATACAGGCTCTGCCTTGTCCAGCTCTCATTGTACAGGAAGACACATACTATTAACAAGCAACTAAGTGAATGTATAAGCCAGGCAGTGACAGGTGCTAAGGAGACAAACACGCACATGGGATAAAGGAACAGAGAATGCTGGGGAGGTGTGGGAAATGATGTGCTGCAGTTGGCTTGCATCAGCTCTTGAAAATTGTATGCCTCTCTTCCCGGCTTCATGTTCAATGACCTTGGTCGCTTGAAACTGGCCACAGTGGGAGTATTTAGATCCCACACAAAAATGCTACAATTCAGGGACAGCTGGTTCTTAAATATTTGCAAGCATATAATTGGATATGGGATTGCTATTTTGTGTGGGTCAGTCAGGGAAAATCTGAGCAAGAAGGTGACACTGGGGAGAGACCTGCAGGAAGTGAGGGAGGGAACCATCTGGGAGTCTGGGTGAGGGCAGAGGGAAAAGTTGGTGCGAGCTCCTGAGGCAGGATGTGGTTGACATGTTTTAGAACCAGCAAGGAGGCCACTGAAGCAGATTTGGAGAGAGTAGGATGCAGGAAAAAATGGGTAAGAGGTGAGATGGGAGGCAAGGAGGGGAGGGGATTGGTAGGTGATATGATCAGATTAGCACTTGTAGGTCATTGTAAGTATTCTGGCTTTTCCTCCTCATTTGAGATGGAAGCCATTGAAGAATTTTGAGTTGAGAAGTAAAAGATTCTGATTTATGTTTTAAAGGGATCACTCCGGCTGCTGTGTTGAGAATAGAACTGTAGGAAGGCAGAATTTCAATCATTAGAAAGCTATTAAAATAATCCAGAACAGAATCGATGGTGACTTGGATTGGTGGTAGATGTGGTAAGAAATGTATTCTGAATACATAGTCAAGGAAGAACCCTCAGTATTTACTGATGGATCAGATAGATTGTGTGTCAGAAAGAAGGCAAGGATGATGCCTTTTTCTGAAGGCCTTTCCATATATACGTATATACATATACACATACATTTAGAGATAGGGTATTGCTCTGTCACCCAGGCTGGAGTGCAGTGGCACAATCAGAAATCACTGCAGCGTCAAACTCCTGGGCTCAAGTGATTCTCCAACCTCACCCTCCCAAAGTGCTGGGATTACAGGCATGAGCCACCATGTGCAGCCCTTATATTAACTTTGAAGAAAGTGTTTTTAGTTCAGGAAAATTTGTGGCATAGTGGCAGTGTTAGGCTTATACTTCATTCTTCTACAGAAACCTTACTGTGAGCAAAGACTTTCTTTTCACCCTGTTTGACTCTGAGCAGTTTGGTTTGAAGAAGCTAACCAAATGCAGCTGTGGGGAAAGTGCTAGCTGTCTGCAGAACCCCAGTCTCTCCCTTTCCCATGCATAGTAGAGAGTCTGCATCGGGCATGAGGCAGCTAGCTGCATCTCTGGGACCAAGCGTGAGCCAAGGGGAGGTGAGTGGAAGCGTCCTTTCCAGGTGATTGTCACATGAAAGGAAAGCCATTTTTCTGGAATTCCTCTTTCCTTACTCCATCAGCTCAAACACAGGTGCTAGATGTGCCTCTGATTTGGCTTTGATCATACAGCCGAGGACTGTGGAGCTGTAAGGTGGAGGGAACTGAGGTTCTGGGATGACCATGTGGAGCAAAGCTGCTTACCCACTCAGGACTGTTACATCAGAGAGAAAATACAAGCTTTTTGAAGTCAAAGCTTCTTGGGAGTCTTTTTATTACAGTGGCTTAACCTTTTCTCTCACTAATACAAAAGCCAATTCCAAAACAAACCAACCAATCAGCAGAAAATCAGAATGTTGAAAGTGACATATTCCAACTGATGACAAAAGCCTGCAGGATCAGAAACTTTTGGTGAGTACAAAATGGAAGAAAACCAAAGGAAAAGGGGCATCCAGTAGCCGGAAGCACCCACAGAAGGCCATGATTTTAGGTGGGAACAGTGGAGACAGATTTATACTGGCAACGGTGAGTAGGAAGACATTGGGTGAAGGAGAGAAAGAATACTGAAGTTTTAAGGCAGGAAGATTTTCCCAGCATGAGGTCAGTACGTACTGGGAAGTAGGGGCTGAGGACAAAGTTTGGGCCTATAGCAGAAGTTGATCTACTGCGGAGAAGGCAAAACGAAAGAAGAGAAGACACTCTTGAAGTCACTGAGGAGGTGGGCAGGAACGACCCAGGAGATCTTTTGAAAAATGTGTGTTTTATTGGCCGTGCACTAACTTTGATCTATGCCAAGGGAGGGGGAAAAAGACACCTAACAACCTTCCCCATTAAAGTTAATGGGGGATCCCCTATAAAGTCTATGGGCAGAATATGGCATGATGAATCTTTATGATTATTTCATGAAGGTTCTATAAGATAAATAAGGCTCTTAAGAGATGTGTTTATTGGTGAACAATTTATATCGGTGTACATACCATCAGCCGGAATGTAATTGCTGAGGATAAGGTGGGAAACAATTACCAAGTTTGATTCCAGCTGGTGCTACACCTGTGGGAATGCAGTAAATAATTGCTGAATCACAATGAATATAAATTGGCTTACTGGGTGAACACTTCCAGAGAGCCAACACATACCTCCTTATTGTCTTGAAGAAGCTGGTATTGCCTGGCACTTGGGGAAAGCAGTAAGATTTCCCTTGAAGACTACTTTGAATGCTAAGAGAATGACTTTGGAAGGAGGAAGGGAACCATGTCCAATTCTCAGGACCCTGTTGAGGCCTCCGTGTGAGCCCAAGTTTCAGCTGGAGGGAGTGGGCTTCCACTTTCTCTGTAGCCCTCTGAGCAAGTCTGCAGTGGGAAGAGCTCTGCCTGTTTCCCTTCTCTCTGCATCTCCCACACTTTGTCACTGTGCAGGGACATACCTGTAGTTCTGCTCCTTACCTCCCAAATATTCCTTTGTCTCTCATGATTTGGCCTTTACCCAACTACACCACAAAGGCTGGTCCTGCTGTTGCTATGAAGTATGGTGGTCAATAGGCACATGGGCTATGAAGAGGACCCGCATGAGTTCAGGTCATGTCCCGTATCATCTCTGTGATGGTGGGCTTCGTGTCATTTGTGAAATGAAGATAATATTTGTGTCTATTCTCCCTAGAGAAATAATCTGTGACTTCCATGAGGGCAAAAACAGATCTAGTTTTTTCCTTATATTCTTAAAGGCTAGAATAGTGATAGGCATATTCTATATGTGATAGGTGAAAGGTACTCATAAATGCTTTTTAAAAAAATAATGAGTGTGTAGAGAAGTAGGTTGGGATCCAGCTGAGATGAGGAGCCCTAAAGGTGAGGCAATGGGCTCTCTCACCCTAATTGAGTGTGTGTATAGGGGGACTATCTTTTTGGGCTACAGTTTCTAGAAGAATTGAAGAAGACTATTAGGTACAATATGCAGGAAATTGGGTGGAGATGGGGTGGGGATTGGGTGTCAGCATCTACCTCGTTAAGTTTCTTCAGGACAATCTGAATTGAATAGGAAGGGGCAGTAGCGAGGACCATCTTGGAAAAGCATGAAGTGGTTACCAGTTACACTTATGTCAAGCCAATAAATAACAGTTATTTGTAAAAAGACCACCACTATTCCACTCTGTAAGTATGCCTCTTTGCAATATGACTTTGCAGTTCCTCCCAGCAGGAGGTGAAGTCTATTCCCCTACTCCTTGAATCCAGGTTGGCCTTATGACTTGCTTTAGCCAAGAGGCAGTGGCAGAAGTGTCAATGTCAATTCTGAGTCTAAGCCTCAAGGAGCCTTTGTGAACTTTTCTTCAAAACCTGTACAGTCATGTGAACAAACCCAGGCTGGCCTGCTAGATGATGAGAGATGAAGTAAACCAGAGCCAAGTCAGCCCAGCTGTCCAGGGCAGGCCTGAGAAATGTGAGACAGCACAGTGAATATCAGCAAAGTCAACCGACAACTGACCTGCAGACACACAAGGGAGCCTAGCCAAGAGCAGAGGGTTACCCAGCTGAGCCCAGCCCAGATTGCCAATACACAGAATCATGAGTTGAGTGAATGGTGGTGGGTTTTGATTGCTTAGTTTTGGGGTTGTTTGTTACACAGCAATAGATAAGTAATATGTGATTTCACAAAGTTGAGTGGGATCTGAGACTCAGAGAAAGTAATGACTTCCAGCTGGGTGCAGTGGCTCATGCTGGCAATCCCAGCACTTTGGGAGGCCAAGGTGGGTGAGGATCACTTGAGGTCAGGAGTTTGAGACCAGCCTGGCCAACATGGTGAAACCTCATCTCTACTAAAAATACAAAATTAACCAGCTGTGGTGGTGCACACCTATAATCCCAGCTACTCTGGAGGCTGAGGCAGGAGAATTGCTTGAACCCATGAGGCAGAGGTTGCAGTGAGCTGAGATCATACCACTGCACTCCAGCCTGGGCAACAAAGGCAAAACTCTGTTTAAAAAAAAAAGAAAAAAGAAAAAAGAAAGCGATCACTTTCTCCACATTCAATTCTCACTGCCATTGCTCTTTAAACTTAATTTTATCAGGCATTATTGAGGACATTTCTGCCTGATTTCTGGGTCAATGGCATAGCAGATCCATTGGATGGTCAGTCCACGTCCTGTCTCCAAAGGCCCAGTTCCAGAGCCCCTCGTGTCTTTAGACATTATCCTCAAGTAGCACCAGCTATAAAAGGTTACATTGCCCATGAAGGACCTACCTCAGCTCTGTCTGCCGCTCTTTGAAGGTGTGCAGTGGTGGGTGAAAACAGGAAGTTAAAGACTGTGGCACGGACAAGTCTAGACTTGAAACCTGACACTGACTAGCTGTGAGACTTAACCTCCCTAAGTCTCTGTTTCTTCATCAGTAAAATGGGGACAGTAATGCTTGCCTCATAGGGTTATTGTTAGGATTAAATGAGTTAGTACATGGAAGGGGCCCAGCTCATTACAGGATTGTTATGAGAGTGGGGGAAATCATGGAGTTTGAGGGGCTTAGAAAAGGCATCTCCTCCCACATAAATGGGAAAACAGTCCCAATGACCCCTTGTCAGCTACAGGCCCAAGTTAAGGTTTTCTGAGAGCCATCAGAGGAGGCCTAGGGCAAGTGGCTGCCCCTTTGCTTCAGAAATCATGAGCTTGGCAGTGGGTCCTGCCTTTAATGCTGATGTCCAGGTCAAGACAGGACTGCACTCTTGGCAAACCTTCTCTACTCTTTGTGTCAGCGATGTAGTGTTTAGTGAATTTCTTCCTGTTTTCGAGCCCAGAAATGATTGCATTGGTGGCCTGGGCACGTATTTTCCTCACAGAATAACATGCGAGTGGAGAATGGTTAGCTCATTTGCAACCAGTTCCCTCCCATTCCCCACCAGTATGCACCCCACCCTTCAACATTGCTCTAATTCCTGTGGGTCAACAGGCTGAGCCCAGGGGTGTGGATTTATGCCCATCAGAAGTCTGATTGAGGGTTAGGAAAAATCATTTGGGATGTGATGACAATCACAGGCACAGACCCTAGAGTTGTGGCTGCTGTTTCTTTTCATAGACTATTCCCAGGGGGCCTTCATCCTAAGTAGTTGCCAATAGCTGCTAAAAATGTTCATATTTCTCCATGGCTGTAGAAAACTTTAAAGGGGAAAACACCTATACTTTGGGTCATCTATTCTTTTTGTCACTCTGAATTTCATTCTATATTCCTCCAGAATTTTTGTGTACATACACATATGTACATACATATAGGAATTTCTCCCTCCATACATATGTATGAAGAGAGAATGCATATATATATATACACACACACACATATACACACACACACACACACACACACACATAATGGGATTATGCTGTAGCTTTTCTTTTTTACTTAATATAGCATAAACATCATTTCTGATCAGTAAATGTCTTTTGGAAGGCCACAATTTGGAGGCCAAAAGCCAAATTTAGTGCATATGGATAGAAATTGTTTGGCATTGTTTTAAAGACTTAAATTTAAACACCTCAAGAAGGGGCATAGATCTTTCCATTCCTGACTGGCCTTGAAGGCATTTGAAGTTGTCATCCTGAGTTTTATATCATTGTTTACAATTATTACTATCCCACCATATCAGTATTTTTCAGTAGAGAAATTTTGGCCATTTTGAGCCAGATAATTCTCTGTTGTATTTTGGGATTATTTTGTACATTGCAGGACATTTAGCATCCCTCATGCCCGCCAGCTCAATGCCAGCAGTGTCCTCAGGTCTATGTGATAACCAAATCTGACCCCATGCATGCCCACGCTGGGGCATCTGTTCTTGTCTTGGGCTAATAATGAAATTATCATAGGCTCTCCTCCATAGATATGTTTAAGTATGAAGACCTTATGTCCTAGGTTACCTGGGACAGTCCTGTGGTTCTGGTGTATTTATTAATAGCAACCCCGTCACTCTCAGAAGTATCCCTATTTGGATGATAAACCAGTGGGTCGCCCTGAGTGTAAGGTCGTGCTTCAGAAATGGTTAGATTTGTCAGGTTCTACCCAGGAAAGACTAAATGTGTTATTGGTGCTAAGCATGTCTTCCCAGAGTTAATCTATATGTCATGTGGTAAATGCCTTCCACTGAGGATGCTACTATGGACAGATCCTACTTCCAACTCTAGAGCTGAACATCAGGGTAGTCAGTGACACAGGCACATTTTTTAAAAGGTGGGCAAGAATTGGCTTAAGGCCAGAGCTAGGCTGAAGAAAGAGGATGTCTGATGACCCCTTGGATTCGAGAAGACCTGTAGCATATCATGTATGATCTGGAGAGGCCTGCTTAGGCTCCATGCTTTACAGATTAAGAAACTGAGGATCAGAGAAAGGAAGGGAAATAGAACCTCAGGGTATGAAAGTCTTAAGAGTCTTCTTGCCCTCTCCAACTTGGAAGCTTTCATTTCCACTGAGCATATTCATAGGTGGAGAGTTAGCCTCCATCAGAACTGCGAGCCATGGGTCATAGATACTGCACAAGCCAGAGGCAGAGGCAGAACCCACGGATCCCCAGTTCTGGACCAGAGCACTTCACATTGTTCTATTCTGTATCTCCTTAGATTTCCTCCTAAGATACTTAAACCTCCACTCTTCCATATACACCTAAAAGATGAAACCGATTTGGAAGTACCAGATGTATCTGAGAGAGGATTCCTAGAGAATATAGGAACCGCACACTCAACAGTCATGGACTGGTTTGAGAAGTGGATTCCATTGTATTTGACCCTGGGTACTTTTTAGTTATCTCCCTAATACTTCATTCAATCTAAGCCTGGAAGGGCTTTTATCAGGAATGCCTGAGTGGCAGCTGGTTATCTGGGATGTGGAAGAGGATTCACCTTGAACTTTGTAACTCCAGAAGAGTCGGGGTCTCAGCATGAAAGGTGGCTTGGCTTGATCTGGTTGCAGACCCCGCTTCTGCCTGATGCTGTTTCCAGATGGGCCTTTAAGTGTTCCGAGCAGGCCCCATGCAGGAAATATGTCCTGTGTTGAATGTCAAGTTTCTTGCTATTATTTATTCTTACTTTTGGCTTTTATGGGATTGGTGCTCCTTTAAAGAGACCTGTTCGCATTCCTTGTGACACTCTCTGTTTATTAACAAATGATTTGCTCTGTGTGGCTATAATGAATCACTGGCATCACAACAATCTGAAAGACCACAGAGTTCTACAAGTGGCACCTTTTCTGCCATCAAGTTTCTCGAACATCCTTTCTGAACCTGCTCATCTAATCTCACCTTGGATTCAAGTTCTCCACTAGGAGTAGTATATTGCTCCTGGATTTTAAAAATTAAAACTATTCTGAACAGACAGGGCAGGAAATACTTTGGGAATCAATGCAAGTTGATATACAATATTAATCTAAATAATTATTATTATTTTTGGGGCACTATGTGCTAGATCTGTGTTAAGCACTTCCATGGACTACCTCATTAAATCCTCATAACTTCACTGTGATATTATTAATTCCCTCATTTTACAGAATGCTAACTTGAGGCTCAGAGAAGTTGAATAGTTTGCTCAACAGTACACAGCTACTCAATGGCAGAGCTAAGATTCCAATTGAGCTCAGTCTGATGCAGGGCCTGATCTTAACTATAGCATTATACCAGCTCAGAGACTCAGAGGGGAGAATGTTCCATTACCCACCCTCTCTGAGGCATATAAGCTCCCAGTGCCTCTGCTCACCAGGGATACAGTGTGGGGTCACAAAGAGAGCCCTGGCCCTAAAGTCAGAAGATCTGGATTTGAGTGGCAATACCTTCCCTTGCCTTTATTAAGTTTATTGTGAAGGTTGAATGCTGCAATATAAATGACTAAGGTCGTTACATACAATTGTAGGCTGTGATGGCTTGTATAAAAGATGAGTCTTATTTGTGTATTTATACCTGTTTCTACCTGTATGTATATAGCCCAATTATATCCAATGATGATAGGCTTATATCAGGTTGCTCACAGTTGGAAAAGCCGTTCTTGGGACTAGGATTTCAAACTGGAAGGGAACTAAGAAATCATCTGTACATTACAAGTGAGGAAAATGAGGCTTGGTAAGAGATTTCTTTGTACTTTTCCCAGGATTAGCAGAATGACATTGAGGTTTGGAGACCAATGACTCAAGAGTAGGCAGGGACCAAAAGAGCCATAACATTTACATGTAATATTGAAAAGCTTAGGTCATCTAGTGGGATGAACCCAGTCTAGATTGGGAGAAGAGCAGACTGAAGCCAGAGAGATGGTTAAGATTGCCGTGGGGAGTAGGAATAGAAGGTTGCAGGTGGATGGACAGTGCTGTCTGTAAGGGAGGGTATTCTGAAAGCTTCACCATGTGAGACAACCTGATGCTGTTTCTTCCTCCCATGTCTTTAGGTCCGGTGTGCAATATGCAGTGTTCATGGCTTCCTACATGGAGAAAATGCAGTTTTATTATGTTCAAGGAGATTGAGAGTATATATTTGATGTCCCAAGACTAGGAAGTGGTCCAGCAGGAAGACTGCATTGAGTTCCCAACTTGGGTGAAAAAGATTAAGGTGAAGATTTTATTCCACAAAGTGTAAGGGGCCAGCAGATCTTTACAGAAGTAAGTGGCTTGAGCAAAATTCCACACTAATTCCACTCATGATGCCTTCAGACTCCACATCTACCAATTCTTTCTTCAGAGGTCCAGTTGACCCTACACTCATCTTTTCTAGTCTTCCTGCAAATGCCTAGTTCTGATCCAAACTAGATGAGAGGGTACAGACAAATCATCCAAGCCCACAGCTGACAAAACAACCCACAGCACACGTCCTGTGTCCAGATGGGGACTGGAGGTCAACTGTGTCATCTGTCTTTATGAAAGACAGCATGTTATTATACTGATTACAGTGTACTGGGCTTTACTGGGGACTAAAAATAGATAAATGTGGCTTCTAGAGACAGGCACTAACATTCCTTTGGCTTCCTTTACTATGTGCTTTTTTAGAGAAATCTTTGCCTTGATTAGAAAAAAAAAAAAAAAAAAAAAAAAAAAGGCTGCCAAAAGCTGTGCTGCCTTAGGCATTTTTTGAAGGGCAATTTGCATCTGACCAGTGCTGCTGTCGTCTTTGACATGTCGCTGGTGCTGTTCCCCACCATCATGTTTGTGTGTGATTGCAAAAGGAACAAAACAGGCAGCCCCACTCTGCGTTCCTTTATTCCAGCTTTTCCATTTCTGCGCTCTTCATATCTCTTAATGAAGAATTGCACACCACATCCCAGCCTGGGTGAGCCCAAGGGACCTTTTCCCTGGAGAAGATATTGGAGAGAGGTTCGGGCTGACTCTGCAACAGGATGAGAGAAGGAATTAGCATTTATTGAGTTCCCGCTCTGTGCTCCCCTGTGCCAGATGGTTTTGCTGATCACTGCAGAAACTCTGGAAGTCAAATGAATTGGAGGCTCTGGATAAAGAAGCAAATGATGGAGCTGGAATCTGGGCCCAAGTCTGTTCATTTCAAGCCCATGTCCTTCTTGTATTATATTGGGATACAATTAATCTACAGCAGGAAGTATAAACTTCTTTGTGCCCTTCTTGCCCATGTAATATCTCTTGGGAGCTATAGTGGAGGTAAAATGAAAAGGTAGAAAACATTCTTATTACTTCTGTTCTCAGGCAGGCATAATAAATTCATATTCACAAAATCAAATGCCTTTGGTGGTCATGTGGGATATGTAAATGTGAGTGATGCGGTGAATAGGAAGTTGGGGAGAGGGGTACTCTAATGGAACAGGCCCCATAGATATGCTCCATTGAAAGACATCAACAGTCATCCTTTAAATATCATTTTGGCCAAACCATTCATTCCTGTGAACCAATCAGGATCAAGGGCTGTCATCTGGGAACTCCTGACCCACGTGTCCTTCTAGGTGTTGATGACTTTATCTTGCCAGGTGCCAGTGTATACTGCCTAGAGTCCCCTAGGTGTTGATGCTTGATTTGATTTCTTCATTTTCTAAAAAGGAGAATAAATATATTATCTATACAAGTTAAAAGAGTACACACATACACATGTATACACTCACCCTGAGCAGTAAGGATATAAGTGGTGCTACATTATGCCTTGCACTTTCCTTTCAAATTTCTTTTACATATTAAAAGAGAATGCAGTATGTAAGCAACTGTAATGTCTTAGTCCACCTCACCCATGTTATAGACGAAGAAACTGAGTCCAGAGAGAAAAGGAGCTTTCCTAGTTTCACAGAGCTAATTAAAAGGAGAGCCGGTATTGGAGGACCTGACTCCCAGGCCAACAGTCCTTTCACTACATATCCATCCATGCACAAGTGTGTGGGCTAGAGAAGGGTCATAGTACTATGTATAGAAATACCTGCAGCAGCAGTTACACTGCCTTAAGTTCAGGCTTAGGCAATGTGACTCTGTTCTGCAATCATAAGAGGACTGGTCAGAATTTACCTGCAAGTCCTCCTGGCTGAGTGTCTTTGTATGAAGACATGAAGATGTGAGCCTGGTATTCTAACCCAACCTACGCTCAACCTGGGCTATATACCTGTCATGAGAGTCTAGGTGGGAGATGTCCCAAGAAGGATGCTCTTGGTCTGAGCATGGAGCAGTGAAGTCTTCTCTGAATGAAGCAAGAGGCTCTGAGTGAATAAGTGAAGGGAGAATTTACTTTAAAACAAATAAAAACACCCATTTGCTTTGGGCTGAAATTTGTTCTAGGTCTAGATGAAAGGTGCTTTGCATTCCTTAGGGAAAGAAGCAGAATATTAGAGGTGGAAGGAACTCTGAAGAAGAACCAGTCAAATTTTTCATTGCCAATGGGGAAACAGATACAGCATGAACACTCTTAGGGTGTGTGAGCCCTGGGCAAATATTTTTTGCAGGGTCCCTGTCTATATAGACCATTAGATATTAAATTTATTAGAACATTCAAGGGCCCATCTAAGGCATAGTGATTTATCAGTAAAGATTTAGAGTAATGAGTAGAGAAGAGGTACTTATGCATTTGTTTATTGTCTTATCTGTGCATGTGAAGTTTTTTTTTTGTGGTATCCATGCACTGTCTGCCCCTTTGTAGGTCTTGGAAGCATCCCTTCATGTTTTTTATTGTGAAATTCACCATTCCTGGTTAATTTCATATCTCCCACTGTGAGAAGAAGGTAACATCACTCATAATACCATCGGTCTTTGGAATCTCTTTGTACTGAAACAAAATAGATTTTCTTGCCTCTGCACTTCCCTAATGCCATGTATTTAATGCTGGCTTTATAATTACTCATGAGACTGCATCATGTACTATGCCTCTTGTGAACAATGGCTTCCAGGGACTCTCTAAAAGGTTGCTACTGTGCATCACTGATGATAACTGCTATATCAGTCAGGGCCAACCAGAGACACAGAACCAGTAGGATATGTATATATATAATGAGATTTGTTGCAAAGAATTGGCTTACATGATTGTGGAGGCTGGCTATGGCTAGGCAAGTCTTAAATCCACAGGGGAGGCTGCCAGGAAGGTTAGCCTGGAACTTCTGGACATGAGCTAAAGCTGCTGTCCACAGGCAGAATTTCCTCTTCTTCAGTAAAGCCTCAGCTCTGTTCTTTGGCCTTTTAATTGATTGGATGAGGCCCACCCAGACTAACAAGGCTAATCTCCTTTACATAAAGTCAACTGCCTGTAGATGCTAAGCACGTCTGCAATGCCTAGATTTGTGTTTGATGGAATAACTGAGGTCTATAGCCTAGTTGAGTTGGCACATAAAACTAACCATCACTACAAGTGCAAGTCTTATCCAGAGTATGCTGGAAACTATGAATGAGACTGTGTGTTCTGGTCATGTTAAATTTACTGTTTAGAATTTTGTAGTACAACATGCAACATGTCTTCCAACCCTGTCTTCTCTTGAACTCTAGGCTGTAATCAATATGTTCCTGAACTGTGATTACTTTGAATGTTGACTGCACCCTTTCCTTTCACACCAGTAGATAGGCTCAGGCCCAAGCATAGTGTCTAGATAGGCTCAGGCCCAAGCATAGTGTCTTAAGACTGACCTGAGAGAACATGGTATCAGTGCATACATTGATGGGAAGGAAGGATGGTGATCCAATAGGCCATTGGCTTTGTGGAACAACAGTCTTGAAAGCTGTTGGAGAAGATAGGTGCAGCCAACTCTGGAGGCCTGGCCTGAAAAGGAGCAAAGCCTGAAGAGAAGGCATGGTGAGTGCTCTGGGTGTCCAAACTAGGGGGTACAGAGTAAAATTTCCTGCTGCCATTGGATGTCACAGATGGAAGGCAGCAACATGGTCAGAACACGACTGGGTGAGAACCAACACAGGAGCATGGGCATGTGGATGGGCCAACCCATGCATAGGTCCAAAGTCAAGAGCTGGTGTTGAATTGCTGGTGGCCCAGAGCCCTGACATTGTCTTGTGTCTGATGTGAGTGAGCGTCACTTCAGATCAGCAATATCGGCACCATCTGGCAGCCCAATCTTGTGATATATCTTCTTTTTTTAAAAAAATTATCATTTTATTTATTATTTTTATTTTTTAGAGACAGAGTCTGGCTCTGTCACCCAGGCTGGAGTGCAGTGGCACAAATCATAGCTCACTGAAACCTTGAAATCCTGGATTCCAGTGATCCTCCCACCTCAGCTTCCTAAGTAGCTGGAACTACAGGTGCACACCATCATGCCCAGCTGATTTTTGCATTTATTTTGTAGAGACGATGTCCCTCCATGTTTCCCAGGCTAGTCTTGAACTCTTGGCCTCAAGCAATCCTCCCATCTTGGGCTCCCAAAGTTCTGGGATTACTGGCAGGAGCCACCATACCTGGCCAAAATTTCTTGAGAGGAATACCACACCAGTCAGTGGAACAGTCTGTGCATCAGGTGGCCCTAGGACCATTCCGTAAACGCAAGTCCTGGAGCTCCTCAGCATAGCAGGCCAACCCTATCCATGGAATAGAGGGTGAGAGAGCAGTCCAAAAAGGAGAAATGGGGACTGGGGCTCACATGGTTTTGGTCCACGCTCAGGATATACCACTCAAATAGTAATGCTGGCCCTGGCTGGTTCCAAACACTGAAGTGTGCTTAGGAATGCCTTGAGGAAGACATTTTAAAATAGAGGTTGGGGGGCTGGAAACATTTAGGGGACTGGGAGTGGGGGGATGGTGGAGGTCGTGCTAAGGCACAGGGATTGGAGCAAGGACCCCACTTACTTGTCCAGATCTGAGGGTGTTGCTGAGGGAATGAAATTATTCAGGATCATATGGCCGGGTGTTGACAAACCTGTGCTGTCAGTGAGGTATGACCAAGAAGTTTATTAGTAGTAATTATTAAGGGGCTGAAGCTTGCAAATGCTTTACTAAAAAAATAGGACAGATTTATGGTAATTCCCATGATAACCCTACTCCTACTCACTTACAGTAATGTGCTTTCTTGAGAGGCAGAGGAAAGGAGGGAATTGAAACTAGCCCAATGGGAACATAATATGGCTACATCTATGAGTTTGTTTTCTAGAGCTGGGTAAGGCAGGGATGGCCCACTGGGAGCACTGGCCCAGAATGCCAGTATACAAAGAGTGCTAAGTACTAAAGCATCACTAAAATGTAACACAATGAAGAAAACTGCAGTTCCTAGAATTAATTCCTAGAAGGCAAACCATACGTAAGTGGTTCAGGGATGCAGGGGTAGGAGTAGTGAACCTGCTAAAAGGCATGTGAAAAAACAAATAAAAACCCCAGAAAACACCAGTTGTTGGTGAGGATACAGAGCAACTAATACTCTTTGATAGGCTGATGGAGTGTAACCGAGTACAGTCACTTTGGGCAGCTGTTTGGCAGCATCTACTAATGATAAACATGTGTCTTCCCTATGATCAATTTGTCTCTCTCTATTTCTATCTATGTCTATGTCTATATCTATCTCTGACAGAAATGTCTACATATGTTCACCAAAAGATATTTCCAGATTGCCCATAGCGGCCCTATTCATAGTAGCAAGAACTGGAAACTTTCCAAGTGCACAACACCAGTAGGATGGGTAAATAGATTGTGGTATATTTACACCCTGGAATACAATCAGCAAAGAGAATGAACAATCTTCAACTACACAAAACAATGTGCGTGAATCTCACTCTATGACAAGCAAAAGAACTCAGACAGAAAAGAGAACAAGCTATATCATTTCACCCATAAAAAGAACAAAAACTGGCAAAGTTAATCTCTGCCGTTTGATGTCAAGATAGTGATTATCCTTGGAAGGAGGCAAGAAGGGAACATGAGGGGGGATTCTGGAATGCTGGTAATGTTATCATTATTTTTAAAAATCTGGGTGCTGGTAACAGTGTGTGTTCAGTTTGTGGAAAGTCACTGAGTACTCATGATATGTGTAATTTTCCATGTGTAAGTTATATTTCAGCAACAGGTTAAAAGAAAAGAGGGAAGCTCTGTTCTTCCTCCACATAGTATTCATCTCCTCTACATAAATATTGAACTAATATTGAAAGAACATTGGTTTGAAGGTGTGACAAATTATTAGCCTCCTGAATCCCTGCATGCTTCTCTCTGGCTATTGTCCCACCCATTGACCATCCTGTGTGTTGTGGGGGAAAGGCATTGGATGGGGAACTGCTATCTGAGATATGATTCCATCCCTATTACAGCACAGAGTTGAACACAGCAGGGTCCTACCCTTGACATTTTTCTTCCCATGAGCATTCAGCACCTTAGTTTGAGTCTCCCTTAGCAGCGAGGTGATACTCAAGAACATTACAAGAGAAATGCTTGTAATAATCATTTTGGTCACAGTTCCACACAATACCATGAGGTCCTCTGTTTTCTCCTGTCCTTTCCCTGACTTCTCCTTTGCCTCATTCCTCCTTGTACCACTTTTTCTTCTCTGCCTGACTATGCCTTCAGTCTCCCAGGGATGTCCTGGAGAATTCTGGGGACACTGAGATACTCAGTAGATTCAATGGCTCATTCAAGAATCCGGCAAATCTGACTTTAAAATGTGACCATCTTGGGTGGGCAATGGTGAAACCCTGTCTCTACTAAAAATACAAAAATTAGCCGGGCGTGGTGCAAGGTGGCATGTGGCTGTAATCCCAGCTACTCGGGAGACTGAGGCAGGAGAATCACTTGAACCTGGGAGGCGCAGATTGCAGTGAGCCAAGATCACATCATGGCATTCCAGCCTGGGTGACAGAGTGAGACTCCATCTCAAAACAAAACAAAAAATACCTAAAATGTGACGATCTCTTACCAAAGAATCTGAAAAAATCATTTAGCCTTCCTTGACTTCAGTTTTCTCATCTCAACAAAGGGAAAATAATGACATTTATCTCAGCACATTACTAGAGGACTAACTAAAATAAAATAGATGATGTCTGGCATACAATACATGCTTAATACATATCTGCCTCCCTGCATTCTACCAAGTTTTGTCGAGAAGTTTCTAATACTGGTTGGGGCACAGATGAGTAACAGACTGTTGTTTTCCAATCTAGATGATCTGAAATGTTACAGTGATGTTTTTCGTTTTCCATGATTGATTACCAACACCTAAAGCCATTTATGTAGCATCAGGAAAAGTGACTCAGCAAGGCCAGAAGTGATCGATTTCTAGTGGATATGGGGTTTGTGACAGAAAGCCAAATGGATTCCCCATATGACCGCCTGTGGGTAAGGCTGTCAGTGTGGCCTCAGGGAGGAAACTAGAATAGAGGACTCAGCAGCATCATTGGTTGTCGAAACAGCTTGGTAGATAAGGAGGGGTATTTCTCACGGGCCATGTCCACTGACAGCATTTACCCTCTTCTTATGCTATTTAAATGGCTGTCTTAATTCTGGATTTAATGAAGTCCATGCATTAGCAGAGAGAGGAAAAACCCCAAGTTCAGACTTTGTCCTTCTGAGATTTTATTCTCTCTCTTTGATCCTACTATAGTCCATCCCATTGTTTCTAAGGTGATAAGGACAGGAGAGCTTTTAATAAAGAGAAGGATCCAGAAGCCTTATCCATTCTTTTCAATCCTCAAACATTTCTGTTTAAATTTTGGGAGGCTCCTAGCCTCAATGGTGACTATTGTCCTAACTCAAATGTTCCACATATTTCCTGAAGAGCACAATGTTGAAGCAGACCCAGAGGATTATGAAGGAAAAGCAGAGAGAGGCAGTGATAGAAATATCACAAACTCCCAGCAAAAATCCAGCTCCCATTCGAGAGAAAAAGGACTGAGGGGACATGAGTTACCTGAATTATTTGTCTTCTAACTTCCACAGACACTTTGCTTAAGCCTCTGTTTCATTTTCTTTCTGTGCTAAACAATCTCCGGTTTAACCTCTGCTGGTCCCTTTTGGCCACTGGGCTTCTAGAAGGCTTAGAGGTTTGACCTTCCTTGATTACACCAAAAGCTCTACCTCTAGACCCCATGTCTCAATCAAGGTCCTCAAACCTGACCAATCTCATCATAGCCCTCAAGGAGTGAAGGAAGTGGTAGGAAGAGACCTAGAATTTGCCCCGATACTAACACTGAATAGGAGTTTCCCAAGGAGGTGAGAATGGAAGGCATTGCAGGCAGAGAAATTAGCATGGGCAGAAGTGTGGTGTCTGGAATTACCATTACCTTTTCAGGAATTGTAAGTAACTTGAAATGACTGAGATACACAACAAGAAGGAGGGTAAACAAAGCTAGAGGGGATGGGGGTGGTGACCATTTATGGAAGGTCTTGAATTCTACGCTAAGGAGTTCTGGATCTAACCTCTGCCCTTCAAAGTTCTTCCGCAATAATAAAATTTCCTCAGCGAAAACTCTCACGTTCAAGATGTGATATTTTGAAACAGTGGCAGGAACCTCCTTTCTGCCATCTCCCATACAGACCAACACAGGTACTGTAATGCAAGTAGGATTAAGCTATAGTCCTGCCCATGACAGTGTATCTCCAGTCTATAGGATTGTTATTCCCTTTGCCTGGAGTTCAAGGGCATGCAGGGTCTGTCTTTGCTCATTCTCCAACTGCACACACCGTTGTTTCTAGGTAATGGAATACATTGGGAAAGTGGGATTAAGCTAGACACTGGAGCTATGAAGACGAGCAAGATAAAATGTAAGTCTAGGTGGTGGGACTGATAAGCAAATGGGCTGAAAACTTTGATAATTCCATGTGCGAGGTGTCAGAAAAAACAGGAGTATTTAACAGTTCCATTAGTGGAAAATTTAAATATCGACTATTTGCAAGGTAAATGGAGAGACCTGATCCTGGAGTCTTGACTGAGACTGAGGCTGGAGTCCCAGGCTGGACAGTTCCAGCTGGGTGCTACTCTCTCTGAGCCTCGTTTTCTACTTTTCCAAATGAGGAAAAGCACCCTTGCTCTGCCCAATTCACAGAATGAATTTGCAAGATTTAGATGAGATAGTGTGCCCAAACCTTCACAAACTATGATGCATCTCAGAAATATCAAGGTTATCAGCACATGTAGGGAGCTGGCAGGCTCTGCCTCCGAGGAATCCGACCTAAGAAATGTGAAAATCTAGTTCCACTTTTGCTTGGAGTCACATGGCTCTGGTTGGATTCTGTTATCTTATTATGCAAAATTACCACAGAAATGGAGATGTCACTAATGGGTGCATAATTTTGGCCCCGGATGTCCAGAATGCAGCTGGGACTCCTCCGGGAATAGGTCAGCAGGAATTGACTGGGTCTGCAGGAGTTGGCCGGTAACCTGTTTTATTTGTGTTTCCCCCAGGAGCCTCTGGATGAAGGGCTGGTGCAACATTCAGAGTTCAGTATTGATCGTGTTTATGATTTAAACACTCAGAGACTGAGGAATTGACCACTTTGATGCGGACTGATGGTTTCCTGATGCTTTATGACAGGTGCGGCCCAGGGACCTCTCCCCCAAGCCTGGGAGAATCATCCTCTGCTGTTAAACAGCTCAATCATTTCTCATTCCTGGCATCCTCACTGGTCCTTTGGCTCCTCCCTTCCTCCTCTCTTACCTACAAGTGCTGACCCTTCCTGGGCTGCTGCCAAACATGACCCTGGATACTGAGAGCCTTGGGCTGCTGGGCTACCAGGATCAGAGTCAAGAAAGGAAAAGGATCAACATTTATGGGGTGTCTTTTAGAGTACTAGAATGGTCATCTCATTACTAACTTTGCAAAATAGGTATCATTGGTTCCATTTTATAGATAAATAAGTTGAGGCTGATGGATAACTTGCTATGTGAGGGACCCAAGTCTGCCTAATTCTACACTTTTGCACACTCTCACTTCATTGCCTATAGAAGAGCTCAGAAGGAGAGGGAGGGAGAGGGGGACAGGAAGTAGAACAGTCCCTGGGGTAGAAATAAATTGGAGTGCTGGACATGTGCATTGGGAGCCCACCAGGCTGTACTGCAGATGACTCAGTATGCGATGGGTAGGAAGGAGAGGGTTGAAGAGAGGAGTAGGTAGTTTTCTCCAAAGCTGCTTTACAACAAAAGCCCAGAGTGTGAACATAAGTGAGTCTACACATCTATATCTGCCTCTTCTACACATATCTTTGCAGGTTGCTGTGTGGAGTTTTTGGTGCCTTCTTTTCTAGTTTAACCTAATTTCTTTGAGGATGGCAGAGCTGGACATGTTCAGGAAACCTCAGAAAAAGAGCTGGATCTTACTAAGTCAGGAAGAGGGCCCAGAGCTCTGGGTTTCTCATCTGAGGCCATCAACACCTGCCTCCTTCTAGCTCTGTCAAACACTTGGCCCCTTCTGGGTACTCTGGCAGAGTTTGGTACCATTCTCTCACACTGAAGAGAGACCCTCATAGGTAGAAGCATTGTAAGCTGCAGGCTGTGGCTCAGCTACATTGCAATGTAGCTGTACCAGTCATGATTTTTAGTTACAGGCATCAGCCAACTCTGGCTGACTGAAGCAGAAGAGAGTTTGATGGAAAGAACACTGGGTGGCTGAAGAATCAGTAGGAACGCTGACAGTGGGGCTGGAGAATAAGCAGCCTGGAGCAGCAACGAGAATCACATGGTGGAAGGAGTCTGGAGAAACTTCTACTGCTTCAGCCATTGAATGTTGGGCACTACCATTGGCATCACGGTCACCTCTGTGCACAAACTTGAACTTGCAGTAGACAGAGAGAGAACTCCACCCTTCCTGTGTCTAGCTCCGGTGTCAAAACCCAGGGTGGCATGTGGTGGATGGATCCTGTGCACAGCCTGTGCCTAGCTGCAAAGCCTTCTGGGAAAGCCAGTTTCTGCATTTTTGGCATCTACAATGGGAAGCAGCCACTGAAGACAATGAAGACTCATGAAGTGGGAACTTCTCAAATGAAAAAGGAGTTCAAATATTGGGTGGCCAAATAAAATGATAAATATTCACTATCATTGCCTTAGTTGAGAATTGAGAAGCTGGGGGCAGTGTCAGGGTACTGATGGCAATGCTCTCTAACAGGTATTGAGTGATTACTCTCCGTGCTAACTATTCTAAATGCAGTATCTCATTTAATCCTTCTGACAAATCTCCCACGCAATTACTAATACTATACCCATTTTCCAAAGGAGACAACTGGACTGTAGACAGGACTGTGGCACATACCTAGTAGGTGGCTGAGCTGAGGTTCTGGTGTAGACGGTCTGTCTTCTGAGACTGTGGTCACATTTTCATGATTGAGGGCCAGTGAGGAACTCTAGGTGTATTTCTTTAAGTTAAAGCATTATAACCAGCTGTCCTAGGGCTCATCATTCCAATTATGCCACATGAACTCCAGTCTTTAAAAAATCCCATCTCAAGGTCTTTCTAGGAGTCTTCAAGATGGCTTGTGTGAACACGTGTCAGATCAGGTTATTGGAGGCCACCGTGCTGTCACCTTCCTCTGCCAAGCCCAGGCCCACTGTGGGGACTGCTGTCCAGGCTGAGAAACTCCAGTGTGAACACTGGTGGGCGGGCACTCTCCCGTAGCTGCCCTTTGCCACAATGGAGATCTCCCTTGGCCCCCTCCCAGACTGAGTCACCTGTGCTACACAGTTTGCCCTGTTTGACACAACTGCCAGCCAAACCTGAGATCCTCCAGGGTCACTGGCCATGCCCAGGACAGGCCTTCAGGAGCCAATCTCTGCAGCCCAGTCACAGATGTTCTTGGCCATCAAGGAGCTTTACTGAGCCCTGTGAGAGGACGGGAGGATTCGCTTCCTTCAGCTCCCCTCTGTGAGACACCTATAGTAAGGTTACAGATTTCAAAGGGACACCAAATTTGGTTGTTTCCACCAGCTAAACCCATTTTTGCCCTAGGGCCCACATAGATTATCAGCATAGTGATGTCAGCAGCACCCTTCAGGCCCAGGGGCAGAAAACTGCTGGTTGTGATGTCCTTCCTCTTCTCCTCCCCTTTAAGGACCTTGCCTTCCTTTTTCACAATTGACTCAAATATTCTCCTCCCACTCTGATCTCACATTCATTAATTCATGTGGTCAATATAAAATATTCATTATGCACCAATTATCTGTAAAACAGGGATAGGAACAATGATATTTCATTGTCTTGGTTTGGGTCTTTGGGCAAGTGGACTTGAGACAAGGGCTTGGTTGCAGGCTTTTTATTTGGGAGGTGATCCCAGGAAGCAGGAGTGAGGGAGCAGGAAGATTGAGCAGGGAAGGAGGAAAACAGTAACCTGAGGGTGTGCTACTGGTTACTGCTGCTGGCAGTGGGAGCCCAAGCGCATTGGCACATCTGAGAAGCACAAAGAAGCCTCCCAGGATTGTCCTTCTGAAAGAAGGAAGGCAAGAACATTTATCCACAGCTCCTAGCCCTCTTGGTAGATAGTTGCCTTGGGACAGGGAGTGGGAGGTTGGGGGTTACCTGCCCTGACCTTTAGAGGGCTGAGATGATTTCTGCAGCTTTAGCGAGTCTTTAAGGCAGAGAGGAGCAATCCATGGGCACATGCCTAAGTGACACTGTCCAAGGAAGACGCTCCTCCTTGCAGCTGGACTGAAGTCAAGAGTGGGACGAGGGGCCATGATACAGCACGTAAAACATACACTACCCTTTCTCATGAAGTAGTTACCATTAACTGAGTTAATTTATGTAAAACACCTAGAAAAATACCTGCCCCCAATAAGGCTATATGCGTGTGTTTGGTGCTATTATTTGTGTGACTATTGCATGTGCCTGGTGCTTCTCCAGGCTCTGTGGGTAACACTCTCATGAGAATTACCTTCAGCTCACAAAACATGCCTTGTTTATGTGTCAAAGCTCTGATTCTTGATACTGTCCAAGTTCTTTTGCCAGGAGATTCTCAGCCCCCGTGTTTGGGGATGGCCAGGGGACATGGCCCCACCTGATTGCCAGCCTTGCCAGTATCTCTGATCCATTTTGGAGGCCTGCCCTGCTGTGCTCTGCTTCCCAGGATCCTGAACAAGGATTTGAGAACTAAGGTTTGAAATCTGCATGTGAAACAGTCAAACTCAAGTTGTCCATCTTCTGAATTATACCCTGCTGGGAAAAGAAAACAGCTTCAGAGCAAAGTCACTTGCCTTTTAATAATTGATGGATAAAAGATTGCACCATGTGCAAAAACATACTTTCCAGATCTGCCACTAAGAACAGTTCAGGCAGAAGAAACTGCTCTTTCCATTGCCCTGGAGGCCAGGCCTGCCCTCAGCTAATCTGATGACCTAATCCTTTCACATGGGGGAGGACCAGATCATTTGCATACAGGCAATGAATGCATCTTTCCACCAGAGGCTTCCAGAGGCAAGTCCAGTCTAGCTAGTGCTTATCTATCCAAGCTGGCTGACCTGCTCCCAGTGCACAGGCCATTCCCAAGTCCTCCCAATCCTGCCTTGTTCCCATAACAAGTCTTGACTATTCTGGCCTCATACCTGTCCCCAAGTTGCAACACTTGATATGGGTTCTTGAGGACTGCCTTGGCCATCTCCTTGTTGCCGCTCCCACTGACTGCTTGGGTTTCAGCAGTTCATGGCTTCACAAGGCAACCCCTCCCTCTTGGTTCTATAATAACATAACAGGTCACAGACCTTTTGCCCAGCCCAGGCACTGAGGGACTGGGACCTGCCCTGGCCCCATCTTGGCTTTCACAAATGGGAACTGGTGAGGTCTCACCCAGGTGAAACCCAGAATTAACTTTCCTTTCAAATGTTAATATATTGCTGTGAAAATATGCCTTTATCAGTCCAGAATCCTGTGTCTATAATCTCAATATCTAAAAGCTCTGAAAGCCAAAAGTTGGTTATAATCTGCATAGTAGCAAAATCTAACTGGGTTAATTTCATTTTCCAGACGTATCTGACCTGCACTAAGTGGAGGCTATCTATTGCCTTTATTGATCTCATTTGGTGTGAATATGCACACATGCTGCTGGAGAAATATTAATGTCATTGATTACGAGGTGTCCCAGAGCTCACTGGGGTGTTAATGTATGAGGTGGTGTGTGCACCAAACTGCCTTTCTAAAATACTTTCTGAATTCTGAAACATGGCCCCAAGATTTTGGATGAGGAATTTAGGTCTGTATTAGAATTAACCCAGGGAGGGTTAGGGCCTGGAAGAAGTGACCATGAGTGGCTATTGTTATCTAAAGCTTGAGGATGCAGGGAGCCAGGGGCAGCAGTAGCCTGAGTTAAATATCACTGGATCCTTTAGTATAATTACAGAGTCAGAATTTAAGGAGAGTCATATTGACATCCCTTTCATCAAAAAGAAAAGAAAAAATTGCTCCCTGTAACCCATACCCATTAATTCAGCATCTCCCCTAGATAGCTGAAACCCTTCAGAAAGACTGGAACATTTTCTAGGTAATAAATCTGGGTCTTTGTCTTTCCCTTTTCTTCTTTCCCCTCTTCCTTTTGCCCCATCCCGGAACCTCCCCATCTTCTTGTGTTTTTGTTCATAAAAGAGCAGCTTCCATTATTCATGTGACAATGAGGCTCCTTAGGTAATTAAAGGGAAGTCTGCAGCCTGAACTACAAATGAGAGGTCATCTTGTTCAGCTTCTAGTCCTACCTCTACTGGGAGTGTGATTCTGGGGACAAGAAGAAAGAAAAGGTGCCAAAGTGCATGAATGGCCAACCGTGTGCCTGGCTCTTCCATGTGGAATAGGCAGTGGGGATGCTTGGAGTACACTCAGTGTTTGCCCTCCAGATTTTTCCAGTCTCCTCATAGATGACCCATGCCTGATGCAGAATAGGGAGGCAGGGTTAGATTTAACTGGAAGTCTTCATTTGTGTTCTTCCAGGAAGCAGACCCTGAGATGAGGGTTCTGGGAGATGAGGAGAACAGTAGTTGGGAAGAGGAGAACAGAGCCAGGAGATGACTGGAGCTTAATCCTTTGGGGAAACTCTGGGAAACAGCACAGAACACACTTCAGAGTTATCTTCCTAAGGTGCCAGGTTAGGGAGGTGAGGTATTTATACACCCTCTCCTGAGACTCATGGGTTGAGGACTACTGGGGGCTGCAATGACAATGCCCTGGCACTTGGGCCTGCTTCCTGGGGGCAAAAGCCTCAGGCACAGAGATACATACACTGGGGTTTGAAGCTGATTGTTACATACTGTAATGGTAACATCCAAGCAATACTAATAGGGCACTGATAGCATCTACTACAGTTTTTTTTTTTTTTTTCACTAAAATGCAAAGGAATTTTTGCATTTCTTTATCAGAAGAAGGAAAAGTATGCCAGTCTTCCCATTTTGACGGTTGTGCCCACATGAGCCAGCGGAACCTGGAGGGGCAATATGTTTGGTAGTGGGATCATTTGGGGCTAGTGAGGGGGCTGGGTCTGGGAAAAAAGGTCAAGGTGTTTGCTGAAGGGGGTCATTCTGGTGGGGGACTGCAGTGATGATGCTAGTGGCAGCTGTGCCCTTGGCAATGGGAGTGGGGGTCTGCAACTACAGTGGACCCTGAAGGCAGTAGGGAGGTGCTTCTTTATAGCCCCTTAGAGACTGCAGCAAAAAATATCCTTGAATAAGGCTAGAGTAGGCAAGGGAAAAATGGCAGGCACAGCAGTGGACTCAGCTTGATTGTGAATCCCTTTCTTGGGCTCTGTGTGGGACTGGAAATACCACAAGTGTCCTGCTGTGGGGGCGGGGGTGGGTCCTGTTGGGTGGATAAGTGATGCTCAGAGCATTTCTAGGGCAGGAGTTGTCAAACTTTTTGCTGCTAAATATTATAGGGGTACTACTGTCTCTGTTGTAACTACTCAGCTCCCCTGTGGTATATCAAGAAATGGTCACAGACAATATGTAAAGAATGCTTATGGCTGTATTCCACCACAACTTTATTTATGGATGCTGAAATCGAATTTTATATAATTTTCATGTGTCACATTTTTTTTTTTTCTGATTTTGTCCATTCATTCAAAAATGCAAAACCTATTTTTACCTAGCAAGCCACACAAAAACAGGCTGTAGGCTGAATTTGGCCCATGGGCTGTATTTGCAGACCTTTGTTCTAGAGCTTCTCTCTGACTTGGGCTCCAGGGTTAAGGGCAGATTTCCAACTTATTCTTGACAACTTAGGAGAGGCAAACCTCCTCCTTGCTCCAGTGAGATAAATGATTCATCCAATAATGGGAAAGGCTCACAAGCAAGGAGACAGAACCTCATGTATACATGGACATTTAACTGGCTCCAGTGAAGGCTTGAAGCCACATTTGCTAAGCTTCTGCTCATTTACTGCTCCAGAAAGTGCCAGCCTGCATGACCCATCCACAGCCTGTTACTTTGGGGATCTTACAGGGTTCAGAGTAAAGAGAAGACTTTGGGTAAATAAAGATAAGATATTTGGGTGACACTGGTAGAGTGAAAAGGTAGACTTCTGAGCCACATTGCCATGCATTCAGGTTCCAGCTCTGCCATTTACAGCCTAGTGAGCTGAATCAAGATACTTAATTACTCTGGGTCTCAGTTTCCTCATCTGTAAAATAAGGAGCGATAATAACCCACCTTTTAGGCTTACTAAGAGGATAAAGTAAGACAATATGTGAAATGACCTTGGATCAAGCTCAGCTTGGCATCTCATCTTCACTTAATGGATGGTTTTTAAATTATTTTTAATGTCAACTTCACAAAGCTGTGATAGAAATTAAATGAGATAAATGTGTAAAGGCCTCAGGGACATAGTGTGTGTGAAGAAAATGGTTGCCACTATTACAAACATGATGCAGAAAAAAAAAGGTTAGGTATTTCTCCATCTTCACTTTGGGATGATGGCTCTCAAGAGGTGGGAAGAGGAGGAAAATGGCACCTGCATAATTTTGATTGCAGAATATTTGTATTCTTTCCCTTTCTGAAGTTCCTGAATAGCAAATGTTTTTGACAGCAATTGGGTCTGGATGCCACGTTTTGAAGCCCAACTGACAAACAAGAGATTATGAGACTGCAGTTATCTTTTACCAGCTGTGTGGAAAAATCCTGTCATTTGGCATCACACAACTATGAATTCTTTTATCTCTTTCTCCCTTCTTATGTGCTCCTGGAGCATATGTAAGCAAGCTCTGACATTGATAACACGTTCTTATTAACTATTATCTGAAAGATGGGACGTCAACATAGGAGTTTCGCATTGCAGATCAGACGGAAATTTCCATTGGGGAATGGAATGTTATCCACTCCTGGCCAATGACATCCCAAGGCTGAAGTTACCATCTACATACACCATAGTCTGAGGTCATGAATTGGCTAGATTTCTGCCCAAATCTTTGCCTACTTCTTCAGAAGGAAATGGAATATGAGGCAACTATGGGGCCTTAGAGGGAACAGAAAGTTAATTTTCTGTCATATAAACGTTAGCTTCTTAGGCAGTGTAGATGGAGCAGGTGAGTGGAGCCAGAAGGATGGGGTTGTACTTATAGAAAGGCCAAATGAACAGGCTGAGCGGAGACCCTATGGGGGCCCTTGAGATGCACCCATGTGCATCTCATCCCACCCCGTGTGGTCTAACCAGAGCATGTAATTCCTATTTTCCTTGACAGCAATTGGTTAAGTAAAGGGCATGCTATCCACTCCTGGCCAATGAGATGAGGAAAAGCCTGCAGTATGTGTGTGTGTGTGTGTGTGCGTTGGTTGGGGGGCAGTCTGGGGAAAGTTTATGTTCTGTGAAGAAGGAACTCAGAGACAGAGTACCTTTTCTCCCTGTGGACTTTGTCATGAGCGCCTGGTGCTGAGGTGTCATCCTGCTATCATCCCTCAGAGAGGCCAGCATCAAGTATGCCTGAATGGCAAGAGGGATGGTTCCTGGATCCCTAAGGACAGCATTGCCTGGCAACTGATCTCTACCTGCTTTCAAATTATAATATCTCTGTGCTTGCTCATTGTTGAAGTCAGTTTGAGTTGGAACTCTCTGTTCCTTGCAGCCAGAAGGATCCTATCTGGGGCCACATTTTTGACACTGGAATATCCACTAAGGTGAGAAATAAGGGAAGGGTGTGCACTCGGCATTTAGGGGAGGGGAGCGGCTGGCCACTTTTAATGGGTTAGTGTGAAACATACCTTGTACTTTAACTGGAGCATCCTATATTAATTAGCTAACTTATTAATGAGCCTGTATAAGGCACCTACTACATGGTCAGCATAGGGATAGGTCTTTCTGAGAATAAAAGAGTCATATAAAACATTCTAGTTGTCAAGCATCATAAAATTTAGTTGGTGGAGACAAGACTATAAATAAAACAAAATAAGTGGTTTACAGAAGGGCGTGATGAGTGTGTGCTAGAGCACGTAAAAGCTTCGTGGGAGATGGAGAAAGCTAAGTTGGGTCTTAATCAGCAGAAAGAATAAAGGTGAGGACATAGAGACGTTAAGTCACATGCTCCAACACAGCCAGAAAGTGGCAGAGCTGGGGTTCAAACCCAGGATGTCTGTCTCCTTCCAACCCTGGGCATGTAACTACTACACTGGAGCATACTTGTGCTCCCAATGTATATTTGTAAGACTGGAATGCCAATCTGTTAATTTATAATGAGAAATAGAACTGGAAAACATTATGAATTCAAAATCTGTGAAGCCAAGAAGCCAATTTATATTCAGAAGGTCCCCAAGGGGGCCTGAAGCTGATTAACAGACAGGATATTCTTGACACCAGAAATGGAGGCATATGTCTTGAAGGGCTAGTCCTTCTCTTCCTGGCTAGGTACTGGTAAGAGAATGGCCAGTTTTGGAGTCTTGGGGCTCCCATTTAAATGCTCCAGGCTGTTCCTAAAGTTCTTCTTCAGTCATGGTGTAAGTCAACTGGTCAGTCCTCTAGGTGTTCATTATGTTCACATTTAATTCAGTGGTGTACTAGCAAATGTTTAACAAATGGCTCTCTGCGGGGCTGGGGGAAGCCCTAATTTGTAACATTCACCAAGTCAGGTTCCATGGTATGAATACTCCCTCCAAGACTATTTCAAGCTACCAGCAGGAAGAGATGCACACAATCAATGGCTTTTGAGAGCTGGTACCGGCAGGCTCCAGCACACCACTGTGTTCACATTGCATCCTGCCTCTCAGAGCCTTCCCAGATACCTTGATGGGAATTATGGAGTGTCCCCAGACTTTTGTAGAACATTTACCAAACTAGTCACAGCCATGTGTGTGAACTTTTTCAGTTTAATTATTGGAAAATGGCCTCACTTCCAAATTCTTGGAGAACATTTTGTGTTTACCTCCATGTACCGTCAACTAACAGAGTTGTAAGGTGACTAAAGGAACCAAAGATGGATTTCCTTTCTGTATTGCCTGAAGTCCAGAGTTCTGTTAAAAATTACTGTCAAGAGTGAGGCTTGTGGTCTGGGCTGCACTGAGTAATGCCATGGGTAGCAATAGATACATTGGCACAGAAGAATCTTCTAAAGCACCACCACCATTCACCCCCTGCCTCACTTTGCTATCTTACCCAACATAACAGAAAAAAGAAATTATGTTGCCTAGTAACAGCCCTGAACAAGGGGAGACCAGTCAATACAATTCTGAATTAAGGCAACATCCAACAAAAAAAATCCATCTTGAGGATTTATATGAAAACCAAAGTGTAGTTATAGTCTTACAAGTTGGTGGAGAAGTCCCATTAGCTTTGGGTATTGGATTATTTAGAATAATGTATCTGGGATATGGATTTTTTTTTTTTTCTGGGAAGAATAATCTACTCTGAGGCCATGAAAATCAATAGGCCTCTTTGAAGACTGACTTCAGCCATTATTGGTAATGTTTTGGTTGTGTCTGTGAATCAACAATCAAGCAAAAATAGGGCCATTTAGTAGTTCACACTAAAGAGCAGTACTTGTCAATTTTGCAATGAAGCTTCTCCATCCATTGAATGCACCAGCATCTCCCAAGGGCTGCTATGATTCTATGCTATGAAAGCTGACACCAGCACAAAGGATTGAGGATAGATCTTCCAGGGTAGCCAATCATCCCAGCATGTCTGAGACTGAGGAGTTTCCCAGGATGCTGGACTTTCAATGCTAAAACTAGCAAAGTCCTTGGCAAACTGGGACAGTTGGTCGCCCTAGATCAGTGGTTCTCAACTGCAAGCGATTTTGACCCTCAGGTAGGGTTGCCAGATAAAATAGAAGATACTCCGTTAAGTTTGATTTTCAGATAGACAATGAATAATTTTTCAGTATAAGTATGTCCCAAATACTACAACACGACATACTTAGAGTTAAAAAGAATTATTTTGCTTGACTAAAATTTGAATTTAACTAGGCTTTTAACTGTTTTTAAAATTTTTTTGTAAATCTGACAATCTTACCCCCAGGAGATAGTTGGTAATGATTGGAAGCCTCTTTGGTCATCACAACCACAACTTCATCAGGGATGCTACTAGCATCTAGTGGGTAGAGGCCAGGCATGCTGCTAAACATCCTATAAGGCACCAATGCAGACAACAGCTGCCTACGACAAAGAATTATCTGGCCTGAAATGTCAGTGGTGCAGAGGTTGGGAAACCCTGCCCTAGACCTTAAACAAGCCAGTACCACGGAGCTCCATCTTCCTTGAGAAAACATTAAAGGATCAACATGGGCTTCCCTGCTTCATGCACACAGACGGAAAAATGTCACATACACTCCTGACTCTTTCAGTTCGATGGCGTCAAACAGCCATTGGGAGTTTAAGAAGTGTCTAGCAAAATGGGATGCTTCCCTTTGCCGGGCTCCCCCTTCCACACTTGGGTGGAGGCAGTGCGTGCCATCAAACAATAGAGCAGATAAAAGCTGAATCAGAGTGGTCTCCAGGATGCCCCCATCTCCCCAGACTTCTATGGTGACATTTCTTGCACTCCTGAAGTTTGTTCATGGCTTTGAAAACACAGTTTCAGAATGTCTTCATTGTTTTATACGGTACTGGCCGCGCCTGGAGTTTTCCTGAAGGAAACTGCTGCAGCAGGAATTTTGTGTAATACTATAATAAGGGGGCTTTATCCTTTCAAAAATACATCCTTTCTCCTTGTTGTCAACTCTCCAACAGCCCTGTGAAAAATGTAGCTCAGAAGTTACTGAGGCGTTTTTCTGTTTTTCCTGTCTCATTTTAGTTCATATCAAGCAACAGAAAGCAATTCTGTTATTCACACTTAGGCATGCTAGCTCGAATGAATGAATGAATGAATGAATGAATGAATGAATGAATGAACAAATCAAATATCAATCCTGTGCACATTTCCCTAGTGTGTAAGAACTGAAATGTAAAAAGTGGCATCTGCTTAAAAGGAATTGATGAATTTGAGTTCTCTAGGTACCTTATACAAGTGGAATGTGTGTTTAATGGGCACAGAGTTTCAGTTGGGAAGATCAAAACGTTCTGGGAGGTGGATGTTGATGATGGTTGCACAACTATGTGATTATACTTAATGTCACAGAACTGCACACTTAAAAATGGTTAAAATCGTATATTTAATCACAATTTAAAGAAAGGAATTGGTGATATATGTCTAGGCATATAAGTTTTGATATATGCTTGCTGATTGATTATTTACCTAAGGTCTGTTTACATATTTTCTCCTGGTAAACTTGGTAGTTGCCTCTTTGTCTTGTATCCTTATCATTAAATTAAGTGGACAATGACTCTTTCTTCTTTTCCTTCTTCTTAACTTCAGCAGTCACATGAAGATAGAAATATATTTCCTCTTTGCAAGTTACTCTTTTTAAATTTTTTAATTTTTGTGGGTACATAATAGGTGTATGTATTTATGGGGTACATAAAATGCTTTGAAACAGGTATGCAATGCATAATAATTACATCATGGAAAATGGGATATCCATTCCCTCAAATATTTATCTTTTGTGTTATAATCCAATTATATTCCGGATTATACTCTGAGTACTCCAAATGTACTCCATAGTACAATTAAGTTACTATTGACTATAGTCACCCGGTTGTACTACAAAATACTAGGTCTTATTCATTATTTCTAACTAATGCTTTTGTACTCATTTACCATTCCCCCTCCCCTTCACAGTACCCCATTACCCTTCCCAGGCTGTAGTAACCATCCTTCTACTCTCTATGTCCATCAGTTTGATTGTTTTGATTTTTATTAATAAATCTCGCAAACAAGTGAGAATATGCACTGTTTGTCTTTCTGTGCCTGGCTTATTTCACTTAACACAATGACCTCCAGTTCCATCCATGTTGTTGCAAATGACAAGATCTCATTCTTTTTTATGGCTGAATAGCACTCCATTGTGTATAGGTACCATATTTTCTTTATTCATTCTTCTGTTGATGGACACTTAGGTTGCTTCCAAATCTTGCTTATTGTGAACAGTGCTGCAACAAATACAGGAGTACAGGTTTCTCTTCACTATACTGATTTCCTTTCTTTTGGGAATATACCCAGCAGTGGGATTGCTGGATCACATGGTAGCTCTATTTTCAGTTTGTTTAGGAACCTCCAAACTGTTCTCCACAGTGGGTGTACTAATTTACATTCCCACCAACAGTGTACCAGGGTTCCCTTTTCTCCACATCCTCGCCAGCATTTGTTATTGCCTGCCTTTTCAATATAAACCATATTAACTGGGGTGAGGTCTGCATGTCTTGTTCTTGAAGTCTCCCACCATTTCTCCACTAAGATGTGAAAATGGAAGATGAGCAGGCAAGCCTGTGGAAACCATCTGTGTCACTGGCATCTGAGAAAAGCCACCACCCAGGGCAGGATGCCACGGGACCGGGGAGCATAAGCAACTGAAAATGAAGCGGCCCCAAGGCCAGGGCTTGGAGTCTCTGGGTTTCACGAAAGAAACCCCAACACTGACAGCTCTTCTAGCTGAGGAGCTAGGTCCCTGGGATGGGCCCTAATAGGGGGCATCTAGACTGGGAAACTGGCATCAGCCCTGCCAAGATCCTGTTTTTGGAATCTTGATGCTGGGCACTAGGCCTCTCAAATCACTCACCTCTAGTCTCTCCACCCCTCTCCTTAAACCCCTCCAGCTCAGACATAGGATGCTCTCCTAGGCTAAGGTCTCTGTTGCCTTTCATGTGGGGTCTGGGGCCTGTGTTTCTGCCATGTTTACTACACTGAATCATTCCTACCACAGCCTAAGCCCACTCCCCCTGTCTGAAATCAAGGAATCTTGACCTCGTGAGAACCATGAAGGGACCTGAGCACTCTCTGTAAAATGTGTACAGTGATCACAGATGAACAAATTGGACAGTGGCCTCAAAGTTCTTGGGCGCCATGAGCAGCTACACATCCAAAGATGTGTCTGTGGATCCTGTCTCTTGTTCCACCCAAGTGTTCTACTTTTCTTTAGAGCATGGAGCAAAAACCCTGATGTGATTCACTCTGGCAAGGACGTGCCCAGGGGAAAACTAGAGGGGAGAACATTTAATGTGGGTAAAGGAACCTGGATAAAAGTTAAAAACACACACTTTCGAAGGAATGAGCTCTGAGTGTAAGAATCAGTTTGAGTACAGTCATGGTCCTCTGCCTGGGGCTTTCTTTGAGCCCACAGAATTTTACCTGTGTGGGTTGCCCAAGAGCAGGGTCATAGAGAAGTCCACCTCCATCTCTTCCTCATACGCAAGTCTCACTGCAAGGCAAATCTCAGGCATGTGCCTCAGCATCATGTGAGGGTGAAGGTGAGTGTGAAGAGGCTCTGGCATGGGGCTGAGCAGAAGGGTGCATGGGTACATGCCATTTCTGGCCCAGCAATTTCTCAGCTGTGAGTACTCAGCCAGGGTCCCTAAGCCTCGGTTTGTTCACCTGGGAAATTGAGATAAGAATCTACCTTTGTGAGCGCTCAAAGGGCACCTGGTGCCTAGCAGTAGCCACTTGTGTGAGGTGAGGCAACTTAGAGGCAGAGCCTGAAACGGGGATTCAAGTGCATGCCGTTTACTGAAGGTGTGCTCTCAGGAGAAAGAGAACAAGGAAAACAAGATGGGACAGGGGGAATACATAAGCAAGGAAGTGGTCCTGCTGAGTCTGCTTGAGCCTATCCCATGGGGAGCCCTGGAGCATGAACTGCACCCTTCTAGACTGGCCCCTTCTAGAGGCCAAGAGCAATCATTGTCTACAGGTTGCCTCTAAGTGGGTAGGGAGGGTAGCGAGGAAACTCTACCTCTACCTTTTAGAGGTAGAGGTAGCTCTCTGAAAGAGGCAGCTCTCGTTTAGCTGAGGCCAACACTTTGCACTGCCTCATTCAGCACAGGTCAGCTATGAGCACTCTAGTCAACATTCATCGCAGCTGGGGATGGGCACCTCTTGGTGAAGAAGATCTGGGTAGGGCACCATCAGCATCCACCACACGTCCTTGGCTTCTTAGAACTTCCAGCAGTAAATTACCTCGTTCAGTTGGCACAGAGGCATACCTGCCTTGTCTTGAATCTGGTGCTATCCTGAGTTGCATCATAGCAAGATGCTACTGGATGCCCCATGCCTGCAGCATCACAACATCACTGTGTGTCTCTGGGTACCACTCTTCTGATCTCACAGGAAGTAGCTAAGCAGGGGAGTCATTTTGCCAAGAGCAGTAATGAATTCACACTGACCAGCCACACCCTTTTCTTGTCACCATTTTGATCAAGTATCTCTTCTCAAAAGGCTGAGAGGACCCTGTCTGAGATCAATAACTAGAACCTTGCTTTTCCAGCTGCGGCAGACAGAGGAGCAGCCTGGGCATCACCTAGGCACTTCTTAGGAAGGCAGAGTCTAGAGGCTCAGAACCATAGTCTAACAGGACCCCCAGGTGATCCATGTGTACAGTGAAGCGTGAGAATTGCTGGAAAAGACACTTCCCTTTCTTTCCTCCACAGCACCACTGCAATGCTTCAATGTTTACACTTACCTTGTTTGTGTCCCAGAAAAGAGTGGCAGCATGAAGCCAACAAGGACTTGGGTTTGAAACCCAGCTTTGTCACCAACTAGTTAGGTAACCATGGGCAAAAGGCTATACCACTCTTGTGCACTTTTTTCTCTACAGTAAAGAGAATAATTTCTAAATCATAAGGTTGTCATGAGACAATGTATTTGAAACACCAAACTGTGCAAAGCCCATAGTAGGCATACAAAAAAAAAAAAAAAAAAAAAAAAAAAATCCCAAGGAACTGGCTTAGTGCTTGACATGAACTTACATTTAGAAAATTCAATTGAAATGAACTGCATTTAAGCAGGTTGACTTTCAGCCTCCAAAGAGCCAGAATGTCTGCACATGGAGGAGGAGGGAGTTTCAGAAACTTTGATCTCACTGCCTGTTCTCATTCCTCTTGCCCTTGATGGTTTTCAAAGCATGTCATCAGCTGTTGACACATGGACAGATATGTCCCTGCCTATGCAATGTCTTTGCCTTGCGACGTCTGAGAGAATGGATGGAGACTAAAGGGACAGAGAGCAGGGACAGAGGCTATGTGGCCTTGGCATTTGGAGAGCACAGGCCACCCTCTAGACTTCAAAGCAAATATAGCAATCCAGTGGAACACACCAAACTGAACCCTGGCTCCCATTTTGTTTGCCCTATACAGGTTATACATTTTTTAAATTACTTGAAGATCCCACATAAGCATTTTATGCTTCTCACTATTTGAGCACTCAGGGTATGCCAAGATTTTTGCATAATTTTTGTGTTTTATCTTAACAGTGGCTCTGTGAGGTGCATGCAATGAGTCTCACTTAATGGATGAGAAAAGTGATGCTCTGAGAGATAAATATGATTCCTATAACCACACAGGAGGCTAGTGGCTGAACCACACAGGAGGCTAGTGGCACAGCCGGGACGTAAACCTGGATCTGGCAGATTCCAGAGTTCCTAAGCCCTTGGCTGTAGGCTTAGCATCATATAGGTGTGCACGTATAGAGCTGCAAGCTGGTAAGCCCCCACAAAATAAAAAAGAACCAGCTAATTCCACTATCAGTTATTTATACATTCAGAAACTAGTCGAAAAGAAAGGGAAAAAAAATCAACGACAAGTTTTTAGGATGCCTACTCTTTCATATGCCCTTGAATGTGTGATCAAACTCCCTAGGGCAAACCCTTCTCTTCACACAAGTGCCAGAGTAAGAACAGGACCCCTCTAAAGCCTACTGCACACCCCCACCAGCAATCTAAGGGTTCATTGGGTCCTTGAGCTACAGTCAAACCTTCAAATGAGGCTTGTCCCCAGTGACCAGCAGTTCTGCAGAGTCCTGCTTATCTGTAGGAACTATGGGGCCCCCTTGTCACCCAGCTCTGATGCTACCTTGTCATTCGCCCTAGCTCACACTCAGAATTCTCCACCCCACCATCTCCTGCCAGGATATTCCAAGAATGTAGAGTAACAGGAACAGCTAGGCCCCAAATCACTTCCAGTCATAATTTTATATTATACTAGCACCCTCAAACTGTGGTTCCTCTTAAAGATATCCTTTCTGGCTTTCTGTCTTCTGTAGAGTCTCGCTAGATTCATATGATGACAGAATGTTAAAAGTGGGAAAGGTTCTATTTCCTATTCATACAGACCCATCTCCCACCCACAGGGATCCTTCTTCAGCACACCTGACAGGATAGTGATGCAGCCTGTGCTTCTTCCTTTGGAAATATAAAATGTATTACCTCAGAGGGCATTCTGTACTGTATTACAGAGCTCTGAGTTTTAACAAACCCTTCTTTACACCTACCTGAAATCTGCTCCATTTTTATACAATGTGTTCACCAGCAAACCTATGTTGAGCATAGATTTAGTTATGACATAATATTACAAGCGACAGAAAACCTACTCAAATTGACTTACCCTGTAAAAGGTATTACTAGGAAAAAAAATGGCTTCAAGTGAGGCTTGTCCTAGAGTTCAAAAGTGCCACAAAAGACCAGGTAGTGCTCTCCTTCCACTCTGTCTTCCATGTTTTTTTAAATTTTTGTTTATTTTTATTCTTAGTTTTTGAGATGGAGTCTCACTCTGCCACCTAGGCTGGAGAGCAGTGGCGTGATCTCGGCTCACTGCAACTTCTGCCTCCCGGGTTCAAGCAATTCTCCTGCCTCAGCCTCCCGAGTAGCTGGGATTACAGGCACACGCCACCATTTTTAGTATTTTTAGTAGAAATGGGGTGTCGTCATGTTGGCCAGAGAACTCCTGAGCTCAGATGATCCAACCGCCTCGGCCTCCTAAAGTTCTGGGATTACAGGCGTGAGCCACCGCGCACCGCGCCTGGCCTCCGTGGTGTTTTTCCACTCATCTTTGAGCTCTCCTTGCCCTCCTGGTTCAATGAGGTTGTGAGCAAAACGGCTGCTGCAGACCAGGCCTCTTACCTCATCCTCCAGGAGAACTAAGCAACTCTGTTGCTAGCGCCTCTCACACCACCTAAGACTCTCTCTTATTGGCTCACACTGGGTCATGTGCCCATCTCTGAACCAATAACTGCAATCAAAGAGATGGGCTATGGAGACAGAGAAGGTAACAAGAGACAGCGGAGCCAACTTGAGGGTAGCGGGGCGGGAGGAGGGAGAGGATGGGAAAACTATCTGTCAGGTTTTATGCTTATTACCTGGGTGGTAAAATAATGTGTACACCAAATCTCTGTGACACACAATTTACCTATATAACAAAACTGCACATGTACCCTTGAGCCTAAAATAAACGTTTAAAGAAAAGAAGACTTGAAATGAAAGAGGGGTAAATTCTCTAAAGGAAAATGAGAAGACCATTGATAAGAGAAGGTGGGAATAAATGCTGGTCAGGAACCCCCAAATGCCTCCTACCATTTTTTGCTTTTTGACAGCCACCATGCTGGTTACTGAGGATGGCAAGTTGACTGAAACTCAACCCCAACCTAAAGAAGCCAATAGCTACACATGAACAGAAAAACAACTACTGCACGTTCTCATTTATAAGTGGGAGCTAAACATTGAGTATACATGGACACAGAGAAGGGAACAAGAGACAATGGAGCCAACTTGAGGGTAGGGAATGGGAGGAGGGAGAGGATAGGAAAACTACCTATCAGATTCTATGCTTATTACCTAGGTGGTAAAATAATGTGTACACCAAACCTCTGTGACACACAATTTACCTATATAACAAACCTGCACATGTACCCTTGAACCTAAAATTAAAGTTTAAAAAAAAAGAAGCCAATACCTTGGTGGGAACACTCATTATTACTGTATAAGGTTCATATCAGTGCTGCTACATTCTGGAGTAGAGAAAATACATCCTCTTTTTATTGAGGGATCTTCCAAGCATCTGAAGACAACTTGCCCACCTCTTCAAACTCTCCCCTAAGTTAAACATCGCTGGCATATCCAGTTTTAAGCTCTCTGACTTGGCTGCAAGACTCAGACTATGACAGTCCCTTCCTGGGAATAATATGAACACAGTGCACAGAATTGAACCTGATCTCCCGAAACAGTGGGACTGCCTTAGGCTGAGATCTCCAGCAATAGAATCCAAGACAAGGATTGATACTGAAAGGGTGAAAACGAAAAGCATTCCCCTCAAAAACTGGAATAAGATAAGGATGGCCACTCTCACTACTCGTACTCAGCATAATACTGGAAGTCCCTGCCAGAGCAATCAGGAAAGAGAAAGGAAAAAAAGGCTTCCAAGTAGGAAAGGAAGAAGTCAAACTATCTCTCTTCACTGGTGATATGATTCTCTACCTAGAAAACCCTAAAGACTCTGCCAAAAGGCTCCTGGAACTGATAAATGAATTTAGTAAAGTTTCAGGATACAAAATCATTGTACAAAAACTAGTAACATTTGTATATACCAATAACATTCAAGGTGAGAGCCAAAGCTAGAACACAATCCCATTTACAATAGCCATAAAAAAAGTTATCTAGGAATACATCTAATCAAGAAAGTGAAAGATCTCTACAAGGAAAACTACAAAACACTGCTGAAAGAAATCATAGATGACACAAACAAATGGAAAAACATTCCATGCTCCTGGATTAGAAGAATCATTATTGCTAAAATGACCATACTGCCCAAAGCAATCTATAGATTCAGTGCTGTTCCTATCAAGATACCAACATCATTCTTCACAGAACTAGAAAAAAAAAAAAATCCTAAAATTCATATGGAATTAAAAAAAAAAAAAAAAAAAGAGCCCAAAGAGCCAAAGCAAACCTAAGCAAAAAGAGCAAAGCCAGAGGCATCACGTTACCTGACTTCAAACTATATTGTAAGGCCACAGTAACCAAAACAGCATGGTACTGGTACAAAAACAGACACATAGACCAATGGAACAGAATAGAGAACTCAAAAATAAAGCCACACACCTACAGTCAACTGATCTTCAACAAAGCCAACAAAAATAAGCAATGAGGAAAGAACTCCCTATTCAACAAATTGTGCTGTGATAGCTCTCTAGCCAAATGCAAAAGAATAAAACTGGGCACCTAACTTTCACCATACACCAAAATTAACTCAAGATGAACTAAATATTTAAATGTAGACCTCAAACTATAATAATCCTAGAGGAAAACCTAGGAAAGGAAACACCATTTTTGACACCAGCCTTGGGAAAAATTTATGACTAAGTCCTCAAAACAATTGCAACAAAAACAGAATTGACAAATGGGACGTAAATAAACAGCTTCTGCATAGCAAAAGAAACTATCCACAGAGTAAATGGAAACCTACAAAATGGGAGAAAACAGTCACAAACTATGCATCCAACAAAGGGCTAATATCCAGAATCTACAAGGAACTTAAACAATTGACAGCAAAATCAAAGAACTCCATTAAAAAATGGCCAAAAGACATAAACAGACAATTCTCCAAAGAAGACATATAAATAGCTAACAAACATGAAAAAATGCTCAACATTACTAATCATCAGAAAGATGCAAATCATAACCACAATGAAATATTATCTCACAGCAGTCAGAATGGCTATTATTAAAAAGTCAAAACCAATGAATACTGGTGAGGGTGAGGAGAAAAGGGTATGCTTAAACACTGTTGGTGGGAATATAAATTAGTTCAGCCACTGTGGAAAGCAGTTTGAAGATTTCTCAAAGAACATAAATCAGAGCTATCGTTCACTTCAGCAATCCCATTAGTGGGTATTCATCCAAAAGAAGATAAATTTCTCTGTTAAGAAGGCACATGCATTTGCATATTCATCACAGAACTATTCACAATCGCAAAGACATGGAATCAACCCAGGTGCCCATCAATAGTGGATTGGATAAAGAAAATGTGGTACATACATACCATGGTATACTATGCAGCCGTATAAAGGAACAAAATCAAGTCCTTTGCAGCAGCATGGATGCAGCTGGAGACTATTATTCTAAGTGAATTAAGGCAGGAACTGAAAACCAAATACCACATGTTCTTGCTTTTAAGTAGGAGCTAAACAATGGGTACTCATGGACATACAGATAGGAAAAATAAACACTGGGGGCTACTAGAGGGAGGAGGGAAGGAGGCAAAGGTTGAAAAACTATTGGGTACTATACTTAATACCTGGGTGATGAGATCAGTTGTACCCCAAACTTCAGCATCATGCGATATACCCAGGTAACAAACCTGCATGCACATGTACCCCCGAATCTAAAATAAAAGTTAAAATTATAAAAATAAATAAGTAAATATTATAAAAAACCAAAAAACCACGATTATATATTTAGGTTTATTTATTTTGTGTGTCAAAATAAATTCTTGTTTTACTCAGAAAAAAAAGGATTTATCTGGGAGGTGATCTCAGGAGATACCAGTACGGTAGGTAGGGGAGAAAAACTGATGCAGAGTGGTTAATGAGCAGGTTATCACCATGGGCGACTGGGGGTCCCTCCCAGGGAATTCTGGGAGACCATGAAGAGCATGCCATAGAGTAGCCCCAGTCAAGGAGAATGAAGGCTGGGTAGTCAGTTCCCAACTGCCATCTGTCTATTGGTCGAAGCTGCTCCAAGGGTGTTGTTATGATTTGAATATGGTTTGTCTGGCTCTGCCAAGTCTTATGTTAAAATTTGATCCCCAGCGTAGGAGGTGGGGACTGGTGGGAAGTGTTTGGGTCATGGAGGTAGATCCCTCATGAATGACTTGGGGCCATTCTCTCAGGAGTGAGAGCTGGTTGTTAAAGAGCCTCCTCCCTCCTCCCTCCTCCTCCCTCCCTCCTCTTCCTCCTCCACCTCTTCCTCCTCCACCACCTCCTTCTCCTCCCTCCTCCCCCCTCTCCTCCCTCCTCCCTTCCTCCTCCTCCTCCTCCTCCTTCTTCTTCTTCTCTCTCCCCTCCCCCCCCCCCAGCATGTGATCTCTGCACATGACGGCTCCCCTTCGCCTTCCACCGTGTGTGGAAATAGCCTGAAGCCCTCACCGGAAGTAGATGCCGGCAGCACGCTTCTTGTACAGCCTGCAGAACGGTGAGCTGAATGAACTTTTTTTCTTTATAAATTACCCAGGCTCAGGATTCCTTTATAGCAACACAAATGGACTAAGGGGGTGTTAACTTCCTGGCACCCTGGCCTGCCCCAAGCACAGGCCAAACACAGCCGTGAGGTCAGAGAAGCCACAGGTAGACAGATGGGGAAGCTGTGGTCTGAAGGACAAGGACCCCAGTCAGTCAATCAATAGTTTGTGCCAGGCACAGTGGCTCACACCTATAATCCCAGCACTTTGAGAGCCTGAGGCAAGACGATCACTTGAGCCCTTCTTGCATTAAGAAGTTGCTGGCCTTAAGGGGACCGTGAGTGGAGAGAGAACATGGAGAGAGAACTAACAGCACTTGTGACAGGGACTACTACTCCCTTCGAGCTGGACACTCACTCCACTTCTACATGAACAATGTTAGCACCCAGACATCTTATAAGCTAAGACTGAATCTGCGGTTTCAGAAAATAAACAACCCAGGGCTTGATCTCATAGAGTGTTTGGTGCCCACCAGTACTTCCCACCACTCCATCTTGTGCCTGTGCCCTCGGGTTTTGAATCAAATGTTGTGTCATGCATTTCTCCCTGGAAATTTTCACTGTTTTGGTTTTAGCCCAAGACTCCAGCCTTTTGAAATCACCTGATCTCTTGACTGGATTATCCATTGCACTAACTCTGCCTCCCTGCTTCAATCATGACCAAGTCTTAAATGTTGCCTTTTGTCTTTTTGTTTTCTTCAACTTTTTAGGATACAAGTTATACCTATTCATAATGAAAATTCATTAGAAAAATTACATCAGTAAGATGAAGGAGAAAAAACTGCCTACTATCCCATCACCCATAGGTAGCTGCTGTTAATGTTGTAGTTTATTTTCTTATAAAATTTTGTGAACACATAAAAATATTTTTTTCTACAAAAATGGGATCACATGATATATTACTGTTTTGTAACTCACGTTTTAACCCTTGAAAATGTATATTGTGTGTTCACAAATTATTTTATACTCCTCCCTTCAGAAGGTGAAGTTTAATTCTCTTTCCCTCAAATATGAACTGGGCTTAGTGGCTTACTTCTCACATATATAAAAGAAAAAAATAATAGTTTTATAGTAGACAAATCTGGCAAACACCACTGTAACCAAGTGATCATGTTAAAATCACCACCGATAAGTCATGTTGATATCACGTGCTCCCTGCTGTGATGCAGTGAGGCGGGCATGTCGCCTCAGTGGCAATGTTCTTCACCAATACCTGTGACTCTGTCTAATCTTGAAAACAGTACAAACCCCAACTGAGGGACAGCCTCCAAAACATCTGGTCAGTCTTCTTCAAAAGTGTCAAGGTCACGAAAATAAGAAAAGACAGAGACGGCCACAGATTGGAGAATGCTAAGGAGACATGACAACTAAATGCAATGTGATATCCCAGACTGGATCCTGGAACAGAAAAAGAGCCTTATGGAAGACTGGTAAAATTTGAATGAAGTTGATAGTTTAATAAATAAAATTATATGGTTACTGATATCTTAGCTTTGATAAATCATGGTTATGCAAGACGTTAATATTCAGGGAAGCTTGCATGAAAGGTATACTAGAACTCTCCGTGCCATCTTTGCAACTGCACTATAAATCTAAACAGATTTCAAAATAAAAATGTTGTTTTAATACATATATATGTTAATATTAATAAATATATATGTGCTAAACATCTTTCCAGTTCAATCACGATCCACAATAACATTTTTGATGGCTGCCTAGCATTTTATTATACAGAGATACAAAATTTTACTTAATCAATATATAATTTCCCCCCTCAATGTTTCTATTTTTAACACTGGAATGATAATTCTCTTAAATTTCCTTTGTGCACTTGCCTTTAGGATAAATTTCAAAAGGTAGAATTTCTGGGTGCAATCTCTTTTCTAGTGTCTGGGAAAACCTGCACCATTACTACCTAAAAGGCTTATCTAAGGTGCAGTTGCTTAGCTCACACCCTGGATGTGCTGAATTCAAATATCTAGGAGTATAGGCCTAGGAACCTGCATTGTCACAAGCAGGGGCAAAGATTGTCATAGGCAGTGTTGTTTGATAAGTATCGCTTTGGTCTTTGATAAAAAAAAAAACAAAAACCTTAAAAAGGGTTGCAGATACCATGGTTGGCCCATGCCCTCCACAAGGCGTGCATTGTCCACCCCATGTGCCAACTGGACTTTTGTAGGTGGGGAAGCTGTGGTCTGAAGGACGAAGGGCCCATTTAATCAATAAATAGTTGGGTTGGGCCAGGCACAGGGACTCACACCTATAATCTCAGCACTTTGAGATAACTGCCCCCTCTAAAAATACTTTCTTCCCTGATTTTTTTTTTTTTTTTTTTTCTGACTGCATTCTCTTTGATTACTTCCTGGCACGGCACTAAGTTTATAACGTTATTTTTCTCCAAAGCCAACAGATGGATAATTTGGACTTTCTTCTACCATGGTTCATCAATTATTTTTCATTATCAATAGTTTTTTAAAGTTTCTTGTAGCTTCACAACTCATCACTGATAAGGTCCTGTACATTTTTAGGACTAGATCAAATTTAGGAGTCTTCTCTGAAGCCGACAGGTTTCAGGGTTTTGTGTTTTCTTATGCAGTGACCCATCTTTAACTATGCTTTGGGTTGAAGATGCTCATTAACCAGTTTGCCATTCACGTAATCATCATGGTGGCACACCAGGAGGCCAACACCATTACATCTGACAAGAGATAATGTTCATTGTGATGAGGCATTGAGTAAAACAGAATCCTTCACTCACAATTTCATGTGTCTAGTAACTGGTGGAAATTTCCTCAGAATGTATTTCAAATCTTGTTTTTCCTCCTTCCATCATGCAGTTCCACTGTGAGTGCTGTGGCTTGTGTTTCACATTGTATGACAACCTGTGGCCCCGCACCTCCCAGACACAGTGCCAGGTGAGTCAGCTGTGTGGGTGGCAATCAAATTCTTGAAAGTCATTCTTACACTGGGACATCCAGCATAACTTAGCTAAGCCCCAAAGTGATGGTGAACTACATCCCTCCACACCCAACAGCATGAGTGACCAGTTCATCCCACCTTGGCCAGATCCCTGAACCACCTGTGACTACTGCAACTGCATCCCACCCTAAGGGCAGTGTGACAGAGCAGGCATCAGAGTAGAGAGATGTGGTGGTTCTCATGGGTTGTGATTAAAATATCTTCTTTTTGCATATTTACAAACACATGGCACCCTGGGTCCCAGGGCCTTGGAAGAAGCCTGTGTAAGGGAAGGGACCTCAAACTTATATTTAGTTAGCTTCACAAAGATCAGTCCTGCTTCTAGCTGCAGGTGACAGAAAATCCAGCTCAAAGTGACTCCCAAAACAAGAAACCTTACTGACACACATGACTGAAATTAGAAATGAGCAGTCTGACTAATTCATCTAGTAGTTTCTCATGTTCACCAGGGACCCAAGCTCTCTCTGCATTTCCTCTCTGCCTTTCTGCAGAGCCAGCTTCCTCTTACACCTGGATCTCCTCCAGTGCTTGAGATGGCTATCAGGAGCCACCTGTCTTTCTGCCTCCTTCAAGAACTACTACAGACCCTTCAACCACCCTCTCCTTGAGTCTCATTGACTTAAAATGGGTCAATCACTGGTCTGAAACTCATCATAGGCCAGGCCATAGGGATCACTTCCAGTCCATCAAGTCCACGCCTGGGGTTGAGATCACTGGCTCCAGTCCTCACTGCTACTCCTCCATGGGGATGGAGGAGCCAAACTGTTACAGTCTTACAAAAGTCAGAGGTCATCTACAGTCAGTAGCCTACAGGGAACACAGAGTCATTTTCAACGCTGTTTCTGTGGAAAGATGCTTTCAGAGCTCCAAACCATCCATTCATTCTTTTGTTTATTAAATAAGCTTGTACAGATGCTTAATGGGGCCAGGCCCTGTGCTATAAACTGGGAAATCAAGATGGGACTCAGATATAGCCCTCACCCTTCAGTAAACGGTTTGGTTCAGGAGAAATGAGAGTGGATCACTGCAATAGAGAATGAGAAGGTCAGCCTAAGCACAAAAGAAGGTCCAGGAAAAACCCCGGAGGAAAACACCACATCTCTCTTTGAGGGGAGAGGGTGAGGGAGAGGATGGGACAGATAGAATGATCCAACTGCGCAAAGGCCTAGGGTATAGACAAGGGCGCATGTGGCTCCCCATGGCTGGAGGACAGGGAGAACTGGGTGTCTGCTGGGCAACAACTGCCTCCCACCTTCAGGTTGGAAGTGAGCACATCATGCAGGTCTTTGTGCTGGGCTTTAGGCCTGGGCTTCATCCTAGGTGATGAGTGGCCGACGAAGATTATTCAGTCAGAGGGCAACACAGTTAAATTCAGATTTAAAAACCTGCTTTTTAAAGTAGGTGTGGAGGAGTGATGGGAGCAACACCAGTTAGGAGCTGAGCAGAAATTATTTCAAATTCTACTTAGTTGGCTGGAGTAGTATTCCCTCTGAAACAGACACCCCCTAATTCCCCAACACACACACATGCGCATGTGTATACACACACACACACACACACACACACGGAGCTTCTACCAGCCACTCCTGAGAGAACCCTAAAAATCTCCAAAAATAGCTTCTTTCCTGGTGTTGGCCATTGTCAGCCATCTCACAGCTCCTAGTGTGTACGTATATTAGTGTATATGCATGTGTATTGGGGGTTGGTAGGGGCTGATCAGCAATCAGCTTTTATCTGTCACTACTTGATGCTCAAACTCTCTGCAAAGAGACCTGGAATCATGTATGAAACAGAAATTGAGCCCTTCGTGTCCCTTTGAAACTCCCTCTGTCTCTTGAAAACCCTGAAATGGGGAAAGATAAGGATGGGACAAGGAGAGAGTACCAGCTTTGCATTCAGTCACGATACGATCTTGAGATAGATATTTTATGTTCCCAAGTTTCTGTTTCCTCATGTGTAAAATGGGAAAGAGTATTCTCAGTTTTGCCTACTTCCTGGGAGACTAAAATGGAACTAAGAGACTAAATTGCTGGAATGGAAGAGCTAAACGTTTCTTTTTAGGAATACCTGTATGGAACAGGCATATAACAATATTAATAACATTTAATTTATGGTTATGTATGTGAATAACATTTATTGAATACTGTCTTTGAGCCAGGCAACTTCATTACCCCTTTTAATTCTCAAAAGACAGATAAGGAAGGGGTGGCCCAGAGGGGTTAACCGATGTCCTCACAGTCACAGGGCTGGTTAGGGGCAAAGTCAGGATTCTAACTCAGTGCTATCTGGCTCCAGTGATGCCCTATTGTTACCACTCCAGACTGTCAGCTGAGAACAACTTAGAAGTTTTATGATTTGCACTCCAAACAAAATTTAAACCAGAATGGCATATGCCATTTCCACACTCTTGGAAAAGACAAGAGGTCCCCATATATCAGGTACGTATTTGGAACAAACCAAGAATTAACAGGATCTGACTTTGGAAGAGTAAGAGTAACTTCCAGGCGACAGAGCAAGATGGCAGAATAGAAGGCTCCACCCACTGTCCTCCAAGCAAGAACACAATTTTAAAAACTATTTATGTACACACACACAAAAATCCTTGATAAGAGCCAAAAATCAGGTGAGCACTAAAAACAGTCTTTTTCCTATCTCTGAAGGGTAAGTCCCAGACCAGGCAGCATTCACCATTAACTGACTGAAGAACCCTTGGATCTTGAGGGAACGTTGGTGATAGCTTGGCAATACTCTCTGTGGGCCTGTGGCCACAGGGTGAGGCTCCTTTGACTGTGGAAAGGGGAGGGAAGAGTGGGAAGGACTGTGTTTTGCAGTTTGAGTGACAGCTCAGCCACAGTACAATAAAACACCAGGTAGACTTCTATGGTTTTTGACTCTAATTCCTGGTTCCTGCATAGTACCTCCACACCTGCCCAGGGCCTGGAAGAAGTCACCACCCTAAAGGAAAAGACACAGGCTTGACTGGCTTTGCCACCTGCTGATTGTAGAGCCCTAGGGCCTTGAATAAACATAGGCAGTACACAGGGAGTGGTTACAGCAAGCCTTGGGTGAGATCCAGCACTATGCTGGCTTCAGGTTTGTCCAAACACAGTACTAGTGGTGGTGGCCACAGGGATTCTTGTGTCACTCTACACCCAGCTTCAGGTGGGTCAGAGCAGAGAAAGACACTCCGTTTATTTGGGAGAAAGTAAGGGAAGAGAACAAGAGTCTCTGCCTGGTAATCCAGAGAATTCTGGATCTTCTCCAAGACTGCCAAGGCAGTAAATCTATGACTGCCTTGGACCATAGCATTAGTGGGCTTTAGATAGACCCCTCACAACACCCAAGTCCTTTAGAATATATGGAATGCCTTCCTTTCCAAGAAGGATGAGTACAAACAAGTTCAGACTGTGAAGACTGTAATAAATACCTAACTCCTCAATGTCCAGACACAGGCAAACATCTACAAGTATCAAGACAATCCAGGAAAGCAAGACCTCACCTAAAGAACTAAATAAGGCACCAGGGACCAATCCTGGAGAAACAGAGATAAGTGACCTCTCAGAGAATTCAAGGTAGTTATTTTGAGAAAACTCAAATTCAGGATAACACAGAAAAGGAATTCAGAATTTCATCAGACAAATTTAACAAAGAGATTGAAATAATTACAAAGAATTAAGCAGAAATTAAGCACACCCCACTTTCAGCATTGGATAGATCTTCTAGACAGAAACTCAACAAAGAAACATCAGACTTAATCTGCACTATAGATCAAATGGACTTACTAGATACAGAACATTTCATCCAACAGCTGCAGAATACACATTCTTTTCCTCAGTACATTGATCATTCTCAAGTATAGACCATACATTTGGTTACAAAAATTCAAACTGTGGTGGCTCATGCCTGTAATCCAGCACTTTGGGAGGCCAAGGCGGGCAGATCACCTGAGGTCAGGAGTTTGAGACCAGCCTGGTCAACATGGCAAAATTCCATCTCTACTAAAAATACAAAAAATAGCTGGGCACGGTGGCACATCATTGCAATCCAGCCTGGCTGACAGAGTGAGACTCCATCTCAAAAAAAAAAAAAAAAAAAAAAAAAAAAAAAAAAAAAATTAAATAATATCAAGCATCTTCTCTGACCATAATGGAACAAAAATAGAACTCAATAATGAGGAATTTTGGAAACTATACAAACACATGGAAATCAAACAATATGCTCCTGAATGACCCGTGGGTCAGTGAAGAAATTAAGAAAGAAATTAAACAATTTCTTGAAACAAACGATAATGGAAACGCAACACATCAAAACCTATGGGATACAGCAAAAGCAGTACTAAGAGGCAACTTTATAGCTACAAGTGCCTACATCAAAAATGAAAAAGAGGAAAAATGTCAAATAAACCACCTAACAATGCATGTTAAAGAACTAGAATAGCAAGAGCAAACAAACACAAAAATAGTAGAAGAAAAGAAATAATAAAGATCAGAACAGAATAAACGAAATTGAAAAGAAGAAAACAATACAAAACATCCATGCAACAAAAAGTTTTTTTTTTAAGTTAAACAAAATTGACAAACCTTTAACCAGGCTAAGAAAAAAGAGAGAAGACCCAAATAAGCAAAATCAGAGCTGAGAAAAAGACATTACAACTGACACTGCAGAAAGTCACAGGATCATTAATGGCTACCATGAGCAACTATATGCCAATAAATTGGAAAATCTAGAAGAAACTGACAAATTACTAGATACATACAACCTACCAAGATTGAACCATGAAGAAATTCAAAAGCTAAATGGACCAATAACAAGTAATGAGATAGAAGCCATAATAAAAAGTCTCCAAGCAAAGAAAAGCCCTGAACTGATGGCTTCACTGCTGAATTCTACCAAACATTTTAAAGAACTAACACCAATCCTACACACACTATTCTGGAAAATATAGCAGAAGGAAATACTTCCAAACTCATTCTATGAGGCCAGTATTACCTTGATGCTAAAACCAGAGAAAGACACATAAAAACAACAACAACAACAACTACAGGCCAATATCTCTGATGAATATTGTTGCAAAACTCCTCGACAAAATACTAGCAAACCAAATTCAACAATACATTAAAAATATTATTCACTATGATCAAGTGAGATTTATCCCTGGGATGCAAGGATAGTTCAACATATGCAAATCAATCAATGTGATACATCATATCAACAGAATGATGGACAAAAACCATATGATCATTTCAATGGATACTGTAAAAGCATTTGATAAAGTTCAACATCCCTTCGTGATAAAAACTCTTATGAAACTGGGTATAGAAGAAGCATACCCCAACACAGTAAAAGCCATATATGAAAGACCCACAGCTAGTATCATATTAAATGGGGAAAAACTGAAAGTCTTTCCTCTAAGATCTGGAACACGACAAGGATACCCACTTTCACCACTGTTATTCAACATAGTACTAAAATTTCTAGTTAGAGCAGTCAGATAAGAGAAAGAAATAGAGGGAAAGGAAGAAGTTAAATTATCCTTGTTTGCAGATGATGTAATTTTATACTTGGAAAAACCTAAAGACTCCACCAAAAAACTATTAGAACAGATAAACAAATCAAGTAAGGTTGCAGAATACAAAATCAAAATCCAAAAATTAGTAGCATTTCTATATGCCAGCAGTGAACAATATGAAAAAGAAATCAAAAAGTAATTCCACATACAATAGCTACAAATAAAATTAAATACCTAACAATTAACCAAAGAAGTAAAAGATTATTATAAAACACTGATGAAATAAATTGAAGAGGACACCAAAAAAATGAAAAGATATTCCATGTTCATAGATTGGAAGAATCAATATTGTTAAAATGTCCATGCTACCCAAAGCAGTCGAGCGATTCAGTGCAATCCCTATAAAAAACAAAAACAAAAAAACAAACCAATGACATTCTTCACAGAAATAGAAAAAACAATCCAAACATTTCTATGGAATTACAAATGACCCAAAATAGCCAAAGCTGTCCTAAACAAAAAGAACAAAACTGGAGGAATCACATTACCTGCCTTCAAAGTATACTACAGAGGTATAGTAACCAAAACAGCATGGTACAGATACATAGACCAATGGAACAGGATAGAGAACCCAGAAATTAATCCATACACCTACAGTGAACTCATTTCCACAAAGATGCCAAGAATTTACAGTGAGGCAAAGACAGTCTCTTTAATAAATTGTGCTGGGAAAACCAGATATCCATATGCAGAAGAATGAATCTAGACCCCTGTCTCTTGCCATATACAAAAATCAAATCAAAATGGATTAAAGACTTAAATCTAAGACCTCAAACTATGAAACTTCTGCAGGAAAACATTGGGGAGACTCTCCAGGACATTGATCTGGGCAAAAATTTCTTGAGTGATACCCTACAAGCACAGGGAACCAAAGCAAACATGAACAAATGGAATCACGTCAAGTTAGAAACCTTCTCCTGAGCAAAGGGAACAATCACCAAAGTGAAGAGACAACCCACAGAATGGGAGAAAATATTTGCAAACTATCCATGTGACAAGGGGATAATAACCAGAATATATAAGGAGCTTAAACAACTCTGTAGTAAAAATCTAACTTTTTAGATTTAATCGAATTTTTAATCCAATTTTTAAAATGGGCAAAAGATCTGGACAGACATTTCTTAAAGGAAGACATACAAATGGTAAACAGGCATATGAAAATGTGCTCAACATCATTGATCATCAAAGGAATGCAAATCCAAACTACAATGATATATCAGTGAGAGTGTGTCAGAACTTTTGGGATTAAGTTCTTAGCTTCATTGTCATGAAAGCTATGTGCGAGCTGTCATTCAGGGGCCCTGGCAGTGGATCTTTCAGGAAAGCCAGGTTCCTATATCTCTAGCTTTCTGGACCAGCCTATAAACTCAGTCTTCAGCAATCTCTGCGTCACTCTGGGGAAACTGGAGGAAGGGGGCTCACTGCTTTCTATTCAGGGCCTGTACTGGAGAGAAAAAAATTGAGTCAGCTCTGTAACTCTGAGTTTGAAAAGACACAAATCACAATGGAAATTCTGGCCAAGCATAGTCCTGTTGGAACAGTAAGTATGTGTTACTTCTTCCAGCGCTCCTCCTTAGTTACCGGAAATGTGCTCTTATGCCCTAATGAGAACCCCAAGGGTTTATAAATTTCTCCTGGCCTAGCTGGAACTGACTCTCTGAAGACAGAAGAGGTTAAAAATGTCTCTTAAGCTTCAGGCGATTATAGCAACCTTGCAGAACCCCTGACACCAAGGGGATTTATATTGGATTTTCTCTAACATTAACATGATCGAGTACAGTTGAGCACAGGTCTAAGGGGCACCTGGTTCTCCAGGAAAGTATCTTCTGGTTTGGGACTTAAAGAAGACAATATGATGCTTGGGGTCCAGACCTTGCCAGAGAAATATAATCAGAAAATGAAAGAGCTCAAGAATTAGAGCCTCATGCTCCTGTTTTTAACACCTGTGCTGAAGGGAGGCTTTGGAGAGACAAAGGTCACACACAGAGCTTCATTCACAGAATGCCCTGAAGGAGAGAGCAGACCTTTTCCACTTAAGCCAGTAGTACATCATGGGGGCAGAAAGAAAGGCTGGAGACCCTCTAGGGGGCCTACAACAGCAGTGGATCTCAGAGTGTGGTCCCAGGACCAGCTGCATTGGCATTTCCTGGGAAGTGGTTAGAAATGCACATTTCTGGCCTCCACCCCAGAGCTGCTGAATAAGACTCTAGGGGTGGAGCCCAGCAATCCATTCTGTTACTAAGTTCTGAAGGAGACTGTGATACCTACTTACATTTGAGAACCGCTGTTCTACAACAAACAAGGTAGACTGGATCCAGCCTTCAGGTGTACTTTTATTGACCAGTGTAGTGTTTTGAACATTTTTAAACTAGTTTCCAGTGTTTCAAAATGGTGTGTGTGTGTATGTGTGTGTGTTTTTTTCATTAAAATCCACATTTCTGGCTTTTCTTGGGGAAAAATAGGAAAATCTAGACACAGAGGACTCTCGCACCTACTTGAAAATAATTATCTGGAGCTGAGAAGAGGCTGCCACTCTGAGAAAGGTCACAAGCCCTCCTGGGAGCAGCGGCCCCTCATTACCTATCTCACTGGCCAGCTTTGCTTCTGTCCACCTGGAGGCATTTGAGCCATTGTCCTGTGACCTATATAATGTCTGGTGTCATCTTAGGCTGAAGTTCATTCAACACACATTAGCTGAACACTGAGACTTTCTGCTGCCCTCATAACCTTCTCTCCCTGACTCTTTTTTTTTTTTTTTTTTTTTTTTTTTTTGAGACGGAGTCTCGTTCTGTCGCCCAGGCTGGAGTGCAGTGGCGCGATCTCGGCTCACTGCAAGCTCCTCCTCCCGGACTCCCGCCATTCTCCTGCCTCAGCCTCCCGAGTAGCTGGGACTACAGGCGCCCGCCATCTTGCCCGGCTAGTTTCTTGTATTTTTTAGTAGAGACGGGGTTTCACCGTGTAGACCAGGATGGTCTCGATCTCCTGACCTCGTGATCCACCCATCTCGGCCTCCCAAAGTGCTGGGATTACAGGCTTGAGCCACCGCGCCCGGCCTCCCTGACTCTTATAATTCTCTTTCCACCTCATCCTCAACTCCTTCTACTTTTTGCTAAGATAGAGAAAAAGGAACAGACTTAGTGTTCCCAGACTTAGCACAATATCCAGAGCACAGCCATGGGAGTCAGTTAATATCAGCGAGAAAGAGGTTTATTTGTTTAACCTTCACTCCCCTCTGATCTTACTCTTGAGAAAGTGATCTCATTATTGCATTCAGAAAGGAAGGGACGGTGCCCTTCTGTTAGGCTTAGAAGGCTTTGATCTATGGTTTGGGGCTCACAGAGGTGGACAAGCTCATCTTTAGCAGCGGGTGGCCCCTCAGACTGGGATTGCCTGGGACACTTGATACTCATCAGCTATCTTCTCTGTGCCAGACACTGGGCTGGACTCCCAAGAAATATACAGCAGATGGGATCCTTTGTCTTTTTCTTTCGGAGAGGGTCAGCAGGTCAGCAGGTGAAGGCCAGCCTTGCACTATCAACCCCAAAGATGCACCATCAATCCCTAAACGCTCCCTTGCTGGTGGCAGACACTCTACCCTTTATAAAGTAATTCCTTTGGCTCCTTGCTGTGTCTGTTTTCACAAAGGTAAATATTTCTACATGGGGTCCATTAGGTCAGTTGGTGATCCAGCAAGGTGTAGGTTCTGGGGAAAGAATACAAATAAAAATTGGAGAATGAGGGGTGTGAGTAGAGTACATGTGTGGGAGGGAGGGGATATCGGCAAAAGTGCACTTGACATTTTTAGGTTGGCCCTGACCTGAGTCACAAACTTTCTCATTTGTGAATGTACATCTCTAAGGCAGCTTGTGAGCCATGTACTCACTGGGCCTGGCTCTCCATGGGGATCCAGTGGTGACTGAGTAGGAATCGGGCAGAGCAGAAACAGTGCAGGATTTTTCTCATGGGTGCCTGTGGCCTCTGACTACTTACTGTTCACTCAAGGAAGCAGAGGTGAAAGAGGTGAGGTAGGGCCTGGGACCAGTTGGAGCTGTGGGAATGGGGATTTTGATAGGAGGCTGACATAAGAGTGAGGTCAGGGAGGGGAAAGATGGAAAAGGGGTCTGGAAGAGAGACCAAGGACAAGACAGAGCCACTGAATGATGAGCTCCACGATGGTGCTCCCTTCATCTTGACTGGCCTCTCATGGCTATGGGCAGTCATTGAATGGCGCCTGCCATCAGCAGCCACATTCTTCAAAAGGGATGGGAGGTGGAGAGCAGGCAGGAGGCATAGGAATCAGGAAAAGTAGTTATTAAATGTAAGCTTCACCTCAACCCTGCAAAGCTTGAGATTATATTCCCATGTGGTTCAGGTATTGGTTGAGGTCAGTTTATCCTTTGCAACCAAGCAGAGATGGCTCTACTTCTGTTGCCAGCCTACTCCTCTCACCATGCTGTCTGTGATGCCCTGGTGCTGGGGTGCCTGTGGCCATTTCTCAACTCCCATTTTCACCTCCACTCACCTCCTAGGGCCACTTTCCTCCTTCTGCTCTGTACTGATTCTCCTCCTTGTCCCATGCCCAACCTCCCTCCTATTTGCCCTAAACCACTTTTATTTGTGTGAGTAATAGACTTTTTCACATGTTTGGGAGCTGCAGATAGTTTTTATTACAAACAATGTAAAACAGTACTAGCTATTCTTGATGCTGAAAGTTTTCTCTTCACCAGACCAGCGCCCACACCTCCTCTTCCCATCTCAGTTTCTCATCTCTACCTGCCCCCCTGATTCTCTCCCAGGCCCAACATTGCTGATACTTTTTTCATGCAGAGCATGTTAGTGACCACCTCGTTTCATGGTCTTCTTAGAGACCATTCTCTGGGAGTCTCACCCTCCTTACCCAAAGTGGCCCATCACTTCGTAGTTTCCTGAACAAATATGAGAGATGCTGTTGCCAGCCAAAATGCTACAACCATTTTATGGGTAAGGACCTTGAGGCTCTAACAGATTAAGCAACCTGACTGGATACAGTTCCTGGGCTACTTGGGGGAGAATTCTGAAGGGGATCCCTGCCCACCAGGAGGCTGGAGATATGGAGGGGCTGGCTGTGGTATGGCGGGGTCTTGCCCTGCTGTTCTCCCCCTCAGGACATGAGGCTCATCTCCTCCCATTGCTTGCTCTTTCCAAGCAAGGTCATGCAGGGAGGTTCTGATGCACTCGGCTTCCTATTAATTTGCTCTTTGGGGAGAATAACCATGGGTGTTGGGTAGGGCCAAAGTGCTGCGCTGTCAGCAAGTTCCATCTCAGCAGTGATAGCCAGCCCAGCACACTTTTCTCAGTTTAACACACCGACAGGTACATTGTACCTCATAGCTCAGAATCAATAAAGTCAAGGCAATTTCCTTAACATGCCATCAATAAGAGATTATGGAAGGGGGAGGGTTTTCTTTAGAAGCTAATGCCTTACTAAAGTTCAAATGAGGCAATATATAGTAAAATAAATTCAATCTCTATTTTCACTCCTTGCAATTTTAGTGGAGACTAAATGAAATGGAACTGTGTTGATCCTAACCCGTTCAATATATCTTCACTTCCTAAGAACCAAGGTCATTTTTACCTTCGTGGGAAGGGAGGCAAAATATAAAATACTCACCCATACTGAACAGAAATGCATTTGCAGGTTTTGAAAGCCAGGTAGATGACTGATATATTATGTAATTCATTTCATGGCACAGCTGAATGTGTTTTATAGATAGTGTTTAACCTTGCCAATTCTGCTCAGAGATAATCCCCCTTCTGAGGATAAAAATCATATATTTAACATAAAGGGAAATGTTGGGAGGAGAAACGCAGTGTAATGTATCCTATACAACAGATAACCAGAAGTTACTTACACAGAAAGAGGATCAGAGCAGGTTCATTGCTGCTTTGCCTTATTAGCCTAATCATCATATTATGCTAATCAGGAGTGAGGTGATAACCTCTTGAGTGGCACTGTGGCAGTGTGCTGCTGAATGACAAAATGCACCCAATGCTGTGTGGCAGGCTGGCATGTGGGCAATGACACGTGCCACAGTGGGACAGACCCTGGATTGAATTCCTGCTCTATGCAGTGTGCCATCTGTGGCCTGGGGTAATTTACTTAACCCCTCTTAGCCCCAGTTTCGTTGTTTGTGAAATGGGAGTAAGAACACTCACTTCAGTAGATAACGTTGGTTATTTACCTAACATCCATTTCCCTTCTTCCTCCTTTCCAATAGAATCATGATTTCATTCAGTTTTTCCCAACTTTTACTTCCAAAGAGACATCTTGATTCATCTCAAGCAGTGTATGAAAGTCCGTGGCATCTATTAATGGTTCAGAGAAGGGCATGTGCTCCCAGTTGGTCCAATTAGACTGGAAGAGAAGTATTTTTATTTTCTCCTGGGGGGATATGGGCAAGGAAGCACATTGTCCCAGTGGCCACTGGTCACTGTCTTGCATCCACACAGGAAACTAGACGACGTGAAGGCTGACACATCAAGTGAGGGCAGCACTGAGATGGAAAGGCCCTAGGTCCTTAATAACCTCACTGACTGTGCTGGTCCTGGAAACAACTCTTTTCTGAACTCTCAGGTATAGATAAATATTATTTATTTTAAAATCAATCATAAATTTATTTTATTTTATTACTTTATTTTTGTTTATTTATTTTCATCTTCTCAGAGCAAGAAAGGAATTATCAAGCCATTTGCAACTGGGGTTTTTTGTTACCAGCGGTCCAATAGTTCTAACTGATAAACTACCTCAAAGGACTGTTGCAAAGATTAAGGGGAAAAGGTCTGTATATAGGGCTGTCCAATGGACACCTCCGTGATAATAAAAATGTTCTATGTCTACACTGTACAATTCAGCAACCACAAGCCGCACGTGACTGCTGAACACTTAAAATGTGGCTAGAGTAACTGAAGAATTGAATTTTAAATGTTATTTAATTTTCATTAATTAAAATTAGAAATTTAAATAGCTCCATGTGGTTACTGGCCACTGCGTTATCCAGCACAGATCTATGGAATCATCTGGTACAGTGTCTGAAACCTAGTAGGGGTCAATGAATGTTGGCTTCTCTTCCTGTGTCCCCTGTACCCCCTCCACACCTCTTTGAAAACTTACTTGGTCACAAATGTCTCAACAGGTAGCAACAAGAGCAGGAGGCATTAATTTTGGAGGCGAGGGGAGCCAAGTGTTTGAAAGAGAACTAGATTTGAGGGTCAGACCTGTATAGATGTTTCCAATAACAGTGTTTGAACTTTGTTCCTAGTCTAGTTATCCAGTGAAACCAGGACTCTGTGTTGTTGGAGGACCAAGAAAAAGTCACTTCTTGCCATTGTATATCCTTTGCCAGTGTTATCCTTTGGGCTGCATAAGAAGCTGGTGTGCAGTTAAGTGCTAACTTAGGACTTAGCAGAACAATACTTCTAGACAATTTAACAAGCCAGTGAGTATGATAAATGTCTCGTAAGAGCCCCAGCCGTCTGAGGGCTCATATCAATGAAGCCGCTGAGGCTTAGGTGGTATGTTCTGTGCTGTGATCATTTTAGCAACATCATGGCAGGTAATGTCACCTCATAGAATGGCCTTCAGAGGGAATTCTGGGCTGCAGGAGTTGGGATCCTTCACTGGGTGACTGGGACCAATGTTTGTTTCCTGCAAGTCATGTTCATTGTCATTTACTAATTCACTTCCTATCCTCATCTTTATTCCTCTACCAACCCCATCCTCCCCTCTGCATCCAACTTAGTACCACTTAGCAGCTGTTTCATTGACAGAGGGAAATATTAGAGTCCTCGAAACCCAGCCAGTGAAATATCAATATCTAGTATGGTCGAGGAAAATAAAAAACTTACTACATCTCCCAATCCTATCAGGACTGAAAGTATGGTGTGCCCAGAGGCTGACCCAGTGCCACAGGCTCTGCAGGGAAAGTGTGCTGTTGTTGGCTCCCCAGTACATAGGCATGTTGGATTCAGAATTATCTGCATTTCAGGGTATTTATTCTTTTAAACAACATTTTCATTGAGATGTAAGAAAATAAAGTCACAAATCTTAAGTGTACATCTTGATGACATATGCACTTTTTGACTATGATATATGCACCTTGTAACTCCCTCCCAGAATAAGAAATCCCAGTCCATATCGTCCCTCAAAATCAATCACTTTTCTTATTTCTATCCCTATTGATTGGTTTTGCCTGTTCAAGAACTTTGCATTATTGAATCATACAGCTTCTCTGCTGAAAATTTTGTCTGTGAGGTGAATCCAGATAGTTGCATGCAGCAGAGTGTGTTCTTTTCCATTCCCATATAGTACTCCGCTGTATTAAATATACCAAACTTTATTTATCCATTCCACTGTCTCTGGACATTTGGGCTGTTTCTAGTTTTTGGTTATTCTGAATAAAGCCACTACAGACAGGTTTGTACATGTGTTTGGCAGACATAGGCATGTACTTTAATTGGGCTTATATCCATTAGTGGAATTGCTGGGTTATAGGCTGTGTATGTTCAGATTTAGTAGATCCTGTCAATGTTTCCCAAAGTGATTGCACTGATTTACACCACCCTCATAAACAATGTATGTAAGTTACAGTTTCTCCATATCCTCATCCAAACTTAGTTATGTCACTCCTTTTAGTTATTCTTGTGTGTTTGGCAATTCTGGTGGAAGTACATTACCAGATTTTGAAGCTCAAAGACAGAGGTTGGAAAAATGTGGCCTGCAGGACAAATCCAGCTCGCTATTTTTGTACACACAGTTTTATTGGAACGCAACCATGCTCATTAATTGATGAATTGTCTATGACTGCTTTTGCGCTTAAACAGCCAAGTTGAATACTTTCAACAGAGACCATATGGCCCACAGTCCTTAAAATATCTGGCCATTTTTAATGTTTGCTGACCCCTGCTTAAAGTAAGTAGTTCATGAAAAAGACAGTTTCAGTAATCATTGTAGACATCTTGTTGCTGTTTTCTTGACTGTATGGGGCAGGCAATAAGGCTCAATTGCCCAACTGTTACGCCTTGGTACTATGGTGCTAGAATGTTTTACAGAATGCAGGGATATCTGTCCCCTCAGCCCTCAAGGCAGCAGAACAGGGCTTGGGGCAGTCAGAGTTCCTGGGATAATCTTTGATTTTGAGCAGCCTCAATGGTTTGTCCCAGTGTGTTGTGTGAACACAATTTTCTGTGTGTACTATGACTTTTAAAAGTTTGGGAGGCCCTAAGACAGTCCACATGAGCAGTATTCATTTTCAGAAGCCTGCCAACTGGCTTCTACCTGTTTCTGTTCACTGAAATAACAAATCCTGGCTTTTAAAACATTTTTCTCAAGTCTTCATTTTTTCTTAATCTCTTTGTGGCATTGGATACTGTTTGCTATCCCTTCTGCAAAACACTTGTTGTTCTTGCCTATATATTAATTATAACACTGGTTAACATTCATTGAGTCCCTACTATGGGACATAAGATTGACATACAGCATCTTAGCTGTTTATCACAACAACCAGACATAGTAGGTATTGTCACCCAGACTTAGAGTTGAGGAAATGGTTCCAGCAAGTCTCAGTTCCCAGCTAGTGAGTGGAAAAGCAGGGATTCAAACCTGGGTCCGTGGGATTTAACTGTCAATACTCCCTAGAAGCTCAGTTGTTATCTCCCACTGCTTGATCCCATTGCTCTTCCTCTAATCTTAAAGACATTCTTCTGTTTTTGGCTTTTGTTCCTTCTGCTGTCCCTTAACTCTTGTTTCCCCCAAGGCTCAGACCTTAATCCCCTCTTTTTACGATACACTCTTTCCTTTAAAGTCTGACTTATAGTTTTAACTTTAACTTTGATCCTGAATGTGAATTAATGTGGATTTTTCTGAGGGTACTAGGAAGACTTTACAGATGGTTTCTCATTAAGTCCTCAACATAACCCTGAAGGTCAATGCTGCACTCACTTCACAGAGGAGAATTGAAACTGGGAGGGGATTATTGATCTGGCTGAGGGGCACTCAGTTGGAGGGTGATGAGAAACAGGACACCTCAAACCATCACTGTGATGATCCCAAAGCCTATGAGTATGTAGGACACCCCCCACCCCACCTGAATTTCAGAGATATCTTTGAATTTGATATTTAGGACAAAGGCCTTCAAATTCATTCATTCTGCGAAGAAGCACTGAGCCCTTGATATGTACAAAGAAAGCATCAGAGGAGGCACAAAAAAGGGTGCAAGAGAAGTAAGAGAGGAAGGTTGAGTGTCAGTCAGGTCACCTCCCTGCTTCCTCCCTCTGGGTCCAGTTTTCTCATCTGTGAATGAAGGGCTGCACCTGTGAACAAAGGGTTGTACCAGATCGGTGTTTCTCAGAGGAAGGTATGAATAGAAGGCCACGTTCATTAAAATCCCAAAGGTACTTGTTAAAAATGCAAATTCTCAACCTTATTTCTTACAACTTTCCTAATTCCTATAGGACATGTTTGTTTATTTCATCAAGACCTTGAATACAACATGTCTAAAAGCAAACTCACCTTTCTACTTTCCAGCTCCATGCAAGTTCTGCCTTATAGATTCTGTGTTTCCCACTGTTCTCTTGGCACCTATGTTGATGGCTACAAGTCACTGTGGTTTTTAGATTCCCCAATCTGTGCCTACACGCTGCCACCCAACTCCACTAGATTTTGATATCTCCTGTTTATATATTCATGCTTCAGGTCTTGGTAATGCTTTTTCTATTTCCTGACACCATGCACAACCATCTAGATCATAGCCCCTTTCTCTGAGTCTCCAGCAACCCTTGCCTGTCCATTTCTTCTGAAATTTAGTGAAGTGTCACCTGGTTTCACCTATCTGATTTTGTATCCACTGGGTCTTGTACATGTCCCATCAGGTCAGGGTAGACCATTCATTATCATCTCTTATGGTGGCCCTCAAACTTGCCTGAGACTTGGAATCAAGTGCAGTTTTTCCCCCAAGCAGGTTTCTGACCAACATCTGATTCAGTGAATCTGAAGTAAGCTCAAGCATTCAAGCATTTGCATCTTATTTTATTTTTTATTATTTTTTTATAAACGCAGGATAAACTCTGCAAGGAATTTGCTTTTTTTTTTTTTTTTTTTTTTTTTTTGAGACGGAGTCTTGCTCTGTCGCCCAGGCTGGAGTGCAGTGGCCGGATGTCAGCAGTGGCCGGATGTCAGCTCACTGCAAGCTCCGCCTCCCGGGTTTACGCCATTCTTCTGCCTCAGCCTCCCGAGTAGCTGGAACTACAGGCGCCCGCCACCTCACCCGGCTAGTTTTTTTGTATTTTTTTTAGTAGAGACCGGGTTTCACCGTGTTAGCCAGGATGCTCTCAATCTCCTGACCTCGTGATCCGCCTGTCTCGGCCTCCCAAAGTGCTGGGATTACAGGCTTGAGCCACCGCGCCAGGCCGGGAATTTGCATTTTAACAAGTACCTTTGGAATTCTAGTGCAGGTGTCCCTCCACCTCACTCTGAGAAACACTGATCTGATATACCTGTCTGTTCTCAGGTGCAACCTTTCCTTCACAAATGAGAGCACTGAGACCTAAAGGAGGTGGGGAAGAGAACCGATTGGCAGTCAACCCTCATCTCCTGCTTCTCTTGCATCCCTTTTTGTGCCTCCTCTGATGCTTTCTTTGTACATATCAAGGGCTCAGTGCTTCTTCGCAGAATGAATGAATTTGAAGGCCTTTTTCCGAATATCTCAAAGTTATTCTCTGGTTGTGAAGTTAACAGATACCTATGAAAACTGCATGAGGTCTGTCCTCTGGTAGGATATCTTGGGTAAAAAGTGGTAGGATTGAGGAACATTCTACAAAACACCTGACCAGCACTCCTCAAAATTCTCAAGGTCATTCCAGACAAGCAAAGTCTGAGAAACTGTCACAGCCAAGGGGTACGTAAGGAGACACAACTACTAAATGTAATGTGATATTCTGAATGGGCTCCTGGGACAGAAAAAGGACATTAGGTAAAAACTTAAAAAAAAAAGTCCTTTAATTAATTTTTTTAAAAGAAGTGGTAGAGCAGGAATCTAAACTACTCATGCTGTCTTCCCTTTAGCACATGGGGAGGTAGATTCAGTTATGACCTAAGTCAGGGTCAACATCTTAGCCTGTTCACAAAGTTGACACTAGTTGTGTTTGCAAAGACTGACACTAGCTCAGCTCTTGCTTCGTTCCCTCCCCTTGTTTATTTTCTGAAGCCTTATATAGCACAAGTGGGTCATTGGGAGAAAGATCTTGGCTTTGAGAGCTGGCGGAAAGACAGTGCTGTAATTTCAACAGAACTGGGTGCCAAACCTAGCCCTGACATCCATCATCTGTGTGACCGTAGGTGTGTTACTTAATCTTCTCATAAGTTGAATGGAGGTGACAGTACCACTCTTGCAAACTATTGTATTTGGTGAATGTAGGCTGACAGGGCATAGTAGAAAATAGCTGGAAGATGGTACTTTACTTAAAGTATTTTTTTGGTCAGGGATTGGGAGTTTCAGATTGGCTAAAGATAACAATTCTGGGACCTCTCAGAACTTCTGCCTCCAACTTGTTTTCCAAGTTGGGCTCTGTTCCATCCCTGCAGTGCTGGGGGTGAACTTCCTCTCAGAAGTCCCCAGTTCCCCTGTCATGCTTGGCTGGGCAACCTCAGCAATCACTCAGACTTCTGGTTCCTTATAAATGGAACATTTATCTGCGCTGGTCCCAGATGTCATTTTTATTGGTGTCTAAAAATAAAAATAATAGTAATTTCCTAAACATCAGTCACCTCAAGTGAGCCAGCTGGAGTTCTTCCTCTGGGCATGCTGTGAGAAGCCATTCACACCACATCCAGATTGCAGACTTCTGACCTACCATCAGCCTGTTGGAGTGAGCGTGATGCCTGGGAAGAAAGTACAGGCCAGCAGTACAGGAAGGAAGCTTCCAGTCTGTGCCCAGCTTGCTGGGGCTCTTCCCCATCTAGCCTGCTCCCTCTTTAAGACATGGAGGGGAGAAGGGAAGGAGGGGAGAAGGAGGCAAAAGGCAAGAGGCAAGGGAGTCAGGGAGGGAAAGAGAGACAGATGAGAAAGAAGACCCTGACAGCTTAAAGGTGAAAGAGGTAGTCCTGGCAGATAAGTAACAAACATGGCTGCCTCCTGCGTGAGATGCCCATGCAGCTGATTAGATTTAGAACCGTTCTCTGATGCACTCCATGCCACATGAGGGGAAGATTTACAAGTGCAATTCTCAGAGATGCTGTTCTGGGGAGTTATGGCATCTCTGCACAGTGCAGCCAGGGAGGCCAGGAGTCTCATGCAATTTAAAACACTCCATAGATCTTTCTGGACAGAAAGATCTTTCTCCTTCTTGATGCATCTCTGTGGTTGTTGGCCAGCAGAGGCAGGGAGTGGGTTGAGGACTGGCTGACCCCTGCCAGGTGCAACACTTCTAGAGGGCCTCTGGCTCCACTCTGGGGGGCCTCTAACTTAAGCAGAGATGCTGGGATCCTCCTTGAGTCAACTCAGTCTTGGTCCAAGGGGCCTGGATTCCCAAGGGCTGGCGTACATTTTAAACGTTTTTAGTTACTTAAGTAATGCTTGAAAGCATTCTCTTTGTAAAAAGAACATTAAAGCAATACAGAGAATCTTAATGCATCATTCCTAAACTTTCCCCTACCTCGAGAAATAACTACAAGTTATCATTTAGTCGGGCTTTTCTCAGAACTTTTAAATGCATACCTATCCATATATATGAATGCAGGTGTTATAGTTCAAGGGTAGAGCATTTGACTGCATATATACGAATGCATAGAAAAAATGTGTTTGTGTGTGAGGTTTATTTCCTTCCTTCCTTTCTTCCTACATTCTTGTATTTTTCCTTTTCTTTACCTTTAAAAAATACTTATTCATGTGGGTGTTGGTTTATTTACATAATGGTATCTTAGTGTATGCAGGGTCCTGTAACTTGCTATTTTCACTAATCAATGGAAATGCCAGTTCAGGCATCCTCTGGAAAGTGGACACTGAGAGGAGTTAGGAGTATAAGGGGTTAATGCCTGTGAAAGATAAAGGTAGAAGGAGCAAGGGAGCAGGGCTGAGCAAGGAGAGCACTGTGTGGTGCGGATCTGACAGTCTCACCTGCCCAGTGGGAGCTCAGAGTTGACATTGCCCTTTGGAGGATGGCCTCATTGGGCAGAAATGGCCAAGCTTTAGTTCCTCAGCCATGCTCAGTCACCTGCTGGGAGACTCCCTGGAAAGCATGGCCTCAACTCAAACGCTGCAGTGAAGCCTAAAAGCTCCGCAGCTGGAGACTGTTAGCTCACTGCATTCCTTGCAGCTGAATAGCAGTTGCTTTCCTGAAGGGAAGTCTGAGTGGCACAGCTCCATGGCTTACTCTTGGATCATGAACTCTTCATGGGAGGTATATGTGTCTTTGTTGGAGCATGTTCCCCTGAGTGGGTTTATTATAACTGACCTAGCCATTCCCCTCCTGATGGACACTTAGCTTGTTTCCTTCTTTGCTATAATGAACCATTTGGTAGTCATCATCCTTGAAGAGGACTCTGTGCCTTCCTTCCACAGCAGGAGTGGATAAGGGCTCCTTAGGGGTAAATAAGGGGAGAAGGAATTTCTGGTTCTAAGGATGCCCATTATGAATCATAGACTCCAGGCAAATTGCCCTCTTGAGGGGCTGTACACAATGACCTTTCTCCCTACGGCAGGGGTCCCCAACCCCTGGGCTACCGACCAGTACCAGTCTGTGGCCTGTTAGGAAGTGGTCTGCACAGTAGGAGGTGAGCATGGGCGAGTGAGCATTACTGCCTGAGCACCACCTCCTGTCAGATCAGTGGTGGTATGAGCTTCTCATAGGAGTGTGAACCCTATTGTGAACTGCGTAGGCAAGGGATCTAGCTTGCATACTCCTTATGAGAATCTAATGCCTGATGATCTGAGGTAGAACAGTTTCATCCCAAAACCATCCCCCACCCCAATCTGTGGAAAAATTGTCTTCCACGAAACCAGTCTCTGGTGCCAAAAAGGTTAGGGACTGCTGCTCTATGGGATGGGAAGCCTGCATTTCTCACCTCCACAAGAGGTCTGGGTTTGATGAGGGATTTCTGCCTTTGAGGTTGGCCCCCCTGCACTGGGCCTCCGACCCTGTTGTCCAGGCTTTGGCTCCTGACACCTAGTGCTGCTTCCTCAAAAGATTCCTTTACCTAAACCTTTGTCCTGTGTTTGCCTGGCTGTCCCTTGGCCAGCTGAAGTGGCAAATGTAGGATTTATAATTACGAACATTTAATCCCAGCTCCTGCAGTTACTATGATGCTGGATGAGTTACTTGACCTCTCTTTGCACCTCAGTTTCCCCATCTGTACAATGAGGATAATAACAGTATCTACCTCACAGGATAGAGATAGTACATGTGGCATGCTCAGCACCCTGCCTGGGACATAGGAAAGTTGATGCAATAAATATTAGCTATTGCTGTTAACTGACCATCAGGCTTGGACCTTGGCATCCTGCCAATCATAAAACCAGTTTTTTCCAGTGCTGATTCTTATTTCCCAATGTACTGTCCTTGTGAATAGGCTCCCCAAGTGACTCAGCATGGTAGCTCACACCTGTAATCCCAGCACTATGGGAGGCCGAGGCGGGTGAATCATTTGAGGTTAGGAGTTTGAGACCAGCCTGGCCACCATGGTGAAACTCTCTACTAAAAATACAAAAATTAGCAGGGCATGGTGGTGTGCACCTGTAATCCCAGCTACTCAGGAGGCTGAGGCAGGAGAATCGCTTGAGGCTGGGAGGTGGAGGTGCAGTGAGCCAAGATGGCGCCACTGTACTCTAGTCTGAGCGACAGAGTGAGACCTTGTCTCAAAAAAAAAAAAAAGAGTAGGCTCCCGAAGTTCTAGACTGGCTTCAATTTTGCTCTAGGAAACATGATCACCCCATTCTTTTCTCTGCATTGGGATATGCTACTCTGTCTCCGTATCAACTTTCCTGCTCAGACCCTGCGTACCTTTCCAGCCTCCTAGATGCAACCCTTGCTCTATCTTGTAGTGTGGTATAGTTGGATAAACACATGATTTTCAGTTCTTTTTCTCAAATCTCAGTTTGAGTATTTTGATTCCAAAATACAGCAAAACTCCAGTTGTTCAAATATTGACTCTAAAACATGTGAAACCTAGTTCCCTCATCTGTAAAATGGGGTTGGTAATGTGACCTACCTTATGTGAGGACTAAAGAAAATAACACATGCAAATAAATTAATGATGTGCTCATCAAATGGTATTAACACTATTATCTCCCCCAAAACGGACTATTCTTCAATGCTGTTCACTTGCACCTCCGAGTTAACTGAGGACTTAGCGCTTCCATTCTTACTATAATCAGATGTGACTTGTATTTAGTTAAGTGTATAATAACAGGGCCTGGTATAAAGAGATGGGTAAATTCCGAATAGGACAAAGATGGTAAAAGCAAAGGAATCAGAGTATCAACAACAGAGTTAGTTTTCCCCTCTGCTCAAGCAAAACATCTTCATTGTGATGTCAATATAAGTACATGCTGCAAAGTCAGTGCAGTGCAGAGAAATGTGAAAGTGTCCCCGTCTAAAGAGGACAAGGGACTACCCAGCTACCACTCACCATTATCTTCGGGATCTTGGGCCCAGCATTGTGAAAGTCAATTTTCAGAAAGAGAGGGAAAAAACAAAACAAAACAAAACAAAAAAACCAAAAAAACAGAATTTTTATGAGAAACTTCTCAATTTTATGATGTTGACAACTAATTCAAATGAACCCAGCCAGCCAGTTTGTGCTTCTGCTTTAGGGCATTTCTTCACAGTGTGACCATAACTTCTCATGTCACCTGAAAGCTGATGGAGTTTTTCTCTCTAAAGCACATGGTAGCTTCACAGGTTGGTAACATTTAAGTGGCAGTTATGGGACACTTTGGAATTTCAGTGGCAAGCATTAAACACTTCCTTCTTTCGGTTTCCTGGTTTTATTTCTCCTGGGGTCCTGTTCCACTTTTGTTAATTATGTCCCTTTCTTCCCCACTTTCCACAAGGGCAAGTGATCAAGTGGGCTGCCTGGCTCACAATATTCATTGAATAATTGCAAAGTTAGGAATCCAGGAACTTCTTTCCCCCAGTAACTCTCTCAGTTTGTATCTTTTTTCCTGGAGTGAAATTAAAGCAATGTTTCAGCAACCTGTTTAACCAGATGGAGAGCAAGGCTTCTCTGGGACCGCAGATCTCCCTTTGGTCCTCCTCTTTGTATCTAGGGGATTGCATTTTTCATTTCCAAGGGCTTTATTTACAAGTTGCCAAAGCTCCCTTCTTTCTGGCTCTGTCCCTTGTCTATGTCTGAGCACCAGCTCATTGTGACACACTGAAAAGTGAAATATATTCTCTCCATATTTATTTTTAGGGCCTCCCACAGAATTCTGTGAGTGTAGCCAGAGCGAGGACGCAGGGTCTCCAGCCTGGTGCAGGACCTGGGGGCGGGGGTGGTGTTCCTCAAGGGCTGGGATTGGTGCTGTCCCAGGGCAGGGTAGATGACTCCTCCCAAGGGCCACCACACTTATTTACCATCTTGATTTGCTCTGCCCACCCTACATGTGGAGGAGATAAAGAGCTATTGCAGGATGTTTTTCCAAACTTCTTTTCAACAGGGGAAGCCTTCCTTTAAATGATGTTGTACATAAAAGGCAATAAGTAAAAGAACGGAAAGAGAAACTGCTCTCATTGGAGATCCTGGCATGCTCAGCCCCTCCTCGGCCCTCCTCCTAATTGGAGTGGCTCCTTAAATGCTCCTCAGCAGACACTGAGTTTCTATAAAGGAAATTGGTGTTCAAGTCTGAGTATTTCTGTTGATCCTTCTTTCCCCTTTACAGGCAGGGATTTGTAACTGAAGCGAACATTGTTCTCTGCCCAGGTTTCTTCAGGTCCCTTTATCTGATCTTTGTGTCTGCCTGGCTTTGGTGAACTGTTGCTTCCAGTAGTGGAGCACTGTCCTCCAACTCCTGGAGCCTCTCTGCTTGGGAGGCACTGGGAACGCCAGGGAGTGTCCATCCCCAAGGGTAATTACTGAGCAATGCCCAACTGGAGCAGGCTTATGAGAGCCAGCTCCCTTCCCTAAGGCTGGGTGGGGAGGAGCAACGTGAGATGGAATTTACACGTCAGGGATTCCCTGAGGGATCAGTCTGAAGCTACCCTCTGAAAGATTTTGCCTGAAACCACCAGTCTTGTTTGCCTTTCTCCCTGTCTTTGTCCTGCTTCCTTCTTTCCTGTACTAATCTTGCCTGTGAGCATATCCTTAGTAAATTACCTGTATCCAGAAGCCGGGCGTGTTGGCTCATGCCTGTAATCCTAGCACTTTGGGAGGCCGAGGCAGGTGGATCACGAGGTCAAGAGTTCGAGACCATCCTGGCCAACATGGTGAAACCCCGCCTCTACTAAAATACAAAAAGAAAAATTAGCCAGACGTGGTGGTGCGTGCCTGTACTCCCAGCTACTTAGGAGGCTGAGGCAGGAGAATCACTTGAACCAGGGAGTTGGCGGTTGCAGTGAGCTGAGATCGCACTACTGTACTCCAGCCTGGCGACACAGCGAGACTCCGACTCAAAAACAAAAGCAAAAACAAAACAAAACAAAAACCCTGCATCCAAATCCTCATCTCAGGTTCCCCCTAATTCTGACTATCTCTTTCAGGCTCTGTACTTTCCCAGGGCGATTCTTCCTTTCATTGGCTAGTCTTCAGCCAGTAAAACGTACAAAGGGGCCTTTGCAGGTAGGCTCCTTCGCAGGTACAGAGGGGCCTCTCCACCAGTGGCCTTTCAGGATCGGGCAACTGTTCAGTTAGGCCTGCAGCCATTTCTCTCTGCTGTGTGTTGATTTATTTCAGGGAAGCACAACTCACCGGCCAATGTTCAACTTACCAGGGACTTTGTTACCTTGGAAACACAGGGCTAGGAGGCTGAGGAGCCAAGCATGCCTAAGTCAGACAGCTGGTGCCTGGGGCATCTTTTGAGGTGGGGACAGCTTCTTTGGGGCGTCTGCCAGGACAGAACCCACTTCATAGCCCGCTTCTCCTTTTGCATAACCACTGACCCTCACTCAAAATCTGATGCTCATTAGAAGTTTGAAGATGTGCCTTTCAGGATTTTGATTGATAGTTTCCTTTATTAATCCAATTTAAGGCCAGGGCATTTTCCCCATCTCTACGACGCCAAAGAGCACAGCAAAACACAGCCTTTCCTTAAGGCGCTACATCTGCCTGGCTTTTATGTGGTTCAGGTCTCATGTGCATTTCGCCTGGGCCAGGCAGTAAGGGAAATGAGGGAGGCTGACATGACCTTTGGGTGCCAAAAGCCTTTCTTGACCCCTGGAAGGCTGGGTTAGGACCCTTACTAAGCATCCCCACAGACCCCCACTGCATCATTTCATACACCATTTTCTAATTGCTGATTTGCTTGTCTAGTTGGTGAGGTTGAAGGAAAACCTCTAGGTCTGAAGGATTTAAAGTCACTGAACAATAATATTTAAAAGTAAATCACGATGCCTTAATCAAGTGGTAAATTGTGCTTGCTGGCTTTGCCCACTTGGCAACAAAGGAACAGCCCTGGGGTGAACATGAGAATGTAATTTGGACATGGAAGAAAATAGGTCACTCTTCATATTCACAGACCTTTTTTTTTCTTTTCTTTTCTTTTTTTTTTTTGAGATGGAGTCTTGCTCTGTTGCCCAGAGTGCAGTGGTGTGATCTCAGCTCACCGCAAGCTCCGCCTCCTGAGCTCACGCCATTCTCCTGCCTCAGCCTCCCGAGTAGCTGGGACTATGGGTGCCTGCCACCACACCCAGCTAATTAAAAAAAAAATTTATTTTTATTTTTAGTAGCGACGGGGTTTCACTGTGTTAGCCAGGATGGTCGCGATCTCCTGACCTCGTGATCTGACCACCTCAGCCTCCCAAAATGTTGAGATTACAGGCGTGAGCCACCGTGCCCAGCCGAGAGTGTTTTTTAAATTGAAAAAAGTCAGAGCACAAGATCTCAAACATGCTTATGGGAACCATGGGAGAAAACAGTTGTAAATGTAGAATGGGTTGCCCTTGTCATTAAGCCAGCCATGCCTAAGTTTCTAGCCCCATAGCTCTCCTACCACAACCCTGGTCCTACCTTCACATTCATCAAAGGTGATGGAGACTGGATCACTCCCTTCTTCTCCATCCCATTCCTGCCTGCATCCTAGGCAGTCTCGGGTGATCCTGCTAACACCCTACAGCTCCTTGATCTGCTCAGTTCTCATGGCCTTCCCCCTCTACTTTTCCATGCCTGTGGCACCTGCTGGACGTTGTCATCCCCAGAGCTGCTATTGACTCTACCTGCTCCTCTGTGCTCAGCTTCTTGACCATCCTTGGCTTCTCAGTCTCTTATTTCTTCCACATGTACTCTTTGACTTCACTATGCTTTCATTTGCATGTGTCCTCTCTATTTGGGGGATTCATCAGCTGGTCCCCTCCTGTCTTTACTTTCCTGCTTATCTTGGGAGGCATCACATCATCCTTGGTTTGGCCAGCACCCTCATCTCCCTGCCCCTCAGCCTGTGGCACCACTCTGTAGACCTCAACCCCGCTCTCCCCTCGTCTCTAGTCTTCTCAGTGCTTCTAGGGGCAATCACAACGTTCCCACCTGTACATTCAATACTGCTCAGCATGTGTATAATGTACCCAGATTCTTCTGCCCTGTCATTGCAGCTGTTCCAAGCCCATTCTCAGGTCTCACAGAGAATAACTTGCTCCATTACAGAAGAAAAGAAGTTTCTGGCACGAATTCCTCCACTTTTACCCCTATTTACTGCAAACCCTATTGCACCTTGTCTCCTCCTCTTCCCTCCTGTGCTGTTGCTGCCTGTTTCCTGTGTGGGGAAATCAGGTCTAAGGTCAGATATCACTTCTTCCAGAAAGTCTTTCCTGGGCACCCTCACCTCTGCTGGCCAAGGCTAGGTTAGGGCCTCCTCCTGGGTTTCTACTGAACCCTGATTTTAACTCCATCCCACCATATTGTAATGGTTGGTTTACTATACATCTCTTTCGCTGGGCCGTGTGAGCTCTTTGAGGGCAGAAGCAGTGTTTTTCTTGTTTTCTTTTATATACCCAGCACCTGGTAAAGTAAGTGCTTGATATATGTTGTTGAATGAATGAATCTCATTTTCTTTACACATAGTTTATTCACCTGCATTCAGGATCCCTTCCCTTCCTGCCTCTTTGTACTGTCAGTTGTTAGTTTTCTGGGTTGTGTCCTCAACCTGCCTTCTGGTGGTGGTTTATGTACAACTGTTATTATTGTTATTATTAATGATGTTATAGCCACTGTTTATTGGACACTTACTATGTTCAGGCACCATGCTAAACACCTTACTGTATGCTGCAGTTTAATCCTTACAATAATCCTATGAGGGTAGTATTATTATTCCCACTTTCCCAATGACATTTAAGCAGAATTAAATCTCCTTTAAAGCAAAGTCCTTCCTAGACTCTGTATGCTCCTCCACCTAATGTCATATATCTTCATTGCATTTACACCATGTTTCTAAAGTGTCATCTCTACCAGCTGTCTCCCCATTTTGACCCCTCTCTTACTCCTAGCTCCCTGGAACAGAGCCCTGTCTGACTATGAAAGCTCCCACTGACGTCACCAGTGACCTCCGTGTGGCTAACACAGTGAATGCTTTCAGGCTTATCTTCCCAGTTTTGCAGCAGCAGATGATACTGACTGGCCACTCCCCCCTGTGGTTCTGTTTCCTTCCCAGCTCCCATTTCCTCTGGCCCCATTAAGTGTTTTGTTTCCAGGAGCTCAGTTCTTGGCCCTTTTGTTTCTTGCTCCATATCCTGTTTCTAAGTATTCTCTGTTTCAGCTTAACTAAAAATCCTGCTGGTATCCCAGGCTGCTCCCCTATGCCCTAGAACCATAGGACCAAGGCCTCTGCTTTCACCTTGATAACCCTTCCACAGAGGCCAAACTCAGTGTGCCAATCAGATCTTATCCTTTACTGTCTCCATCCCAACATGTCTCAACACCTACTCCTCCTCTTGTATTCCTTACCTTAGCCAAGGATACTATCACCTGCACAGTGGCCCAAGTAAAAATGTCATCAAAATTTTTGGTGACATTTTTTCTTCCACTTTATATCTAACCAGCCACCAAATCCCATTTATTATTGCTAGGCTTTTCTCATGTCTGCTCTTTTCCCTCTCTGTCTTCATGGGAATTGAACCTTGTTTGGACTGGTTAGTTACAGTGGTGTCTTGAATGCCTTTGTTTTCATCCAATGATTAGTATTTTTTAAATAAAAAGACAATGACATCTACTCTGCTTTAATTCTTCAATGGCTCCCGATTTCCCTTGGGAAAAACTCTTAAATGCTTAGCATGACTGTGAAGACCCTTCTTTTTTTTTTTTTTTTCTTTTTTGAAATAGGATCTTGCTCTATTGCCCAGGCTGGAGTGCAGTGGCATGATCTCAGTTCACTGCAGCCTCTGCCTCCCGGGTTCAAGCTGTTCTCCTACCTCACCTTCCCGAGTAGCTGGGATTACAGGTGCCGACCACCATGCCCAGGTAATTTTTGCATTTTTAGTAGATATAGGGTTTCCAGGCTGGTCTCAAACTCCTGACCTCAGGTGATCCACCTGCCATGGCCTCCCAAAGTGCTGGGATTATAGGTTTGAGCCACTGCACCTGGACAAATACCCTTCTTGATCTGAGCAGTGATGACTTTTCTAGCTTCATTTCCTGCCTCCACCCCCAGTCTGTGTCCACCTCCCCACCTGACATTATTCACGAGTAACACTGACGCACATGCCCTCCTGAGATTCAGTCAAGCTCTTCCTACCCTCTGAATCTTTACTTCTGTTCTCTCTCTCCTACTTGATGACTGGTCCAACTCTTCCTTGTATTTTGTGCAGACTTCATTATAGAAGTTAACTTTTTGCATTACAAATACTGGAATATCTCTTTGTAGCTCCTCATTAGACCATGAGCATCCAGAGCACATGAATTCTTAGGGTCGGAGGCAGATCATATAGACGATACTCTGGGTTTAAAACTGGAGATGCCAGCAAAGGGCATTCTTGGCACCATCTTTCCCTCCCGACTTTCTGAGGAGAAGCTCAGGAACTATGGGAAATCAGGCAGATGGCGTTTGGGGAGAAAAAAGAGCTGCCCTGATATATCCAACGGGCAGATTCGTATTTTGCCCCATCAGGTATCTTAAAACCTGCAGGTTTTAAAATTTAGTCAAGAAGTTAAGACCACCAACCCAGAAGGTGCCTTTGAATGTTAATATCCAGACTTTGTAGGCAGCCTGTATTTGCAAATCTCAGGTTTTTAACTCTATTTCTTCCATCTCCTTCAAAGAAGCCCTGATCCTGAACTTTCCCAATGAAGAAAATCCTGATCGCAGCGCTCATGAATAACTAGAGTGGGCTGGTATTACCTGAGCTTGAATAAAGGTTATTTTTTTATTCCTCCAAGCTGTTCCTAGCCTCCCAGAGGTACATAATCCATACAGAGTCTGGGTACAGAGGGGTTGGAGTAGATGATCTTTGATGAGCTAAAACACCGGAATTCATGGAACTTCGAATAATCTCTGACAACTACAAGCTTGTCTTGAGACATTTAGTAGGAAGGTAAATGATAGGGTGGGGTTTCATCTTTGTCTTAACTTGAATATTTAATGCCTGGAAATGGCCTTTTAACCCTCTTGTACAGGTGCCACCACCATGTGAACATGACCGGGCTAGCCTGCTGGAGAATGAAAGACATGTGCCCTGACCACCCTGTCACCTAGCTGGTAGCAAGCTCTTCCCAGAAAAAAAGAGCAAACTGAATGACTCGCATTGTCTGCAGGCTCATGAGGGAGCCCAGCTGACACCAGAATAATCACCCAACTGAGTTCAGCCTAACTGATGACCCTTAGAATAGTGAGCTAAATAAATGGTGGTTGTTTTAACCTACTAAATTTTAGGATAGCCTGCTTTGAAGCAAAAATGAGCTACTGGTATCTGTGTGGCTTATTTTCATGCCATAGCTCCACTGACTGACAAGGAGTGGAGCTCCTTGGAAATGGTCAACAAAAGCACAAAGCATTAGGAAATGGAGCCAAGTCTCTGGCTCATAGGTCACTCAACTAGAAAGAATCAGGGATGGAATGGAGGAGTGGGCTGATGCTGCCAATGAATTCAGAGCTGAGTCCAGCAGGCAGGATTGTTGTCATGCCTGCAAAGTCCCAGACCCACCTCCTTTCCCTTAGGGGCAGGTCGGGTGGCTCCTTTAGTCCTAACTGCAAAACAATAAACAGGGTTTTGTGTTTCAGTCAGAAGGGAACTTATATTTTACAAGACAGCCATCAGTCTTACCACAGGAGTGCTTAATTTGTGGAGTTTAAGGGTTCAAGTGGGAACAATGGCAGCAAGAAGAAAAGTGTCTTTGGAGTGAACCTACTCAGAGATGCCAATGCTTTCTCGCTTGAGGGGCAGAACATGAAAAGTAGTAATTTGCTCTGGCCCAGCCAGGGGATAGAATGTTAAATGTAAACAGCTGTTTGCTTTGTAATGGTCTGGTTTGGAAGGCTCCATGACAGGGGCGAGTCATCGAATTTTAGATCTGGAACGAGTATTAAAGGTTGTCTTGTGGGAAATCTCAGTCCTCCACTTGAATGCTTCATTTTATTTTTATAGTTACTTACACAAGCAATACCTGGTATACAGTCACCCCGCCCTCCAACTGTATTTAACCAACTGCAGATCAAAAATATTTGTAAAAAGAAGCTAATAGAAAAAAACCATAAAAAATAGTACAAATAGGAACTACACTAGAACAACTATTTAGATAGCATTTACATTGTATTAGGCATTATAAGTAGAGATAAATTTAAATACACAGGAGGATGCACAGAGGTTATATGCAAATAGTTCCCCATTTTATATCAGGGACTTGAGCATCCTGACAATACTGAGGGATGACTGTATTCTCAATGTGCAGCATTCCCCCTTCATGCCATGGCATCTAAGCCCACCCTTGAAGAAGAAGCTAGTGGAGGATGCTTCCTCACAGCCCCTTTCTACAAAAATGGATATATATATTCACAGATCTACTTTTCTATTGCAACATTATAGGATCATATAAAACATGCTATTTTTAAATTTGATTTATTTTTTACCAACTGGTATGTTTTAAAGATCTTCTGTGTGTATACATAGAGGTTGAATTCTGTATGCATACATAAAGATTGAATACAAAGCCTGCATAGTATTCTTTCATATAATTATCCACACTCTATTAAATACTCCATTTTTGGTGGGGAATGCAGATTTCTTCCACTTCTTTGGCTATTGTAAATCTCAAAGCAAGAGGCTAGGACTAATGGCTCATGCCTGTAATCCCAGCAATTTGGGACACTGAGGCAGGAGGATCACTTGAGGCCAAGAGTTCAAGACCAGCCTGAGCAACAAAGCAAGACCCCATTTCTACAAAACAATAAAATTAAATAATAAAATAAAATAATAAAAATTAGTCAGTCATGATGGTGCTCATCTGTAGTTCCAGCTACTCGCGACCCGGAGGATTGCTTGAGCCCAGGAGTTTGAGGCTGCTGTGAGCTATAAACACGCCTGCACTCCAGCCTGGATGATAGAACAAGACCCTGTCTCTAAAAAATCCCCCAAAAAAAAAAAAATTAAAATAAAGCCAAAAACATTTTTGTGCATAACTCTTTGAGCATTTCTTTTTTCTTCTTCTTCTTTTTTTTTTTTTTTTTTTGAGACGGAGTCTCACTCTGTTGCCAAGCTGGAGTGCAGTGGTGCGATCTCAGCTCACTTCAACCTCCACCTCCTGGGTTCAAGCAATTCTCCTGCCTCAGCCTCCCGAGTAGCTGGTTCTACAGGCATGCAGCATCATGCCCAGCTAATTTTTGTATTTTTAGTAGAGACGGGTTTTTACCATGTTGGCCAGGATGGTCACGATCTCTTGACCTCGTGATCTGCTCACCTCGGCCTCCCAAACTGCTGGGATTACAGGCATGAGTCACGGCCCCAGCCCCTCTTTGAGCATTTCTTTAGGATTACTTAGAAACAGATTTGCTAGAACAGACGGCATACATATTTCTAAAGTTTGGCATAATTTGTTTTTAAATCATCTCAACTTAGTGCCTGCTCTAGGGAATTTATTTAGCTACCTTTTCTTTTTCTTCAGTCAATATCTATCTATTCAGGTTTTGCTTCTTGTTGAATTAATTTTTAAAATTTATTTTTTCCATATTTTTTAGTAGAGACGGCGCCTGTAGTCCCAGCTACTCGGGAGGCTGAGGCAGGAGAATGGCGTGAACCCGGGAGGCGGAGCTTGCAGTGAGCTGAGATCCGGCCACTGCACTCCAGCCTGGGCGACAGAGCGAGACTCCGTCTCAAAAATAAATAAATAAATAAATAAATAAATAAATAAATAAATAAATAAATAAATACATAAATAAATAAAATTTATTTTTTCCCTAGGAAATCGTCCATTACACACAGATTTTCAAATTTGCTGTAATTATGTTTTTATACATGTAATGTCTTAATTTATAAAAATCTCCTCTTGGACTCATCTTCCATTTTTTTCATTAATATCGTTCATGTCTTCTAAATTTGTTTCCTTGATCAAATTTGCCAGAGGTTTATTTGTTTGTTGGTCTGTTAAATGAAGAAGTTTACTGATTATTCTCTTTTGTTTTCTAGCCTATTAATTTCTGCTTTTATCATTATTAAATTTCTCTACTTCTTTGGAACTATTCTGTAGAGCTTTTATATAATTTTCTGGGTATTAGGATCAGTTCATTTATTTTTAAGAGTTTTAGTTTTCTAACATAAGCATTTAAAGCTGTAACTTTTCCTTTGAGAGCTGCTTTTGATGTGTGGTATTCTCATGTTTGTTCACTTTTAAGTAGTAATAATTTCCATGTTAATTCTTCCTCTTATCCAAAAATTATATTTAAGACTGTTTAAATATTCCTAAGCAAATAGATTTTTTGGCTATCCTTTAAATGTTAATTTCTAATTTTGTAGCATTGTGGTCAGAGAATATGGCCTATATAATTTCTGCTTTGGGGATTTTTTTTTTTTCGGTTGAGATTTTACTTGTGTGTTTGTGTGTGTATAAGGGGTTTAATGCATGGTCAACTTTTGTGGAAATTTTATGTGGGTTTGATAAAACTTCCTTGTTCTCTTTCTTTTCTCATAAAGTTTGTTACTACAGCATTCAAATTCTCCATGTTGTCCGGGTGCAGTGGCTCACGCCTGTAATCCCAGCACTTTGGGAAGCTGAAGTGGGCAGATCACTTGAGGTCAGGAGTTTGAAACCAGCTTGGCCAACATGGCGAAACCCCGTCTCTACTGAAAATACAAAAATTAGTTGGGCATGGTGGCGCACGCCTGTAGTCCCAGCTACTCATGAGGCTGAGGCAGGAGAATTGCTTGAACCCAGGAGGCAGACGTTGCAGTGAGCTGAGATTGTGCCACTGCACTCCAGCCTGGGCAACAGAGTGATACTCCATCTCAAAAAAAGAACAAACAACAAACAAACAAACAAACAAAAAACCCCCAAATTCTCTATGCCTTTAAGGTTTTGCTTAATTTATGAGAAAGATAAACAAATATTCCTCTCTGATGGTACACTTGCAGATTTCCCCCCCTAGAATTTCTATCATTTTTGCTTTGTATATTGTAAGTATAAAGGTTTATGTCTGATGTATCTTTTGGTAGTTGGGCTTTTTACCAATATGAAATACTTCTCTTTTAATGTCTTTTACCTTGACTTTAATTTTATGATGTTAACATGTTTTATTTTTGTTTACGATTTTCTTGAATTATCTTTTCTATTTCTTTATTTTGAACACTCTCACTTAAGAGAAGCCGTATAAACTAGCGAGTAGGATTCAAAGCCCGTCTTTGTCATTACCCGGTTCAGAAACGTTTAGCAAGTTACTCGAACTCTTTGTGCCTTAGTTCCTCCTCTATAAAATGAGAATAATAATAGTTCTAGTTCATAAACTTGTGGGGATTAAATATAGAGAACAATGGAAATACTTAGTCAATATTAGAAATTATTATTTTATGCGTGTCATCTTAAACAACATATAGCTGGATGTTTAAAACCCAATCTGAGAATCTCCTTTTTTGAAGTGATGAATTTAATATATTTATATTTTTTAAATGTTTTAAACAGTTTAAAAATGTACCTGCTTTAAGTGTACAATTAAGTGATTTTTAGTAAATGCACGGAGTTGTACAATTGTTTTTTCCTTCCCATTTTAGAACATTTTTATCATTACAAAAATATACCTTGTGCCCATTTGCAGCTACTTTCCATTCCCACTCTCAGGCTAGGCAACTGCTAACCTACTTTCTATCTCTATAAACTTTCCTTTCCTGGACATTTTACAAAAAGGTATCATATAATATGTGGTCTTTTGCATTGACTTCTTTTACTTAGCATAATGTGTTTTGAGGTTTACTCATGTTGTAGCATGTATAAGTAGTTTGTTCCTTTTCCATTACTGAATAGTATTCCTGTGAATGGGTATACATCACATCTTGTTTATTTACTTAACACTTGATGAACATTTGCATTGTTTCTCCTTTTTCTGCTGTTATGAAAATGCTGCTATAAATACTTACATATAAATATTTGTGCAGACATAAGTTTACGTTACTCTTGCATAGATACCTTGGAGAATAATTGCTGGATTGTCTAGTGCAGTTAGGTTTAACTTTTTAAGAAGTTGTCAAAATTTTTCCCAAAGTGGTTACTCCATTTTATGTCCAGTTTCTTTATGTCCTTGTTAACACTTGGTGTGTTAATTGAATTTGTATTTTACCAAAGAAGATGTATGAATGACCAATAACTTGTATGAAAAGCTGTTAAACATCTTTTACTAAAGTTTGTTATTAGGGAAATGCAAATTAAAATCACCGTGAAATACCATTTCATACCCACAAAATGGCAATAATAAAATATTTTGCCCATTTAAAAATTATGTTGAACACTTTCCAACTTCTTCCATGAGCCCAATGTTACCCTGGCATTAAAACTACACAAAGACATCACAAGAAAGCTACAGATCAATATCTCTTATGAATATAGACACAAAAATCCTCAGCAAGACACTAGCAAACTGAATCCAGCAGCATATAATAAGGATTATATGCCATGACCAAATGGGATTGATCCTAGGAATGCAAGATTGGTTTAACATCTGAAAACCTATTAATGTAAGGCACCATATCAACACAATACAGGACAAAAATCATATAATCATCTTAATAGTTGCAGAAAAGGCATTTGACAAAATCCAGTACCCTTTCATGATAAAACAACAGTAATAACACGCATACACACACATACACACACACACACACACTCTCACTCAACAAAGTAGGAATAGAAAGGAACTTCCTTAACCTGATAAAAGGCATCTGTGAAAACCCACAGCCGACAATGTTTAAAAATGAAAGACTGAAATTTTTCTTCAAGATCAGTGTCAAGACAAGGATATCTATTCTGACCACTTCTATTCAATGTTGTACTGGAGCATCTTGCCAGGACAATTAGGGAAGATTGTGTTAAAAACAAACAAACGAACAAACAAAAAGTATCCAGATTGGGAAAAAAAAAGAAACAAAACTATCTCTATTTGCAGATGACATGATATTGTATATAAAATTTTAAGAAATCCACTAACAAGCTGTTAGAATTAATAGTTCTTTTTTAAAAAATTGTCATGGTGCTTATTTTTTTAACTTTTATTTTAGGTTTGGGGGTACATGTGCAGGTTTATTATATAGGTAAACTCGTATCACAGGGGTTGATTGTACAGATTATTTCATCACACAGGTATTAAGCCTGGTACCCAATAGTTATTTTTTGTGCTCCTCTCCCTCCTCCCAAATTGCCAAGCTTCTCCACCCTCAAGTAGGCCCTGTTCTCTTCTTTGTAGAACTAATAGTTCTGACAGTTTTTTCAGAGCAAGGTTGCAGGATACAAAATCAATATACAAAAATCAGTTGTATTTTTATATACTTGCAGTTAATCTAAAAATAAACATTTAAAATTTTAAAAAATTTCATTCACAAAAAGAATACAAAACGTAATAAATTTAACAAAAGAAGTACAAACTTATACTCTGAAAACTATGAAACATTGTTGAAAAAATTAATTATATGCCTTTTATCATTGAATTGTAAATGTTCTTTATATATTCTTGATATAAGTATCTGATCAGATATATGGTTTGCAAATATTTTCTCATGATCTGTGGCTTGTCTTTTCATTTTCTTAATGGTGTCTTTGAAGGAAAATATTTTTCATTTTGAAGAAGTCAAATTTACCAATTTTTATGGATAGTTCTTTTGATATGTTTAAGAAATATCTGTTTAATGCTAAATTATAAAGACATTTCTCTTTATAAAGATAAAATTATAAGGATGGGATGATTTAAAAGTGCTATGACTTTAGTCCTTATATGTAGATCTATGATCCATTTTGTGTTAATTTTTGTTTTATGGTGTAGGATAACAGTCTAAAATCATCTTTCTGCATGTGGATATCCAGTTGTTTGAGTGCCATATGTTAAAAAACTATTCATTGCCTATTGACTTGCCTTGGCATGTTTCTCGACCATAAATATAAAAGTTTATTTTTGTTTACTCAATTCTGTATGTCCATGGTTTTGCTTGTACCATACTGTCTTGGTTATCATAGATTTTTAGTGAGTTTTGAAATTGGAGCTTGTAAGCCCTCTAATTTTGTTCTGCTTTTTAAATATCCTTTTGGTTATGCTGAGTCATTTGTACTTCCATAAAAATTTTAGGATCAGCTTGAAAATTTCTGCCAAAGAAAAGCATAATTCAGCTGAAATTCTGATAGAAATTGTATTCAATCTATAGATTCAATGAAGGATTGATGTCAATTTTTTAAATATTTTGGTAGAATTCATCAGTGAATTGGCCAGGCACAAGTGGCTCATGCCTGTAATCCCAACACTTTGGGAGGTAGAGACGGGAGGAACACTTGAGCCCGGGAGTTCAAGACCAACCTGGGCAACATAGTGAAACCTCATCTCTACTAAAAAAAAATAAAAAAATTAACCAGGCATGATGCCACACACTTGTAGTCTTAGCTACTGGGAAGGCTGAGATGGAAGCATTGCTTGAGCTCAGGAGTTTGAGTTTGCAGTGAGCAATGATTATGCCCCTGCCCTCCAGCCTAGACAGCAGAGAGAAATCCGGTCTCAGGAAAAAAAAAAAAAATTAGTGAAGCCATCTGTACTTTTATTTATGGGGAAAATGTTCAGTTACAAATTTCATATTTCATCCATTTTCTTCTTAAAATCTATTTAAACTTTCTATTTCTTCTTGAGTCATATTAATATGAGGCAGTACTTCTCCATTTGTTATATGCTTTGATCAATCTCCAGAATCTTTAAATGATTATTTATTACAACTTTTTCCAGTCTTACTGTTTATTTTATTTTTATTTATTTATTTATTTTTGAGACGGAGTCTCGCTCTGTCGCCCAGGCTGGAGTGCGGTGGCCGGATCTCAGCTCACTGCAAACTCTGTCTCCCGGGTTCATGCCATTCTCCTGCCTCAGCCTCCCGAGTAGCTGGGACTACAGGCGCCCGCCACCTCGCCCAGTTAGTTTTTTGTATTTTTTAGTAGAGACGGGGTTTCACCGTCTTAGCCAGGATGGTCTCTATCTCCTGACCTCGTGATCCACCCGTCTCGGCCTCCCAAAGTGCTGGGATTACAGGCTTGAGCCATCGCGCCCAGCCTGTTTATTTTTAATGAAAGGATTTTCCAAGCTTTTCTCTCAGCCCTTTCAAAAGTCCTCTCCTCCTGTCCCCACCATTTACATTTATTGCAATTGCTTATACAAATACAAACTTTTTCCTGACATCTAACTTTAGTTTCCTATGTACCATGTTTTCACATTTTCTTCCCCATTCTACCTTTTAGTGAATTAATTGCAATTTCTTTTATCCTTTTCCTTCTTAATGATTCGAGCATTTGTATACTGTTTCTCATTTTCTACTGGTTACCCTTAATTTTTGAACAAATACATTTAAATATTTTTTGATCAATGCCTAAAGTCAATCAGGGTTTATGTCCTCTCTCCAAAAAAGAACAAAACATTAGCATATTTGTATTCCCCTGGTCTCTCTATCATCTTTCTCTTCTTCACTTCTCTGAAATCATTTCTTATGTTGAGATTATTTGGCATGTTATCTTTAATTTTAATTCTTTTTGTGAGTATGCCTTTTTAGATCGCTGTGGGTTTTGTTTATTTCTTTGTCACCATTCTTTCCTCACTGCACCTCAGACACTCACTCATTTCTAGTCTGCACTTAATCCTTCATAAGAAGCAAATCATGACCTAATTCTTTACTTTAAATATTCCTCTATCTGATTACCATTGTCTTTTACTTCTATCTCACTTCTCTGGTTCTCTTTTGGCAGAAGGTACCTAAATTTACTTAAACTTATAAGTCTTTAATTTTACCTTTACCATCATCCTTCACTATTTCTCTCTCTCCCCTCATTAGGTTACATGGACAGCACAGCATAATCATCCACTTGGACACACCCTTTGCTCCTCTGTCCCTCCATTATTACCCCTGGAAAGATGGCCTGATTAAACCCAGTTTTCTTCTTATTCTGTTTGTAGCCAAGAAGCTAAATATTACTGGAGAAAATTATGTTAACTTCAAATTTATGACCTCAGATCACAAATGGGCACTCAATCCCTTCAGATATTCCTGCTACTCTTCCCCAATAAACTTATTTTTCTATTCTCCCAAACAGCTGTGTTACTTCTTTTCTTAAGCCTCCAGCAGCCTCTTACCTCTCAATCTCAACTATGACCTCAGTTTCGACTTCATAGAGAAAAATGATTTTATTAGATGAGAATGACCTTATCTTTCTACCTTCTGGTCTGTGTCTTAGTTGATTTTGTGCTGCTATGATAGAATACTTAAACCTGGGTAATATTTTCAAAAAACAGAAATTTATTTCCTCTAGTTCTGGAGACTGGGAAGTCCAAAATCAAGATGTCAGCAGGTTTGGTGTCTGGTGAGGGTCCAGTCTCTGCTTCCAATATAGCACCTTGAATGCTGCATTCATTAGAGGGAAAGAACCCTGGATCCTCACATAGCAGATGTCAGAAGGGCAAAAATGGGTGAGACTCCCTCCATCAAGTCCGTTTAGAAGGGCACCTAATCCCTTTCATGAGGGAGGAGCCCTCATGACTCAATCACCTCCTAGAGGCCACACCTCCCAATGCCATTGCATTGGGGATTAAGTTTCTACATGAATTTCTGGGGACATTTTCAGACCATGGCAGTCTGCTACTCTGCCTAGATTTGTACCCCATTTTTACAATGGAAGACTTTTGTTATCTTCTAAGGCTTGCATTCTATCCTGGATCCTATCTGCCTTTTGCTGAAGGATTTCCCTGCTGTAAGTGTCCTCTTTCTCTCCTACATGAAAACTTTTTCCTTTCAACTAGGCTATTCTCATACGTACATACCTTAATCTTGTATCTTAAATAAAACCCTCTTGACCTGGCATTGCCTTCCAGCTATGTACCTCCTCCCCTCATTTCTCTGTTCCCAGTCACAACAAGACTCATGGAAATATTTGAACACAAACAAACCTTTCAAATTCCTTGCCTCCTGTTTTCACCTCAGTCACTTCATTCACACTTTCATTCTCATCAATCCACACCAAGAAGGCTTTTACTAAGACCTACATCTTCCCCAAACAAACAGAGGGTCAATTTTCTGTCCTCCTTTGATATCTTAGTGGCATTTGATCCAATTGACTGCTCCCTCCTTCTTTGAAACTCTGCTTCATCTGATTCTGAAATAACACACTCTTCTTGTTTTTTTTTTTTTTTTTTCTTTTTTTTCCCCTACGTCGTTGCCCCATTTCTTAGCCTACTTTGCTGGCTGCTGCTTCTGTTCCAGATCTCTAAATGTTAGAACACCCAAAGCTCTTTCCTTGGCCCTCTTCTCTATCCGGATTCTATTGTTGTATAATGAAATGTATGTGTTGATGACTCTTAGGTTTTAATCAGCCAATTGGTTCTTTACTCTGGGTTTTAGACTCATATATTCAACCACCAACTCAACATCTTCACTTGCTTGTCTATTAGACATCCCAAAGTTTGTATGTCCGCAGAGAGCTAGTGTTTACTATACCCTCCCATTCTAGCCCCAACTGTCCCATCTAAGTCATCCCCATAGTACCATATCTCAGCACCATTCCTGTAGTTTATGGTGCCAGAAACTTAGTTCCAACTCTTCTATTTTCCTCACACTTCAATCCATGTCAGAAGGGCAAAAAGGGGTAAGACTCCTTCCATCAAGTATGATGGTAAAGCCAAGACCTACTGTTTGGCTTTACCTCAAATCCGTATATTAAATCTGTCCACTTTCTTCATCACTTTCACTTTAGTCCAATTTACCTTCATTTCTGCCCAGCACAACATCAATAGACTCCTTAGTGGTCTTACCACCTCCATTTTTGTCTCTCTAACAGTCAGGATAAAATTCATACTGTGAAATATTTCTGAGTCACAGAAAAGTACTAAGAATAGCATAGCAAGCTTCTATGTAGTCATCACTCAACATAAGAAATAAAATATTATTGACACAATTGAAAGCTCCATGAGAACCTGATTCTCTCTTTCTTACTTACCTCTGATTTGGTGGACACATATCTTTATACTTTAAATACACACACATATGTGTATGTATATAACAATTCCCTGTCATTTGACAGACTTACCTTCTGATACGACAACCTACCATGCTCACTGCCTGTACTTGAAAATCAACACTGGACCATTTTTGAAGACACAGAAGGTTTGAGAGAGGTGATTTGAAATATATTTAATCATAAACAGGAATCTAGAGAGCAACCTCCTACATCCTTATTCTACCTCTTTACTCCAATGCAAATGGAGATTTGGCATATCTATGTATATAGGTAGATATAGACACACATACTCCTAATCAATATGTAGTTTAGTTTCCCATGTTTTAAAACTCTATATAGACACTATGTGTCCAGAAAAGATTTAAAAGAAATACATATTTTTAACTTTTTTTTTTTTGAGATAGAGTCTCACTCTCACCCAGGCTGGAGTGCAGTGGCCGGATCTCAGCTCACTACAAGCTCCACCTCCCGGGTTCATGCCACTCTCCTGCCTCAGCCTCCCCAGTAGCTGGGACTACAGGCGCCCGCCACCTCGCCCAGCTAGTTTTTTGTATTTTTTAGTAGAGACGGGGTTTCACCGTGTTAGCCAGGATGGTCTCGATCTCCTGACCTCGTGATCTGCCCGTCTTGGCCTCCCAAAGTGCTGGGATCACAGGCTTGAGCCACCGCGCCCGGCCAATAAATACATATTTTTAAAATAGTGACCTGACTTGGAAGACCTTCAAATTGCCAAGCTTAAGCTCCTGTGTTGTTCTTTTCCTCATCCCTTGGCTTGACTTTTTTTCTTAGAGATATCTGTGGCATAGCCGAATGGCTGCAATTCCCTCTCTCCTCTTACCTCGGGATGTCTAGATCCAAATCTGTGCTCCTCATCAATTTGCAGAGGGCCTTTTGACCTTGTTGTGTGCATGGACCCACTCTTTGGCTACTTCTGACTTTTCCCTTTGTTCCCACTTTTCACTTACGTTATTTGAAATTATGTATTTCTGTAAGTTGCTGCAAACTTTTTCTTATTATTGGGCAAGGCAGAGATAGATAAATAAATGAGTAAACCTGACACCTCCCAGAGGAAAGAGAAGAGCTTGAGACAGATCCCTGGCATGGCTGCAGCAGTAAGCCTGCTTTTTTGTGTTTAGGATTCTGTGCTACAACTGACCAGGTCACCTTGTACTGTCACAGAGGCTAATCTGATGTTTTAATAACACTTCAGGATTAACTGCATTATTCAAAACTATGCTGTAAAGGAACATGAACCATAAACCAGCTGCTCAAACACCTTATCACACAATGTCATCAAAGGCATTCCAAGTCTCCATTTGCATTAGAGTAGAAAGGTAGAATAAGGGTGTAGGAAGTTGCTCTCAGGATTCCTATTTATAATGTAATATATTTCAAATCACCTCTCTCAAACCCTCTGTTTCTTCAAAAATGGTCCCAGTGTTGATTTTCAAGGACAGGCAGTGAGCATGGTAGGTTTTTGCATCAGAAAGTAAGTCTGGAATGACAGGGAATATAGCAATTGTCTTTGGACATGACAACAATCATCATGGGAGAGGAGAATCATCTGCATTTTCTTTATCAAAGCGGTCACTAAGTCCTTCCCAGGGTTCAAGGGGAAGGGAAATATACTCTGCCACTTGATAAGGAGTGGCAAGGTTCTGCAAGAGCATTGGAGACTGGAAATATTGCTGTGGCCCTTTTTGGAAAGCACAATTTGTTAAAAGAGTAAAATGAGACATAACTATAGTTAAAATAGAGATGTAGGAAATGTAAGAAAATACTAAAATACAATGTCATTAAATTTGAAAACTTAGATGAGGTAGATAATTTTCTAGAATATCATTTACTGAAATTGAAATAGAAAACATGGAGTAAACCAGTAACCATTACATAAACTGAATCTGAAATCAAATCTAGATTTTTTTTCCTGTGTGGCCCCAAGAGGCAGAACCAGACCAGAGGGTTTAGTTCAGTATCAGAAAGGAACTTCTCACGGTCAAAGATGGCCAAAGCTGGAATGCTTGTGCTGGATTGGATGCCTTCCTGATTCTATTCAGCTCTTGTCTTTCAGTATGCACTGCCCACTGCATGCCCTTGCAACTCTTTGCCTGAGGGTTTTCTCTGGTTTCAGCGGTATGCGCCACCTATGCACAGAAGTCGCCAGAACTGCTAGGGAGACAATGCTCCCAGGAACAGTTCACAACTAAAATGCTGAGGAGTTGGTGGATAAATGCTCTGTCCTCCTTGTGCATCAGGTGGGGTAAGATCTGAGGCATGCTCTTTGCATTCTTCCAAAGTGTCTTATTGGGCCCTAGAGATCACAGTAGGAACACACTCATCAACCACCCTGTGGTAGCTGCCTTCCCTTCCCTGCCTCACTTCCCCACTCTATCACTCTGAATCCTGAATCTACTTCCAAAATAAATGAGTAGAACTAGAATTCTTGTCTCAGAGTCAGTTTCTAGGGGAAACTCTTGTGAACATGTTATAAACAATTTGCCTTTTCCTCTTAGGGGAGATTGGTACCTGGTTATAGGAAGGCTGTCAACCATTCATCTTTGGAGACAGGAAGTTTGGTAAAATTAATTAAACAAATATTTATAGTGTGCTTACATCAAGACTCTGAGAGTGCTACTAGTGGACTCTCCTCTCCAGAAATAGATGGTTCACCAAGCATCACACTCAAGAAATTGTAATGGAATGTCATCAGTGCTACAACTGAAGAAGGATCACACGGTGATAGTACCACTAAGAAGAGAGGGAATCATTCTGATTAGCAGAATAAAGAAGGGTCCAAGGAAAAGTGACATTTGAGCTGGGTCTAGGAGACATCAAAGTTCAAGAGGCAAGGAGGCAAAGAACTTTAACAGAAAAAAAAAATCTTCACCAACAGGGAAGGATTATCAAATTTATCTTCTGTCAGATTGATCATACGTGTTCAGAAATAATTGAAGTAAACAAGTAAAAATAAGAGAAATAATAAAAAATACAAATAAGTGTATAAGTAAATACTTTTTAAAAATATCAAATCAAATAGTGCTAATGACTAAAGGGGTAGAGAGGTTAATGGCATTTAACAACACATGTACTGACAATTCAAACAAAAACCTTGCAAATTATAACATAGAATTTGTTGCTATTTCATGTCTTGAGACAAATGAAAAATGAGAATGGTGATTGAGGTCAGCTACTGAGAATGGTGATTGAGGTCAGCTACTGAGAATGGTGATTGAGGTCAGCCATGTACTTGAGTTGGCAAAAATAAAGTCCCCGTCAGCTCTGAAATAAAGACATTATCCATCACTAAAATGTGTACAGATATTCTTATTTTTCACTAATTATAGAATATGGAAAAACTCTGAAAGTGCTTAAGAACTCCATGAGGATATTATAACAATGTGGATATTTGGGGCAAGGGCATGTGACTTCTCAAGGGCTGTCTCATTGGCCTCATTTGTTCTGTTTGGATTTTCTGATGTGACGGGCCAGAGGGGGTAATGAAAGGGGCTGTGAGTTGAGAAAATCTGAGCATTCTTGAGTGCTCCCTTGAGCTACTTAAGTGAATCAATGAAAAAAAAAAAAAAAAAAGGCTGTATCTCTTCTGATATCTGAAGTGTTCACTGGGCAGTGTGCCTAAGAAGTAAACAGAAGTGAGGAAACACAGACATCTAAGATGCTGGGTGAGTTGCTGCTGATGTAGTTCATTCTGATTTTCACATTTATTGTTAAATGCACACCTTATCTTTCAGTAGTCTGGAATTCTGGCAGTCCTATTTGAAAGGCAATATTTTATAACAAGCATTAATACTCGTGAATTTGAATTCCAGATTGTGACCTGCCTTTCACCCTTTGCTCACAGCCTTCCCCATTGGTCAGTGATGGGTGGAGGAATGGATAAAACACTGGAGCAGGTCTCCTCGGTGGCATATTGTGCATCTTTTCCTGTCTGCCGTAGGTCACCCTGGGGCACCTGCTCAGCCGTGGTGATGCTCAGAAGCCAGGAAGTATGAGGGAGTCAGCACCCCAGGGGAAACCCTTGATCACAGAGACAGAAACTAGCATTCTCTCCTTCTCTACTACACTTTTCCCAGGGCCCCTTTCCTATTCTTTGGGATAATTTTCTAAATATGCAACTGGCTTGTAAACCCTGGTCCCAGACTCTGCTTCTGGGGGTAAACTAGGCTAAGATACACACCAATTAGGTATATTCTGGACAAGTTATTTTTGCTTACTGCGCTTCTGTTTCCTCTCCAGTGAAATGAAGGAATCAGGCTTGTTCATTCCTTCCAGGTTTAAGAGTCTATTAGATAAAAGAAAACTGTCAAGAATTCCTGAAAATCCCATCTTCCTCAATAATTTTTAAAATCAACACGCGTGATTTAACTACAATTCATATAAGGTTTTTGGGGTTTTAAACACTTCTGTTTCTCCTTGTGTGGGTGCTACAGTTCTCTGAGTTATAGCTTTTGTTGTCTCTGCAGCTCTTCAGACCTTATCCTAAAGTAGTGAAAACAAGAGGTATCTATCAGGGACCATAGCAATGCTGGTTGTTGTAGGTCTATGCCCTTACTACTTTTCTGCCCTTCACAATTACTGCTCCACTGGAAAATTTTGGAATGGAGTTCGGTCTCTGTAAATGATGGCCGCATTGCTGAGTCTGATGGTCATGACAGTCCAGGAAAGAGGTGATGTGCTGTCAATAAACACTAGTTTTGATCACCTGGAGCAATGCAGGAATGAAGACAAACCAGAAATTCTCCACTCACAAATTTCACGATAAGTGTTCAGAACTAGGAACACTGGACTGGACACATTTTAAGAAACAGCAGAAGGCCGGGCGCGGTGGCTCAAGCCTGTAATCCCAGCACTTTGGGAGGCCGAGACGGGCGGATCACGAGGTCAGGAGATCGAGACCATCCTGGCTAACACGGTGAAACCCCGTCTCTACTAAAAACTACAAAAAACTAGCCGGGCGACGTGGCGGCGCCTGTAGTCCCAGCTACCCGGGAGGCTGAGACAGGAGAATGGCGTGAACCCGGGAGGCGGAGCTTGCAGTGAGCTGAGATCCGGCCACAGCACTCCAGCCTGGGTGACAGAGCGAGACTCCGTCTCAAAAAAAAAAAAAAAAAAAAGAAACAGCAGATTCCCATTCAGTTACAAACTTTATGGCAGTTTATGGTGGAGAATAAAATATTTAGTACTAAGAGTGATGTCAGTAAGATGGCAGAATAGGACTTTCCACTGCACGTCTCCTTGCAGAAACATCAATTTGAACAACTATCCATGCACAAAGATATCTTCACAAGAGCTAAAGAATCCAGGTGAGAGATTCTAGTACCTGGATGCAGTGCAGAAATAACAAAAGACACATTGAAGAGGATAGGAAGAACAGTTCTACATTACCTGTGTTACTCTTCCCCCAAGCCTGGGCAGCATAGCAGGGAGAGAGAGATCATCTGCATGAAGGAAGGGGAGTGAAGTGAGCATCCAACTTTGCTGTGGACCTTGGCCTCAGGGCCACCCCATTGAAACGCAGTGTCAGGTCAGCATTCATAACCCCAGACTCACCCAGTGCCAGGCTGGCCTTTATATCCTCAGGCTCCAGGTCTGCCTCAGTGGCTGTGATGGTTAATACTAAGTGTCAACTTGGTTGGACTGAAGGATGCAAAGTATTGATCCTGGGTGTGTCTGTGAGGGTGTTGACAAAGGAGATTAACATTTGAATAAGTGGGCTGGGAAAGGCAGACCCACCCTTAAGCTGGGTGGGCACAATCTAATCAGCCAGGATATAAAGCAGGCAGAAAAAATGTGAAAAGACTAGACTGGCTTAACCTCCCAGCCTACATCTTTTTCCTGTGCTGGATGTTTCTTGCCCTCAATCATCAGACTCTAAGTTCTTCAGCTTTGGGACTTGGACTGGCTTCCTTGCTCCTCAGCTTGGACATAGCCTATTGTGGGACCTTGTGATTGTGCGAGTTAATACTCCTTAATAAACTCCCATATATATGTGTATCTATCTATCTATCTATCTATCTATCTATCTATCTATCTATCGCTCCTACTAGTTCTGTCCCTCTAGAGAACCCTGACTAAATACAGTGGTCCAGGATCCAGACTGGCCCTGCAGCAATAGGCTTCATGCTCCACTCCACAGTCCCAGGCTCCAGGCCAGCTCCAGTGCCAGACTTGTGCCCAAATACCCCAGTTCCAGGCCAGGCCCCATATTACCAGGCTTCAAACTCACCCTACTGCCAGTTCAGCTCCTGCAGACCCAGCCTCCAGGCCTTCCTCAGCCCCAGTCTAGGCTCCACAGCCCCAGGCTCCAGGTTGGCACCTATGGCCTAATGCTCCAGTGCACTCAGCATCCAGTCCTGTCCTGGTAGATACTGGCAGTAGGCTGCACACCCCTGCACACCTAGGCTCCAGAAACACCCTCATGGACCCAAGCACAAGGCTGGCTACCGTGTACTTAGTTTCCAGGCTAGCACTTGCAGACCCTGCCTCTAGGATAGCCCTCAGAGACTCAGGGTCAAGACCAGCTTCTTTGTGGATTCACCTAGGCTTCAGACCACCCCCATGGACTTAGGCTCTAACCATAGCCCCTGAAACCCAGGCATCAAACCCACCCACCTGCTGACCAAGGCACCAGGCCAGCCTGCCTGATGACTCCAACAGCAAGCCCACTTGCAGGCCTCGCTAGATGGCCCACTCAGAATTTCTAGATGAGCTGACTGGTGAAACGTTTTGCCTGCTGAAGCCAGTCTGTAAAGATTAGAATAGATGTCTACTTCTTCATATGTGCAGATACCAACATATGGCCACAAGGATCATGAATAATCAGGGAAACATGATACTACCAAAGGAACAAAATATAGTACAAGTAACAAACCCTAGAGAAATATAGGTGTATGAACTGCATGGCAAAAATTCAAAATAATCATCTTGAAGAGGCTCATTGAGCTACAAGATAACACAGATATACAACTAAACCAAAATTGAGAAAACAGTACACTAACAAAATTAGAGGTTCAACAAGGAGATATAAACCATTAAAAACCAAACAGAAATTCTGGAGATAAAGATCACAATGACTAATTGAAAAATTCCATAGAGAGCTTCACCAGCAGACTCAATCAAGCAGAAGAAAGAATCAGTGAGCTTAAAAACATGTCATTTGAAATTACCCATCAGAGGAACAAAAAGAACAAAGAATAAAAAAGAGTGAAGAAGGCCTATGAGACTTAAGAAACATCATCAAGTTAACCAATATACTCATTCATTGTGTGAATTTCAGAAGAAGCAGAGAAAGAGAAAGAGGACAAAAGCTTATTTAAAGAAATAATAATGACAGAAAATCCCCCAAATCTGGAGAGAGAAATAAATACCCAGATCCATGAATTCCAAAGAATCCCATTATAATCAAATTCTTAAAAGTTAAAGACAAAGAGAAAAATTTGAAAGCAGCAAGGGAAAAGCAACTCAGCACATACAAGGGAACCCCCATAATGCTTAAGCATATTCATCAGCAGAAACCTTGCAGGTCAAGAGAAAGTGAGATGATATGGATGATATATTTAAAGTGCTGAAAGAATAAAACTGCCAATCAAGAACACTATACCCCTCAAGTCTGTCCTCCAGAAAGGAAGAAGAGATAAGAACTTTCCCAAACAAACAAAAGTAGGAGTTCATCACCACTAGACCTGTATTACAAGAAATGCTAAAGGGGATTCTTTAAGTTAGAATAAAAGGACACTAATTAAAAACAAGGAAACATATGAAAATATAAAACTCATCATGAATGAAAGAATACAGTGAAATTCACAATGCTGTAATAATGTAATGGTGGTACATAAATCGCTTTTAACTCTAGTATAAAAGTTGAAAGACAAAGGTATTAAAAACAATTTGTTAATGGATACGTATTACATAAAAGATATAAATTGCGGGGAGGCTGAGGTGGGTGAATCATGAGGTCAGGAGATCGAGACCATCCTGGCTAAAACGGTGAAACCCCATCTCTACTAAAAATACAAACAAATTAGCTGGGCGTGGTGGTGGGCCCCTGTAGTCCCAGCTACTCGGGAGGCTGAGGCAGGAGAATGGCATGAACCTGGGAGGCGGAGCTTGCAGTGAGTTGAGATTGTGCCACTGCACTCCAACCTGGGCAAGAGAGCAAGACTCCGTCTCAAAAAAGAAATAAATTAAATTAAATTTAATTTAATTTAAAAATTAAATAAATAAATAAGATGTAAATTGTGACATCAATAACATACAATGTGGTACAAGATAAATTGAAGTGTAGAGTTTTTGTATATGGTGAAAGTGAAGTTATTTATCAGCCTAAGTTAGACTGTTATAAGCTGTTTTAGGTAAGCCCCATGGTAGCTACAAATAAAAAAGAAAATATATACAAGATGCAAAGAAGGGAATGAAAACGTACCACTAAAAAAACAAAACAAATGAACAAACAAAAACCAAGAAATGAATCTACACTAAATCACAAAGGAAGACAGTGAAAACGAAGAATGGAACAACAACAAAACCCTACAAAACTACCACTGATAAAATGGCAGAGTAAATCCTTACCTATCAACAATTACATTAAATGTCAATGGATCAAATTCTCTAATTAAAAGACAGAATGGCTAACTGAATTTTAAAAATAAGATTCAACTGTATGCTGCCAACAAGTGACTCACTTTAATTTTAGTGACACACATAGGCTGAAAGTGAAGGGGTGGGAAAAGAAGTTCCATGTAGATGGTAATAAAAAGAGAGAAGGATTGAGTACACTTACATCAGAAAAAGTAGACTTTAATTCAAAAATTATCACAGGAGACAAGGTCATTATATAATGGTAAAGAAGTAATTCATCAAGAGAAATAACAATTATAAATATATATGTGCTCTAAATCAAAACCTCTAAATAAATAAAGCAAATATTAACAGATATGAAGCAATAGAGTAATAGTAGGGGATCTCAATGCCCAATTTTTAATAATGAGTAGATCATCAGGACAGAAAATCAATAAGGAAACAGAGGACTTGAACAATATTATAGACCAAATAGATCTAACAGACATATACAGAACATTTCATCCAATAGCACCAGAATACACATGCTTTGCAAGTACACATGGAATATTATTCAGGATACATCACATGTTAGGCCACGAAGCAAGTGTTTGCAAATTCAAAAGACTGAAATCACATCAAGCATCTTTTCTGACCACAATGGTATAAAACTAGATAAAAATACAGGAGGAAATTGGGAAATTCACAAATGTGTGAAATTTAAACAGTACACTTTTAAATAACCAATGGGTCAAAGAAGAAATCAGAAGGGAATTAAAAATATCAAGACAAATGGAAGTGAAAACATATCAAAACTTATGAAATATAGGAAAAGCAGTTCTAAGAGGGATGTTTATAGCAATAAATGGCTACATTAAGAAAGAATAAACATCTCAAACAACCTAAGCTTACACCTTAAGGAACTAGAAAAAGAAGAAGAAACTAAGGCTAATGTCAGCAGAAGGAAGAAAATACAAAGATCAGAGCAGAAATAAATGAAGTAGAAATTATAAAAACAATTTTAAGAAATCAATAAAACTAAGAGTTAGTTTTCTGAAAAGATAAACAAAATTGATAAACCTCTAGTTAGACTAAGAAAAAAGCAGAGAAGACTCAAATAAGTAAAATTAGAAATGAAAGAGGAGACATTATGCCAGATACCTCAGAAATAAGAAGGATTATAAAAGACTGTTACAAGTATTTATATACCAACAAATTGAATTGTCTAGGAGAAATGAATAAGTTCCAAGATATACACAACATGCCACGACTGAAGCACAAAGAAATAGAAAATTTGAACAGAACAATAATGAATAAAGAGATTGAATCAATTATTAAAACCTTTCAATAGAAAATTTCAAGTCATGATGACTTCACTGGTAAATTCTGTCAAGCATTTAAAGAAAAATTAATGCTAAATTCTTCCTAAGTTCTTCCAAAAAATTGAAGAGGAGGGAATACTTCTAAACTCACTTTATGAAGCCAGCTTTCCCCTGCAACCAAAGCCAGACAAGAATGCTACAAGAAAAGAAAACGACAGGCCAATATCCCTGATGAACACAGATGCCAAAATCTTCAACAAAATACTAGCAAAACAAATTTCACAGTACATGAAAAGGATCATACACAATGATCAAATAAGATTTATCCCTGAGATGTAAGGATGTCTCCACACATGCACATCAATCAATGTGATACACCACATTAACAGAATGAAGGATAAAAAAAATCATATAATCATGTCAACAGGTGCAGAAAAAGCATTGACATTCTTTCATGACAAAAACTCTGAACGAATTAGGTAGAAGGAATGCATCTCAACATAATAAAGACCACATGAGAGGAGTCAAAAAGTTTGTGGAAAAATGGAAATAAAATGTAAAAATAAAAAATATAAACTTTATTTCTCAACATTTTCTCAACGTAAGTTCCAACAAGGTCAAGAAACTTTTGTAAGTGATAGTACCAGCTATTTAGTTCATCCCTAAAAAACTGAGTATCCTGGGAATTTATTTAACCATGCCAATGCAGCCTTTTTTACATTATTAACTGAAGAAAAATGGGTGCTCCTTAAAGATATTTAGGAAATAAAGACTTTCTAAATAGGAAATAAACATATTTTCTTATTTTTAGGAAATAAAAATATTTGTCAGGAAACAAAAAGAAATCCGAAGGAAACAAATCAGGATTTTAAGGTGAATGCCTAACGATTTCTCAACAAAACTTTTGCAAAACTACTCTTATTTGATGAGAGAAATGAGCAGAAACATTGTTGTGGTGAAGAAGGACTCTGGTGAACTTTTCCTGAGCATTTTTCTGCTAAAGCTTCAGCTAACTTTCTCAAAACACTCTCATAATAAGCAGATGTTATTGTTCTTTGGCCCTCCAGAAAATCAGCAAGCAAAATGCCTTGAGCGTTTTAAAAAACTGTTGCTGTGACCTTTGCTCTTGATTGTTTTGCTTGGCTTTTGACTGGATCACTTCCACCTCTTGGTAGTCGTTGCCTTGATTGCTCTTTGTTTTCAGGATCATACTGGTAAAGCCATATTTCATCTTTTGTTACAATCCTTTGAAGAAATGCTTTAGGATCTTGATCCCACTTATTTAAAATTTCTATTGATTTTGGCACTCATCGAGTGGAAAGTTTGCTTAACTTTAAATTTTCAGTCAGAATTGTATAAGCTGAACCAGTTGAGATGTCTATGGAGTTGGCTATTGTTTGCACTGTTAATTGTAAGTCCTCTTCAATTAGGGCACAAATAAGACTAATTTTTCCCTTGCAAATTGATGTGAACGGTGTCCTGTTGTGGACTTCATCTTCAACATTGCCTTGTCCCTTCATAAAATAAACTATCCATTTTTAAACTGCTAATTCCTTTGGTGGGGTTGTCCCCATATAGTTTTCATAAAGCATCAATGATTTCACCATTCTTCCACGAAGCTTCATCATAAGTTTGATATTTGTTCTTGCTTCAGTTTTAGCAGAATTCATGCTCCTCTAATAGGGGCTCCTTTCAAAGTAATGTCTTATCGTTCTTAGTGCCTCAAACTAGACCCTGTTCAGACATATTATAACAAATTAGTACAAGTTTATTTTGGTGCAAAAAAGATTTGAAACCCCTGTACAGTGTTTTCATAATATGCATTTTCTGTGAACTTTTTGAAAATCCCATGGTTAACATCATACTCAGTGGTGAAAAGTTGAAAGCTTTTTCTTTACAATCAGGAACACAAGGATGCCCGGTCTCATTCTTCCTAATTAATATAGTATTGAAATTTCAAGCCAAAGCAATTAGCAAAAAAAGAAATAAAATTGGAAAGGAAGAAATAAAATAGTCGCTGTTTGTGGATGGCACAATCATTTAGAAAACCCTAAAAACTCCACCAAAAAACTGTTAGAACTAATAAACAGAGTAAAGTTGTAGGATCTAAAAGTGACTTACAAAAATTAACCGTGTTTCTGTACATTAACAATAAACTATTTTTTAAAAATCAAGAAAAATCTCATTTACAATAGCATAAAAACACTTAAGAATAAATTTAACCAAGGAGGTGAAAGATATGTACACTGAAAACTATAAAACATTGACAAAAAAAGCTAAAGAAGACACAAATAAATGGAAAACTATCCCATGTTCATGTACTGGAAGTATTAATATTGTTAAAATGTTCATATTACCAAAAGTGACCTACAAATTCAATGCAATTCTTATCAAAATCCCAATGACATTTTTCACAGAAATAGAAAAATCAATCCCAAAATTCAAATGGTACCAAAAAATACCCTGAATAGCCAGAACAATTCTGAGTGAAAAGAACAAAGCTGGAGACATCACCCTGCCTGATTTCAAAATTACTGCAAAGGTATGCTCATCAAAACAGAACGGTATTGTCATAAAAACAGATATATAGACCAGTGGAAGAGAGTAGAGAGCCCAGAAATAAATCTACATATTTAACATTAACTGATCTTTGACGCATGTACCAAGAATTCAATGGAGGAAGAACAGTCTCTTCAATGAATGGTGTTGGGAAAACTGGACATCCACATAATTGGACCCTTTGTACAGCTTGTACAAAAATAAACTCAAAAGCAAATAGAGGCTTAAATGTGAAATCTGAAACTATGAAGCTACTAGAAGAAAACATAGGAGAAAAGCTTCCTGAAATTGGTCCAGGCAATGAGTGTTTGAATATGACCCCAGAAGCACGGGAAACAAAAGCAAAAATACACAAATGGGATTGTAACCAACTATAAAGCTTCTGCACAGCAAAGGAAGCAATCAACAGGATGAAAATACAACTTATGGAATAAGGGAAAATATTTGCAAAATATATATCTAATAAGGGATTAACATCTAAAATGTATAAGAAATTCAGAATTCAAAAGCAAGAAAATAAATAACCCAACAAAAGCGTGGGCAGAGCACCTGAATAGACATTTCTCTAAAGAAGACATACAAATTGTCAACAGTTAATTGTCTTTGCAATTGGCTTGTGGCTACCTGAAAATATCTTAATTATTTATTGACTTGTTTGTTTTCTCTTCCTGCCCACTAGAATGTCGGCTCTGGGAGAGCAGGGACCTGTGTGTTTTGTTGAACACGGTGTCCTCAACAATATAGACAGTGCTTAAGACTTAGTGCTCAACAAATATGGATTGAATTTGTTCGCCAAAGTCCTCCAAAAATGGGGTATTACCCATATCCATAAGGGGTATATGTGAAAAGGAACCCAAAAGTTAAAAATCTGGCTGATGTTGGAGATGAAGTGGCATTCTTGTCCTCAGTAACTCATTTTGACACAGGCTCTCATGCAGCGAGAAGCCATGGAAAACAAGATACCAAGCTCTTAGCTCATACTACTCAAAACAGAGCATACCCTAATACTAGGGATTGGGAAAAAACTTGTGCCCACGGGCTGCTCTGAGGTGGACCAGCTGGCAGGCTATGTGCTGTTATGCACGCCCTGAAGATGCTTAGGGTTCTCCCTATCTCATTCCCAGATGCTGACCAACACAACACCTGGGAAGTTAGGAAGAGAATGACAGTCAGCCAACCATAGAATTGCTCCCCAGAGGTTGAGCAAGGAAGTGACCAGTGGCTGGTCCCACCACCTGTTCTTGGGGCTGGGCTGGGCTGAGCTGGTGTTGGGTTCAGTTGTGAACCAGAATATGTTGCAGCAGGAGCTGGGGAGCTCAGCTTTTAATTTGAATCAGTGAGAGGGTTGGAGTGATTGATGTCAAGGAAGTAGAGCTTGAAGAGTGGGGCAGACACCCAGGTGTGCTGGTCCTTTCATCTTCGCATCAAATGCTACCTGGTGAGTTACAGGGCACAGGCTGCGGGTGTGGGGGCCGAGGGGTAGGCAGCTGCTACCCAAAAGCAGAGACAGGCCACGTGACTGAAGACAGATCCTGGCTTCCTGTCAGACAGCCGCCTGCAAATAATAACCTGCAATTTCCTGGGAGGGGCAGGCAGGTAAGAGTCTTTTAGTAGATGAAAGAGCTATGACTGATAATATAGGTAACGGAAATTTGACAAATTAATTCATTTATTACTTATTGATTCATTTATTAATTTAACAAGCATCTGTAGCCTTGCCCCTAAAAGCACAGTCCAAGCACCAGCAGCATGAGCATCACCTGGGAGAGCTTGTCAGAAATTCAGGATCTCAGACCCTACCCCAGTCCTGCTGAGCTACAATCTGCATTTAAACGAAACTCCCAGGGAGTTCTTAGCCACCCAAAAGTCAGAAGGCCTGATCTATAGGATAACTGCTGCACCCACTACTGGGTATGGCTCTACAGGGATGCTGGAAGGGTGCATCTGGCAAACATCACCCCCCTACTGGGAGGCACTTTGAGAAGAAGGGCCAGGTGCAACCTCCTGCAGGTGTTACTTTGAGAAGACACATTTCACACCTGGTTTATTTCTTTCCAAAGTTCGTATAATATCTGCCTACTTCAACGAGATAGGAACACAAATGACAATAGCACACAGCAGTGATGATACAGCAAAAGAGGTATGAGGGCCTTTTCTTGATGGCATTTGAAATAAAGTGGCCAATGGCCCCAGTCCCTTCTCTTGTGGCCTCTCCCCATCCTACTAAAGTTGCTATGTCCTTTCATCAAAGAAAACCTATTCTTTCTGGAATGAATCTACCGAGAATCACTTACACCTCTGTGCGAATTCAATCAATGAATATTTGCATTTCTATACTTTTGATACCTGTTCCAGCTGTGCCAGAATTCACAAACTCATGGGGGAGGAATTTGCGGGCAGAAAAGTTACACTGTTCAGCAAGCTTTGCCAGATTAGAATGTAGGTCCTGAAAACAACGCTCTCAACACAGAAATCTAAAAAGCACTTTACCATTTATAAAAGTATTTCCTTAGGCACCAACTTTATAGATGAAAAGACTGAAGTTCAGAGAGGCTGTGACTTGCCCAAAGTCACACAACTAGTAAGTGGTTAAACTGAGATTTCGGCTTCATCTTCAACTATAATTTTTGCGTTCTTTATACTGTTTAGGCACTTCTATATCAGAAGAATTCTTGTCTATCCAAGAAGACCAAGTCCCTCTTCTCTATTTTTCATTACTTCATGCAGAAAATAGTTTTATCGGCACCTTTTCATGTTTAGAGTTGAGAAAAGAGGACAAGTAAAGGGGAAATATTTCTGTCTCGTCACCCATCCAATGGCTATTTTCAACCTCAAGAACCTTACAGACCAATAAAGGAGAAAAGACATACTGAGAACACTGTATCGTGTTCCTATTCCTCTGGTAGGGACTAAACTTGGCTTCAACTTCCAATTTTTTGGCCCCATAAAGTCTGACGTCCTCCCAGTGACAAACACTAATTTTCAGAGTTACCGTCTCTTGGGGCTCTTTACTGCCAACTCCTGAATCAAGTATGCTAACAACATCTCATTCTGCGTCAGTGGACACATGGAACTAAGCCACTTTACCACAGTCCAGAAAAAATCCACTTGTGCCAAGCATTTTGTGAATTTAGATAATGTGTTGAAAGCTGAGAGTCAGGGAGTAGCGATCGCATTGTGGGTGTGTGGTTGTTCTCCCTTTCCTCCATCTATCCTGTTCACCCACTCTTCCCGACTCTGGGAAGCCACAATTCTTCCTCCTTGGGGGCAAGTTATTCAGCCATCTCCTAATCCTCAAGTTGTATAACCCAAATGTATCATAATGCTCAGAAGGAAAAAAGGACTTTCCCTCTGCCATGAGAACTTTAGATTGCAGCTGATATTTTATTTTTAAATAAATGACTTTGTTAACAGGTAATGTTGCACACATTAGAAGCACATCATTTGATAAATTTCCACAAAGTGAACACATCTGTGTAACCATTAGGCAGACCTAGAGACAAGACAAGAGCAGCATCCAGAGTCTCCTGTCTGAGAGAGGTGGTAATTTTAATAGAAAATTATTGCTATTATACACATGAGAGGAACATGGAAAGTGCCATGAGAGGTGAACATCTTGTCAGAAAATGGAGGAGACTTTGACCTGGGTAGAGGGAGCAAAGAGGGCTCCAGACTGGAACCCTGCAAGATGGATGGCATTTGGTCCAACAGAGAATGGGTGGATGCATGAGTGGGATGTGCCTAGTTGCAGAGATGGCTTGACTGTACAAAAGGGCATGGAGGGTTTCCACCATCAGTGAGGAGCCCAGTCTGGTCTATGTCTGGAGGTGGGGAAGGGTGGGGTAGAGTGTTGGAGAAGCTAAGGCTGGAACCGCGTTGTGAAGGATCTGGAATGGCAGTGGCAGTGTTGTTCAGTGGTTTTTGCACAATTTTAGATATATCTACTAAGACTCAGTGTTGCAACTGACAAAAAAAAATCAGGTTTGTTTAAGGAAAAAAAAATGCTGTATTGCTTCAGACATTACTTGATCCAGGGTTCAAATGATGAGTGAGACTACTTTTCCCTGCCTCCTTTTGTTATTTTATCTGTGTCCTTGGTGTTGCCACCTTTTAATGTGGGTTTCCCCAAAGCAGTCCCTCAGGCAAGAATTTGACTGTGATTTGGAAGATGCAGAAGGTAGCAGCGAGAGTGTGGGGAAGTGAGACAGGGAAGGGAAAATAGCCAAAAAGTGGTGCAGGATCCAGCCAGCTCTTCCTGTGGGTACCTGGAGCTTAATCCCACAGTGCAGCTCTGGGAAACCTGGTGGACTGCATGCCTTAGTGTTACCCACCTGAGGGGCGAAGCAGCTGGGGCAACAATTCCCATCAGTCGTTGGTAGAGGGCCTCCCTGAGGGTTATTAATCTCCCGGCACTTCCAGCTGCTGGGCACTCAGGCAGTGCAGCCTTCGGAGAGTTCTGAGAAAGCCCATGGGCAAAGAGATTCAGCTGGAAGCGGCTGGCACCCTGAAGCGGAGAGAACCCATGAGTAACAGCTGCCTGACAGATTCAGCCTCTTCTTCACTCTTAGTAGGTTCTGCCTTTACACACACACACACACACGCACGCACGCACACACACGGCAGCCCCATGTCCCATGTCTTGGGGATGGAAATAAGAGATTTTCTTTCCCAATAACTGAGCAAAAAAACTGATCCTGGCTTTCATTTTATCCAAATTGGGTCACTTAAATGACTCCCTGAGGACAGCGGGAGGTGATACTCCTAGAAAAGGATCCTCTTGCCATTCACCGACTCGGCAGAGGAGGGAGGAGAATGAGTCCACAGGGCAAAACGAGGAGTCCGGCTGGGGTGTCATCAAGGTGTCCCATGGACAACTGGTGTGTGGTACTGAAGCCTGAAGCCTGAGAAAGAGCTTGGACTGAAAACATTTGTGTGTGTGTGTGTGTGTCTTCATTTGGGTTTCTGCAAGGTAGACCCTGAGACAGGGACTTGCGTGTGGGTTGTTTAGTTGGGAGGTGATCCCAGAAAGCAGCCATGAGGGAGTGGGAAAGTGAATCAGGGCAGGAGGAGAAGTCCATTCAAGGGGCATTAATGAGCACAGTGCTCTGAGGGCAAGTGGGCTCCCTCCCACTGGGGCCCTCTGGGAACCAGGGTACAACGTACCTCAGAATTCTCACCGAGGTGTAGCAAACTGGAGTTTCCTTCACTATCTCCCATCCCTCACTGCCTGAGAAACTTTCAGAGGCATCTTACTCTCCCATCTTTCAGACCTAACCTGTATGTGGGCCTGGCATGGACCTGTGGCCCGAGAACGCCCCCAGGTCGAGAGATACAGAGTCCCTGAGCAGGTTGGGCATTCACCGGTGCGGGAATCCTCCAGCGTGCAGCGAGGGCATGTGGCTGGGACACTGTCCTCATTGCTGCTGTCTTCTTCCTGTCCTTGGCGGAACTCCCTGGTGGGTGGGGAGGGCAGAATTCCCCCACCCCTCACTCCTGGTGCCCACCCCTTTTCATCTTTGAAATCGCCATTCTCTGTTCCCACGTAGCCCAGAGCCCCTGTCTTCTCTAACATGACTGTACCTCCACGTTGGCCCTGGCTGTGTGTGTTCTAGTTAGTAAATGCAGCTCTTTGATAAACTTCCACATTACAAAGAACCCAGGAATAAAGGCTTGGGGTTGGGGTGTGTGTCAAATGTTACTCCAATAATGTCCCTGGGAATGGAAATAGCAGTTATGTGGGCAGGAAAATAATTATGTGATCTGGCCTGTGTCTTTCGGTTTAATTAAATCAGTGATACTCAAGTGGCCTAGAGGGTGTTTTAGAAGGTTCTGGGGAGACTTTTTCAAACCAGACACACTTCCTCTAATGGGTCCCACTGCAGAGGGTTGGGGGTGGGGACATGGCCTCCTCTCTGCCTCCCTGGTGGAGAATCCCTGTGTGTAATTTGGGAAGTTACTGATGGGTGAACTTTGGAATGTAGACAATGTGAAGGCAGAGGAAAGGCTGAGAATTACTGGTTTGAAATATAACCCTGGATCCACAAGTGTGGCAGAGTGGGAGAAACTTGTGGAGAGAAGACACATGTTTGAATTCAGAGCTGACTAGCCACTGAGCATCTCTGGGCCTCCGTGTCATTATCTGTAAAACAGGAATGTTAATGCAAACGGCATGGGGTTGTTCTGGAATTCAGTTTCTGGCATATAGTTCTGATTGCACTCTTTTTTTTTTTTTTTTTTTGCAGTTAACGCTGAGTGATCTTTAATGCAGAGCCCCTAATCCAGTGTGACTATGGGATAGCAATCTCCTGGTCCCTCCCTTCCACCCACATTGCTGACCTCCTGCTAGGCTGGTCAGTGTCTGCCTCATAGCACAGCTGGAGGCCCCTTTGTTGTTATCAAAAGGGCCCCTGATGTTGGGGGTGGTTAGGGGCATTCTTCGTCACCTCGTGGTCACAGGCCTTGCAGAGCCACCTCACTGTTTTTGGGGGGAAACCTTAGGAGAGTAGGAGGTGCCCCAGAGGCTGTTTCAGATGTCCCGAAGGCTAGAATGTGGATAAGGCCTGCTTGTGGGTGTTTGTCAGAAAAGACATAGCTGAGGCTGGACGTAGAGAACGAGCATTCTTCGTTGCAGAGAGAGGGGGAATGAGAGCCCTGAGCAGATCACCTCCTCAGAGACACCTTTCTGACTCTCCCACCACTCACCTAGGGACAATACCCCCTTGCTTTGAGCTCTACAGAGCTCACTCTCACCAAAGAACTGCCAGTCTTCTCCATTACATGCTTTCTCCCCTTGTTATATGCCTTTAATTAATACTGAAATCATTGCCCTCAAACATTCAATATGATCTATGTTTTTAAAAATATCATAAACAAAGAAAATAGCACACACATACAATAGCACACATGAGAAAATGCCATTTACGTTCCAAAAAAGACGCTGATTCCTGTGGATTCTCCAAGAAGCCTGGGTAAGTTAACAATTATTCCTAAATCCAAATGCAAACACAAATGCCGTCAGAGTGAAAAGCCACTTGCTATCGTTTGGAGGAGAGGAAGTGGGTGGACATTCCCAGGAATTCCCTTGGTGAATCCTGCAGAGGCATTGCCTCAGGGAGACTGACCCCAAATATAGCAGGTGCAGCTGGCCCCAGGCTGGAATGCACTCCTCGGCTGTTCTTCACCCTGAGCCAGCAGGGACTCTGCCTGATACTGCACTCTCTCTTTTCTGCCTCTTGGATCAGGGTGACATGCTTTGAGCCTTTTTTTTTTTTCTTTAAAGCTCTATGTGACAAAATAAAAAGGAAATCGCTGAGCCCTCTTTCCTCCCCTATTTGCTTTACCTAGTGAGAGCTAAGGACACATTTTTGGCTCTTTTTTGGTAGATTGCTCCATGCACACATGAATTCACTAAGAGTCGAGGCAGAAAGCTCCTGTGATGAGAACCTGCTCAATTAAAGTCACCCTAGTGCAGGACCTTTAAGAATGCCTGCTGCAGAAGAACTCTGCTGAGATGAAGATGCAAAGTAACCATCTAGTACATTCCACTGCTGAAACAATGGCACAACCCTGGGCATAATCCATTCTGAAATAAGGTGCAATAAAAATGAAGAAAAAAAGTACATAATGTTAGCTACATATTAGTACATATCGTTCCACATATGTATTTGCTGGTTCCACATCCATGGATCAAAATCTGTAGATACTGAGAACTGACTGTATCTATTTTCCATCCATGGTTGATGGAACCCACAGATTGGGTTGCAGGGGTCTGACTGTACTGTACCACTTTATGTAAAGGACTTGCGCATCAGAGGATTTGGTGTCTGCAGGGGTCCTAGAACCAATCTTCCACAGTTAGGGAGGGCCAAATGTATATTTAGCATTTACATGCGCAGTGTATTTTCAGAATGGTTTGCAAGTACTCCGAATTCAGGAACTCAATATGTATGATACACACCCATATTCAAATTTTCCTGTAATAGGATTTGCTGAAAGGGGGAGAAAAGATTGGATTATTCACAAAAAGCTGTTAGAAGGAAAGAAATGATACTGTACTCCAATACCACACCATACACAGAAATATATTCTAAGAGGGTTAAGAAGTTAAGTCTAAAAACAAAAGTACAGTCATGCACTGAAAATGATGTTGCAGATAACAATGGTGATTATAATGGAGATTATAATGGAGGTGAAAAATTCCTCTCACTGAGTGACGTGTGGCCATCATTAAGTCGTAGCACAACATTACTCACATGTTTGCGGTGATGCTGGTATAAACAAACCTGTGTTGCCAGTTTACAAAGGCATAGCACATACAACAATGTACACTATGATACACTTGATAATAAACAACTATGTTACTGATTTTTGTATTTACTATACTATACTTTTTATCATTAGTTTAGCGTGTACTCCTTCTCCTTATTAAAAAAAAAAAAAAAAGTTAACTGTGAAACAGCCTTAGGCGGGTCCTCCAGGAGGTATTCCAGAAGAAGACATTCTTATCATCAGAGATGACAGCTCCATGCGTGTTATTGCCCCGAAGACTTACCAGAGGAACAAGATGTGGAGGTGGAAGACAGTGATGTTGATTATCCTGACCCTGTGTAGGCATGGGCTAATGTGGGTGCTTGTGTCTTAGTTTTTAACAAAAAAAGCTTGAAAAGTTAAAAAAAAAAAAAAGAAAATTTTAGAATAAGGATATAAAGAAAGAAAATAGTTCCGTATAGCTAGCTGTACCATGTATTTGTGTTTTAAGCTAAATATTGTTAAAAAAAAAAAGGTCAAAAAGTTAAAAAAAAAATTCAAAAGCTTATAAAGGGAAAAGGTTATGGTAAGCTAAGGATTTGTTATTGAAGAAATAATTTAAAAAATGAATTTAATGCAGTCTAAATGTGCAGTGTTTATTATAAAGTTTGCAGTAGCATAACGTATTAGGCCTTCCCATTCCCTCACCAGTCATTCACTGACTCAACCAGAGTGACTTCTAGCCCTATAAGCTGCATTCATGGTAAGTGCCCTGTATCGGTGTACTGTCTTTAAATCTTTTGCATCATATTTTGACTGTTCTTTTCCTATGTTTAGATGTGTTTAGATACACAAATCCTTACCGTTGTGTTACAGTTGCCTAGTATTCAGTACAATAACATGCTGTATAGGTTTGTAGCCTAGGAATGATAGGCTATACCATAAAGCCTAAGTATGTAGTAGGCTGCACCATCTAGGTTTGTGTAAATACACTCCATGACGGTTGCACAAAAATAAAATTGCCTAATGGTGCATTTCTTAGAATGTATCCCCATTGTTAAGGGACTCATGACTGTATAAAGGTATTAGAATAAAACAGAAGATAGTTTCTTTTAAAAAAATTTTGGATGAAGGAGCTTAGCAACATTGCAAGAGACAAGGTCAATATACAAAAATTAACCATATTTTTACACACTAGCAATGACAAACTGAAAAATTGAAACTTTAAACAGTACCATTTTTAACGGCACCAAAATGTGGATACTTAGGTACAAATTTTACAAAATATATTCAGGTATGCTGAAAACTATAAAAAAAACTGATGATAGAAATAAAAGAAGGTTCCTAAATAGAAATGTACTGTGTTCATGAATTAGAAGTCTCAGCATAGTTTAGATATCAGTTATCTTCACGTTGATCTGTATATTTAGTGCAATTCAAATCAAAACCCCAGCAGGCTTTTTGTAGACATTGACAAACTATTCTAAAATGTACATAGAAATGCAGAGGAACTAGAAGAGCCAAAACAATTTTGAAAAAGAACAGGGTTAGAGGACCTACACTACTGGATTTCAAGGCTTATTATAAAGCTATGGTGATATACAGAGTGTGATATTTGCCAAAAGTAAACATGAAGATCAATAAAACAGAATATAACATCCAAAAATGGACCTGCAGATATATGCTTGATTGATTTTCAACAAAATTGCAAAGGAAATTTAATAGAATAGGGATTGCCTTTTCAGCAAATGATGTGGGAACAATTGGACATCCACATGCAAACAAACAAAAATCCTTGATCCATATCTCACACCATAAGCAAAAATCAACTCAAAATTGATCATAGATCTAAATGTAAACTCCAAAACTATAAAGCTCTAGAGGAAAATAGAGGATAAAATCTTTGTGAATGTGGGTTAGGCAAAGATTTATTAAATATACCACAGAAAGCAAGATTCATCAAAGAATAATAATAAATTAGACTTTATTAAAATTAAGAACTTCCATTCTTTGGAAACATTGTTTAAGGTAATTGGAAGACAAGCTGTAGACTGGTAAAGAATATTTGCAAATCGCGTAGCCGATAGAGTTACTGTATATATTCAGAACTCTTAAAATTCAACAATAAGATAATAAACAACCCAATTAAAAATGAACAAAGAAGTTAACAGACACTTTACCAACAAGATATATAGATAGCAAGTAAGCATATATCATTAGGAAAATGCAAATTAAAATCATTAGATACCCCAACACAACAATTAGAATGGCAAAAGAAAAAGAAAGTAGAGAGAAAGAAAGAATTTAAAATAAGGAAGGAATGAGAGAAGGAAAGAACGAAGAAAGGAAGGAAGGGAGGGAGGGAGGGAGGAAGGAAAGAAGGAAGGAAAAAGAAACATTATTAATAACAATGTGGAGAAATGGAAACTCATATTTTGCTTGTGCAAATGCAAAATGATATAGCCATTTTGGAAAGCATTTTGACAGTTTCTTATAAAGTGTAACAAAGTTTTCATATGACCCAGCAATATCACTCATAGGTATTTGCCCAAGTGAAATGAAAACTATGTTGACACAAACACCTGTACATGAATGTGTATTCATAATCATCAAAAACTGGAAAGAACACATATATTCTTCAATGAGTAAATGAATAAACACGCTGTAATACTTCCAACTCAGTAAATAAAAAAGAATGACGTATTGATTCACATAACAACATGAATGTATCTCAAATGCTTTATGCTACATTACAGAAGACATACTTGAAAGGTCATATATTCTATAATTCAATATATATGACCATTGAGAAGAGGCCAAACTGTATAAATAGAAAACATATCAATGGTTGCCAGGGACTGTATGTGTGGGAAAGGTTGACTATGAGGTAACATATGTGTATTTTTATTTTTGGGGAGCTGGGTTTTTTAATCTTAATTGTGGTGGTGGTTACCTAATTCTACGCATCCGTTAAATCTCACAGAACTGTTCAATAAAATATCTACATTTTACTACATGTAAATTTAACCTAAAAGTGAAACAATAAGGTGAGACTACAGCATAACACATTTTACAGCAATAGGAAATATCAATATCCTACAAAGCAGGGTAAAGGAAATTCAGTTACACTGTAGGCCAGAATATCAGTTGGGGAATATTTCTTGGAAGGCAGTTTGGCAGTACATCTTAAAATTTCAAAAAACATGTACTTTTCACAATAGGCACTTCCACTTCTGGGAATGTATCCTACAGACATGCTTGCACATGTGCACACTGGTGCAGTCAGGCCTGCAGGGAATGTGGTCCACCTGGTCTTCTCAGTTTGGGAACAGCATCTTTACCGTGGGTATTGGTGAGATAGACACTGTGGGTTCCCCACGCATATCCTCTTGGGCCTTACCATTGTAGTGCATACCAGCCTGTCTTCCGGTTGCCTAAGGTTTTTCTCTGGCATGAACTAAGACCCCTACCCCAATAGTCCTTGAATAATTAATGACTGATGGGAGCTGGTATATAAATATTCCTGAGGGCAGAGGGCCAACTCTGAGGTGTGCTTTCTATATTGCTTCCAAGAGTCTCTCATTGAGATTAAACTTCAGGTGCCAACAATGGTGATTGGCTTGATAACAGATCTGTTGCTTCTCTCCCCTCCCTGCTTGATTCTCTACTCCTGGGATTGTGTCTCACATAAGGTAATTGTGGTTGAATCCTTGTCTTAGGTTCTGCTTCTGTGGAAACCCAACTAAGACAATTGGGTTCTCCTGGAAGAAACACAGTGGTGGGCACTACCCTTAAGTGGCTTCCTCATTGGTGAGCATCAGTGACGGGCCAGAGAAGAGGAAAAGACAGCTGTTTATGAGCATATGAGGGACCCTTGCAGTTTGGAGGAACACGCGATGGTTTTGCATGAGGTATGGGCTTGTGCTGCTAAAATGGAAATGACTGCTGTCATAAGGACCCCTCTAGCCCCCACTTTGCTTACATCGCTGGTCAGCAGGACTTAAACATATGCCATATCAGAGTTTCTCACAGTCCCTGATTTAAATAAGAGCAAGACAGCTGAACATTTGGTATTACTGAAGGGACGCTTTTCCCAAGCACCATCAGTCACTGCTCAGAGATTTAAATTTCACAAATGGAATCTGCAGCTTGTGAACTACTGCTGTTTAAGTTGGATATTAATAATTTGTGCTCCTTCTACTACCAAAAAAGAGTTTTGAAAAATTGCTGCTTAGGTTGTGAATTTTATAACATCCTGGGCCAATTCATCTTCTAAGGTTACCTGGTCAAAGCACCTGCTATTCACAGCACCAAAAATTAGATTTTAATAATCCACAGTGGGCTGACTCAAAAGAGAAGCCATGAATTTCAAACCTATCCAAGGCTGCTTCATTTAGGTCTTGTTCTTTCACAAACAGCAACCATTGCTGAATCACTTCAATGACAACTGGACTCCTGATGAAGACCATCCTGTCTGGAAGATGATACAAGGTCAATGAAGTCATTGAAGACACTTCTGAGTCTCTACAAATATATTGTGTTCTTACCACTGGCAATATCAGAGTGGAAGGCCTATTCGAGGTCAACTAGTTCATGCTGAATCAGATGTTGCTGAGCCACCTGCCATACTGGTCCTGCATTTCACTGGGCTAGTTTCTCTAAGATACAGCCCACAGGATGATCGATTAATGCTATCAACTGTGTGGCTTGATGCTGTAGATGGTCTTAATTGACAGGTGTCTTAATAGGTGTGGGTGGGTGGCAGGAAATAGAATTTCTTTCATCAATTTGGTTTATTCATAAACTGTAGAAAGGATAACTTCTCTACTGAAGAATGATTTTCACAGGAAAACTCTATATAATTATAGAAGACAGTTTTTGTGATATGTTGGCCCTATAATTCATCCAGGTGTTGCACCTGATAACATTCCAGGCAGTTTGGAATGAATTCTCACATTTAGCATGACTAGTCAACAGATTTTGATGAGAAATCCACATAGGTTTCTGCAAAATGAGTGCAAGGAAAGAATTTCTTGATATAAATCTATCTTGATATAAATCAATATATATTTATCGATCTATATAGTTTGGAAAAGACTGTAACTTCTTGTTAACAGTAGTGTCAGGCAGATATTAGAGTTATAAAACTTAAAGATATGTATGACCTCTGCATTGCATAAACTAAAACTTTCAGAAAGACTTAGACCTTTAAGAAAGGTCATTCAGTGGCTGGGTCTGTTGGGACAGAGTGAAGCAGATGGTTGCTCAATCCTAGTAACTCTCCTTTGAAAAATAACCTTTTGTTTTCCCTTAATTACAAGTTTCTTTGCTTATTAAAAATTTAGATATGATTTCATTCCTTTACATAACCCATCCTGAATGTAGAGTAGGGTAAGAATGGTAGGTGCCTAGCTGCAAAAATTCAAATGGGCTTGGGGTGAAACACACACAAACTTCAAAAACAGGCTTGGAGAGGAGATAGAGCTAGGGAAGAATGCAAAGAATGGAAATGGGGGTCAGGAACATGACTCTGGGGCAGGCACTTGCCAGGACAACCCAGACTTTGGACAAATAGTAGGAGTGTCCAAAATAGCAGAGGCAGGAGGTGGTTCTCTAAGTATGAGTATGATTAACACACTTAGACATGAGTCCCCTAACCAGGCTAACAAAGCGTTGCAGAGGCTCCAGTGGACAGGGCCATCTGGTCACTTGCCAGAGAAAGGCTCTGGTGGACCCTCAGCAGGTTCAGGGCTCAGATCAACAAAGTGGAAGCTTAGGAACAGGCTTATGGATAACAGAGTGTGGGAAGTTGGCCCAACACATTGGACATTAGTGAAAGGCTGCAGCAGGGAGCTCTTTGGTGGCCAGAGAACTCATCACAGCAGACGTCAAGCCTGTGGCTTAGCAGGAATAATGCCAACCCACATGCTGGGGCTGGGGTTGCTGAAATGCTTTTTGCGATAAAGCATGTCCCTGATTGGCAAAGGACATGCCCTGCATCTTGAATGGTGGGGCCTTCTCACAAGAAGTCCAAGTGTGGCCCAGGTGCCCTTAAGGCTTCCTCATAAAGCAAACACAATGTAGCATGCTGCCCCTCAGAACATCCCCCTGCCCTGCTCTGCCTCACCCTTGTAGCCTCAGTCACATTGGCCTCTTCGTTTTTCCTTAGAAAGTCTAATCACTATTCTGCCTCAGGGCCTTTGCACTGGCTGTCCCCTCTGCCTGTACTCTTCTTCCCACAAATATCTGCTGAGCTTACTCCCTCACTTTCTCCCAGTTTCTGCTCTAATAAACCTCTTAAGAAAGGTCTTTCCAGAGCATGCTTACTAAAAATAACAACCTTTCTTTCTCTAACATTTTGGCTTGGATTTTTTTCTTGATAGCACTTACAACACTTTTATATCATCTATTCATTGTACATTGTCTGTCTCCTGACTCTAATAAAAACACTATAGAGTAGATCTTTATATACCATCATATCTTCAGTGTGAGCTTGGTACAAAGAGGTGCTCAAGAAAAATTTGTTGAATGAATGCATAAACAAATGAACAAAGCATATTAGTGTGTACCGTGTGTAGTGAGTGGCTATGGTGGTCATCACTAGCACTCACGTGGCTTGACCATCACAGTTAATGAAATGGGCTTGCCTAAAGTTGCCAGTGGTCCTAAGAAAGCCTTGGAAGACTCCATAAAATGTGAGGTTGCTGAGTGTTGTGAGGTGAAGCTTTCAATTCACATTGAATCCTCCTACTGCATGGTTCTCTCCCCAGCTGGTTTTTCCATCTGCTGTGGACAATGGCAGCCCTGATTGACACAAGCACCCCTAGCAGGGGCTGGAGACTGGCAGGCTCTCAGGCAAGTTGCAACCTTGGGAACAACCAGGGAACTGCATCCACAGAAAACAAAACCCTCTAATTTGTATTCTCAGCAAGATTCAAGGGGACAATGCACTTATGAAAAGGGAGAAATCTGAGATCAGGATAGATTGGTTTCTGATGAAAAACATGAATTCCTTAATTTAGAAAACCGTCCTGGACAGCATGAATAGCATGGTGAATAAGGTAGAAAAGAGACTCATTGATTTTGAAGGATGGTTTGATAAATTATCTGATTATTCAGAAATGTAAAAAAGTTTTTTGTAAGTGTAAAAAGATTGAGATCATGAGCAAAAAAGAGAAAAGTCATGAAAAATGAATTTAGGAGGTGTAATAAGAGCCATTTTCTTGAGGTAAAGACTAGAATCTTCAGATTAAAAGGGTTTACTAAGTATCTGAGACAGTAATGTAATAAAAGGCACACTTAGAAATATTCCAGAAAGTTTAAACAATTTTAAGAATAGGGAAACAAATCTTACATGTAACCATGCAGATAAAACAAACAAAAAGATCAAGCTGACAACTCACTTATTTTCTGCAACTCTAAAGATCAGAGGAAGGCTGGGCACAGTGGCTCACGCCTGTAACCCCAGCACTTTGGGAGGCCGAGATGGCAGATCATGAGGTCAAGACATCGAGACCATCCTGGCCAACATGATGAAACTCCGTCTCTACTAAAAATACAAAAATTAGCTGGGCATGATGGCATGCTCCTGTAGTCCCAGCTACTTGGGAGGCTGAGGCAGGAGAATCACTTGAATCCGGGAGGTGGAGGTTGTGGTGAACCGAGATCATGCTACTTCACTCCAGCCTGACAAGGAAGAGAGACTCTGTCTCAAAAACAAACAAACAAACAAACAAACACAAATCAGAGATAAATGGGGCAATGTTACAGATGGCAATTGAACAATTCTGAACTGAGGCAAATGGAGAGAACTTCCCAGCCAGACAAGGTCTCTGAAAGGATGCAACTCACCTTCCTTTCTTAATTCTGTTTTCTCAAAAAGCACTCTAGTGATGTTAGAGACAAACATGACAAAGAACTCAAAGATGAGGAAAATAGGATGGAAAAGAAATGTGCACTTTGGGAGGCGGAGGCGAGTGGGTCACCTGAAGCCAGGAGATCGAGACCAGCCTGGCCAACATGGTGAAACCCCGTCTCTGCTAAAAATACAAAAATTAGCTGGATGTGGTGGCACATGCCTTAATTCCAGCTACTCAGGAGGCTGAGGCAGGAGAATCACTTGAATCTGGGAGGTGGAGGGAGCAGTGAGCCGAGATCGCACCCTACAGTCCAGCTTGGGCAACAGAGTGAGACTCTGTCTAAAAAAAAAAAAAAAGAAAGAAATGTGGTGAGCAATGATATAGCTTAAAGTCAGAATTACTGTATAAATAAGGATATTTAATTGTGTATGAAAAAATACAAATTTAAAAATAATTTTAAAAAGAAAGAGATTGAAAATGTAACAGTATGAATAACTTGGATTTAAAAGCCAAGGTTATACTAAAAAATCTTGAGAAGTTGAAGGTGTACATAGGTGGGAAAGAAATGGAACTATACAGAGATCTAATTTTTCATGGAGAGTGTTAAAAGGTCTTGCATAAAAGAATATAAGATTAAATATTTTTTGAGCTGTAAGGATAACCATGAAGCCAGCAAAAATAGAATTCATGACTTTGAAATCACTAGGGTAAAAACAGCAGATAAACAAAAGACATTTGGCAAAAGATAGGAAGAAAAGAAGCAAAGAGGCCTAAAAAACAAGACATAAACTAAGATGAAAGAAGCGAGAGCAAACACGTCAATCTTCACAATAAATATAATAATGAATACAATAAAAACAAAGCCTCCCAGATTAGATCCAAATGCAGGTTGTTTATAAGAAACATGTCTCAAACAATAACTGAGACATGAAAATAAGTAAGTTAGTAAGTAAGGAAATAAATGAATGAAGGAACGGGCAGGAATATACCAGAATAAAGCACATAAATTAAAAAGTAATCTGTTTAAAACGAAGGCTTGTGGAAGGAAGTCTTGTTATTCCACATAATTCCTCTTGGCAAGAGCATTGTATTTATACGGAAGAAATATAATGATGAACCACTGAGGTGGTGCTGGAAGCCCAAGGGCAAGCTTAAGCCTCAGAAGATGCTTACTAACCTGCTGTGCAGAACCCAGAAGAGGACTTTATCTGGATCGTGGGAGACAATTAGAGAGAGAAGAGAAGGAGCCAGCAAAATCCTCATAGGCTATGCTCTCTATGATGCTAACTTCTTTCTGCTCTCCTGGAAATTTCAGTTAGTTTAGCCAAAATCCCTGTTCAACTCTGGGCGTCAGTGGCCTCTTTGTGGAAGTACGTACAGGAGCTTGATCTGATGTCCGAGTTGATTCAAGATGGAATATTTAAAGCAAATTCCAGATGCAGAAGGGATCATAAGGAAGCCCCAGCAATTGTGGCAATATTGGTGGAGGCAGAGGGAATTCTTCAGAGTTTTCCACAGGGCATGGATTTGGGAGTTTGACACTGATTTACTGACATCTGGATTACACCAGTAAATGCATTATAATGAAGATGTAAGAAACACACAAACCAGACACAAGCATAAGTTGGGGACTGGAATGAAACAAACGCAGGCTCCAAGCTAGCAATTACGGCATCCATACCTAGAGATGATGGAGTACAGAGCGATGGCTAAAACGTGTGCGTCCCTGGCAGCTGTGCTTGGGACCTATGAGGCACTCTGTAAATGACTGCTGTTGAGGTTGGGCCTGCAGCCTCAACTGAAATAAGTGTGCAGCAGACAACATCAGTGATCCACCCAGATCCCCTCAGGATCCCTTTTAACCATTTTTACGTGCTCCTTATCTGTGGTATATCTTCACTTCCAACAGCCAGCACCTGCAACCTGCAACGTTTTTTACGGAGGATTGCCCCCAGGCTGCTGGAGCCCACTTAGGCCACCTGTAGGGAAGGTTGGAAGTTCCTAGGAGTTTACTTCTCCATCATGGCCCTTAACCAATGGCTAATGAATGTGGGAGAATTTGAGCCCATGCCCTTTTCTGAGGTGTAACTTGAGCTCCAGAGCAAAACATACATGCCAGAGCTCTCATGCGGGGTCAAGCTGAAACTATCTTCTGTGGGATCTTGCCTGAGACAGCTCCCTTGTTTGACTTCCTCCCTGCTCTCCCTTATCAGGTTCTCATCTCAGGATCTGCTTCTGGAGAATCCAACCAAAACCTGGTATGTCTGGCCTCTTGCAGCTCTGGCTTTGACTCTAATGAAATTGCCTCCCTTTGCTTTGGCTTCTCGCCAGAAAGCAAGCTTATGATTTGTTCCTCGAGTAGACTCTCTCACTCATAGAGAATGAGTGAATTGGCCTACAAACACTAGCATGAGGGGGTCCGCTCGTGTTAGCACCTTGCTCATGGAGGGCCTGTGAAAGACTATGCCCATCCAGCAGCCTGAAGAGTGTAAAGCCACTACTGAGGCTTTCAGCTACTGGAGTCCCTCCGCAGCTATACAATGCTTCTCCTCTGTAGGAAACATTATTCTTCATTGTGGGGGACTGTCCCATGCATTTTATAATGTTTAGCAGCATCATGCTGGATGCTAATCGCATTCCACCTCTCCCATCAAGTTGTGATAAACAAACATGTCTCCAGACATTGCCAAATGTCTCATGGGAGAAAAATCACTCCTGGTTGAGAACCAATGATTTGTACTGGTCCTTAGGACTATGGCTGGTGCTACCACCACACCTTCTCCCTGGAGTGAAAACCCACTTCTTCCTCCTCCTTAAGACACGATTTATTCATGGTAAGAGGTAAAATTTTAATTTAATTGAATTAATTTAATTTAATTTTTAATTTAATTGATTAATCAATTAAAATTAATTGAGTTGTCCTGAGTGAAGCCTGGTACCTTAAAGTTGTGGAGCTCCCTGTTATTGCAGATATTTAAGAACAAGCAGAACAAACAGCCAGAAGAGATACTGAAGGGAGAATTCTGTTTTTGTTAGGGTTTTGGTTGCACCAGAATGTAAATGTGCCAAGAATATCAGGTTTGGGACTCTGGAAAACACAAAATACATGTGGAATACAGTCTGTGTGGGAAAGGTATCATAATCAGGAAGGCAGGTTCTATCTAGAAAAGAAAACAGGATTGAATATAATGGATAATCGGTTGAGTCAAATCTAATACCAGGAGACCCAGGATGGCTGAAGAGATGGAAGAGCTAAGACAGACAAGATGGAAGCTAAAGTGAGTGTCCAGAAATTCAAAAAACCTAGATAAGTTTGAGCAGGCAACTTCATTTCCAACCCAGGAGATCAATGTAGACATCTGGCCCTCCATTAACTCTTAGATATATGGGTCTCTACTAACTTTTTCTTAGGCATGTGAGTCTACATAAACTCTCCCAAGGTGGGCAGGAGCTAACAGACTTTGTGTGTTAGACTATGAAGTTCAAGCTTTGTCTTTTAGGCAAAGAGGAGCCACAGACTGGCTGTAGATAAATTGCTAAATTTGGGAGGTGATGAGTGGTGGGTCAACTTACATTTGTATATCACACAGAGAAGCTCTGGTAATTCTGGTCAGGTAGCAATGCATGGAAGATCAGTCACAGCACTTCTACCTGACTTCTCATTGACTCCAGTCATAGGCCAAAGTCATAGATCTGCTCTTGTCAAGCCTACCAGTGGGTTACATCTCGGAAAACTGTGGGTAATTTTCTGTCCTCATCTTACTTTACTTTAAATATTTTACACAGTAACACTGTCCTAGATTGGCTTTCATTATATCATTTTCTCCAGAGTTCTTTTCCTTTTGCATTAAAATATTTTAAACATACAAAAAGCATAGGAAGTATTTTAGACACCCTCACAACCACTACCAAGATCAAACAGAAGTTTACATTTTGTCATATTAATTCCAACTCTATTGTATCTTACATTTTCCTTCTGGATTTAATTTTCTTCTTCCTAAAGTATCTCTCTGGTTAATTCAGGGAAAAATCCCTGAGTGACAGATTCTCCTGTGTTTTGCTTAAAAAATGTCATTATTTTGCTCTTACTCTTGACTGATACTTAGCTGAGTATGGATTACTTCTATAGCTGACTTTTAGATTAAGAATGAATTTTCCCTTGGCTATTCTATCATATTATACCAATCTATTGTTGTGGAAAAGGCTATCATCAGAATAAATATTTCTGCGAACCCTCCATCTACCTTCTCTGGTTGCTAGGGTGGTTTTCTTTGTTTTTGGTACCCTGTGGTTTTACAACAATGTGTTACGTGTAGATTTATTTATTCTGCTTGTAAACTTTTCTAGTCTGAGAATTCATGTTCTTTGTCAATCTTAATTTTTTCTCTTTTTCTAATATTTCATTTCCTTTTTATTTTTTCTTCTGGAACTCCTTTTAGGTAAATGTTGCACTTTCTTATTTTGTCCTCAAAATCCTTTACCTCTCCTTCATATTGTGAGTATTTTTATGTTTCTGTGCTGTCTGTGGGTATTCTCCTTAGATTTATCCTCTAGACAACAAATTCTCTATTCAGCCACAAGTAGCCCGATCTCTAACACATCCTTCAGGTTTTAATTTTAATAATGGTATTTTTTACTTCAAAAAACTTTCCGTTTGGATACTAGACTTCTGCTTCCAATCGAATAAGATAACAGAGATGAGATTTACCCTCCTGACAGAATAAACCAAAACAAGCAAACAAACAAATGAAGTTTTAGAAAGTCTTAGATGAAGTCTAAAAAGTAATAATTTACAAGATATTGGACCTTAGGCAGTGCAAAGTGGTGGTACCTGAGAGACAGAAAGCAGATGAGGTGAGCCCCAGCTTACATCTTGAGAGGATTTCCAGCCACAGAGCAGGAAGAAGAACAACGATGAAACCTGAAAGTCCCCTTGAGTTGAGGAGATAGAGCTGAGAGTTTAGGGAGACCAAGATAGCTAGAGTTTGCAGGATAAGGGACTAAAACGGGGGGGGGGGGGGGGGATCTGCCCCAAAGGAAAGCCCCAGAGATCTGTGGAGGGTCCCTCTTGAATATTCACCAAACTATAGATCACTGCAAAAGTATAACAAAACTACCCAAGACTGAGGAAAGAACTACCTGAACAGATTAGAGGTAAAAGTGCCTTGTGCCAGTGCAGGCTGGAAGTAGCGCCTATTCCCACCAGCTACCCTGGAAAATGCACGACAACATTAGCATAAAGGCCAGCAAGGAATAAATTGAAGTGAATGATTGTACAGTTCTTACACTACACTTGAAGTGAGCATCATATTACTTGAAGGTAGACTATGATAGCTTAAAGATGTAAAATATAAACTCTAAAATAATAGAACATTTATAACTAATAAATAAAAAAGAAGATAAAGTGAAATCATAAAAAAAGAATCCTTTCCCTAATAAATGTCAGAATTTGAAGGAAACAAAGAACAGATGGGATAAATAAATTTAAAAAACCAACAGTAAGATGACAGACTTACAATTAATAACAACCAATTAAATGTAAATGATCTAAATACTCCCATTAAAATAGAGATTGTCAGGCTGGGCATGGTGGCCCATGCTTATAATCCCAGGACTTTGAGAGGCTAAGGTGAGTGAGTCACCTGAGGTCAGGAGCTCAAGACCAGCCTGCCCAACATGATGAAACCCCATGTCTACTAAAAATACAAAAATTAGCCAGACGTGGTGGTGGGCGCCTGTAATCCCAGCTACTTGGGAGGCTGAGGCATGGGAATTGCTTGAGCCCAAGAGGTGGAGGTTGCAGTGAGCTGAGATCACGTCACTGCACTCCAGCCTGGGCAACAGGGAAAGACTCTGTCTCAAAAATAACTAACTAACTAAATAAATAAAATAAAATAGAGGTTGTCAGATTGGATAAAAAGAGCAAGTCACAGCTAAATGCTATTTAAAATAAATGCATTTTAAATATAAAGATATGAATAGGCTAAAAGTAAAAAGATGGAAAAAAGTTGTGCTACCACTAGCCAAACAATGCTAGTTAATATTGTGCTGACATTAGCAAAAAAAAAAAAAAAAAAAAAAAAAAGCCTGGAGTGAGTGGCTGTATTAAATGTTAGACAAAGTAGATTTTAGAGCAAAGAATATCATATAAAGAAGTCATTCATGAAAGTCATTCACAAACCTAAATGTTTATGTACCTTATAACAGAGCTTCAAAGACAGGAAGCAAAAACAGAATTTCAGACACAATTTACAATAATAGAAATCTTAGTAACATTCTTTCTCAGTAATTGAAAAAACAAACAGAAAATTAGTAAGAATATAGGAGAGCTGAACAACACAACCAACCAACTTAACCTAACTGACATTTATAGAATACTCTACTCAACAACCAGAATACACACATTTTTTTTCAAGTGCCTATAGAGACTACCAAGATGGACAATATTATTCTGGGCCATAAGACAAGTTTTGTTAAATTTACAAAGTTTCAAAGCATACAAAGTGTTTTCTGATTACAAAATATTAAATTAGAAATCAATGACAGACAGACATCTGGAAAATCTGCAAATATTTGGAAACTAAGTAACACACTCCTAAATAACTCAAAGAGATCAAAAAGAGAAATTAGAATGTATTTTGAGTTGAGTGAAAATTAAAAAACTAACATATCAAAATTTGTAGGAGGCCATTAAAGCAGTGATTGGAGAAAAATTCATAGCACTAAATGCGTATATTTGAAAAGGCGAGTTTAGCTTCCGTCATAAGAAACTAGAAAAAAATAAGAACAAATTAAACTTGAAGTAAGCAGAAGAAAGAGTATCATAAATATCGGAATGAAAATCTGTGAAATAGAAAAGAGAAAAATAATAGAAAACATCAACTAAACCAAATGATATTTGTTAAAATTACCAATATTTAGAATCAGGGAGGTGACATCATTTCAGAGTCTAAATTGTTCAGGAAAAACCCTCAAACCACATTTTTCCTCTGCTCTCACACCACTACAACAATCATCAATACAGAAAACTTCTGTGACCAAATGTGTGGAGGTTTTTCCCCACACACCAAGCAGTGCACACCAGCTGGGTGTTCAATTCAATTCACACACTATCTACCTGCAGTGTCAGATGCACCCATCCCTTCTTCAGACACTCGTAGCAAGTCTGGGCCTCTGGAACTTCTGAACAACCAACTTCAAGTTGAGGTTCCGATGACCCCTTCTTTGGGTTCGATTAATTTGCTGGAGCAAGTCATGGAACTCGGGAAAGTACTTACTTAGGTTTACTGGTTTAATATAAAGGACATAACAAGGGACACAGATGAAGAGATGCATAGGTTGAGGTATGGGGGGAGGGGCATGGAGCTTCCACGCCCTCCCTGGGCATGCACACATTAGGAACCTACAAGTATTCACCTATGCAGAAGCCCTCTGAATCCTGTCCTCTTGGGGTTTTATGGAGGCTTCATTATGGAGGCATGATTGATGAAACCATTGGCCATTGGTAATTCACTTAACCTTCACCCTCTCTCCTCTCCCAGGAGGTTGGAAGTGGGGCTAAAAGTCCCAACCCTCTAAACCTGCTTCTGTCTTGGATGACCATCCCCTCCCTGAAGCTGTCAGTTAACATTAGCATGCAAAAACACAGCACTCTATAGATTCCAATGATTTTAGAAGTTGTATGACAGGAGAGGGAAGGAGAATGCTGTGGTGATTGTGTCCCTGAGTCCAGGTGTCCCTGAGGCCCAGCTGCCCTGTTGCCCTTCCCTTGCTTTGACTACCCTAGTGGTTTTCCAATGAATCACTATTTTAATCCACGTTGGATCAAGTTTGGTTTTGGTAACTTGTCACTAAAAGAATCCTCAGAATACAGCTTTTAAAACAATTCTAGAGAGTTACAGTCTTACAGTTATGCTTCCTGTCTCTGTTGAGACTAACCTTGATCTTGTAGGTGGAAGAATCAGAGGACTCAGCTATGGGACGCTGGGGACAGTGAAGGCAAGGAAATGAGCCAGGACCAAGAGGGGACAAAGAGTTATATTTCCACTGCTCAGGTAGTGGCTAGACCTGCAGCCTTAAGGGTCCAGTATCAGGAGCAAGGTCTTTCAGTATCCCATCCAGGTGGCTCCTCTCACGTTTAGAGAAGCTGTGTGGTACAGTGGAAAGAGTAGTAATTTGGGACCAGTACTAAGCCAGAGTTCAGATACCAGCTCTGCCACCTGCTAATGGTGTTATCTGGGGTAATGTATCTGACCTCCATGAACCTCAGGTGCCCCCTGTGAAATGGTAATAATTGTTTCCCCAACTAAATCTTTAAGGCTACTCTTACACCATATGTGCCCTTGAGCTTTGTTTATGCAAACTAATCTACTGAGTTTTTCTATGATTTCTTCCCTTTCTCTGCAGTACTGTTGGGTTCTTAGGCCAGGACTCTGTGTTGTTGAGGAATTTGTCTTGTGTACACCCTTTGGTTCTTTCCAATTCTGGAGTTCAGAGTACCAGACCCCAAGCTCTAAGCCACCCATTTCCATTCTTGTCCAGTCTGTGAGGGGAGTTGCAGGCAAGTTGCAGGCAGAAACAAGACCAACTTTATTTATGATTATGGAACCTTAATAAACAATACTTATAAAACACCTACCACCTGGCAGAGACCCAAGGGATGTCATTTTCTCTTTTCTTCAGTCTAAGGGAAGAATCTGGATGAAATCTGAGTGAGCCGAGTTCTGTGTCATGCTAAGTCTCCATCTCTACATTGCAAATCCAGATGTGGTTCGTCCATTGCGGCTTTTCAAATGTCATACTCAGATTGGTAGCATCAGAAAGTGCTGTATGGGCTCTGATGTAATGGTGAGGACTATTTTCAGTGGAGAGGAATTTAATCTCATTATCACCAGCAGTCTGGTTAGGGCTGATGGCCCTGCCATAGGATTGCAGACCCTATCAACAAGATAGGGTGCATCATTTCTAGGAGATACAAGATTGCCACTGAAAAATTATTTTTAGGAAGTTGCTTTTTCTGTCCAGAACATTCACCTGAAAATAGCTCTGAGCATTGTGGAGGCAGCACGTTGCAGAGTACTGAACTGAAAGCTCAAGCCTAAAGATTTATGGTGCAGATTTTACTTCTTCTGGATTTTGAAATGATACAAAACATGTTGATAACAAATAGCAGCTATAAGAAGGTTGAGAATATGATCCAAATTCAATTAATTCCTTTCCTTTTATCCAGGAAGAATCTAATTATCATGCACCTAAAGGCAGGAGGGAAAAAATTACTGTTTGTCCCCCTCTCAGATGATAGTGGATCATTCTATTGTATTTCTACTCACAAGTGGTTTCCTTTTTTTCTTGCTTGCTAACCGAGTCCTATTTTGTTCAGGCAGCACGTCATGCAAGCAAGTCTTGGCAATCTCATTCCCTTTTGCTACTTATTGGTCTGGGGTGGGCATGAGAGAAAGGCTATCAAAGGAGATGGAAGGGGAAACTTCTAGGGACTTCCTGGGAAGGGGGAGAAGGATAGGGAGAAAAAAGAGCATCAGAAGCAGAAACCCTCTTCCACTGACTCTTCCCTCCTACCTTTGGAGCAGAGCATGAGGATATGTTTCCTGAAGTTGCAGCAGCCATCTTGCCCTGTAAGACCACTGCCTATGGAAATAAAGCCAGCATACGGAAGAGGAAGGTGGAAGTCTGGGTCCTGCATGACACAGTGAACTGCTAAGTCAAACCTTGGGCTCCCTATCTCTGGACTTCTCTACAATTAAAGAACAAAAATCCTAACGGATTAAGCCACTGAAGACTAGGTTTTGGTTATTTGTAGCTAAAAACAATCCTAAGGGATGCACACTCACTGTTTTTTTCCCCACTGTCTTATTTGTTCTCCCCATCTTTCTAAATACCTCCCCCCGCCATTTTCATCTGGGCATATGACCACTTAAATAAATGCTCTATTTCCCAGATTTCCTTACAACTGAGTGTGCCCATGTGACCTAGGAGATATTAGCAGATGTGTCAGGTGGCAGCTGCTGGGAACCATCCTTAAAAAAATTGATGCATGCAATTTGCACCTTGTCTCCGTTTCTTTCTTTATTCTGCTATCTAGAATGAGACTGTAGTGGCTGAAACTTGAACCACGGTCTTGTATGGTGAAAACAAAGGTCTCCATTCTAGGAAGGAAACGTGGCAAGGTGAGAAAACTTGGATTCCTGAGGTCTTTGTAGGGTAGAGCAACCCTAGATTGCCCATCTCCAGGCTTTTACCATGATAGGAAAATAGGCTTCTATCATGGGTAAGCCATGATTATTTTGATACTCTGTTAATGCAGATGAACTTAATCCCATTGATACACTAACTGGGCAGCTACTGAGAGGTCTCTGTGCCTGTCGTGGTCATTGTACCCTGGGGTCTACAGCAGCCTTCGTGCTTCAGGAAGAATAGGGAGAGGTTGATAGTAAGGAAGTGAGCAGATTTTTAAAGTTTTCCTCCAATTACCAAAGGTGATTTTTTTTTTAAAACCAAATCAACAGCTTGTCAGCAGCAGGAATCAATGCTGGAGGAAGGGTGGTCAGCTTGGATGATGAAGAGAAACTCAAAGAGAAGCCTGAAAAGAATTTTTGGCTGATGAGAGAAGAGGCTAGAGAGAAGAAGCCAGAGAGAAAAGAAAGGTATTAAGAAAAAGAAAAGGTGGCATGCTAAAAACAGAAAGTCTAGTGTTTTCTCTCTTGTCTCTTCCTTTAAGGCTCTGAGATTTGAACTGTGGGCATGAGCCGAGGAGGCTCAGGCACTTGGAGATCCAGGAGGTATCAAGGTAACTCTATAAAGGGTGTCCAGGAAATGTGGAAGTGACTGAGTGTGAGCTCAGTGAGCATCTGCCCAAAAATGATGATAATAAGAAATACCCACAATTTCAACGAAGCATGTAAGTGAGGGCATCTATGATTTGGGGTGAGTTTGTTGAAGATAATTTCCACATCCAACTGACTTCCTGTCTGGTATTAGGAAGTAGAGGTATATTGCATTCAACCAATATTTATTGAGCATCAGCTGTGTGCAAGGCATTCACAGAGCATGTTTTAGATGAGGGATCAAATCTTTTCTACAAAGGGCTAGATAGTAAAAACTTTAGGTTTTGTGGGACACGTGGTCTCTGTTGCAGCTGCTTCACTCTTCTATTAAAGTGAGAAAGCAACCATAGCCTTCACTGATCAGCCACAATATGTAACCAAGTGGGCGTGGCTGTGTCTCAATAAAACTTTATTTATGAAAACAAGTGGTAGGCTGGATTGGGCCGGTGGGCCAGCTGTTATTTATCAATCCCTGTTTTAGATACCAAGCACAGTTAGATACTCTAAAATAATCCATGTACAATGTTAAACACCTACAACCGGTCTAACATTGTCCTAGATGTTTCAAAACATTGTCTGTCATTATTCTAATGAGAATAAGAATCCTAGAAGTTTTGTAGACAAAGAGACTGACATTTGGAGGTAGTACATAACACAGCCTCAGGCTCACAGCCAGTAACAATGCTGGGATGTGGACCCAAACCTGTATCTCTAAAATCTGTGCTCATATAAATACATCCCTCTCATATTATTTTCTGCTAATGAAATTCTCTTCTTCTGTGTGCATCGTGCCTGTGAGACTGTCAGCAGACGCACCTGACCACATTTCAGACATTCCCCAAGGACCAGAAGAGAGGAACATGCCAGCAAAGCTCATGAAACAAGGCGCTAACACAAACATTGTCTCATTTAACACATTTCCTGCAGACAGAAAAGTCAGTTTCAAATTGTGGGTGGGAAAGGAAGGGAGAGACAATTGGAGGAAAAAAGACAGGCATGAGGCTCTGAGGAATTCCACAGCAGAATAGCCTAATTATAGTGTCTCCTCTCCTGGGCCTGAGAACCCAGTGGGCAGGAAGTTAAAAATACCAAGCAGGTTACCAAGAACCTACCATGTGCTGACCTCTGCATTAAGGGCTTTCTTTCTGTGATCTTAGTTAATTTCTACAAAATCTCCGTGATGTTGGTACCAGGACCCTTTTTCTCAGTGGTGCCACAGGCTCAGAGAGTTGGGTAGATTAAACAAGGCCACCCAGTTAGTGAGGGACAAAGAGTTAAATGAATGTCTGTCTTACTCCAAAACTCAAGCCCTCTCCCCTGTCCCATGGCTTTCCCAAGCCACTCTTGAGGTATAAGATCAACATGGCTTCTCTGGGAGTGGTTTAATCCAATCGGCTATACTCCACTGATTATAGTGTGTGCATGCACAAGTCCTGGTTCTGCCTGCTTCTTTCCTGCATCAAATCCTGATATTCCATAAAGAACCATATGAAGGTGATTCAACAATCCTGATCTCAATTTCCTTTCTGCAAAAATGAGAATAATAAAGACCCATCTTACAAGGTTGTTGTGGTGATAAGATAGGAAGATACACACAAATACTTTGCACAATGCTTGGTTTATCTCTGGGGGCTCAATAGTTGTTGGTTGAATCTTAAAGTCCATTGAATAGCAGTGAACATTTGGAAAGTGATGTGGTTTATTGGTTGAAGGATTAGACTTACTGCACCAAACAGATATCCTGGCTCTGCCAGTTACTAATATCTGACCTAGAGAAGGTAACCTAATTCACCAAGTCTTGATTTTCTTCTGTGTAAAGTAGAACAAATACAAGTGATTGCATTATAGGGCTCCACAGATTATCAAATAAGAAAATCCAGATAAAGGACTGTGCCCAACAAATTGTAGACGCTCCATAAATGTAGCTACTATTATGTTATGATTATGTTTATTATATATGAGTTCATCTATTAAATTAATAAAGGAGGAAAGGAGGGAAGGAAGGACTGATGCGAAGGGCTGTGGCTCACGATCAAGGGAGGGATTTTCTTGCTTCTCTTTGCATACTCATCCTGATGTAGCGTTAAATTGCATGTACTGCTCAGAGCCAATGGCAGACTGAGAAAGATCAAGGATTGCAGGGGTGGGGTATGGTCTGGGCAGAAGCTCTCTTGAGAGAACAAGTGACAAATTAGTTTTCATTATTTTTATTTTATGTATTTATTTTAAATGTATTTATTAATTCAATAACTATTATTGACCCTTTATTGTATACCAGGCACTGTGCTGGGCTCTCAGGATATACGGATAAACATCACAGACATGGTCTCACCCCTCATGAAGCTTGAAGTCTAGAGGGAGAGTCAAACATTAAAGAAGAAAACCAAATCAGCATATATTAGCAAATTATGACATTTGCTAGGAAAGAAAACAGCTGGATTCTTTTTTGTTTTTTTGAGACGGAGTCTGGCTCTATCGCCCGGGCTGGAGTACAGTGGCCGGATCTCAGCTCACTGCAAGCTCTGCCTCCCGGGTTCACGCCATTCTCCTGCCTCAGCCTCCCGAGTAGCTGGGACTACAGGCGCCCGCCACCTCGCCTGGCTAGTTTTTTTTGTATTTTTAGTAGAGACGAGGTTTCACTGTGTTAGCCAGGATGGTCTCGATCTCCTGACCTCGTGATCCGCCCGTCTCGGCCTCCCAAAGTGCTGGGATTACAGGCTTGAGCCACCGCGCCCGGCGAAAACAGCTGGATTCTATGAGAGAGGCTAACACGAAGGATCATCTTTTGATGGTGAGGAAAGGCCTCTGGGAAGGTCTGAGGAGATGGCACTTATGCTGAGACTGGATAAGAAGGAAATAGCCCCACAAAAGGTAGGAGAGAAGGAGGAATTCCAGGGAGAGGGTACAACAGTGTAGAGACCCTGAAGTCAGAAGGGGTTTGGTGTCACAGGAGAAGAAGGGGCTGGAATGTAAGTAGGGAAAAAGGAGTTTGAAGTGAGGCTGGTGACAGCTGGAGCTGGAGCCCACAGGGATTTGCTGGCCCCATTCGAGTTTTTATTCTGTTCTGAAGCCATTGGAGGATTTAGAGCCAAGGAACGACAGTCTGCATTGAGCTTTGGCAAGGCCATTCTGGCTTTCTTGTCAGAGCACAATAGAAGCCAGAAAACCAGTAAGGATGTGATTTCAAGGATTCAGGTAGGAGGAGGTGGGGGCTAGGCCTAGGGAGATGGCCTTGGAGGTGAAAAGAGGTAAATGAATTTGGGAGCATAAATAGGACATGGTGATGGACTAACTGTGGGAGTGAGAAGGAGAGAGAAACTCAGGGACAAATCCCAGATTCTCACCTGAGCAACTGGTGGATGCTTGGTGAGAGGAATGGGTTATGGGTTTCATTTCAAGCAAATTAAGTTTGAGATAATATGATATATCCAAATGTGTGATATCATCTAGTGAGTGTAGAGCTAGGAAGTGAGGTTTGGGCTGAAAATATACCTTTGAGACTTGTCAGCATTTGCATGATATTTAAAACCACAGGCCACCTCAGTGAGCAGGGCTCCAACTGACACCCTATTCTTATTCTCTCTCTTTTGTGCCAACTGGCCTAGAATTTTAATAGAGCCCTGGCTGCCCTGCTGACCCCAGCATGTTCACGCTGCATCTACAGTAGCCTATGCCAGGGGTTGGTCCCTGGGGCCCACCAGACATCCTCTTCTTCTCTGCAACACTCTTGTGTTAGCAGGGGCAGTCCAACATGATTGGCATCAGAGACTCACACTGTAACACCTTTCTTCTTGGAAAGGCCCCAGGCACTGAGCACAGTCTGTGAAGAAGATTGGAGAGCCAAGAGGTAGAATTAGGCATCTGTGTGGGCTGAGAGCCCAGTGCAGCACATGGAACTTTGTATGCGAAGTTTTCTGGTTTCCCTGGTTCTAGATCTTTGTATCTCGGGTCCTAAGCTCTTTCCAGTTCTGGAAGAGCACAATGTCTTTCGCTAGCTTCTTTTTCTTTTAGAATTGCATGTTCAAGGACCTTTAACAAATACTCAACTCCCTTAACATTTTTTTTTTTTTTTCTAATTTCATCTAAATGTTCACCTAAGCTGTTCATTCTCTTTCTTCCAGAAGTTAGTGAAGCAGAATTATCAGAACCAGGCTCTCTTTTGGATGCAGTTGGTGTTTCTCCAAAGTGCTTATTATCTGTTATGGTTATTGCATGCTGGAACTGAGGTATAAACACTTCTGCTCAGGAGACAGAAGGCAGGTTAGGGGAGGCTATAGGTACCTAACTGGTAGAGTTTGCTGCAGAGTCCTGGAAACAACATTTGGCCTAGGCCCAGACATCTCTAGTTCAATGCCAAGATATGCCTGGTATTAGCTGTATGGCATAGGACATGCCATTTACTGTTCCTTCAGTTTCTGCATCGTAAATAGTGATGGTTTCAGGACTGTTGTTAGATTAGGAGGAATATGGGAAAGTGCTTTGTACACTGTAAACACAGTTACAAATGTAATATGTTTTTCCTGGGCACACTCAGCAATTTGTATAATTAACTCTTTTACATTTCTGTTTCTCCCTGTTGCTCTAGTTTTTTCACATTCAGAGGGCTAGATCAGACAAGCCTACACAGCCAGTAGGGGGTACGAGGAGGCATAGGATTGTGGCAGCTTCTTCTCTCCAAAGATGCCTTGTGTCATTGTGCTTTCAAGGAAAAGCAGTAAAGAATTTTTTTCTTGTTTTTTTTTTTTTTTTCTTAAATGCATATGTTGATATCTACTGGTGCAGATTTTGTGTAACAATAGGCAAATATTAGGATTGTTAAGATGTCAGAGGAGAGAGAAAGATGCAGGGAATAGAGGACAGAGATAAATTTTACAGTTTGTGAAGGTATGCGTGCACACATCTTGTTTGTTTTTCTTTACCCAAACGAATAAATAAGAAAAGCTGCCCACTTCGCTCTCTTATCTACCCTTCCTGCATTCTCACTGGGGTGGAGCTCTGCTGGGGAAGAAAGCGGCCACAACCCCAGGCATTTACTACCTGTTCTCCCCACCTGCTATTTGAGAGGAGTTTTTGAGCTGAAGTTGCATATAGCTGCATTCATTTGGACATGAATGCCTGGGAGTTCATGGGTTTGTCTGCCCCTTTGGCCTGAGAGAGCTGGGCGGAAGCCTCCTTGACGTCTGTGTTGACTCTCTCTGTTTCTCTGGTTTTTCTCTGGCCCAGTTTCCTGTTCACCTCTGTCCTCCGCTGTCTGGTAGGCTTGACTCATAGGAAACCACAGCCAAGTCACCTAGTGGTCTGAGTCACTGACCTTTGGAGCATCTCTTTCTTAAAAAACAATAAAGACAAAAGTAAGTGCCTAAGTAAGTACTGCATTTTGCAATAGATTTCAGCTAAGTATTGCACTAAACGGTTAGTTCTGGGAAGTCCCCACTTGTGACTTATTTTTGGCAACTGTGCTATAAGCAAATCATTTTATCTCCTAGCAACCAACTGCCCTCCTCCCTCCCTCCCTCCCTCCTTTGTATCCACAAGTGTTTGCTGAGAACCCTTTGTGTCCAGGTACTACAGTAGGTTCTGAGCACAAAATGAACACATAGAATGGTCCTCAACAAGCTGCTGATGCCCATAAGAAAGAGGCCTGCACACATGTGTAAACAAGTGTGACAAGTTCGCTGGCAAGGGGCAGCACAGGTGGCATTGAACTCAGCCTTGGAATTGCACTGACCACATGGCTGCATGTGAGCATGCCAGGTGAGGTGAGCAGGAGAGACATTCTAGGCAGCATTGGATGATTCTCTTCCACATTCCTTTGTGGTCAACTGAATTGCTCTCTTCAACTGCAGCTTTCAATGGGGCCACTTGAGGTTGCACAACTCCTTCCAGACACAGGTGAGCTCAACAGAGGGAGGAAATGGACAAGGCACTAGACTGGAAGGAAGGTGGAGGAGAGTGATCCTTAGAGCCCTGACACCAGTCAAGGGAGGCTAATAGCAGTGACCTTCCCCATCAGTGTCATGTGGAATGGACTGCAAAGACCAGGTGATCCGTTGGTGGGGAAGTGCCCCCACAGGCACAATGGGGAACAGTCGATTCAGAAGGGACAATATGCTTGTAGCTGATGCTTTTGGCACCCTGTAAGAAATCCCCTCAGCATACCTATGATTTTTGTCACAGATCTGGTAGAAAGTGCAATGTGGGTTCCCATGACAATGCCCTCTTGAAACATGCAACAGCCTTCCCTGTTTTTTGTTTTTTGTTTTTTGTTTTTTTGTTTTTGCCTCAAAGCCATTTCTGAAGCTGGGAGCCCAGTCAGCCCCCAAGCAAGTGCAACCTGCAAGTATGGAGAGGTAACAACTTAGGAGCCATCTCTAACCAGTGAAGAATGAGAGCTAGTCAACATGTCTAGCCACTCATCTTTTGGAGGGAACATTCTAGAAGGCATTCTGCACACTTGCCAAAGGTCACAGAAGAATTGAGCCCCTATTGCCCATAGCAGCAACCTTAATGATGCACACTCAGTGGCTTTTCATTTTTCCCTGTCTTACTCTCTCCCTTTTCTTTCACTTCTGCTTTTTGGGATCTCCTCCCAAATAAACCACCTGTACCAAGTCCTCGTGTCTAGTCTCAGGCTATGATTTTAAGGGAGCCCGAAATAAGAGAGCAATATTATTAAAATTAAAGTTTTGAAATGAAAAGCATTTGGAGGTCCACTAGCAGTCTCCTTAGAATACCACCTACTACCTTTTGGTATTACCATTTATACCTGAGCCAGAGGAAAGGAGAGTTCCAAAAAAGGCTTTGAAAACCCTCTGACCCACAGGAAATGACTGCCATCTAGTCAGGCTGGGCAAAGGGCTTAGTAATACAGAAAGTGAAAAGGGCCTCATGGGGGCCTTAGCAGGGTGACTCAATTTAGCAGGTGAGAAGGAATTCTAGTTTAACTCAAGGGAAAGCTACTGGATAATATTCTTTTCCCTAGTCATAATGGTTACATTAAAAAAAAATTGCTAGAAAATTTAATAGTTAAGAAAAGATTGGGGAAATGAGACTCTATATGAACTAAAATGCTTATAAATATTGTTACCTTCATAAAACCATGCTGAATTAAGAAAATAACAGAGGAATTTTACAGTTTGAAAATGAAAATAAAAGTTAATAGTCACAGGGCTTCTAGATGGCTGACTTGATTCCTCTGCAAAGAACTGAAACGGTGAGTGGATAATCACACTTAGAATAGATCATCTAAGAGGGTAAGCTGGAATGTAATAGGAAAGCGATAGGAAACACCTAAAGCAAGGAAGGAGAGGAAAGCAAGGCAGCCTGCTTGGCTGAGACTGGGAGTATGGAGAGGCTCTCCAATGCAGGAAAAGGGTAAGTGAGAGATCCCCAGTGGTCTACTTCCCAACACAGACTCCTGCAATCCTAGCCATGGAAGAACCTCTTGACCACCAAGGCTGAAGTGCAAGCTGCTGCACATTTTCACGGGTCCTGAGGAGAGACACTCCCACCTGCCACTGCCACTTGGGGTTGAAATGCATGCTCTGCAGTCACCTGCCTACTGCTTCTGCCACTCAAAACAACCCTTCCCTCCCCAGCAGGGCTGCAGTGAAGCTGCTGCCGCCTGTATTCATCTAAGCATTCCTCCAGGGCCTGAGGATCACCCAACCCCTGCCTACCACAGCCAGCACCTGCATGTGCCACCAGGGACCTGAGGACAGGTCCTCCTGGCCCAGCCTCACCCTCTCCAATGCTCAGGCATGCTTCCTGGGGGCCTGAGGATTACCTAACCCCATCCACCATCATTGATACCTAAGCACTCCTCTAGAGGGCTTGAGGTTGAGCCCACCCAATGTGTCACTACCACCACAGCTGGCACCTACCCACACATGCCACATGTGGGCCTGGGGACTGGCCCACCCATCCTGTTGCAGCCACCTGCAACACCAGTGCAGACTGCTTGGGAGCCAGACAGTTGCTTCACCACTGATACTGCCATTGCCCATGCCATGCTTGCTGTCCAGGGTCTGAAGCCTACTCACCCATCCACCAGGTCCATCATGGCAACTACCAGCACCTGAACAAGTCCCCAAGGGGCCCAAGAATTGACTCACCTGAACCTGTGAACACTGATGCCAGTGTATGCTGCCCTGGGGCCCAAGGACAGGAATGCTCAGCTTGCCACTGCCATTGCTGAAGCCCAAGGACTGATTTACCTGGTGTTTCCATCCTCAGCAAAACTTCACCACAGCCTCCATTAACAACTGCACCCTAAGCCACAAATACCACTGAATGCTGTTTATAGCCAAATAAATCATATGAAGACCACGCTATTGCAGGCACTCAGAATCAAAGCCAAAGTGCCCTACCCAGCTAATACCGTAGACACATCTTCAGAAAAAAGTCCTCCCCTACAAAAGGAAATACAAAAAGTTGATAGAAGTAACTATTACACCAGATGCACAGGTAATGTAAGAACACAAGGGACAGAAAAAAGCAAGGAAATATGACACCTCCAAAGGAACACAAAAACTCTCCAGCAGTAGATTTCAATGAAAACAATTTATGAAATTCTGGAAAAAGAATTCAAAATAATACTATTAAAGAAACTTAGTGAGGTATAAGAAAACACAGGTAAATAATATAAAAAATCAGGAAAGTGATTCAGAATATGAATGAGAAATATATCAAATAGGTAGCTACCATCAAAAAGAACAAAATTTTAGAACTGAAAAATTCATTGAATAAAATGCAAAATACATTTGAAAATTTCAAGAATAGACCAGATCAAACAGGAAAAAAAAGTCAGAACTTAAAGACAGGACTTTTGAAATAACCCAGTCAAACAACAATAAAGAAAAAAGAATGAACAAAGCCTATGTAACACATGGAACACCATGAAGCAACCGAAAACATTTCTGGTTTAGAATTTCTTAGAATTTCATATTGCCTTGCTTTTTCATGTTTTTTGTGTTCCTACATTTTTGTCTGTGCATCTGGTATAACAGTTACTTCTTCCAATGTTTTGAATTTGCTTTTGTAGGGAAGAACTTTTTTCTGAAGATGTATCTATGATGTTGATTGGGTAGGGCTCTTTGGCTTTGATTCTGGGTACATGCAATAGTGTAATCTTCATATGATTTCTTTGGTTATAAACAGAAGGCAAAAAGGAAATGAAAGGAATGGAAGACATATTTGACAAAATAATAACTGAAAACTTCCCAAGTATAGCAAGAGATTTAAATATTGAGATACAGGAAACTCAGAGATCCTCAAATAGATACAATTCAAGAAGATCTTCATGGCACATTATAGTCAAACTATCAAGGGTCAAAGACAAACAGAATATTCTCGAAACAGCAAGAGGAAAGCATCTAGTCACTTATAAGGAACTTGCTTCAGACTAACAGCAGATTCTCAGCAGAAATCTTACAGGACAGGAAATAGTAAAATGATATATTCAAAGTGCCAAAAGAAAAAAAACCTGCCAGTCAAAGGTACTATACCTGGGAAACTTATTCTTCATAAATGAGAGAGAAATAAAGTCTTTCCTGACAAGCAAAAGCTGAGGGAACTTATCATCACTAGACAAGCCCTAAAAGAAATGCTTAAGGGAGTCCTACACCTGGAAGTCAAAGGATAATACCTACCATCAGGAAAATAATGAAAGTATAAAACCCACTAGTAGAACAAATTCACAAATAAAGAGAAAGAATTCAATTGCTACCACTACAGAAAACCACAAAATCACAAGGATAAACAATAAGTAAAAAGAATAAAGATATATAAAGCAATCAGAAATCAATTAATAAAATGATAGGAATAACCCATCACATATCAAAAATAGCCTTGAATATAAATAGATGATACACTTAAAAGATATACACTGACTGAATGGATTAAAAAATGACCCAACTATATGCTGCCTATATGAAACTCACCTCACCTGTAAAAACACATCAAGTCTGAAAGTAAAGGAATGGAACAAAGATATTCCATGCAAATAGAAACCAAAAGTAAACAGGAATAGCTATTCTTACATCAGACAACAGACTTTAGGTCAAAAGCAATGAAAAGAAACAAAGAAGTCTATTATATAATAATAAAGGGATCAATTTAAAATACAGACACACCCAGCAATGGAGCACTCAGATATATAAAGCAAATATCATTAGATCTAAGGGGACAGACAGACTCTGATATAACAATAATAGGGACTTCAACACCCGACTCTCAGCATCAGATAGATCATCTAGACAGAAAATTAACAAATATACATTGAATTGAAACTGCACATTAGACTAAACGGATGTAACAGACATTTATAAAACATTTCCTCTAACAACTACAAAATACATATTCTTCTCATTAGCACGTGGAACATTCTTCAGGATAGACCTTATGTTAGGCCACAAAACAGGTCTCCACAAATAAAAAGATAAAATCATATAAGTATTTTCTCAGACCACAGTGGAATGCAACTAGAAATCAACAGCAAGAGGAACTTTGAAACAATACAAATACCTGCAAATTAAACAACACACTCCTAAATTATCACTTGATCAGGGAAGAAATTAAGGAGGAAAAGTTTTAAAATTCTGGAAATAAATGAAAATTGAAACATAGTAAACCAAAACCTATGGGATACAGAAAAAATAGTGCTAGGAGGGAAGTTTATAGCAATAAACAACTACATCAAAAAAGTAAAAAGATTTCAAATAATCTAATTATGGACCTCAGGAAACTAAAAGGCAAGGACAAATGAAATCCCAAAGTAGCAGAAGTGAAGAAATAATAAAGATCATAGCAGAATTAGAATTAGAGACTAAAAAATAATGCAAAGAATCAATGAAATGAAAAATTGGTTTTGCCTGGGTGCAGTGGCTCACACCTGTAATCCTAGCACTTTGGGAGGGCAAGGCGGGAGGATTGCTTAAGCCCAGGAGTTCAAGACGAGTCTGAGCGACATGACAAAACCCCATCTCTACCAAAAATACAAAAACTTAGTGCATGTCTGTGGTCCCAGCTACTTGGGAGACTGAGGTGAGAGAATCGCTTGAGCCCAGGAGGCAGAGTTGCAGTGAATCGAGATTGTGCCACTGCACTCCAGCCTGGGTGGCAGAGTGAGACCCTGTCTCAAAATAAATAAATAAATAATAAAAAATAAAAGTTGACTCTTTGAAAAGATAAATTTTATAAACCACTAACTAGACTAACCAAGAAAAAAAAAAAAAAGAGAGAAGATCCAAATAAGCAAAATCAGAAATAAAAAAGAAAACATCAGAAATGATACCACAGAAATACAAAAGATCAAAGGAAACTCTTATGAACAACTGTACACTAACAAACTGGAAAATCTAGAGTAAACGAATAAAGTTCTGGACACATACAACCTACCAGGGTTGAATCAGGAAAAATAGAAAAACAGAACAAACCAGTAATGAGTAATGAGATTGAAACAGTAAAAAAAAGTCAACCAACAAAGAAAAGTCCAGGACAGAATGGCTTCATTGCTGAATTCTATTAGCTTTAAAAAGAAGAACTAACAACAATTCTCCTCAAACTATTCCAGAAAAACTAAAGAGGAAGAAATTCTTCCTAATTCATTCTATAAGACCAGCATCACCCTGGTACCAAAACTGGACAAAGACTCAACAAAAAAAGAAAACTACAGGTTAATATCCCTGATGAACATATATGCAAGAATTCTCAACAAAATACCAGCAGTCCAAGTTTAATAGCACATTAAAAAGATCATTCAGCCAGGTGTGGTGGCTCACGCCTGTAATCTCAGCACTTTGGGAAGCTGAGGTGGGTGGATCACCTGAAGTCAGGCGTTTGAGACCAGCCTGACCAACATGATGAAACTCCCATCTCTACTAAAAAATACAAAATTTAGCCAGGCGTGATGGCACAGGCCTGTAAGCCCAGCTACTTGGGAGGCTGAGGCAGGAGAAGTGCTTGAACCTGGGAGGCAGAGGTTGCAGTGGGCTGAGATCGTGCCATTGCACTCTGGGCTGGGGGACAAGACTCATCTCAAAAAACAAACAAAAAAATCATTCACTATGATCAAATGGGATTTATTCCAGGGAAGCAAAGATTCAACATACACAAATCAATAAACATGATACATCACATCAGCAGAATAAAGGACAAAAACCATATAGTCATCTCAATAGATGCAGGAAAAGCAGTTAATAAAATTCAACATCACTTCATGATTTTAAAAACTCTCAAAAAACAAGACATAGAAGGAACTTACTTCAACACAATTAGGACCATATATGACAAACCCACAGCTAATATCATACTGGATGGGGAAAAACTGAGTCTTTCCTCTAAGAACTAGAAAAAAATAGGATGCTCATTTTCACTGCTACTATTCAACACGGTACTGGAAGTCCTAGCCAGAGCAATTGGGCAAGAGAAAGAAGTACCAGGCATCCATGTTGGAAGAGAGGGAGTCAAAGTATCCCTCTCTGCAGATGACATAATCTCATTTCTAGAAAACCCTAATGATTCCACCAAAAAACTCTTAGAACTGAGCAATAAATTCAGTAAAGCTGCAGAATACAAAATCAACATACTTTCAGCTAGCCAAAAGAAATCAAGAAGGCAATCCCATTTACAATAGCTACAAACAAACAAACAAACAAACAAAACAAAAAACAAAACAAAACAAAATAAAACAAAACAAAAATAAATTTAGCCAGGGAGGTGAAAGAACTCCACAAGAAAAACCACAAAACACTGATGAAATAAATTAAAGACGACACAGACAAATGGCCAAATGGCAAGATATTCCATGCTCGTGGATTGGAAGAATCAATATTATTAAAATAACCATACTTCCAAAAGCAATCTACAGATTTAATGCAATCCGTAGGAAAATACCAATGGCATTCTTCACAGAAATAGAAAAAACAATCCTAAAATTCATATGGAACCAAAAGAAGCCCAAAAAGTCAAAGCAATTCTGAGCAAAAAGAAAAAAGCTGGAGGCACCACACTACCTGACTTCAAAATATATTACAAGGCTGTAGTAGTCAAAATGGCATGGTATTGGTAATAAAAGCAGACACATAGACCAATGGAATAGAATAGAGAATGTAGAAATAAATCCTCATATTTACAGCCAACTCATTTTAGACAAAGATGCCAAGAACTTGCATGGGGGAAAGGACAGTCTCTTTAGTACAGGGTGCTGGGAAAATTGGATAGTCATATGCGGAAGAATGAAACTGGGCCCTCATCTCTCACCATACACAAAAGTCAACTCAAGATAGATTAAAGACATAAATGTAAGACTCGAAAGTATGAAACTACTAGAAGAAAACATAAAAAACACTTTAGGATGTTGGTCTAGGCAAAGATTTTATGGCTAAGACCTCAAAAGCACGACAACAAAAACAAAAATAGACAAATGGGATTTAATTAAACTAAAAACTTCTGCACAACAAAAGAAACAATCAACAGAGTGAAGAGAAAACCTGTTGAATGGGAGAACATGTCTGCAAACTCTTCATCTGACAAGGAACTAATATCCATAATATACAAGGAATGCAAACAACTTAACAACAGAAAAAACAAATAATCCCATTAAGAAGTGGGCAAAAGACATGGATAGACATTTCTCAAAACAGCACATACAAATGGTCAACAGGTCTATGAAAAAGTGCTCAACATCACTATCAACAGTGAAATGCAAATCAAAACCTCAATGAAATATCATTTAACCTCAGTCAGAATGGCTATTATCCCAAGACAAAAAAATAACAGATGCTGGTGTAGATGTAGAGAATAGCGAACTCATACACTGCTGGTGGTAATGTAAATTAATACAGCCACCATGGAAAACAGAAAATAGAACTACCATTTGATTCAGTAATCCCTACTACTAGAAATTTCTTCAAAGGAAAAAAATCAGTATATCAAAACGGTATCTACAAGTTCATGCAACAAGCAGTACTATTCACAATGCCAAAGATGTGAAATCAATTGAAGTATCCATCAATGAATGAATGAATGAAGAAAAGGTGGTATATATACACGATGAAATACTAGTTGGCCATAAAAAAGAATGATCTTATGTCATTTGCAACAACATGGATGGAACTGCAGGTCACTATGTTAAGTGAAATAAGCCATGAACAGAAAGATAAATATTGCATGTTCTCACTAATATGTGGGAGCTAAAAAATGTTGATCTTACGGAGGCAGAGTAGAATGATAGACATTAGAGGCTGGGAAGGATGTATGGGTGGGGTTTGGGAGGTGAGTTTGCTTAATGGATAGAAACATACAGTAAGATTGAACAAATAAGTCTTAATGTTCAATAGCAGAGTAGGATGACTGTAGTTAACAACAATGTATTAAGTATTTCAAAATAACTAGAAGAGAGGACTTGAAATATTTTCAACACATAAAAATGATCAACACTCGATGTGACAGATACCCCAAATATTTTAACTGGATCATTACACATTCTATGCATATAACAAAGTATCACATGTACCCCATAAATATGTATCAATTAAAAAGTTAATAGACAATTTTTTATGTCTTTGCTCACAAGATAATGTTTTAAAGTAATGAAGGGGTGATACGGGAAGAAGAAAGATTAAAACAATCTCAGGATCCCTTCTCCTCTAAGTAAGTTTCGAAACACCACATATGGGGAGAGACTCATGTATTTGGTAAAGTGTGGTAATTCCCACCCAAATATTTCAGGACACTCTTAGTTTCTTTTAATTTTACTTTTATCATTATAAGATCAGCTAACACAGTGAGAGTGCTCTGTGTGCCAGAAACCAGGCTAGATGCCTATAGTATTTGCATATTTTGTGAGTCATTTATAGCACAATAGTTTTGTAAGGTAGTTCACAGCATCCACAGTCTTATAGATGAGAAAACTGAGGCTCCATTAAGCATGCACTGTGATCTAATTTAATTTTAAAACCTTGAAAGGCTTTTCATATAGATATATTTATACATTGAAAAAAAAACTTGTCAGACCACATAAATTGATTTTTAGTTAAAAAACATGATCATTTAAAAAGTATTTGGGTAAATGCTGTTTAAAAACACTTCAAGCAATTTTGCCTTTGGAAAAGGGAATTTATTTTCAGAAAGAAAACAATTCTTTTCTTTAAGAAAATGCTTGAATAGCCCTTTTGGTTATAAATGAGCTCCCCGGCCCTTTTCAAGACAAAAGGAGAGAAATTATTCAGCCTCAGTAATTTAATATTGGAGTTTTTGGATTCTCCCTAGTGATCTCAGTAGTCAGGAATTGGGGTGCCAGTCTGTAAAATATACCCAAGGCAGTCATGGTCAGCTTTGTTACTCTTTGGTCTTGTGCAGTATTTCCCCTTTGTTATCTGCAAACATTTAGGGAATCTCCTTATCTATAAAGCCCTGTATTAGTGGTATTTGTAGGGGAGGAAGGGGGAAGCAGCTACATTGATGTCTGGGGCAAAAAAAAAAAAAAAAAAAAGAAATGGGAGGAGAGCACAACAGCCAGTAGGAACAGAGATGAGATAGAAGTCACTAAGCAAAAGCTAGAAGCAGCTTAGAGAGAGAGGAGACATCTCTAATTCTTCACCTTTAGAAATATTTAGAAAGGGGCTTAATGTCTTGCAGAATTAGTCTGAATGAGATTTCAGTTTTGCTTGCTTATTCCCCACCCCCTGCCCAGATATTATAAGAAATGGAAACTTAGTGAGTTCAGAAAGGTTACAAAGGGAATATGAGGCATTAACATATGATATTGGACTGAACCAATGTCCTCAGAAAGGAAAATAAATGATGATTTTGTAGGAACTTCCCAAACTCACTATTCTTTTACACCAATGAAAAGCCCACTAATTAGGTAAGTGACAACTGAAATTTGATTTTATTTCTTTTCTTATTCATCACCCTTGTTCAGTAAATGTGAAACATGATGACTCAATAAATTATACCATCTGCAAAGTAGTGAAATAGTAGGTCCCCAGCTCTCATACCCCTACATAAACAATAATCTGATGATCATCCATGGACAAAAGTGCCTTTGTAGGAGCCTTAGGATCCAGGTAGGAGGTTGCAAAACACTGGTGGACATCAAAACCCAGGAGGGCCGCTTTGAAAAGGCAGGCCTGTGACCCAGTGGCTGTGGTATGGTCCTGGCTGGGGACCTGGAATCTTTCATGCCCTCTTACAGACTTGGCTCCTGCCCCACTTAGCTGCAATTTTGCCACCAGCGCCATCCTGCAAGGGACCTGAGAGGAGCCATACCCAACAGCAACTCTGGTAACAACCATAAAAAATAGAAAAATTCACAAATACATGAAAAATAAACACTGCACTTTTGAACAACCTTTGGGTTGAAGAAGAAATCAAAAGGGAATTTAAAAAATACCTCAAGACAAACAAAAATGGAAACACAACATACCAGAATTTATGACATAGAGTAGTAAGAAGGAAATTTATAGTAATAAATGTTTATATTAAAAAGAGCTAGATGCAGTGGTTCACACCTATAATTTCTGCATTTTGGGAGGGCAAAGTGGGAGGATCACTTGGGCTCAGGAGTTTGAAATCAGCCTGGGAAACATAGTGAGACCTTATCTCTATTAAAAAAAAAAAAAAATAGCCAGTTGTAGTGACATGTGCCCATAATCCCAGCCACTAGTGGGACTGAGGCAGGAAAATCGCTTGGACCCAGAAGATCAAGGCTGCAGTGAGCCATGATTGCACTTGCACTCCAGCCTGAGCAATAGAGTGAGACTCTGTCAAAAAAGAAAAAAAAGAAAAAAAAAGGAAATATCTCAAATAAACAACATACCTTTATATTTTAAGAAACTAGGAGTAGGCCAGGCACAGTGGCTTATGCCTGTAATCTCAGCACTTTGGGAGGCCAAAGCAGGTGAACCACTTGAGCCCAGGCATTCAAGATCAGCCTGAGCAACATGGTAAAACACCATCTCCACAAAAAATACAAAAATTAGCCAGGCATGGTGATGTGCACCTGTAGTCCTAACTGCTTGGGAGGCTGAGGTTGGAGGATCACCTGAGCCCAGGTAGGACGAGGCTGCAGTGAGCCTTGATCATGCTACTGCACTTAGATATGATCATGCTACTGCACTCCAGCCTGAGAACCCATCTCAACAACAACAGAAATACTGTTAGAACTAATAAATGAATTCAAAGTTGCAAAAACAAAAGCAGCATACAAAAATCAGTGAGTTATCTATATATAAACAATGAATTATCTGAAAGGAAATTAAGAAAACAATCCCACTGACAATAGCAAAAAAAGAATAAAGTAAGTACTCAGGAATAAAATTAACAAAAGAGGTGAAAGACATACAGTGAATTTTTAAATCATTGATGAAGGAAAATAAGGAAGACACCAATAATTGGGAAGACATTCATATTTATGGTTGGAAGAATTAATATTGCTAAAATGTCAATACTACCCAAAGTGATCAATACTACCCAAAGTGATCTAAAGATTCAATGCAGTCATTATCAAAATTCCAATGGTGTTCTTTATAGAAGTAGAAAGAAGTCATCCTAAAATTCATATGAAACCACAGAAGAGCTTGAATAGTCAAAGCAATCTTGAGCAAGAACAAAGCTGGAGACATTATGCTTTCTGTTTTCAAAATACAGTACAAAGCTATATTAATCAAAACAGTATGGCATTGGCATAAAAACAGACCAATGGAACAGTTAGAAAGCCCAGACATAAAACCACACAAATATGGTCAACAGATCTTCAACAAATATGCCAAGAATATACAATGGGGAAAGAATAGTCTTCTCAATAAATGGTGCAAAAGAGCAAAAAGAATAAAATTAGAACCTTTCCTCACACCATATATTAAAATCAACTCAAAATGGATTAAAAACTTAAACATAAGATCTGAAACCATAGAACAACTACAAGAAAACATACAGAAAATCTTTATAGCATTTGTCCGAGCAATGATTTTTTGGGATATGACACTGAAAGCACAGGCTACAAAAGCAAAAGTAGGCAAATGAGATTACATCAAACTAAAAAGCTTCTTTACAGCAAAAGTAATAATTAGCAGAGTGAAAAGGTAACCTACAGAATGGGAGAAAATATTTGCAAACTATGTTAATATACAAAGTATACTAAAAGAACTCAAGAACAAAAAGCGAAATAACCTGATCAGAACACGGGTAAAAAACCTGAATAGACATTTCTTAAAAGAAGACATACAAAACGTAACAGGTATATGAAAAGGTCATTAACATCACTAATCATCAGAGAAATGCACATCAAAACCACATTGAGATATTACTTCACGCTTGTTAGAATGGCTGTTATCAAAAAGACAAAAGGTAAGTGTTAATGAAGATGTGGAGAAAAAGAAACATTTGTACATTGTTCTGGAAGTGTAAATTGGTATGGCCATTGTGGAAAAGAGTACGGAGGTTCCTCAAAAAATTAAGAATAGAACTCTCATGGGATCCAGTAATCTCACTTCTGGGTATATATATCAAAAGGAAATAAAAACAGTATGTCAAAGGAGATACCTGTACTCCTATGTTCATTGTAGCATTATTCCCAGTAGCCAAGATATGGAAACAACCTAAATGTCTGTTAATGGGTGAATGAATAAAGAAAAAAAACATATTTTAAGACCACAATAGACACCACAATAGAATATAATTATATTATAAATATAAAATATTCTATTATATAATATATATTATGTAAGTATATCTTACATGTAATTATTATATAATATAATTATATACAAGTGCAATTATATATAATTAATTACTAATATAAATAATATATTAATATATAAATATAATTAATATATTATATTAATCTAGTATATATAAATACATAAATATATAATGAAATATGGGGGAGCGGAGCAAGATGGCCGAATAGGAACAGCTCCAGTCTCCAACTCCCAGCGCGAGCGACACAGAAGACCGGTGATTTCTGCATTTTCAACTGAGGTACTGGGGACATCTCACTAGGGAGTGCCGGACAATCGATGCTGGTCAGCTGCTGCAGCCCGACCAGCGAGAGCTGAAGCAAGGCGAGGCATTGCCTCACCTGGGAAGGGCAAGGGGGAAGGGAGTCCCTTTTCCTAGCCAGGGGAACTGAGACACACAACACCTGGAAAATCAGGTGACTCCCACACCGATACTGCACTTTAAGCAAACGGGCACACCAGGAAAATATATCCCACACCTGGCCGGGAGGGTCCCACGGCCACGGAGCCTCCCTCATTGCTAGCACAGCAGTCTGCGATCTAACTGCAAGGGAGCAGCGAGGCTGGGGGAGGGGCGCCCACCATTGCTGAGGCTTAAGTACGTAAACAAAGCCACTGGGAAGCTCAAACTGGGTGGAGCTCATGGCAGCTCAAGGAAACCTGCCTGTCTCTGTAGACTCCACCTCTGGGGACAGGGCACAGTTAACAACAACAACAACAAAAGCAGCAGGAACCTCTGCAGACGCAAACGACTCTGTCTGACAGCTTTGAAGAGAGCAGTGGATCTCCCAACACCGAGGTTGAGATCTGAGAAGGGACAGACTGCCTGCTCAAGTAGGTCCCTGACCCCTGAGTAGCCTACCTGGGAGACATCCCCCACTAGGGGCAGTCTGACACCCCACACCTCACAGGGTGGAGTACACCCCTGAGAGGAAGCTTCCAAAGTAAGAATCAGACAGGTACACTCACTGTTCAGCAATATGCTATCTTCTGCAACCTCTGCTGCTGATACCCAGACAAACAGGGTCTGGAGTGGACCTCAAGCAATCTCCAACAGACCTACAGCTGAGGGTCCTGACTGTTAGAAGGAAAACTATCAAACAGGAAGGACACCTATACCAAAACCCCATCAGTACGTCACCATCATCAAAGACCAGAGGCAGATAAAACCACAAAGATGGGGAAAAAGCAGGGCAGAAAGGCTGGAAATTCAAAAAATAAGAGCGCATCACCCCCTGCAAAGGAGCGCAGCCCATCGCCAGCAACGGATCAAAGCTGGTCAGAGAATGACTTTGATGAGATGAGAGAAGAAGGCTTCAGTCCATCAAACTTCTCAGAGCTAAAGGAGGAATTACGTACCCAGCACAAAGAAACTAAAAATCTTGAAAAAAGAGTGGAAGAATTGACAGCTAAAATAATTAATGCACAGAAGGTCATAAACGAAATGACAGGATGAAAACCATGACACGAGAAATAAGTGACAAATGCACAAGCTTCAGTAACCGACTCGATCAACTGGAAGAAAGAGTATCAGTGATTGAGGATCAAATGAATGAAATGAAGCGAGAAGAGAAACCAAAAGAAAAAAGAAGAAAAAGAAATGAACAAAGCCTGCAAGAAGTATGGGATTATGTAAAAAGACCAAATCTATGTCTGATTGGGGTGCCTGAAAGTGAGGGGGAAAATGGAACCAAGTTGGAAAACACTCTTCAGGATATCATCCAGGAGAACTTCCCCAACCTAGTAGGGCAGGCCAACATTCAAATTCAGGAAATACAGAGAACGCCACAAAGATACTCCTCGAGAAGAGCAGCTCCAAGACACATAATTGCCAGATTCACCAAAGTTGAAATGAAGGAAAGAATCTTAAGGGCAGCCAGAGAGAAAGGTTGGGTTACCCACAAAGGGAAGCCCATCAGACTAACAGCAGATCTCTCAGCAGAAACTCTCCAAGCCAGAAGAGAGTGGGGGCCAATATTCAACATTCTTAAAGAAAAGAATTTTAAACCCAGAATTTCATATCCAGCCAAACTAAGTTTCATCAGTGAAGGAGAAATAAAATCCTTTACAGATAAGCAAATGCTTAGAGATTTTGTCACTACCAGGCCTGCCTTACAAGAGACCCTGAAGGAAGCCCTAAACATGGAAAGGAACAACCGGTACCAGCCATTGGAAAAACACGCCAAAATGTAAAGACCTTTGAGGCTAGGAAGAAACTGCATCAACTAAAGAGCAAAATAACCAGTTAATATCATAATGGCAGGATCAAGTTCACACATAACAATATTAACCTTAAATGTAAATGAACTAAATGCTCCAATTAAAAGACACCGACTGCAAACTGGATAAAGAGTCAAGACCCATCAGTCTGCTGTATTCAGGACACCCATCTCACATGCAGAGACATACATAGGCTCAAAATAAAGGGATGGAGGAAGATCTACCAAGCAAATGGAGAACAAAAAAAAGCAGGGGTTGCAATGCTAGTCTCTGATAAAACAGACTTTAAACCATCAAAGATCAAAAGAGACAAAGAAGGCCATTACATAATGGTAAAGGGATCAATTCAACAGGAAGAGCTAACTCTCCTAAATATATATGCACCCAATACAGGAGCACCCAGATTCATAAAGCAAGTCCTTAGAGACCTACAAAGAGACTTAGACTCCCATACAATAATAATGGGAGACTTCAACACTCCACTGTCAACATTAGACAGATTAGCGAGACAGAAAGTTAACAAGGATATCCAGGAATTGAACTCATCTCTACACCAAGCAGACCTAATAGACATCTATAGAACTCTCCACCCCAAATCAACAGAATATACATTCTTCTCAGCACCACATCGCACTTATTCCAAAATTGACCACATAATTGGAAGTAAAGCACTCCTCAGCAAATGCAAAAGAACAGAAATTATAACAAACTGTCTCTCAGACCACAGTGCAATCAAACTAGAACTCAGGACTAAGAAACTCAATCAAAACCGCTCAACTACATGGAAACTGAACAACCTGCTCCTGAATGACTACTGGGTACATAACGAAATGAAGGCAGAAATAAAGATGTTCTTTGAAACCAATGAGAACAAAGATACAACATACCAGAATCTCTGGGACACATTTAAAGCAGTGTGTAGAGGGAAATTTATAGCACTAAATGCCCACAAGGGAAAGCAGGAAAGATCTAAAATTGACACTCTAACATCACAATTAAAAGAACTGGAGAGGCAAGAGCAAACACATGCAAAAGCTAGCAGAAGGCAAGAAATAACTAAGATCAGAGCAGAACTGAAGGAGATAGAGACACAAAAAACCCTCCAAAAAATCAATGAATCCAGGAGTTGGTTTTTTGAAAAGATCAACAAAATTGACAGACCGCTAGCAAGACGAATAAAGAAGAAAAGAGAGAGGAATCAAATAGATGCAATAAAAAATGATAAAGGGGATATCACCACCGACCCCACAGAAATACAAACTACCATCAGAGAATACTATAAACACCTCTATGCAAATCAACTAGAAAATCTAGAAGAAATGGATAATTTCCTGGACACTTACACTCATCCAAGACTAAACCAGGAAGAAGTCGAATCCCTGAATAGACCAATAGCAGGCTCTGAAATTGAGGCAATAATTAATAGGCTACCAACCAAAAAAAGTCCAGGACCAGATGGATTCACAGCTGAATTCTACCAGAGGTACAAGGAGGAGCTGGTACCATTCCTTCTGAAACTATTCCAATCAATAGAAAAAGAGGGAATCCTCCCTAACTCATTTTATGAGGCCAACATCATCCTGATACCAAAGCCTGGCAGAGACACAACAAAAAAAGAGAATTTTAGACCAATATCCCTGATGAACATCGATGCAAAAATTCTCAATAAAATACTAGCAAATCGGATTCAGCAGCACATCAAAAAGCTTATCCACCATGATGAAGTGGGCTTCATCCCAGGGATGCAAGGCTGGTTCAACATTTGCAAATCAATAAACGTAATCCAGCATATAAACAGAACCAAAGACAAGAACCACATGATTGTCTCAATAGATGCAGAAAAGGCTTTTGACAAAATTCAACAGCCCTTCATGCTAAAAACGCTCAATAAATTCGGTATTGATGGAACGTACCTCAAAATAATAAGAGCTATTTATGACAAACCCACAGCTAATATCATACTGAATGGGCAAAAACTGGAAAAATTCCCTTTGAAAACTGGCACAAGACAGGGATGCCCTCTCTCACCACTCCTATTCAACATAGTGTTGGAAGTTCTGGCTAGGGCAATCAGGCAAGAGAAAGAAATCAAGGATATTCAGTTAGGAAAAGAAGAAGTCAAATTGTCCCTGTTTGCAGATGACATGATTGTATATTTAGAAAACCCCATTGTCTCAGCCCAAAATCTCCTTAAGCTGATAAGCAACTTCAGCAAATTCTCAGGATACAAAATTAATGTGCAAAAATCACAAGCATTCCTATACACCAGTAACAGACAAACAGAGAGCCAAATCATGAATGAACTTCCATTCACAATTGCTTCAAAGAGAATAAAATACCTAGGAATCCAACTTACAAGGGATGTAAAGGACCTCTTCAAGGAGAACTACAAACCACTGCTCAGTGAAATAAAAGAGGACACAAACAAATGGAAGAACATACCATGCTCATGGATAGGAAGAATCAATATCGTGAAAATGGCCATACTGCCCAAGGTTATTTATAGATTCAATGCCATCCCCATCAAGCTACCAATGAGTTTCTTCACAGAATTGGAAAAAAAACTGCTTTAAAGTTCATATGGAACCAAAAAAGAGCCCGCATTGCCAAGACAATCCTAAGTCAAAAGGACAAAGCTGGAGGCATCACGCTACCTGACTTCAAACTATACTACAAGGCTACAGTAACCAAAACAGCATGGTACTGGTACCAAAACAGAGATATAGACCAATGCAACAGAACAGAGTCCTCATAAATAATACCACACATCTACAGCCATCTGATTTTGACAAACCTGAGAGAAACAAGAAATGGGGAAAGGATTCCCTATTTAATAAATGATGCTGGGAAAAGTGGCTAGCCATAAGTAGAAAGCTGAAACTGGATCCTTTCCTTACTCCTTATACGAAGATTAATTCAAGATGGATTAGAGACTTAAATGTTAGACCTAATATCATAAAAACCCTAGAAGAAAACCTAGGTAACACCATTCAGGACATAGGCATGGGCAAGGACTTCATGTCTAAAACACCAAAAGCAACGGCAGCAAAAGCAAAAATTGACAAATGGGATCTAATTAAACTAAAGAGCTTCCGCACAGCAAAAGAAACTACCATCAGAGTGAACAGGCAACCTACAGAATGGGAGAAAATTTTTGCAATCTACTCATCTGACAAAGGGCTAATATCCAGAATCTACAAAGAACTCAAACAAATATACAAGAAAAAAACAAACAACCCCATCAAAAAGTGGGCAAAGGATATGAACAGACACTTCTCAAAAGAAGACATTCATACAGCCAACAGACACATGAAAAAATGCTCATCATCACTCGCCATCAGAGAAATGCAAATCAAAACCACAATGAGATACCATCTCACACCAGTTAGAAAGGCAATCATTAAAAAGTCAGGAAACAACAGGTGCTGGAGAGGATGTGGAATAGGAACACTTTTACACTGTTGGTGGGATTGTAAACTAGTTCAACCATTATGGAAAACAGTATGGCAATTCCTCAAGGATCTAGAACTAGATGTACCATATGACCCAGCCATCCCACTACTGGGTATATACCCAAAGGATTATAAATCATGCTGCTATAAAGACACATGCACACGTATGTTTATTGCAGCACTATTCACAATAGCAAAGACTTGGAATCAACCCAAATGTCCCTCTGTGATAGACTGGATTAAGAAAATGTGGCACATGTACACCATGGAATACTATGCAGCCATGAGAAAGGATGAGTTTGCGTCCTTTGTAGGGACATGGATGCAGCCTGAAACCATCATTCTTAGCAAACTATCACAAGAACAGAAAACCAAACACCGAATGTTCTCACTCATAGGTGGGAACTGAACAATGAGATCACTTGGACTGGAGAAGGGGAACATCACACACTGGGGCCTCTCATGGGGAGGGGGGAGAGGGGAGGGATTGCATTGGGAGTTATACCTGATATAAATGATGAATTGATGGGTGCTGACGAGTTGATGGGTGCAGCACACCAACATGACACAAGTATACATATGTAACAAACCTGCACATTATGCACATGTACCCTAGAACTTAATGTATAATTAAAAAAAAAAAATTAAAAAAAAAAAAGAAAATGTGGTACACATGCACCATAAAATACTATGCAGCCATTAAGAAAGCACAAGATCATGTCCTTTATAGCAACATGGATGCAGCTGGAGGCCATTATCCAAAGTGAATTAACACAGGAACAGAAAACAAAATACCACACGTTCTCGCTTATAAGTAGAAGCTAAACATTGAGTACATGTGGACACAAAGTTGGAAACAACAGACACAGAGGCCTACTTGAGGGTGGAGGTTGGGAGAGGGGTGAGGGTCAAAAAACTACTTATCAGGTACTATGCTCACTAGCTGGGTAATGAAATTATTTGTACAGCAAACCCCAGCAACACGTAATTTACCCATGTAACAAACCTGCACATGTACCCCCTGAACCTAAAATAAAAGTTGAAAAAGAGAGAAAAAAAAAAAAATATATATATATATATAATGAAATATTATTCAGCCTTAAAAAAAGAAGAAAATCCTGCCATTTGTAACAACATGGATGAACTTGGAGGATATTAAGCTAATGAAATAAGCTAGACACAGAAAGAAAAATAGTGTGTTATCTCACTTATACAAGAATGAAAAAGAGTCAAACCACGGAAGCACAGAGAATGGTGGTTTCTAGGGGTTGGAGGGTGGGAGAAATGAGATGTTGGTCAGAGTATGTAGTCCTAATTATGCAAGATAAATATGTTCTGAATAACTAATGTATAGCATGGTGATTGTGGTTAGCAATGCTGTACTGTATACTTCACATTTGTTAAGGTGGATCTTAAGTGTTCTTACCATACACACGAATGGCAACTGTTTGAGGTGATAGATATGTTAATTAACTGAATTGTGGTGATTATTTCACGACATATAGGTATATAAAATCATCAAGTTGTACATCATGAATATGTGCAATTTTCATTTGTTAAACCTCAGTAAAGCTATACATAAATAAATACACAATAAATTAAACCTAAATTATTAGTAAATTGTATTCTAGATTTTTCAGGCCTGTTTATACAATTTATTAAAATTACTTGCAAGTGTGCAGTGTGAAACAAACAGCCCTTGAAGCTGCTTATTCAATGTTACTTTAAATCCTTATTTGGGGTGGCTTCCAAGATGGCTGAATAGGAAGAGCTCTGGTCTGCAGCTCACAGTGAGATCTATGCAGAAGATGGGTGATTTCTGCATTTCCAATTGAGGTACCTGGTTCATCTCACTGGAACTGATTGGAGAGTGGGAAGGCATGCCGAAGCAGGGTGGGGTGTTGCCTCACCCAGGAAGCACAAGGGGTTGGGGAATTTCCCTTTCCTAGCCAAGGGAAGCCTTTCCTAGACAGCCTGTACCTAGAGGAACAGTACACTTCTGTCCAAATACTATGCTTTTCCCATGGTCTCAGCAACCGGCAGACCAGGAGATTCCCTCCTGTGCCTGGCTTGGCAGTTTCCATGCCCATGAAGCCTTGTTCAATGCTAAGGCAGCAGTTTGAGATCAACCTGCAATGCTGTAGCCTGGCGGGGGGAGGGGCATCCGCCATTGCTGAGGCTTGACTAGGGAAACAAAGTGGCTGGGAAGCTGGAACTGGGCAGGGCCCACTGCAGCTCAGTAAGGCCTACTGCCTCTCTAGACTCCACCTCTGTGGGCGGGGCATAGCTGAACAAAAGGCAGCAGACAACTTCTGCAGACTTAAACATCCCTGTCTGACAGCTCTGAAGAGAGCAGTGGTTCTCCCAGCATGGTCGGTGTTTGAGCTCTGAGAACGGGCAGACTGCCTCCTCAAGTGGGTCCCTGACCTTTGTGTAGCCTGACTGGGAGACACCTCCCAGTAGGGGCCAACAGACATGTCATACAGACAGGTGTCCCTCTGGGACAAAGCTTCCAGAGGAAGGATCAGGCAGCAATATTTGCTGTTCTGCAGCCTCCCCTGGTGATACCCAGGCAAGCAGAGTCTGGAGTGGACCTCCAGCAAACTCCAACAGACCTGCAGCTGAGGGGCCTGACTGTAAGAAGGAAAACTAACGAACAGAAAGGAATAGCATCAACATCAACACAAAGGACATCCACAACAAGATCCCATCTGTAGGTCACCAACATCAAAGAACAAAGGTAGCTAAAACCACAAAGATGGGGAGAAACCAGAACAGAAAAACTGAAAATTCCAAAACCCAGAGCATCTCTTCTCCTCCCAAGGATTGCAGCTCCTCACCAGCAACAGAACAAAACTGGACAGAGAATGAGTTTGACGAGTTCACAGAAGTAGGCTTCAGAAGGTCGGTAATAACAAACTTCTCCCAGCTAAACAAGCATGTTCTAACCCATCACAAGGAAGCTAAAAACCTTGAAAAAAGGTTAGACAAATGGCTAACCAGAATGAATAGTGTAGAGAAGACCTTAAATGAACTGATGGAGCTGAAACGCATGGTACGAGAACTTCATGATGCATGCACAAGCTTCAATAACCAATTTGATCAAGTGGAAAAAATGGTATCAGTGATTGAAGATGAAATTAATGAAATGAAGTGAGAAGACAAGATTAGAGAAAAAAGAGTGAAAAGAAATGAACAAAGCTTCCAAGAAATATGGGATTACATGAAAAGACAAAAATCTACATTTGATTTGTGTACCTGAAAGTGACAGGGAGAATGGAACCAAGCTGGAAAGCACTCTTCAGGGTACTATCCAGGAGAACTTTCCCAACCTGGCAAGGCAGGCCAACACTCAAATTCAGGAAATACAGAGAACACCACAAAGATACTCCTCTAGAAGAGCAACCACAAGACACATAATTGTCAGATTCTCCAAGATTGAAATGAAGGAAATGTTAAGAACAGCCAGAAAGAAAGGTCAGGTTACCCACAAAGGGAAGCTCATCAGACTAACAGCAGATCTCTTGGCAGAAACCCTACAAGCCAGAAGAGAGTGGGGGCCAATATTCAACATTCTTAAAGAAAAGAATTTCCAACCCAGAATTTCATGTCCAGCCAAACTAAGCTTCATAAGTGAGGGAGAAATAAAATCCTTTACAGACAAGCAAATGCTGAGGATGTTATTACCACCAGGCCTGCCTTACAAGAGTTCCTGAAGGAAGCACTAAACATGGAAAGGAACAACCAGTACCAGTCACTGCAAAAACATGCCAAATTGTAAAGAGCATCGATGCTATGAATTAACAGGAAAAATAACCAGCTAACATCATAATGACAGGATCAAATTCACATATAACAATATTAACCTCAAATGTAAATGGGCTAAATGCCCCAATTAGAGACACAGACTGGCAAATTGGATAGAGTCAAGACACATCAGTATCCTGTATTGAAGAGACCCATCTCACGTGCAGACACACATAGGCTCAAAATAAAGGGATGGAGGAAGATCTACCAAGCAAATGGAGAGCAAAAAAAAGCTAGGACTGCAATCCTGGTCTCTGATAAAACAGACTTTAAACCAATAAAGATCAAGAGACAAAGAAAGGCATTGCATAATGGTAAAAGGATCAATGCAACAAGAAGAGCTAACTATCCTAAATGTATATGCACCCAATACAGGAGCACCCACCTTCATAAAGCAAGTCCTTAGAGACCTACAAAGAGACTTAGACTCCCACACAACAATAATGGGAGACATTTAACACCCCACTGTCAATATTAGACAGATCAATGAGACAGAAGGTTAACAAGGATATCCAGGACTTGAACTTAGCTCTTTACCAAGTGGACTTAATAGACATCTACAGAACTTTCCACCCTAAATCAACAGAATATACATTCTTCTCAGCACCACATCACACTTATTCTAAAATTGACCACATAATTGGAAGTTAAACACTCCTCAGCAAATGTAAAAGAACAGAAATCACAACAAACTGTCTCTCAGACCACAGTGCTATCAAATTAGAACTCAGGATTAAGAAACTCACTCAAAACTGCAAACTACATGGAAACTGAACAACCTGCTCCTGAACGACTACTGGGTAAATAACAAAATGAAGGCAGAAATAAAGATGTTCTTTGAAACCACTGGGAACAAAGACACAACATACCAGAATCTCAGGGACACATTTAAAGTAGTGTGTAGAGGGAAATTTACAGCACTAAATGCCCACAAGATACAGCAGAAAAGATCTAAAATTGACACCCTAACATCACAATTGAAAGAACTAGAGAAGCAAGAGGAAACACATTCAAAAGCTAGCAGAAGGCAAGAAGTAACTAAGATCAGAGCAGAAATGAAGGAGATAGAGACACAAAAAATCCTTCAAAAAATCAATGAATCCAAGAGTTGGTTTTCTGAAAAGATCAACAAAATAGACCATTAGCAAAACTAATGAAGAAGAAAAGAGAGAAGAATCAAATAGATGCAATAAAAAATGATAAAGGGGATATTACCACTGATCCCACATAAATACAAACTACCATCAGAGAATACTATAAACACCTCTACACAAATAAACTAGAAAATCCAGAAGAAATGGATAAATTCCTGGACACATACACCCCCATAAGACTAAACCAGGAAGAAGTTGAATCTCTGAGTAGACCAATAACAGGTTCTGAAATTAAGGCAATAATTAATAGCCTACCAACCAAAAAAAGTCCAGGACCAGATGGATTCACAGCTGAATTCTACCAGAGGTACAAAGAGGAGCTGATACCATTCCTTCTGAAACTATTCCAATCAATTGAAAAAGAGGGAATCCTCCCTAACTCATTTTATGAGGCCAGCATCATCCTGATACCAAAGCCTGGCAGAGATACAAGAAAAAAGGAGAATTTTAGAACAATATACCTGATGAACATCGATGCAAAAATCCTCAATAAAATACTGGCAAACTGAATCCAGCAGCACATAAAAAAGCTTATCCACCATGATCAAGTCGGTTTCATCCCTGGGATGCAAGGCTGGTTCAACATACGCAAATCAATAAACGTAGTCCATCACAAAACAGTACCAATGACCAAAACCACATGATTATCTCAATACAGGCAGAAAAGGCCTTCGACAAAATTCAACAGCCTTTCATGCTAAAAACTCTCAATAAACTAGTTACTGATGGAACATATCTCAAAATAATAAGAGCTGTTTATGACAAACCCACAGCCAATATCATACAGAATGGGCAAAAACTGGAAGCATTCCCTTTGAAAACTAGCAAAAGACAAGGATGCCCTCTCTCACCACTCCTATTCAATATAGTGTTGGAAGTTCTGGCCAGAGCAATCAGGCAACAGAAAGAAATAAAGGGTGAAAAGAGGAAGTCAAATTGTGTCTGTTTGCTGATGACATGATTGTATATTTAGAAAACCCCATCATCTCAGCCCAAAATCTCCTTAAGCTGATAAGCAACTTCAGCAAAGTCTCAGGATACAAAATCGATGTGCAAAAATCACAAGCATTCCTATACACCAATAACAGACAAACAGAGAGGCAAATCATGAGGGAACTCCCATTCACAATTGCTTCAAAGAGAATAAAATACCTAGGAATCCATCTTACGAGGGACATGAAGGACCTCTTCAAGGAGAACTACAAACCATTGCTTAACGAAATAAAAGAGGACACAAACAAACAGAAGAACATTCCATGCTCATGGATAGGAAAAATCAATATCGTGAAAATGGCTATACTGCCCAAGGTAATTTATAGATTCAATGCCATCCCCATCAAGCTACCAATGACTTTCTTCACAGAATTGGAAAAAACTACTTTAAGGTTCATATGGAACCAAAAAAGAGCCTGCATAGCCAAGACAATCCTAAGCAAAAAGAACAAAACTGGAGGCATCATGCTACCTGACTTCAAACTATACTACAAGGCTACAGTAACCAAAACAGCATGGTACTACTACCAAAACAGATATTACCAAAACAGATAGACCAATGGAACAGAATAGAGGCCTCAGAAATAACACCACACTTCTACAACCATCTGACCTTTGACAAACCTGACAAAAACAAGAAATGGTTAAAGGATTCCCTATTTAATAAATTGTGCTGGGAAAACTGGCTAGCCATATGTAGAATGCTGAAACTGGATCCCTTCCTTACACTTTATACAACAATTAATTCAAAATGGATTAAAGACATAAATGTAAGACCTAAAACCATGAAAACCCTAGAAGAAAACCTAGGCAATACCATTCAGGCCATAGGAATGGGCAAAGACTTCATGACTGAAATACCAAAAGCAATGGCAACAAAAGCCAAAATAGAAAAATGGGATCTAATTAAACTAAAGAGCTTCTGCATAGCAAAAGAAACTATCATCAGAATGAACAGGCAACCTACAGAATGGGAGAAAATTTTTGCAATCTATCCATCTGACAAAGGCCTAATATCCAAAATCTACAAAGAACTTAAACAGATTTACAAGAAAAAAACAAACAACCCCATCAAAAAGTGGGCAAAGGATATGAACAGATATTTTTCAAAAGAAGACATTTATGCAGCCGACAGACATATGCAAAAATGCTCATCATCACTGGTCATCAGAGAAATGCAAATCAAAACCACAATGAGATACCATCTCATGCCAGTTAAATGGCAATCATTATGAAGTCAGGAAATAATAGATGCTGGAGAGGATGTGGAGAAATAGGAACACTTTTCCATTGTTGGTGGGAGTGCAAGTTAGTTCAACCATTGTGGAAGACAGTGTGGCAATTCCTCAGGATCTAGAACTAGAAATATCATTTGACCCAGTGATCCCATTACTGGGTATATACCCAAAAGATTATAAATCATTCTACTATAAAGACACTTGCACACGTATGTTTATTGTGGCATTAATCACAATAGCAAAGACTTGGAACCAACCCAAATGTCCATCAATGATAGACTGGATTAAGAAAATGTGGCACATATACACCATGGAATACTATGCAGCATAGAAAAGGATGAGTTCATGTCCTTTGCAGGGACATGGATGAAGCTAGAAACCATCATTCTCAGCAAACCATCACAAGGACAGAAAACCAAACACCGCATGTTCTCACTCATAGGTGGGAGTTGAACAATGAGAACACATGGACACAGGGCAGGGAGCATCACACCCTGGGGCCTGTTGGGGAGTGGGGAGCTGCGGGAAGGATAGCATTAGGAGAAATATCTGATGTAAATGTCAAGTTGATCGGCGCAGCAAACCAAGATGGCACATGTATACCTGTGTAACAAACCTGCACATTGTGCACATGTACCCTAGAGCTTGAAGTATAATAAAAAATAGGAAAAAAATAAATCCCTCTTTGGGAGTCCCGTTCCAAGGCACTTAGTTCTCCATGCATGCAACAGTGCCTTATGAAGCAATTTATATGGGGGTTCCAGGAGAAGGCAGTCTTTAAAATCCAAAGGTTGGGAAGGGCATTTCCACTTTTGGGAAGATGGAGCAGACATATATTTTGTTGTTCCTCCAGCTAAGTACAGCTGAAAACCCTGGACATTATATACAAAACAAACATAAGAAGACACTGAAAAATGGAGAAAAGAAAGTAGACCAACTAGGGACTTTGCAACACTGGGAATAACAAGGGATATGAGTCACCTGGGGTTTCTTTTGGCCTCATAGATCCTAGACTGAGTCCAAAGGAAACCAATGGTTTCAGAAATACCAATGGTTTCAGGCAAAAATAAGCTCCCCACAAATTCTGCTCTTTTTTTTTTTTTTTTTTTTTTTTTTTTTTTTTTTTTTTTTTTTTTGCCAAAGGACCAGGAAAGGGGCAGTCTAGCAAGACAGAAAACCTTTAAGTAACAATTGCTCTACTCCAGTCAAACACCTTCAACTCCACCCCAACCCATCTAGCAAAGACCAATTAGAGTCTAGTTTACTACCCTTGCCAACCTGGGACAAGGCACTTCGACCCCTGGTGGGGTGGGGTGATGTCAGAGAAGGCAAGTAGCAGAGAATTTCATTTCTGAGTTAAAGACTGTCTCCCCAGCCTGAACACACATACATCCAATGACAATTGGAGACTATGGGGTAATCCTGGAATTCCACCTGCACCCATTGAGGAAGATAATGAGGTCTCCCTCTCCCTCCTCACTGAGGTGGTGTTAGAAACGCCTACTAGAAAGTGAAGACTTTTATCACTGCTCAACAGTAATGAGTTCACCCTTTCTCAGTGGAAGGAGGTGGAGAAGAGCGATAAAGTGTACTCTGCCTCTCAGTCAGGACCTAGTGGGGGACTGAACTTCTAACCCTGCCCAGGGGTGAAAAGAGCCTCCTCCCTACCCCTGACTTCACTTCCACTTCCACTGGCAATAATGAGACTGTGTCTCCCTTCTCCCATGAGAACAGTGTAAGAAGAGGCCTTTTAAAATACAAGATTTAAATAAGATCCAGTGTCTTATGTTACCCCAAACATCTAGGTTTCATTGGAACATCAACTGTCACACCAAGAACAGGAAGATCTTAACTTGAATGACAAAGGAAATCAATAGACCCTAAAACCAAGGTGACACAGATGTTAGAATTATCTAATCCGACAAGAATTTTAAAACAGCCATCATAATGATGTCTAAATGAGAAATTATGAACATACTTGAACCAATGAAAGAATAGAAAGTCTCAGAAAAGAAATAAAAAATACTTTTTAAAATGAAAATTTTTCAGCTGAATATACAATAACAAAAAGAAAAAACTCAGTGAATTGGTTCAACAGCAGAACGGATAAGACAGAGAAAAGTATTAATGAACTTAAAGATAAAACAATAGAAATTGGCCAATTTGAAAAACAGAGAGAAAATAGGCTGATAAGATAAAGCACAAAAATCAAAGGACCATCTCAATAGATGCAGGAAAATCACTAGACAAAATTTAACACCCTTCATGAAAAATGCTTGACAAACTAGAAATAAAAACTTCTTCAACCTGATAAAGGATAACTATAAAAGACCCACAACTAACATTATACTTAATGGTGAAAGACTGAATGCTTTCCTCTTAAGATCAGAAACAAAACATTTTTGTTCTTACCACGTCTATTCAACTGTACTGAAAGTTCTAGCTAGGCCAATGAGGCAAGAAAATGAAATAAAAGGCATTCATTTTTTTTTTATTATTATACTTTAAGTTCTAGGGTACATGTGCACAAGGTGCAGGTTTGTTACATATGTATACTTGTGCCATGTTGGTGTGCTGCACCCATCAACTCGTCAGCACCCATCAACTCATCATTTACATCAGGTATAACTCCCAATGCCATCCCCCCCCCCCCGCCATAATGGGCCCTGGTGTGTGATGTTCCCCTTCCCGAATCCAAGTGATCTCATTGTTCAATCCCCACCTATGAGTGAGAACATGCGGTGTTTGGTTTTCTGTTCTTGTGATAGATTGCTGAGAATGATGGTTTCCAGCTGCATCCATGTCCCTACAAAGGACACAAACTCATCCTTTTTTATGGCTGCATAGTATTCCATGGTGTATATGTGCCAATTTTCTTAATCCAGTCTGTCACCGATGGACATTTGGGTTGATTCCAAGTCTTTGCTATTGTGAATAGTGCCACAATAAACATACGTGTGTATGTGTCTTTATAGCAGCATGATTTATAATCCTTTGGGTATATACCCAGTAATGGGATAGCTGGGTCAAACGGTATTTCTAGTTCTAGATCCTTGAGGAATCGCCATACTGTTTTCCATAATGGTTGAACTAGTTTACAATCCCACCAACCACAATGAGATACCATCTCACACCAGTTAGAATGACAATCATTAAAAAGTCAGGAAACAACAGGTGCTGGAGAGGATGTGGAGAAATAGGCATTCATATTGAAAGGAAAGAGTGAAACTATTTTATTTGCAGATGACATGGACTTGTATATAGATAACCCCATAGAATCCAGTAAAAAAAAAAAAAAAAAAAAAGAAAGAAAAGAAAAAGAAATAGTAAAAGAGCTCAGCAAGGTTGTAGGATACGAGATAAATCTTTACAAATCATAGTGTTTACATACAGTAGCAATCAGCAAACTGAAAATAAAATAAACAATTCCATTTGTAACAGCATAGAAAACAAAGTACATAGAAATAAATTTAACCAAAAAGTATAAAACTTATATATTCTGAAAATTACAAGCCATTATTGAAAGAAATGAAAGAAGACCTAAATCAATTTTGAAAAATTTCATACTCATAAAGTAAAAGACTTCATATTTTCAGATGGCAATATTCTCCAAATTGATAACACAATCCCTATCAAAATTCCATCTAACTTCATTGCAGAAATTGATAAACTGATTCTAATTATTTCTTAGCTATAACAACAAAGCATGAGCAAAAAAAAAAAAACCAAAAAACAAACAGACAAACAAACAAAACAAAAAAAGAAACACAAATAAACTTGTTATCACCAAAATTACAAAGTTTTCCTTTGAAGGATACCCTTAGGAAAATAAAATGAAAACCCACATATTGGAAGACACTTTTTATTTTTTTTAATTTATTTTTTATTTTCATTTTTATTTTTATTTTTTGAGACAGAGTCTCTCTCTATGGCCCAGGCAGGAGTGCAATCGTGAGATCTTAGCTCACTGCAACCTCTGCCTCCCAGGCTCAAGCAATTCTCATGCCTCAGCCTCCCGAGTAGTTGGGACTATAGGCATGCACTACCACACCAGGATAATTTTCTGTGATTTAGTAGACATGGGGTTTTGCCATGTTGACCAGGCTGGTCTTGAACTCCTGATCTCAAGCAATCTGCCTGCCTTGGCCTCCCAAAGTGTTAGAATTATAGGCATGAACCAGCACTCCTGGTGAACATTTTTATAAATCATATATCTGATAACAGATTTGTATCTAGAACATATAAAAAACTATTAAAAGTCAGTAAAATGATAAATAATAGAATTAAAAACAAGTAACAGTTCTGAATAGACTTTTTCCAAAGAAGATATACAAATAGCCAGAAAGCAAATGAAAAGATGTAAAGATGTTTGGCATCATTAGTCACCAAGGAAATGCAAATCAAAACTATAATTAGATACTATTTCACACCCACTAGGTTGTCTAGAACAAAAAAGTAGGATGTCTAGAATAAAAGAGATAATAACAAAAGTTGGCAGGGATGTAGAGAAAATTATACACTACTGATGGGAATGTAAAATGATGCAATCACTTTGGAAAACAGTCTGGTAATTCCCAAAATAGTTAAACTTAGAATTACCATCTGATCCAGTAATTCTACTCTTAGATATATACTCAAGAAAAATGAAAACATATGTCCACATAAAAATGTGTACATCAATGCTCACAGTAGTGTTATTTGTAATAGCCAAAACGTATAAAGAACCCAATGCTCATCAACTGATTACTAAATAAAGAAAATATGGTGTAGTCATATGATAGGATGTTATTTGATAATAAAAAGGAATGACATATGGATATGTGCTACAACATAGATTAAGCATGAGAACATTATGCTAAGTGAAAAAAGTCAGTCACAAAGGACAAGATATTGTATAATTCTTTTTGTATGAAATGTCTAGAATAGGCATAAAGGTATAAAATGTCCCCAAATTGATAGATAGGCTTAACCAAAACTACCAATTAACTAGACAAAATTTTTCTAACTATGGACAAGATTATTCTAAAGTTTATATGGAAAGACAAAGCAACTAGAATTTTGAAAAAGAGTAAGGTGGGATAATCATTCTACCCAATTTCAAGACTTATTATATAGGTACTGCACTTATGAGTGTGCAGTATTGGTGAAGGGACAGATACATCGATCAATAGAACAAAATAGAAACCCAGACGTATCCCTGAACAAGTATGGGCGACTGATTTTGGACAAAGGTCAAAAACAATTCAATGGAGGAAAGATAGTTTTTTCAACAAATAGCACCATGGCAGTTGGGTATCCATAGACATAAATGAACTTTGACTTAAACCTCACACCCTATGAGAAAATTAATTCAAAATCAATCATATATTTAAATGCAAAATGTGAAACTATAAAACTTTTAGATGATAAAATAGGAAAAATATGTTTAGGACCTAAGTCGTGGGTGAAGAGTTCTTAGACATGACATCAAAAACACGATCCATAAAATAAAAAGATGATAAATTGGACTATCTCAAAATTTAAAATCTTTCTCTTTTAAATATCTGTTAAGATGATAAGAAGACAAGCTATTGACTGTGAGAATATATTTGCAAACCACATATCTGACAAAGACTCCTATCTAGAATATATGAGGAAGTCTCACATATCAGTAGTAAATAACAATCCAATTAGAAAGTGAGCACATGAGATATTTTATCAAAGAGAATATACGGTGGCAATAAGCACATGGAAAAATGTTTATATCATTAATCATTAGAGAAATGCCTGTTAAGAACATGATGAATTATCACTACACAGATGAAATAGTCATTTAAAATGCTAACAATATCAAATGCTAACAAAGATGTGGACAAACTGGATCTCATACATTGCTCATGGAAATGTAAAATGGTATTGTCATTGTGAAAAACAGTTTGGCGGTATCTTAAAAAACTAAAAGTACACTTACCATATGACCCAGAAATTGCACTCCCAGAGAAACAAAAGCTTATGTCCACACAAAACCTCTATATGATTGTTTTCATACAGCTTTATTCATAATATCCAAGAACTGGAAACAATCAAAATGCTCCTCAAACAAGTGCATAGTTGAACAAACTGTGGTAATCCATCACAATAAATCCACCTGCAATAAAAAGGAATAAAACATTAATTCATAAGATAATCTAATGAAATCTCAAAGGCATCATACTGAATGAAGAAAGCCAATCTCAAGACATCACATACTGTATAATTTCATTTATATAATATTCTTTAAATGACAAATCATAAAGATGGAAAACAGAATAATGGTTTCCCGGGATTACAGGTGAGGTAGTGAGGCGGTGACTGTGACTGTATAGGGGTAGCATGTGGGAGATCTTTGCAGTGATGGAAGTTCTGCATTTTGATTGTGATGATGGTTGCAGGAATCTACACCTGTGAGAAAATATGACTTAGAAATATACACACACACATTGTACCAATGTCACTTTCCTGGTTTTGGTATTTTACTATAATTATGTTAGATGTAACCCTTGGGGAAAATGGGTGAAGGGTACACAATGCCTCTCTGCTCTTTGCAACTTCCTGTGTAATTATTTCAAAATAAAAAGTTTAAACAAAGACTATCCTAACTGAATAGGAGATGAAAACCAAACAAAATCCAAAGGGGCTGTATGATGAGCCTCAAAGCTGTGTGTTTGCAATGTCTTTTCTCCTAAGTTGAGGAATGGAGTGTGGTCCTTTGGTAACATTTTTCTACCTTGCAAAAGTGTCAGGGCCTCAAGATTAAATGCTTTGTTTGTGTTTCTAGGTCTCCAAGCAGCTTTGAAGTATTTGGTCTCCAGGGGCGTCCGAAGTTCAGCACATTGCTGCCTAACAGTGCCACACCTGTCAGCACACACACAGGGGCAGGCTGCTGGCCTCTCCGGAACCCTCCTACTTAGGGAATGTGACCAGGACTTCAGGAAATCCCCCACGTAGGGCAACATTTTCCAGTTGAAAAAGAACTTTAAAAAGTGGAGGTGTGACTGTAGCTCCATTGAACAATTTTCTCAAGTAGAAATAGACACTGCTGTCCCCGGTCTGGTCACATTCCACCTCCTATTCTTGGAAATTCTCTTGTAGGTACACATTGTTCAGACAAGAACCCCACGATGTTTCTCCTCTGGCTCCTGAAATCCATACTTTGGAGTGTCACACCCAATAAACTTGGAGTTTTGTGGCCTTCGATGACTAATCAGCTGTCTGAGCCATGTTGGTTAAAGGACACATTATCCTTTACAACTTGAACTGGAAGGGAGAATAATTGAGATTTGTTTAGCCTGGTTTTCTTGATGTCTAAGTTACTCAGCTCAACTCAGTACACATGCTGGCAGGCCTTGTGCTGGGCACAGGGGATACGGAGGTGAATAAAGCACTTGTTGTCCCTGCCTTCATGGAGTTTGGTGGGAAAACAGACATTGAACAAATAAATACAGAGCAACATGTAGTAGTCCGTGCCTTCCAGAACTCACTGCCAAGAGACTGGTAGCAGAAAAATAAACGAGGGAAGTGCCAAAGAGGTCAGGGAAAGCTCCTCTGAGGTGTCCCTTCAGCTAAGGGAGATGGAGTGAAGAAAGAAAGGTAGCACTGTGCTTCGGGTGTGTAACCAGTATGTGCAAAACAGGGAGGCAGAGATTCAGAATGGAAAGGGAGCTGGTTTGGCTACAGAGTGCAGTGTCTGGGGGCTGTGGTGAGATTTGTCCATTGTTGAGGAGCGCAAAGCCTGCTGCTTCCAATGAGCCGTCTGTTAACAAGCATTTGCTGAGACCCCATGGGCTGAGCTACACTTTGTGGGGTACAGAAAAATGTCTGGGCGCTGCCGTTAAGGAATTTTTGAGGTGCAATTGAAAAGGGTACTTGAAAGAGATGAGTTGTTTTCAATCTGTGAAAGGGTGAGCTGGCATTAGCAGACTGAAAATATCACCAAGACGTCTGACCAGCATCTGCAGCTGTTACACATTACTGGGGTCCAAAGGTCTGGCCTTGAGTGTCTTATTCTTTTCTCTTCCAGTATTCTTACTTTAAACTAGAAAAAAAAAAAAAACCTTAAAAACAATCTTGTTTACTTTATCCAAGATTAAAGAGCTTGAACCGACTTGGATGGTCGAATGGATTTTTAAGTGCTTTATGGACAAGTAGGCCTAATTGCTAAAATGCTAGGCTGGGCTTCTGTGACCCTTGCTCAGGCTTGTATTGTCTGGGTTTGCTTATTTACTCTCCTTGTTAGAGGTCAAAACTAAGTCTTAGATTAGAATATTTTAGTTTCTGAAGCTATGGATTGAAACACATTCTCTAGAGCCATGTCACACTATGAGCAGTCACTTTACATTTTTTTCCTTGAGTAGGCTACTCCAAGGTCTAACAATGTCTCTAATCCAACGTTCTGTGCATGAGAACCTAGTGGAGTAGTAAAGCGTCCAAGAGGTACAGATCACAATCCATACGTCTCAGGAACAGAGAACAGCCACAGAGAAGTACTGGAAACGGTCAAACTAGAGTCTCTGGCTTCTCCTTTCACCAATCGTGGAAGCAGCTTTGGATGATAGCAAAAGCCCAGACGTTGAAAACCAGGTTCTCATTGCCAACGCCGTCACTGCAGGACAGTGTGACTCAGGGGGTGGGGAACCCTTCCCCCTTTGAATCTCAGTTTTCCCGTTGGTAAACTCATGACAGTAACCTGCCTCCACCATTGGTTATGGCATCTGAATCATGAGGGTGAGAGCTCCAACAATCCCAGTCATCAGACTCAACAGAGTTCCAGTGAGAGAGTCCCTCCCCAAGAGAAGAAGTTTTGAAAAATTTGCAGAAACCATCCTTACAGTGTCAAAATAAATTATACTTAGGACATTTTTCCAGAAGCCAAGAAGACTTTTTAAACACTTTGTAAAGATTGATAGCAATATTCTTGGGAGATGCCTAGGGGGACAGGGTCATTAATATGATTGTTTTGGAGTTGATCGCCTATTTAGCTGAGTATTCATCAAAGGTGTGCATATGGCCTTTCGTTTTTTGCTGCGTAATTGCAGCAGTTGCGTTTCTCTCATTCTGCAAGATGGCAGGCAGGAAGTGAACTCTCCACTGTGGGCCCAACATCCAGAAAGGGTAGACCCAGCCAACCTGGCTTTTATAGACCCACGAGATTGTTCTGCAGGACCCCAGATGCCTGAGCTGGTGGCTCAGATCTGGAGACCCAGACGACTGGCTCTATCAGGGACTGGAGCTGCCTACCAGATGGGGCAGCCCTTCCATTGTGGCTGCCCAGGCAGTGATTGCTGAGCAGCTTTCACTGATAAGTAACCAAATATACATTGCTTTCTGGAGAACAAGATAAAGACTTTACTAAAAGCCTGCGGGGGAAGTAAAGTGAGATAAAAGCCAAACTATGAAGCAAACATTATTTTGTCAGGCACCATCTAGGTGGCTTGTGTATTGGATTGGGAGTGGTTCTTGCCCTTGGGAGAGACTGTCTGTCTGTCAAGAAGGTAGATAGCAACTTGAATTCTAAAGTGGGGTGTGGCAAGGAGAGCAAGGCAAGTGAGAGACTCATTACTGCCTCTTCACAAGAAGAGGCCTGGGTAGATTGACTTGGAAAAACTTAGAAGACAGAAGACACCAGACACAGTCAAGGGTGGAAGGCAATGACTCAAGCTTAACTAACCTAGGGGAATTAAGTGAAAGTCTGCATCCTGACCAGAGGATCTCCCCTACAGCTTTCCTTTCCAACCCTCCCCAGAAGGCTTGTGGTGAGGCATGCACTCCTCAGAAAAGAGACTGAAGCAATAACCCGGGAAGAAGGTAAATATCCCCAGGCTGAATAGTTAACATGAAGAAAAGTGGGATAGCAATGCATTACTGTCGGATCTCATTTCTTTCTTCCTTTTCCTTTCCTTTTTGATTTGGGGTCTCATTCTGCCACCCAGGCTGGAGTGCAGTGACGTGATATTGGCTCACTGCAGCCTCAGCCTCCCCAGGATCAGAGGAACCTCACATCTCAGCCTCCTATGTAGCTGGGACGACAGGTGTACACCACCACGCTTGACTAAGTTTTGTATTTCTTTGTAGAAATGAGGTTTGGCCATGTTGCCCAGGCTGTTCTGGGGTTCTCGGGCTCAAGCCAATGGCCTCCCAAAGTGCTGGGATTACAGGCATCAGCCACTGAGCTGGGCCCAATCTCATTTCTTACCTTGCTATCTGTGGGCATTATCAACTTATTCATTGTTCCAATAAAGAATACAGCAGTGGGGGGGGCGGAGCAAGATGGCCGAATAGGAACAACTCCAGTCTCCAACTCCCAGGGCGAGCCACACAGAAGACCGGTGATTTCTGCATTTTCAACTGAGGTACTGGGGTCATCTCACTAGGGAGTGCCGGACAATCGGTGCTGGTCAGCTGCTGCAGCCTGACCAGCGAGAGCTGAAGCAGGGCGAGGCATCGCCTCACCTGGAAGCGCAAGGGGGAAGGGGATCCGTTTTCCTAGCCAGGGGAACTGAGACACACAACACCTGGAAAATCGGGTAACTCCCACCCCAATACTGCGCTGTAAGCATACAGGCATTCCAGGAGAATATATCCCACACCTGGCCGGGAGGGTCCCACGCCCACGAAGCCTCCCTCACTGCTAACACAGCAGTCTGCCGCGATCTATCCGCAAGGCAGCAGCGAGGCTGGGGGAGGGGCGCCCGCCATTGCTGAGGCTTAAGTAGGTAAACAAAGCCGCTGGGAAGCTCGAACTGGGTGGAGCTCACAGCAGCTCAAGGAAGCCTGCCTGTCTCTGTAGTCTCCACCTCTGGGGACAGCGCACAGCTGAAGACCAACAGGGGAAGTAGCGGGAGCGGGTGCAGACGCGAACGACTCTGTCTGACAGCTTTGGGGAGAGCCGCGGATCTCCCAACGCGGAGGTTGAGATCTGAGAACGGACAGACTGCCTGCTCAGGTGTGTCCCTGACCCCTGAGTAGCCTAGCTGGGAGAAATCCCCCACTAGGGGCAGTCTGACACCCCACACCTCACAGGGTGGAGTACACCCCTGAGAGGACACTTCCAAAGGAAGAATCAGACAGGTACACTCGCTGTTCAGCAATATTCTATCTTCGGCAACCTCTGCTGCTGATACCCAGGCAAACAGGGTCTGGAGTGGACCTCAAGCAATCTCCAACAGACCAACAGAGAGTCCTTCTGACTGTCAGAAGGAAAACTATCAAACAGGAAGGACACCTATACCAAAACCCCATCAGTTCGTCACCACCATCAAAGACCAGAGACAGATAAAACCACAAAGATGGGGAAGAAGCAGGGCAGAAAAGCTGGAAATTCAAAAAATAAGAGCGCATCTCCCCCTGCAAAGGAGCGCAGCCCATCACCAGCAACGGATCAAAGCTGGTCAGAGAATGACTTGGACGAGAGGAGAGAAGAAGGCTTCAGTCCATCAAACTTATCAGAGCTAAAGGAGGAATTACGTACCCAGCGCAAAGAAACTAAAAATCTTGAAAAAAGAGTGGAAGAATTGACAGCTAGACTCATTAATGCAGAGAAGATCATAAACGAAATGACAGAGATGAAAACCATGACACGAGAAATACGTGACAAATGCACAAGCTTCAGTAACCGACTCGATCAACTGGAAGAAAGAGTATCAGCGATTGAAGATCAAATGAATGAAATGAAGCGAGAAGAGAAACCAAAAGAAAAAAGAAGAAAAAGAAATGAGCAAAGCCTGCAAGAAGTATGGGATTATGTAAAAAGACCAAATCTACGTCTGATTGGGGTGCCTGAAAGTGAGGGGGAAAATGGAACCAAGTTGGAAAACACTCTTCAGGATATCATCCAGGAGAACTTCCCCAACCTAGTAGGGCAGGCCAACATTCAAATTCAGGAAATACAGAGAACGCCACAAAGATACTCCTCCAGAAGAGCAACTCCAAGACACATAATTGCCAGATTCACCAAAGTTGAAATGAAGGAAAAAATCTTAAGGGCAGCCAGAGAGAAAGGTCGGGTCACCCACAAAGGGAAGCCCATCAGACTAACAGCAGATCTCTCGGCAGAAACTCTACAAGCCAGAAGAGAGTGGGGGCCAATATTCAACGTTCTTAAAGAAAAGAATTTTCAACCCAGAATTTCATATCCAGCCAAACTAAGTTTCATAAGTGAAGGAGAAATAAAATCCTTTACAGATAAGCAAATGCTTAGAGATTTTGTCACCACCAGGCCTGCCTTACAAGAGACCCTGAAGGAAGCCCTAAACATGGAAAGGAACAACCGGTACCAGCCATCGCAAAAACTTGGCAAAATGTAAAGACCATCGAGGCTAGGAAGAAACTGCATCAACTAACGAGCAAAATAACCAGTTAATATCATAATGGCAGGATCAAGTTCACACATAACAATATTAACCTTAAATGTTAATGGACTAAATGCTCCAATTAAAAGACACAGACTGGCAAACTGGATAAAGAGTCAAGACCCATCAGTCTGCTGTATTCAGGAGACCCATCTCACATGCAGAGACGTACATAGGCTCAAAATAAAGGGATGGAGGAAGATCTACCAAGCAAATGGAGAACAAAAAAAAGCAGGGGTTGCAATCCTAGTCTCTGATAAAACAGACTTTAAACCATCAAAGATCAAAAGAGACAAAGAAGGCCATTACATAATGGTAAAGGGATCAATTCAACAGGAAGAGCTAACTCTCCTAAATATATATGCACCCAATACAGGAGCACCCAGATTCATAAAGCAAGTCCTTAGAGACTTACAAAGAGACTTAGACTCCCATACAATAATAATGGGGGACTTCAACACTCCGCTGTCAACATTAGACAGATCAACGAGACAGAAAGTTAACAAGGATATCCAGGAATTGAACTCATCTCTGCACCAAGCGGACCTAATAGACATCTATAGAACTCTCCACCCCAAATCAACAGAATATACATTCTTCTCAGCACCACATCGCACTTATTCCAAAATTGACCACATAATTGGAAGTAAAGCACTCCTCAGCAAATGTAAAAGAACAGAAATTATAACAAACTGTCTCTCAGACCACAGTGCAATCAAACTAGAACTCAGGACTAAGAAACTCAATCAAAACTGCTCAACTACATGGAAACTGAACAACCTGCTCCTGAATGACTACTGGGTACATAACGAAATGAAAGCGGAAATAAAGATGTTCTTTGAAACCAATGAGAACAAAGATACAACATACCAGAATCTCTGGGACACATTTAAAGCAGTGTGTAGAGGGAAATTTATAGCACTAAATGCCCACAAGAGAAAGCAGGAAAGATCTAAAATTGACACTCTAACATCACAATTAAAAGAACTAGAGAGGCAAGAGCAATCACATTCAAAAGCTAGCAGAAGGCAAGAAATAACTAAGATCAGAGCAGAACTGAAGGAGATAGAGACACAAAAAACCCTCCAAAAAATCAATGAATCCAGGAGTTGGTTTTTTGAAAAGATCAACAAAATTGACAGACCGCTAGCAAGGCTAATAAAGAAAAAAAGAGAGAGGAATCAAATAGATGCAATAAAAAATGATAAAGGGGATATCACCACTGACCCCACAGAAATACAAACTACCATCAGAGAATACTATAAACGCCTCTACGCAAATCAACTAGAAAATCTAGAAGAAATGGATAATTTCCTGGACACTTACACTCTCCCAAGGCTAAACCAGGAAGAAGTCGAATCCCTGAATAGACCAATAGCAGGCTCTGAAATTGAGGCAACAATTAATAGCCTACCCACCAAAAAAAGTCCAGGACCAGATGGATTCACAGCTGAATTCTACCAGAGGTACAAGGAGGAGCTGGTACCATTCCTTCTGAAACTATTCCAATCAATAGAAAAAGAGGGAATCCTCCCTAACTCATTTTATGAGGCCAACATCATCCTGATACCAAAGCCTGGCAGAGACACAACAAAAAAAGAGAATTTTAGACCAATATCCCTGATGAACATTGATGCAAAAATCCTCAATAAAATACTGGCAAACCGGATTCAGCAGCACATCAAAAAGCTTATCCACCATGATCAAGTGGGCTTCATCCCTGGGATGCAAGGCTGGTTCAACATTCGCAAATCAATAAACGTAATCCAGCATATAAACAGAACCAAAGACAAGAACCACATGATTGTCTCAATAGATGCAGAAAAGGCTTTTGACAAAATTCAACAGCCCTTCATGCTAAAAACGCTCAATAAATTCGGTATTGATGGAACGTACCTCAAAATAATAAGAGCTATTTATGACAAACCCACAGCTAATATCATACTGAATGGGCAAAAACTGGAAAAATTCCCTTTGAAAACTGGCACAAGACAGGGATGCCCTCTCTCACCACTCCTATTCAACATAGTGTTGGAAGTTCTGGCTAGGGCAATCAGGCAAGAGAAAGAAATCAAGGGTATCCAGTTAGGAAAAGAAGAAGTCAAATTGTCCCTGTTTGCAGATGACATGATTGTATATTTAGAAAACCCCATCGTCTCAGCCCAAAATCTCCTTAAGCTGATAAGCAACTTCAGCAAAGTCTCAGGATACAAAATTAATGTGCAAAAATCACAAGCATTCTTATACACCAGCAACAGACAAGCAGAGAGCCAAATCAGGAATGAACTTCCATTCACAATTGCTTCAAAGAGAATAAAATACCTAGGAATCCAGCTTACAAGGGATGTAAAGGACCTCTTCAAGGAGAACTACAAACCACTGCTCAGTGAAATCAAAGAGGACACAAACAAATGGAAGAACATACCATGCTCATGGATAGGAAGAATCAATATCGTGAAAATGGCCATACTCCCCAAGGTTATTTATAGATTCAATGCCATCCCCATCAAGCTACCAATGACTTTCTTCACAGAATTGGAAAAAACTGCTTTAAAGTTCATATGGAACCAAAAAAGAGCCCGCATTGCCAAGACAATCCTAAGTCAAAAGGACAAAGCTGGAGGCGTCACGCTACCTGACTTCAAACTATACTACAAGGCTACAGTAACCAAAACAGCATGGTACTGGTACCAAAACAGAGATATAGACCAATGGAACAGAACAGAGTCCTCAGAAATAATACCGCACATCTACAGCCATCTGATCTTTGACAAACCTGAGAGAAACAAGAAATGGGGAAAGGATTCCCTATTTAATAAATGGTGCTGGGAAAATTGGCTAGCCATAAGTAGAAAGCTGAAACTGGATCCTTTCCTTACCCCTTATACGAAGATTAATTCAAGATGGATTAGAGACTTAAATGTTAGACCTAATACCATAAAAACCCTAGAAGAAAATCTAGGTAGTACCATTCAGGACATAGGCATGGGCAAGGACTTCATGTCTAAAACACCAAAAGCAACGGCAGCAAAAGCCATAATTGACAAATGGGATCTAATTAAACTAAAGAGCTTTTGCACAGCAAAAGAAACTACCATCAGAGTGAACAGGCAACCTACAGAATGGGAGAAAATTTTTGCAACCTACTCATCTGACAAAGGGCTAATATCCAGAATCTACAAAGAACTCAAACAAATATACGAGAAAAAAACAAACAACCCCATCAAAAAGTGGGGAAAGGATATGAACAGACATTTCTCAAAAGAAGATATTCATACAGCCAACAGACACATGAAAAAATGCTCATCATCACTGGCCATCAGAGAAATGCAAATCAAAACCACAATGAGATACCATCTCACACCAGTTAGAATGGCAATCATTAAGAAGTCAGGAAACAACAGGTGTTGGAGAGGATGTGGAGAAATAGGAACACTTTTACACTGTTGGTGGGATTGTAAACTAGTTCAACCATTATGGAAAAGAGTATGGCAATTCCTCAAGGATCTAGAACTAGATGTACCATATGACCCAGCCATCCCACTACTGGGTATATACCCAAAGGATTATAAATTAGTCTACTACAAAGACACATGTACACGTATGTTTATTGCGGCACTATTCACAATAGCAAAGACTTGGAATCAACCCAAATGTCCATCTGTGACAGACTGGATTAAGAAAATGTGGCACATATACACCATGGAATACTATGCAGCCATAAAAAAGGATGAGTTTGCGTCCTTTGTAGGGACATGGATGCAGCTGGAAACCATCATTCTTAGCAAACTATCACAAGAAGAGAAAACCAAACACCGCATGTTCTCACTCATAGGTGGGAACTGAACAATGAGATCACTTGGACTCGGGAAGGGGAACATCACACACTGGGGTCTATCATGGGGAGGGGGGAGGGGGGAGGAGGGAGGGATTGCATTGGGGAGTTATACATGATATAAATGATGAATTGATGGGTGCTGACGAGTTGATGGGTGCAGCACACCAACATGGCATAAGTATACATATGTAACAAACCTGCACGTTATGCACATGTACCCTAGAACTTAAAGTATAATAAAAAAAAAAAAAAAAAAAAAAAAAAAAAAAGTTAGCTAGATAAATAGATGGATGGAGGGATACACAGATGATGGATGTCAGATAAAAACAAGGAAATAGGGTAAAATGTTAATGGCAGAATTCTGATGGTGGATGCAGCCGGGTCCTTTGTAAACTTTATTTTGTGTTCAGAAATTTTTATAATAAAATACTGGGGAGAAGTTAAGGACTTAAAAAAAAAAAAAAAAAAAAAAAAAAGAATACAGCAGTGAATGTAAACCAGTGTTAGAAGGTATTATTTGACCCTTGGTCAAGGGGCGAAGAAATTAGAAGAGCTCCTGAAAATGATTTTTGTGAAAATAGATCAAGTTCATTCAAATGTCATTTTAGATATGTGTAAGAACTGTGTGGCCTAGAGAATTAAGTAATGAGAGATATGAGAATATTGCCTTTTTGTGCTTTGAAGCCTCTGATATAAATGTCTTTATTGACACTATAAAAGTGCTGGTTTCATATTTTTTGACCTACTTAAGAGGGGCTCAGTACAACAGTAAGGGTGGAGAGAAGGATGGTTCTGAGTTTCTGCAGCTCCAGGTCTGACAAAATCTTTCATAGGAAGTAACCCTGGCTGCCTGAGCAGAATTTTATTTCTTTAGTGGGCAGGCATCTTTAAACCCCAGCAAGATTTAGAATTAAGAATAGAAAGGCTTAAGAGAATAGAAATCATTGCATTGATATTTTTTGTTAAAATGGAATCTTTTCATATTTGACATTTTAGGTATTTATAATGCTAGTATTTGGCTAATTATAAATGAAAACCTTGAACTCAAGTTTAAAATGTGTACTCAATATTTGTTTTAGATTTGTAATTCTAGGTTGAATTATAATATTTAACTTTAGATTTAACATATACATAAATTTAATATTTTAAATGCAAAAATTACTTATGTGCTCAGAAAAGTTTGTTAATTCAGAAAAAAATAAAATACTTGAAAACTGAATATTTTCAGTTTATGCACGCATTTTTAAATATTTAACTGTATATAATAAATTATGTTTGTAAACAGGACCAAATAATCAAATACCTCTCGGGAATGATTTCTAAGATCTGCAAGACTTATAAATTCGATTATAACATTTGTAAGTACAAGTCAAACTTTACAAAAGAAAGAGGACTTAAAAATTATAACTTTAATAAATTTAATATTAAATCTTAAACAAAATGAAACGAACCTTTAAATGATATTTTCTGTGAGTAAAAGCCGTCCTTGAGGGCACCACAAAACTGACAGTAATTTGCTGACGTTTTGCAGACTTTGTTAGAATTGTCAGTTCTCTAACTGATCATCTTTCAGAGAAATCCTCCAGTTGACAACCCCACCCATGAGGAATCAGACTTTTAGTGTCTTACTTTTATTTATTGAAAATTTGCATTTTTAATTTATTTTCTTTTTTGTTGACAAATAAACGAATGTATAGTTTACAACATGATGTTTTGATTTGTGTATACATTGTGGGATGGCAAAATCAAACTAATTAACAGATGCATGTATGTATGTATCACATTTTTGTGGTTAGCACACAAAATCCACTCTCAGTAATTTTCAAGTTTATATATTGGCATTAACTGCGGTCAGTATGTTGTGCAATAGATTTCTTGAGCTTATTCCTGTTGTCTAATGGAAATTTTGTATCCTTTGACCAACAGGCACAGAAAGAACAGATATCACATGATCTCACTTATATGTGGAATCTAAAAAAGTCAAACTCATAGAAGCAGAGTAGACTAGTGGTTGGTTACCAGAGGCTGGATATGGGCCTGTAGTTTCTGTTTTTTGATGTGTCTTTGTCTGGTTTTAGTATGAGGGTAATATTGGACTCATAGAATAAGTTTGGAAGTATTCCCCTCTCCCTTATTTTTTGGAATAGAGAACTGATATTAGTTCTTTTTTAAATGTTTAGACAGAATTCAGCAGTGAAGTCATCAAGTCCTGGGCTTTTCTTTACTGGGAGACTTTTTATTACGGCTTTGATCTTTTCACTTATTATTGGTTTGTTCAGGTTTTAGATTTCTTCATGGTTCAATCTTGGTAGGTTGTATGTGTCTAGGAATCTATCCATTTCATCTAGATTTACCAATTTGTTGGCCTACAGTTGCTTGTAGTAGCGACTAATGATCCTTGAAATTTCTGCAGTATCAGTTGTAATGTCTCTTTTCTCATCTCTGATTTTATTTATTAGGGTCTTCTCTCTTTTTTTCTTAGTCTGGCTCAAGGTTTGTCAATTTTATTTTTCTTTTCAAAAAAATAATTTTTCATTTTACTGATGTTTTATATTGTTTTCTTCATTTCAAATTCATTGATCTTTATTATTTCTTTTCTTCTGCTGATTTTGGATTTGGTTTGCTCTTGCTTTTCTAGTTAAGATGCATTGTTATGTTACTCATTTGAAGTTTTTCTTCTTTTTTGATGTAAGCACCAACAGCTATACATTTCCTTTCTAGTACTATTTTCACTGTATTCCATTGGTTTTGCTATGTTGTGTTTCCATTAACATTTGTTTCAAGAAATTTTTCAATTTCCTTCTTAATTTCTTCATTCAGGAGCATATTGTTTAATTTCTATGTGTTTGGATAGTTTCCAAAATTCCTCTTGTTATTGTTTCTAGTTTTATTCCATTGTGGTTAGAGAAGATTCTTGATATTATTTCCATTTTTTGACTGTTTCAAAAATTGTTGTGTGACCCAACATATGGGCTATCTTTGAGAATTATCCATGTGCTGAGGAGAAGAATGTGAATTCTGTAGCTGTTGGATGAAATGTTCTGTAAATACCCATTAGATCCATTTGTTCTGTAGTGCAGATTAAGTCTGATGTTTCTTCGTTGATTGTCTGTCTGGAAGATCTGTCCAATGCTGAAAGTGGGGTGTTGAAGTTTCCAACTATTATTGTATTGAGGCTTCTCTATCTCTTTAGCTCTAATAATATTGCTTTATATATCTGGGTGCTCCAGTGCTGGGTGCATTTATATTTACAATTATTATATCTACATTCTGAATTGACTGTTTTATCATTATATAATGACCTTTGTATCTTCTTACAGTCTTTGTCTTGAAATCTAATCCACTTTGTCTAAGTTTAGCTAGTCCTGCTTTTTTTGCTTTCCACTGGCATGGAAAATCTTTTTCCATCCCTTTATTTTCAGTCTATGTGTACATTTATGGGTGAAGTGTGTTTCTTGTAGGCAGCAGATCATTGGGTCATGGTGTGAGTGCATGTGTGTGTACACATGTGCATGTTTAATCCACTCAGCCACTTTGTGTCTTTTGATTACAGAGTGTAGTCCATTTACATTCAATGTTATTATTGACAAGTAAGGACTTACTCCTGCCATTTTGTTATTTGTTTTCTGGTAGCTTTGTCATCTTCTCTTTCCTTCTTCCTTCCTTTCTGTCTTCTTTTTAGTGAAGGTGATTTTTCTCTATATGATTTTATTTCTTGCTTTTTGTATTTTGTCTATTCATTGCATGATTTTTTCACTTAAGGTTGCCATGATTTTAAACTGATGTCAACTTATAAGCCATTATTTTAATAAACTGATGTCAACTTACCACAGTTTGCATAAACAAATAAGCACCAGGAAAACTATTAAAAACTATACACTTTAACTTTGTTCCCCCACTTTGTAACTTGTTGTTTCTCTTTATGTCTTACTATACTATGTATTGAAAAGTTGTTTTAGTTATTATTTTTTTATTGGTTCATCATTTAGCCTTTCTACTTGAGTATTTTACACGCCACAATTACAGTGTTATAATAATCTGTGTTTTTCTGTATGTTATTACCAGCAAGTTTTGTACCTTCAGATGATTTTTATTGCTCATTAGCATCCTTTTTTTCAGCTTGAAGAACTCCCTTTAACATTTTTTGTAGGACAGATCTGATGTTAATAAAATTCCTCAGCTTTTGTTTATCTGGGAAAGTCTGTATTTCTCCTTTAAGTTTAAAGGATATTTTCACTGGATATACTATTATAGGGTAAAAGATTTTTTTTTCCTTCAGCACTGTATATGTGCCATGTATATCATGCCACTCTCTCCTGGTCTGTAAGGTTTCCACTGAAAAGTCTGCTGCCAGACATATTGGAGCCCCATTTTATGTTATTTGTTTATTTTCTCCTGGTGCTTTTAGGATCCTTTCTTTATCCTTTAACTTTGGGAGCTTGATAAATGCATTGAGGTAGACTTCTTTGGGTTAAATCGGCTTGGTGTTCTATAACCTTCTTGTACTTCAATATTGATATCTTTCTGTAGGTTTGGAAAGTTATCTACTGCCTGTTGAATAAACTTTCTACCTCTATCATTCTCTCCCTCCTCTTTAAGGCCAATAACTCTTAGATTTGCCTTATTGAGTCTATTTGCTAACTCTTGTAGGCATGCTTTATTCTTTTTTATTCCTTTTTCTTTTGTCTCCTCTGACTGTGTATTTTCAAATAGTCTGTCTTCAAGTTCACTAATTCTTTCTTCTGCTTGATCAATTCTGCTATTAAGAGACTCTAATGCATTCTTTGGTATGTCCATTGCATTTTCAACTCTGGAATTTCTACTTGATTCTTTTTAATTATTTCAATCTCTTTGTTAAATTTATCTGATAGAAATCTGAATTCTTTCTCTGTGTTTTCTTGAATTTCTTTGAGTTTCCTTAAAATACTAACTTTAAAACAGCTGTCTGAAAGGTCACATATCTCTCTTCCTTCAGGATTGGTCCCTGGTGCCTTACTTAGTTCATTTGGTGAGATCATGTTCCTCCATGGCCTTGATGCTTATACTTGTTCATCAGTGTCTGGGTATTGAAGAGTTAGGCATTTATTGTAGTCTTCACAGTCTGGGACTACTTGTGCCTGTCCTTCCAGGCTTTCCAGGTATTTAAAGGAACTTGGGCCCCAACCCAATACACTATGGTTCTTGCAGACTTATACAGGTATCACCTTGGTGGTGTGGGATAACTTCCAGAAGAATTATCTGCATTACCAGGCAGAGACTCTTTTTCTTTTTCCTTACTCTCTCCCAAACAAACAGAGTTTCTGTCTTTGATCTGAGCCTCCTGGAACTGGGGGTGGGAGGAACACAAGCACTCCTATCACTACCACGACAGGTATAGTGCTGGTTCAGACCTGAAGCCAGCACAGCACTGGGTTTTGCCCAAAGCTCACTGTAACCACCTGGTTCACTCAGGGCCCTAGGGCTCTACAATGAGTAGGTAGCAAAGCCAGCCAGGTTTGTGTCCCTCCCTTCAGGGTGGCGAGTGCCCCCAGGCCTCAGAATTCCAGAAATGCTCTCTAGGAACTCTAGAAATTTACCTGGTGTTCTATTTTACTGCAGCTAAACTGGCACTCAAACCACAAAACAAAGTCCTTTCCACTCTTCCTTCCCCTTTCCAAAAGGAGAGGAGCCTCCTCTCCAGTGGCAACCATGAGCACTGACCCATAGGGCAGTCTGCTAGGGCACTGCCAATGTTTACCTAAAGCCCAAGGACTCTTCAGTCAGCTTATGATGAATGCTGCCTAGGACTCAACCTTTAGGGCAGCAAGCTCCCCTCTGGCCCAGGGCAGGTCCAGAAATGCTGACCAAGAGCCTAGGCCTGAACTTGGGGCCCTAAGAACCTGCTTGGTGCTCTACCCACCTGTGGCCAAGTTGCTACCCAGGGTGCAAGACAGTGCTCTTTACTTTTCACCTGATTTTTTCAAACAAAAGGAGTCTTGCACCATAGCCACCACAGGTGTGAATGTTCTGGATCACACCTGAAGCCAGTAAGTCTCAGAGCCCAAGGTCCACAGCGTATTGCCAGTGTATTGTTGGCTATTCAGGGCCCAGGGCTCTTTGGTCAGCAGTTGGTGAATCCTACCAGGTCTCTGCTGTGACAGGGCAGCACTGAGTTCAATGTAAAGTTCCCTAGTCACTGTGCTCCAAGTACACAGATTTCTTTGCACTGCATGGCTGCTACCAGAGGGTGAGGGAGGGGTGGAACAAGCCCTCTCTTAGCCACCCTGGCTGGTGTCTCAGTAGTTTGTGTGCCCTGCCCACCAAGTCCACTGGCTCTGAGCCCAGCTCAGTGATGGGACTTGCATAGGAATTGCAATACCTGTGGCCTAGACTGCCCCTCAAGTTCACTTAGGACCCCAGAGCACTCCAGCGCACAGTGGCAGGGCTTTTAGGAACGCAAGCTCTGATGCTGGGATAGGTAATTCCCCTCTAGTTAGGGCAAGTCCAAATGCTCCCTCTGTGGGCAGATGTCAGCTGAGTACAGCCCAGTTGTGCTTTCCACTGTGATGGGGCAGCACTGAGTTCAATGCAAAGCCTCATAATCACCACACTCACCCTCTTCAAAGCACACAGATTCTCCACACCATGTAGCCACCTCTGAGGAATGGGGAACAGATGGCATTAGCACTTCAAGACTGTCTTTCCTGCTTTCTTCAATAATTCTTTCAGTGATATGAAGTTAAAACCAGGTACTTTGATTTTTCACCTGATTTTTAATTCTTGTGATGATGCTTTTTGTGTGTAGCTAGTTGTTAAAATTTGGTGCTCCTACAGGGGTTACAAATGGTGTAGGCTTCTGTTTGGCCATCTTGCTCTGCCTCCTTCTTTTGTTCATTTTAAAATTGGATGATTTGTGGAGTTTTGTTTTGTTTTGTTTTTTACTTTTGAGTTGTTTGAACTCCTTGTGAATTCTGGGTATGAATCCCTTGTCAGATGGATAGTTTGCAAACATTTTCTTCCATCCTGTGGGTTATCTCTTCATTTTCTTGATTATTTCCTTTGCTGTGCAGAAGCTTTTTAGCTTGATATAATCTCAATTGGCTATTTTTGCTTTGGTTGCCTCTGCCTTTGCGGTCTTACACAAAAGTTTTTGCCTACACGAATGTCCTGGAGCATTTCCCCAATGTTTCCTTCTAGTAGCTTCATACTTTGAGGTCTTAGATTCAAGGTTTTAATCCATTTTGGTTCCATTTTGATTTTTGTGTTTGTGTATGGTGAGAGATATGAATCTAGTTCATTCTTGGCATATAGTTATCCAGTTTTCCCAGCATTATTGATTGGAAAGACTATTTTTGGCACCTTTGTCAAAGATGAGTAGGCTGTAAATGTGTGGATTTGTGTCAGGGTTCTTTATTCTGTTCCATTGCTCTGTGTATCTGTTTTTATGCCAATGCCATGCTGTTTTGGTTACTATAACTTTGTGATAAAATTTGAAGTTAGGTAGTGTGAACCGTTAACTTTATCCTTTTTGCTCAGGATTGCTTTGGCTCTTCGGGGTCTTTTTTAGTTCCACATAAATTTCAGGAATATTGTTTTCTATTTTTGTAAAGAATGTCATTGATATTTAAATAGGGATTGCATTCAATCTTTAGATTACTTTGGCTAGTATTGTCATTTTAGTAGTATTGTCAATATTAATTCTTTCAATCCATGAGCATGGAATATCTTTTCATTCTTTTGTGCCCTCTTCTTTTTCTTTCACGAGAGTTCTATAGTTTTTCTTGTAGAGATCTTTCACTTCTTTGGTTACATTGATTCCTAGGTATTTTATATTTTTGTAGCTATTCTAAATGGGATTGTGTTCTTGATTTCTTTTTCAGATTGTTTGCTGTTGGTATATGTAATTGCTACTAATTTTTGTATGTTGATTTTGTATCCTGCAGCTTTACTGAATTTGTTTATCAGTTCTAATAGTTTTTTGGTGGAGTCTTTAGGTTTTTGTAGGCATAAGATCATGTCATCTGTGCACAAGGCTAATTTGACTTACTTATCTTTAATTGTTTATTTGGATGCCCTTCATTTCTTTTTCTTGCCTAATTGCTCTGCCCCAAGCCCAATTTTAACTGGCTTAAACTCATATATGAAGAAAGGCATCAAATAAAAGTAAGAAATTAAAAAGAGTCTGGATATAAAAGATAATACCCAAAACAGAAGAAAACTCCAAAATAATAAAAATAATTATATTATCCCCAGAGAAGTACATTTACTTAACCAGTTATAGAGTGCCTCTTAAGTGCTTATTATAAAAGCTGAATAAGAGAAGAAATGAAATAAAATGTCACATGTCAGACTGGATTAAGAAAATGTGGCACATATACACCATGGAATACTATGCAGCCATAAAAAAGGATGAGTTTGCATCCTTTGTAGGGACATGGATGCAGCTGGAAACCATCATTCTTAGCAAACTATCACAAGAAGAGAAAACCAAACACCGCATGTTCTCACTCATAGGTGGGAACTGAACAATGAGATCACTTGGACTCGGGAAGGGGATCATCACACACTGGGGCCTATCATGGGGAGGGGGGAGGAGGGAGGGATTGCATTGGGGAGTTATACATGATATAAATGATGAATTGATGGGTGCTGACGAGTTGGTGGGTGCAGCACACCAACATGGCATAAGTATACTTATGTAACAAACCTGCACGTTATGCAAATGTACCCTAGAACTTAAATAAAAAAATAAAAATAAAAAAATAAAATGTCACATGTATAAAACATGCATAGGAAATTGGGAAAAAAGATGATGGAAAAAATAGAAAAATGATAAAGTACCCAGAGAATAAATTTAAGGCATTCAGCATCAAATTGATGAGTTCCAGAAAAAGAGCATATAGTTGAAAGAAAATGGCTAAAAAAGAGAGACACATTTCTTTTTCATTGAAAGGGCCCTGATTGTGCTCAATACAATGAGTGAAAAAGTATCCTCTCCAATATGAAACTGTGAGATTATGGAATATCACAGGTATATCAGAACTCCAAAACTCTTCCAGAGAGAGAGAGAAAAAAAGATAGAAAACTAAAAGTCAGAATGGCAGGGATGGGTCTTCCTAAGGGCAATTCTGGATGTTAGAAGACAAAGGAAAAACATCTTCCAAATTCACCTGTAATTCTAGAGGCAGTCAAAGTATTTAAGTGTGAAGGAGAAATAAAGGCATGGATTGAAAAACAGAACCCATAAGGCATCCTTCTGTGGGAGATAACTGCTGGATGTATTGTAGTAAATTAAGGGAGTTAACCAACAAACAGGAAGACATGGAGTCCAAGAAATGGTCTCCAACAGAAAATACCACAAAGGGAAGTCTCTTGCTAAGGATTTTGAGGCAAGTCTAGGGAACCAGCCCTCTCAGATCGCAGAAGAGCCAACGCTCCAAAAGAGGGATCTAAAGGTAATAAAAGGGAACTATTTACTTAAAGGTCATCTGATATGATGGAGCATTCCAAAAGAAAACACTGGTAAGTATGTGATAGATCAGATGCAACATGTGGGAAAAAATATAGGTACATAAAAAAACCCAGGTCAATGAATAAAACCAGGTGACCATTAACTTCAGGAAAGTGAAAAAGAGTACAGGAAAAAATATAATACTCTACTTTCCACTGTGAATGTCATTTACATAGGCACAATAATGTAAACATTGACTGTATTAAAAAAACTAGTTAGCATTTAGAAGGATGGGAGCAGAGAAGTGGCCTTTGGTGATATTACTATGAAGTTTTGAATCATTTTTACAGGGAATCAGTAGATTCTAAACACTGGCAATATAAAATTACTTAGAAATATGCAGGTTAATATCAGGAGAAAACAGTTCAAGGAGGCAAAAATAAATTGCTTCTAGGAAGTGGGCTTGGGGACTGGAAGGGCTGCAGGAGTATTGTAATTCTTTATTCTAAATCTTTTGATATGATTTGACTGTGTAACTATTTGTAGGCACTACACTTGTACTGTAAACCCTCTGTGTACTGCTTCAGATTGTCTCTACCTCACCTGTGTTATTCAAACCTTAGCTGTGGTAACCAATTCTACACAGGATCTGACCAGCTTCCTACAGGTGTAACCTGACAGTGTCTTGCCTCAGATCCATGCTCTGCACTTCTGACTTCACGCCCTTGGTCTTCTCTGTGAAATCCCATGCAGGAGCCACTGTGGGAACCCACTCACTTCTCACATCTGTGCAACCTGGAAATGCAAGGGAGTTAACACTCCAGAAAGCAAACTTTTGACCAGTGGAGAGTCCTGAGCTGGTGGATAAACACATCCTCTTTCTTCCTCTGGACAGACAGTTTTGAGAGAGGATTCATGGCAATCTCCCTGGATAGAGCAAACAGTCACCTGCAGTCATGGTTGAGCAACAGTGCATCTTTGTCCTATCTTCCTCCTTCCCACTGTCACCGTCTGGGCACTCACGCCGTCCTCTGGATCATTGTCCCAGTCAGCCTTTGCTTTCTTGGCAAACCCAAGAAAAGTCTAAAATGATTGAAAACTTTTAAACAAATGCAAAATGGAAAGATACTTTCTAAAAAAGATGAAATTTCTAAAAAAGATCTAAATGGAAGATGATACTGCAGCAAGGAAATGCAAAGTGGTAATGCAGACTTTTTGCAACAGTAGATAAATACTTGAAAAGGAAAACTAATGGTTTAGAATTGATAATTTCTTAGCAAAATTGAAAGTTGAAGGAGGAAAGAAATGCTATAATAAGTAAGAAATGCTACAAAGTTTCCTTCACAAGGAGTGGTAAAGGGGATTGGGCTGGCAAAATGTCTTGTTGGGGACAGAATGGCCATTGTTTCATCTCATATATCAATGGGAAATATAGGCTTAAATATGGTAATGAAGATAGGGAGGAACCCACAAGCAAAATGGAGAAGCATAATAGCAGTTGGAAATTAATGGTGGTAGTGGGGGCAGGGGTGGTAGTACAGAAAAAAAAACTCGGTCAAGCGTCATACTAAAAATATATATATATAAATCAGTAGCAACAAGTATAATAAATAGAAAACATGAACAAAAGGAAAAAAAAGTACCATTTAAACTAATAATCATAAATGAGTTGACTTCTTTTTTTTTTTTTTTTAAAAAAAAGGACTCTCAGGCTACAATAAAACCCCACAAAATTTGCATCTATATAAAGTGTATGAGACATATTTAAAAGTAAAAAAATAAAGAAATGTTTATTTTAATCTTGATTTTAATGATCAAAGATATACCAGGCAAATGCAAACAATTAAAAAACAAGAAAGATGACAAGTTACTATAAAACTTAATTTGAGGCTTACACCATGAATTGAAGAAAAGAACTAGATTGTTTATGATAAAAGAAATAATCCTTGAGGACAATAAAAGAGCTACAGACCTTTGGGCATTCAAAAATACAATAGCAAACTATAGAGCAAAAACTCCTAGAAATATAAGGAGAATTTTATAAAATCACAATGATAGTAGAAGGTTTTATTACATCTTTCAGTATTTGGTATATTAAGGCATTAAAAACAAGCAATGTAGAAAGGATTTAAATATTACAACCAACAAGCTAACTTAATAGCTCTCTCTGATTTTGTTCCCCTGGAAAACATGTTTAGAAATCAGCATATACTGACCACAAAAGAAAACAAATAAACTATCTCCAATAAAAGATTTTACAAGTCACATTCTTGGACCACACTCCTTGAAGGCTGTAGCTGTCTTTGTTTCTTCCTGCTCCCCATCCCCCTCCAAAGGCGGTTAAATCAAGCCTTAGGTAGTAATGAGAAGGCAAGAAAGAGAGCAAGGGGAACTGGGGCTCTTGGGTGGCTGCTATGAGATAGCAGCTTCCATGCATTAGCCACTTTTCCTATTTTTTAAACCCAGTTCTCAACACCTTCCTGTGTAGGGAAATTTCATCCATTTGCAGGGGAAGGATAGTTGTTCTTCTTATTCAGTATTTGCACACCATCAGATCCCTATAAACTCCAGCAAAGTCCCTGCCTTCCCTTGAAAGAAAGAACTGTACCCTCTGCCCTCAAATCCAGGGCCTCTTTCCCATCTCTGGGTGGCTGTCTTTCACATCAGTGGTAAAATGGGAATTGTCACACTGACCCACTTCTCAGCGGGGCTGTGAGATGCAACGACTAATTACAAAAGCTAATAAAATATTTACAGAGCTTACAGCACACATTGGAAGTACAAAGGTGTAGTTAATAAAAATAATGACGGTGCTAGACAAACACTGCTCAGAGCCTAGTGCCACACTCAAGAAGAGTAAACAACTTGCCAGGGTAATTTCAAGCTCTATTAGATGCTTGCAGCAAGTATCACTGTTACCCAAGAGGAGAGAAAATCTGCCATGCAGGAAATCTTGACTGAAGGCCACAGCCCAGCCGTGCAGAGCAATGTGGTTTGATTAAAATGAGCAGCGACCTTTTGTGCAAGTGCTGGGATCTCTGAGCTTTTTCAGAATTCAGGGAGGTAGAAGTGAGTTGGCTCCTTGCCACCTTGGGCTCAAGGTTCTAGGCCTTGCTTGTTTTGTAAAGAGACCGCTCTCCAGGAATCTGAAGTCCAGACTCCTCTGGGCTGGCGAGGACCAAGGAATGGAGGGATCTCTTAGTGGAAAGTGTAGAGGCATTTTGGATCTTTGCAGAAGACACTAGAAAGAGCAAGTAGCAGAGCCTATTTAAGTAATAAGAAGAGGGGCAGAGGATCAGATGGTTCCAGACACAAAGACAGAACCCAAGCTCGGAATTTGGTGCGGGGGACTGGAGTTAATAGAAAAGCTGATAGGGCACATAGAAGGAGACCGTGAGGTGACTTAGAGATCAGCAACAGTTAAGTAGGAGGAACGAAGGTGGAGGTGCTGTCACCTGAGCCCTGAAGATGTGAGCTGGATCCATAAAGAAGATCCTGCCGCTGCCTGAGACACGAGACCCAAAGCAGAGAGATAAGGGGAAAAACCCTGGCTTCTGCCCTCCTCCCTCCCACCCTCCAATGTCCTGTCTGTCTTCCTTCCATCAGCCAAACCTAAGCAGAAACTGGTAGACAAGGAAGCCTAGGAATTGCAGTTTGAATGGCTGGCATCTGCAGCACCGAGCAGGGCAGGGGAGGGCTTGAGGGCCGATAGGCAGGTGCTCAGCACTTGAGGTGGGAGTGGGGGGGGGGTGGGGCCGAACAAGGTTGGCTCAGTTATATGGGATGCTAGACTCTCACCAAGAACCATGGGAAGCACAGATGGGTGTGTAACCCGGGAGTCACTTTCCTCATTTCACATGCTAGACAAAGAGCAGGTTGTGACCTCTGGCCTCCCACCTCCCAGCTACCTAATGACCCATCACCTGGTGAGCTAGGCTGGCCTCATCCACTGCCCATAAGAACAAGCCTACTGGTCAAGGAATATGCTTCTGGCCATTAACACAGGTTGTAAAAGTGCCAGTGCAGCCAACCCTTAGGGAGCCTATGAACACTCCCTCTCTTGAGTGTGAGTTCCAGCCTGCATCAGAGGCTCACTGCAAGGGTCAATCCAATCCTAACTGGTAAACCAGATTCTAATACTATGAGGGTGTGGAATTCTAGTTACAGAAAGTCACCTGCACGCCATCACAAATGACCAAACCTGACAACAGGGTCAGCAACAGGGCAATGTATTAAAAACGGAGTATGTCCATCAGTTGGGCGACCACAGGAGGCAATCTAGAAAGTTCCAGACAAGCCCTTTTTATATTTTCCTCCCCAAGAATGGTGTTTAAAATCGTAAACTGTCTTATGAATCAAGTAAGGAGAGTCAAGTTCACGGGATGTTAATTTAATGGCTCACTCGGGGCTTTGACTAATTTTGTTTCTGTGACAGTGTGATAATTTTACAGACTCCAAACAGGAAGTGAGAAGTAATTCATTTCCATTCACTCCGTGTCAACAAAGCTGAATTATTAGGAACCAAGCACTCCTTTAGGTGGGTTTGCTAGTGGCCAAACTGGAGACCAGAACTCAGAAGCCCAGGCTATGGGTCGTGCATGTGGGGAGGTGCGGAGAGCTATTGTGTTGTTAGTGACCCCCCCCCCCCCCCCGTATTCTGTTCAGAGTCCCCTTTTTCTTTTCAAATGGTTTGACAGGAACTGGTCACTCCTGCCTCCCATGGATGTGACACTGTTTCTGTTTCTGGGGCTCTAAGAGTTTCAGATTTGATCCTTATCCAGGAACTCTCATAACTCAACTGTTCGGAGGATCAAATGAGAGAATGCAGTTCCTGGTGCCTCTCACCTTACCTCGGAGCAGGAGTTCAAGCAATACAAACTGCTTTAGTGCTTTTGCTGTTGATGTGTTGTTTGATTGGCAGTTGTGCTAGTGAGCTTCCATTTGCCCTTCCAATCCTGCTGACCTTTATGGACTGTAGCAAGCATCTCTTTCATCCCTGTTTTTGTTTGTTGTCGTTGTGGTTGTTGTTGTTGAGACAAAGTCTCGCTCTGTAGCCCAGGTTAGAGTGCAGTGGCATGATCTGGGCTCACTGCAACCTCTGCCTCCCGGGTTCAAGCGATTGTCCTGCCTCAGCCTCCCAAGTAGCTGGAATTACAGGCGTACGCCACTCTACCCGGCTAATTTTTTGTATTTTTTAGTAGAGACGGGGTTTCACCATGTTGGCCAGGCTGGTCTTGAACTCCTGACCTCAGGTAATCTGCCCTCCTCAGCCTCCCAAAGTGTTAGGATTATAGGCGTGAGCCACCACGCCCGGCCTATCCCTGTTTTTGGTGTGGCTATAGGAGGCGCTGGCAGGAAACTGCAGGATTAGGGGAGCATTAAGTTGGGAGGTGACCCCACTGCTTTTTCTCTCTGCCAAACCACACATGAATGTTGTGGTTCTTCCCCAGAGACCACAGCTCTTGTGCAGGTAGTCATACCCTCCCTTTGCCACCTCAGGACTGGTGGAGCTAAGTGCTCCCCACAGCTACTGGCCTCGGGTGCTTCCCTGCTTCCTGTTGTCTTCCTAACCCAGCCCTTATCCTCAAAAATTATCCTTTTGTCAAGTGAAAAGAGTCAAACTCTGTAATATATTTTAAAGAGGTTTATTGCGCGTCAAATATTAGTGACCAAGGCCTGAGCCACAGTCCCAAGAGGCCCTGTGCCCTTGGGAAGGTGCCCAAGCTGTTGTGCCACAGCTTGGTTTTATACATTTTAGGGAGACACGATCAATACATATGAGGTATGTATTGGTTTGGTTCGAAAGATGGGACAACTCTAAGTTGGGTGGGGTGAGCTTGCAGGTCATAGGTGGATTCAAACAGTTTCTGGTTGAAAGAATTGTTATTATGATCTAAAGTCCTGGAATCAACAGAAAGGAGTGTCAGATTCAAGATAAGGGATTATAGAGACTGCAGTTCTTGTTATGTACATGAAGCCTCATGCGTGGCTGCCTTTAGAGACTGTGGTGACAAGTGTTTGCTATTCAGATCTCTAAAAGGTGTTAGACTCTTCACGACTGGGAGAGACTGGAAAGGGAAAGATCTAGTTATAGTAATAGATACCCTTTACAGATGCAATCCCCTGGCCCCTCCACCGCCACCGAACAGCTTTGCAGGCCATTTAAAAGTATGACAAAGAAGTATGATAAAATATTTTGATTTCCTTGTTTTTTCTGTCTGGCATGTGGTATTGTGCCAGAGTCAACGTTAGAAAGCAGACCACATCATATAGGGTTAAATGAAACTCCTCTGGTGAGATTTTTACAGTTTGTAGGGAGTGACTCTCCAGTCCCCTTAGATAGGAATTTGGGCAAGAGAAGAAAAAGAGCAGAGTTTAGTCTTCACTTTATTACATTCTACATTTGAGGGTGCCCTCCTTCTCCTTTCTGCCTGATAACTGAGTAAGCTATATTTCACAGTTTAAAAAGCAACAACAACAAAAACCCAAAACAGCAACACCCAAAAACCCCAAACCAAAATACAGTTTGAAAACTCTCAGGACATTTGCCCAGCTGTGGCCTGAGTACCACTGTGTCTTTGCCATTTCATCTTTTTAAACTCCGCATCAGTAGGGTTGTGGGAGAGGAAATTGGAGGAATTTGTACCAAGTAAGGTGATCAGGCAATTGATTTATGGCCTATGAATACAGATTTACGGAACATGTAATATTCCCATCAAGAATATTCTGTCTCACTGTAGCCACAAGTATTCTCATGTACCAGTGCCAAGCTCACAAGTTCTATACCCCTCTCCCCGTAATGAAAGATTCTTAAGAGAGGCGCCGTACCCAGACCTTCTCTGGGAAACTGAGTACACAGATTTCAGCACCTAGAAAAGTACTGGGCATATCACAGGCACTCAATAGTTATTTGTAGGTTAATGAATACATTCTAGGATATATCTACAATCACTATGGTTGGCATTTGGGGTGGAGTCAGAGACCTCGAGCTTCCTCAGTGCAAACTGTGGCCCATGTCTCCATGTCTACGTGTGCAGGAATCATCTGTAGAATCAAAGTATCAATCTTTGGTAGGTACTGGCAGAAGCATCCAGTTGGGTTTCTGATTTTAAATAATCTTTTCTAAGGGAATATGCCATGGATTCTTGAGGTTACCATTTCATTGCAAACCCCCAATTCTAGCTTTTGAACTGACTAAAAGAATGAGGGGACTTTAAATCTCTGCACCTAACTCTGCTAGCTCACAGCTGAAAAACCTTGATCGGAAGTTGCCCACAGGGTGACTCACACTGAAATGAGGGCCTTTTCCCTGCACCATGTGTTTTTGTAACGCTCATTGAATATGAGGGAACTACTTAAGGATAAGGTTAGCTTTTCAGGTGAAGTCTCTGGTTGATCTGGCCTGGTAGTGATGAACTAGCCCTTCTCAGGACCAACCCTGGATGTAGGAGGCTGCTTTGTTCCTGTGGTTTGGCTCCCCAAACTAAAGAAATTGCTGGCAGAGAAAGGGGAAGAAAGGCCTGAACCCAGGAGCAAAAAACAGAAGTGGTCCAACCCTGCTCAGTGATGCTTGGGTTTTGCAGATAAATACTGCAGCTGTTAAAAATTATCATGATCAAAATTCCCACAGGATAAACAGGACTTTACTATTGAGCATTTGAAAGTCTCTAGGCCTGACTCCCCTTCCTTCTCCAACTGAAGCTTGTCTTTATGGGTACTTTTGTGACAAGACTTCTTAAGAACATAGGTACTATATTTTAAGCAGAGCAAACTGGTCAACCAGGAGCCTTGGGAAAGCTACCCTGTACCTATTGTCTACCATTTTCCTCAGCTTGCTAGAATCAGCAGAAGGACCTTCCTAGTCAGGTGTGACAGCCTCATTCTAGCCAGCTTGATTGGTACTGGAGTCCTTTTGTGACAGTTGTTGGTTGTAATGTTCTAGATCTTCTTTTCAAAAGGATGATGTATTACTTAGGGTTCTCCAGAGAAATAAGAGAAATAGAAATAATATAATGTGTGTGTGTGTGTATATATATATGAATACATATACGTACTCAATTATATGTATATATGTATACATATACATATTCTATGTGTGTGTATATATACATATACGAGAGCACCTCTGAAAGCTTGCTCTCTGTAGCTTTATGAACTTTATATTATATATAATAGAGAGACTTTAAGGAATTGTCTTACACAATTCTGTGGGCTAGCAAACCTGAAATTTGTGAAAATTCAGGCAACAGTTGATGTTGTAATCTTGAGGGGAATTTCTCCTTCAGGAAATCTCCATCTTGCTCTTAAGGCTTGCAATGGATTCGATAAGGCCCACTGTCATTTGGAGGGCACTCTTCTTACTTCAAGTCTATTGATTTCATGTTAATCTTCACTCAAAGTCAGCTGATTGTTAATATTAATCACAGCTAAAAAGTACCCTCACAGCGGCATCTAGGCTGATGTTTGACCAAACAACTGGGAGCCATAGCCTAGTGAAGCTGACACAGAACATGAGCCATCACAGATGCTGATACAGATCACCTCAAACACATACACATTCCAACAGACACTGTCTCCTTTGGAGAAAATAGTCATCCCAAAGACAGATATATGGAGAAACACGAAGAGAGTAAGAAAGGGAAACATTGTACATTTTAGCAAGATCTGGGTGTTATTGCCTCATTTTACTGTCTTTCAGTCGAAATAAGTGCTGACTGGCACTACGAATTGCATGTGTTTTCTCGTGTGCCATGATTGGCAGTACCCCTTGAAGCACTAGAGTTCCTTCCTTCATTGTGTTCCTCTCATCTCCTCGCTCTCGCCTCACGTACAAACAGGACAGCAGTTGGGCTGCATTTTCTAAGAGAAGCGGTCACTGTGAGTTAAAGATCCAGAGCATAGGCATTCTCCCTTCTCTCTTATCTGTGAGAGAGAGCAGGGGCCTACCTCTCTGCATATATAGGTCATGATGTTAAATAAATTGCAAGTTTTCTTTCCCGGGTTATCCTTAGCTTTTCTACTTAAAAGCAACATATGCAAAGCCATTTCGGATGGCTTGCTGTATTCACCTGGGATCTGAACAAATGAACACTACCATTTCTGACATTTTAAATAAAGCAGTGAGACTTTCAATAAAGTTCTGTCCTATGGGCCGACTCATAATATCCACATACGTTAAATCTGAGGTTCATTTTCATTATTTTGTTTTCCTATTTTGGGATGCTTCAATCAAGACTATTTTCTAAAATGTAATTCATATTAATATTTTACAGATTTATATTCACTTTTCCATAGAATTAAGGACTTGACTCAATAAGAAAAGCAGATAATAGATATTTATGTTATAACTCTAATTTGAATAGATTATTGTAGTTTTTATTTTATAAGATAATGTTGCAACACACAACATCAAAATTTAAAGTGTTCAGTTGTTATTGTCAAATGCCATCATTTTTAATGACAAACTTCCCTCTATCTTTTTACATTGTATAATTATCTGTAAACAGATCACCTGAGTTCAAATTAAATATTTAAACTATTTGCTGATTCATAACCTATGAAGTCATAGCAGTTATTATTTGTGACACAGTAATAACAACCTTCTAAAACTAGAGATCTTTTGAAAGTAAAATTTACATTAAAATTGAAAATACTACAGAAAAATGTATAAATCCTGTGCTTAACTCAATGAATCTTGGTATTTATTTTAATATTTAATTTAAAATGACTTCTGGGTTATAAATTATTCCTGTATATTTTTCTGAAGAGTAGGTCAGCAGGGACTAGAGTGACCAATTCACCATTCTCCCAGGACTTTGCAGATTTTAGCACTGAAAGTCCTGCAATCAGGGTAGCTCTTCAGTCTCAAACTTGAACATTTGGCTACTCTAGCAGGGACAGGGCTGTGACCCGGTCTGACCATTGATTGAATGTATGTGTTGAATCACCTCCTCATCCCCTCTCCTCTTCCCTTCACTTGTAGCCTCAAAATGAATTCTGTAATTGACACCAAAGTGTTGGTGTTGGGGCTAAAGGGAGACAAGAATAAGCTGGGGGGCAGGATGGTAAAGGGCTTACAGAGGTTTCCAAAGTGGAGCCTCATTTTACATTGCTTTTATGGGGCAGGTCCTGTCCTTCTTTCTCCCTTTTGGGGTTCAGTACTATTTTCCTGCCCCTCAGCTGGAGCCTCTTTGTGCTCTGACCTCTGAGCCCCAGGAAATCCTGATGGAGAATGGATTTGCTTGGCCTTGCAGCCCTCAGGTACCAATGGCTGAGTCTGTGCTTGTTTATCCGTTGCTCTTCTGAATGGACTCACTTCATAGGAAAAGGCACTATTAGAATTTAACTTTCCAGAAACATAGAAGTTATGGATGAGAGAATTTTTGTGGGTGAAGTGGGTGGGCTTATAAGAGTACTTAACTGTTACCAAAACATATTTAAATAAAGAGATGAAAACAGACAACACTCATTCCACAGCACCTGCCTGCACAGAAGAAAAGAAAATATAAATGAGAGGGCAAGAGTAGGTGAAGAACTCTTGTCCTAATATAGTTTGCTTCATCTGTCCTTCCTACTCGTGGAATTTCCTTTAATGACACTGTAAAATCCCAGTGAGCCTTGACCTTTGGGAGCATGAATTCCAACTTCACCAAGTTCTGGCTATTTGATTTGTGGCAAAATGCTTAGGAATCATGAGCTTCAGATCCCTCACAGAGAAGAGTGGAAGTAAAGATACTTATCTTGAAAAGTTAGTCTGAGGATTAAATTAGATAATGTGTGTGAAGATTTTAGTCAAGTGGTGACATATAATAAATGCTCAATAAATACAAGATTACTCTGTCTTCTAACCTTAATTTAATTTCATAAATATTAAAAATAAGATATTCATTCATTCATAGATCCATTCATTCAACAAATACTTATGGCACTGAAAGGGAGCTGGAGAGTGGGTCAAATGAGAAAGACAGTGGCCCACTGAGAGTGAAAGGTATGCTGGCAGAATCAAGTGAAGTAGAAAATGTCGGACATGTCACATATGGCCTTGTGTGCCATGTGTTATAGAGATGACCCCTTCCCACTGAAAATTACGCTATCCCTTTCAGAATACACAGTTGCTCCTGGGAAGTGGCTGGCCAATCAGGAATTACATTCCTGTCATCCTCACATTTTGATGTGGCCGCTTCTTGCCAACAAATGAAAATGATACATGTCATTTTTAGCCTGGGACATTTAAGAGATAGGTTTACCTCCCCAGAGCTCTCTTTTCCATTCTCCTAGCTAGAAGCAGATGTCTTCGAGGCTCTCAACAATAGTAAATTTGCTAGACAGAAGATGATTCCCAAACCACAGTTTAAAACCATTGCTAACTAGGACCACTCACCTTGGACGTTATGTCCTGAGAAACAACCTTCTACTGGGTTTCAAGCATTATGTGTTTTGTGTTCCATTTGTTACAGCAGCTAGCATTACTCCTATTTATACATTGTGCTAAGTTATTTTGTGCAATGTGTAAGTTAGAGTTACACATTGTACAACTATTATACAAAAATTTTATTTTGAGTCCTATTTTATTCTAAATGTAGACTGAAGCCATGGAAGGGTTTTAAGCAGGGAAATGACATGACCTGATTTTTGCTAGAAAATGATTACTCTAGCTAAACAAATTAGTGGAGGGATTAGGGATCTAGAATTGTACAGTAATAAAGGCAAGAGGTAATAATGGCTAAAAATACGGTGGTAGCAGGAGAGAGAAAGAGAGAGAGAGAAGTTTTGGTATGTGGGATCCCTAGGGCTAAACAACGTAAGTAAGGGAGAAAGATATTGAAGATAACTCCTGTGTTCTGACTGGAGTGCCAGGTGCCAAAACGAGGACTCTGGGAAGAGTCCCAAGTAGGAGTAGGGCAGTGCAGAAGTGGGGACATTTCTGTGGACACCATCTCTTGTCTCTGTCAGTCTTTGCTGTGCAGCTAATCTTCATGGGATGCTGCCGTGAGCTCCGCATTATCGGATGGCATCTTTGGTCTGACTAGCATAAAGCAGCCTTTCATGCTAAGTAGCAAACTCATCATGGCATGCATTCCTGTGTTCATTCATTCACTCAACCAGGCACAGGGCTAGGGGCTGGGAAGTTAGCACACAGTTCTGTTCTTGAAAAACTCAGTCCTCACACTCCCAGTCTTTAATTGCTTATATAAATCTATTATAACAGAATCATTGGCCAGAAATAGGTGGTTGGAGGAATTGACAATTAATAAAAATATTGCTCCTGGTATGAAATATGAGGGGGAAGGGTGTGAGGGGCAAGTGCGGAAAGGTAGCAGGTAGGAACAGAAAGGGCAAAAAAGAATAGTTTCCCTTAAAAATTTACAAAGTGTTTCCATCTATAAAACTCTATGGGATACTTAAAATGTGGGAGGGAGACATCAAGGCCCAGAATCTTTACAGCATCTCCCCAAGGTGTCGCAACTAGAACAGTCTTCCGATGCAAGGGCCATTCTTTTCTCATTGTGTGCCACCATGATGCTTCCCTGGAGAGGGAAAGTGCTGTTCGTAACTGAGTTGAGGAAAAATGGTTGGCTCTGGGGATCACGGAGAGGCTGCAGCTACAGAGGGGCAGAGGTTCGCCTCCTCACCTGCAGAGGTGCTCAGGCCTGTCTGGCCATCTACATTGGGTGGGTCCCAGTGGCTGGAACTAGTTTGATTGGGTTTCAGTGTAGAGCCATAGGGTGACTGCAGGCTGTGTCCCATGGAGCCCTGAGGGCCAAATTCTGTCTCCAAGTCAGTGAGGAGGGCATTGGGCTGGAAATGAGGACATGCTGAGAAGGTCAGAATGAGGGCAGACAATAGACCTGTGGTATGTGGGAGACGCGGTCTGGCTCACAGGCCTTAGGGCCTGAGTGGATGTACTATTAGGGGCCTGCCTAGATCCAGTTAGAAGCAAGACTATTTCCTCAGAGCCAGGAGAGCTTAGAGAGACAGCTCTGACACATGTGTGTGTGTGCACACCCATGGGCACATGTGAATGCTTACAAACATATGTACACATATCTGTGCTCAGGATGTGTTCCATGGCAGTGTGGGGTCAGGATGGATAGAATGGAAACAGGACTATTAGAAAGCAGACCCATGGGGAAGACAGAAGAGCTATCCCGGAAAGCACCTGTTTCTCCCCATACTGGCTCTCGCTGCATCATGGGGTCTTTCGGTTTGGTCTTCAGGATTTATCACAGAGTCAGTCTTTCCTACATTGCTCTGATTTTACCTAAGGAAGTTTACTGAAGACCTGGGATGCTTCCAGGCCTCCCCAGCGTTGAAAGAACCCCATAAGCCTCTGCTGGAAAGAATCAGGGGCAAAAGGCACACAAGGTGCTAATGTCAAACACTTGGATTCTCCTGTTAAACTCAAATGTGCTTTAAGGTTTCCACCCTCTGTAAGACTTTTCACAAATACATGTGTGTAAATCAGGAAAGCTCTGCTGCCATATTCAGGTGCCTTGATTTTCAGTTTGCAAAACGTGGTCTCTGTCTCAGCTCATACTGAAAACAGATTTCCTGAGGGTTATATTTTAACTGCAAAGTGTCTCCAATGTGCCAGGCACTCTGAAAATGCTCTTTCCATCCTCTGACAACCCCAAGAGTTTAGTATTATTAGACTCCCCATTTCACAGGTGAGGCCTCTGAGGTTCAGTGAGGTCAGACACCTTGCCCAAGGTCACACAGCTAGGTATCAGCTCGGGTAGGGTTTGAATCCAGGCTGCAGGGCCGCAGAGGCCCTGTCCTTAACTATGCCGTCCTCCTTCTGTGTGGAGCAGAGGCCTCTGTTCTGCCTTGTTACACTGGATGGCTAATAGGCTGTCTTCTGCACTGAATTCTGACCTTGGAGGCAGGAGCTGTTTCTCATTTACCCTCATTCCTCCAGCTAGGAGCACAGGGGCTAGCACACAAAAGCAGCATAGGAAGGCTCGTTACCTGTTTGCTGCTGGGACTGGAGAGGCCTGCCAAGGTGACCAGGCCCATTCTCTTGCCCCTGCCTTCATTGTCCAGGGTTCTGTGCACAGCAACCTTACGCAACCCTTTTCACCCTCATGATGGTTTTCCCTCCATAGTCTAAATCTCTTCTAAACAAGCTTCTCTGACAGGCCAAGTCCTGGTGCATGACCATAGGCATCTGTCGTTTCTGTGCAGGGCCAATAGGAAATGTGCCCACAGTGCTGAACAGTAAACAATTTGCAACCAGAAGCAGGCCCAAGTCTCAGCTATACTTTTCTGGGCTGGGCACCAAAGCAGGCTATGATCCCTTGTTACCTCCACAGCAAAAATCCCTCCAGTTCCAACAATGATTTATCAAGTGAGCTCGCTGACAGTTTCACAGTGCTGCTTCAAACCTTCCTTTCATTTCAGGGCACAAGAGGTAAAATCCAGTGGTGAGACAGAATGGGAGATTCAATTTACATGTATGAACGTAGGCACTGTTTCTGAATGGGGAGATAACATTCCATGCTGCTTGAGTTTCTTCCAGAATATTGCCCTGAGGCCTAATCAAAATGAGACAAAGAGATTCACTTTTTCCACTTCACCAGTAGACTTGAAAGAGAAGGGAATTAAATCATATGATCCTAACCACATTTCCAAAATGGTGGATTTTTACTCAACAAAACAACTGACTAAAGGAGGGAGGAGGAGGAGTGGATTAATTGAGCTCCTACTAGTTGCCAAATTTTTATATGTCCCTTTAATAGCCACAGTAATTTATGAAGTGACTCTTTGAGGTGCATTCAGAGATGAGATTGAGACTCAGAGACTGTGACTTGCCCAAAGTCACATGGCTAGTGGGTTACAGAACTCAAATTGATCAAAGGTTTGCATGACCCCAAAGTTTACGCTGTTGGCTGGATGCAGTGGCTCACGGCGTGATCCCAGCACTTTGAGAGGCCGAGGCAGGAGAATCGCTTGAACCTGGTAGGCAGAGGTTGCAGTGAGCCGACATGTGGCCCCTGCATTCCAGCCTGGACGACAGAGTAAGACCCTGTTTGGAAAAAAAAAAAAAAAAAGTTCCCACTGTTCCCACCTCACAGTGTGGCCACAGACCTTTCCACCTTTCCTTTCCTGAACAGTCTGCAAAAAAGGATTTTCCAAATTGTTGCAATAGATGACTCTAACTTTTAAAAATACCATGAACATATAAAGAAAATCCTTCTATTTTGAACACTTATCTGTTCAGAGATATACATGGTACATTGTTTTATACTAAACTGTATTTTTGAAATATCATGTTTTTGAAAAGCTATCCTGACATACCTTAATAGAAATAAACCACATGAAGTAAAGGTGAAGAAAGACAAATGTTAGCACCATTCCACTAGGTGTTTCAGAATTTTTCTTTCTGACCAAAGCCAACAGACAGCATAGTCAAACAAGGAGACAAAGTTAACTATTAACTCGGGGGTGAAAAGTCAATAGTGAGAACATTCTTTGTATTACCCTGACCACACTCCAGCAAATATTAACATATATGGGCAAGGGCACTTTCCTGTAACTATACAAGTGTTGCATATGCTTACAAAACATCAGCAATGAAGGCACTGTCCAGTGCTAGCTCCTCCTGTTACAAAGGCCCAGAAAATTGACTTGTCCTAAGGTCACCTCACTAGTTAGAACTACCTAGAGGAGAATGATCCTGGCCCTCTCGCCATTGTGTGATGGTTGGATAGTTAGGTCCTGGTGGAATACATAATATTGCAATACATGGCATGATCACTGCCATTTACAAACAATGATGAGCTCATCATGAACTTAAATGCAACACAATATCGGAACCAAAATTTGAGTTTGGTAACCACTAGCTATGGGACCTTGGGCAAGTCATGATGTTTGAGTCTCCATCCCATCCCTGAATGCACCTCAAATAGTCACTTCATAAGGTATTGTGGCTATTTAAGGGATATATAAAAATTTGGCACCTAGGAGTTCAAAATTCTCATATTCTATGAGAATTTACCTACTTACTCCTGATCTTTTGCCTCCAAGTGGTATGGTCTGGAAGTCAATGGATGGATAAATGTTGATGCCATTGCTTTCTAGACTTGAGTTTGCAGTTTGGTTTTCTAGAAGCAGCATGACATAGCAGAAAGAGAACAAAGCTGGCATCAGACTGAGCTAAGTCCTCAACCAAACTCTTTCAGTGTTTAGTTGAGTGGCAGGGCAAGTTCATCTCCTCCTGGGTCTCACCTTTCCCACTGATGAAATGGAAATAACTATGTCTACTCATCCCGATGTGAGAGTGGATTGAATACCCGCCCCCTCAACAAGATTCATGTTCACCCAGAACCTCAGAATGTGATCTTATTTGGAAAGAAGATCTTTGCAAATGTAATTAGTTAACTATAAAGATGAGATCTCACTGGATTAAGGAGGACCCTAAATTCAATGGCTGATGTCCTTATAAGAAAAGGAGAGGACACAGAGAGGTACAGAGAAGACCACATGCAGATGGAGGCAGAGATGGGACTTACCTGCCACAAGCCAAGGAATAATAACCACCAGAAGAGGAGGAGGCAAGGAAAGATTCTTCCCAAGAGGCTGCAGAGAGGACATGGTCTTGCCAACACCTTTATTTTAGACTTCTGGCCTTCATAACTGTGAGAGAAAAAAGATTGTGTTGTTTTAAACCACCAAGTTTCTGGTAATTTGTTATGGCAGCCCACAGAAATTAATGCAGTCTGCAAAGGGCTCAACAGGGTGCTTATCACATAGAAAGTAATTGATAAATGCCTCCAATAATTACTATTTACACCTCATAATGTTCAAGCATCGATCAGAGTATTCTGGAGTGGATGGCAGAAGTACGGCAATTGCAAAGTCAGAAAGGCTAAGGTTAGAATAACAGGCTTTATTAATTGAGGATCTGCATCTTTTTCTATTTTTTTCCACCCAAATCCCAAATCCTACTACTAAAAACAAAAGCAAACTTTATTTAAACAACTAACTTTAATTATACATCTTGACACTAAATTTTAAAAGAATCCACAGCAATAAAAAAATTCATAAGAAATAGGTATCTAGGTTCAGTTTGGAAAATTTTTCAAACTATAAACTCTAATTATCTATATAGCTTAATCTAACTGTGGCATTAATTCCCAAATTTCCTTATAAAATATTGTGCTAGCCCTGAGGGGAAAAAAAAGACAGTGGAGAATACAAGTGGGGTGGTTGCCTACATCAAATGGTTACAAAAGAAAAAGGACTCGGGGCCGGGCGTGGTGACTCACACCTGTAATCCCAGCACTTTGGGAAGCCGAGGCAGGTGGATTACGAGATCAGGAGATCAAGACCATCCTGGCTAACATGGTGAAACCCTGTCTCCACTAAAAAAAAAAAAAAAAAAAATTAGCCAGTCAAGGTGACATACACCTGTATCCAAGCTACTCACGAGGCTGAGGCAGGAGAATCACTTGAACCCAGGAGATGGAGGTTACAGTGAGCTGAGATCATGCCACTGCACTCCAGCCTGGGCTACAGAGTGAGACTCTGTCTCAAAAAAAAAAAAAAAAAAAGAAAAAAGAGGACTCGGGGCAAGTGGAAAGATTCTGTTTGACAAGGAGGAGGGAGTGTTTCCAGAGGGAAGCCAGCAAACAGGACAAAGAGGACAAGTGCCATGAAATACAACCCAAGATGCTGTGCCCTGGCCCACCATGGCAGTGGCAGAAAGGTTGAAATGCTTCTTCAGTTTCAAACCTCAAAACAAGGCTTAGAATTTCACTAGAGCCTACAGCTTATACTCTTTAAAAACCAACACCACCAATGTCACATAGGGTTAAGGGTTGGGCCACTCAGAATGGTGATCTCAGAATGGAGGGTCCACCTCCTGTAAGTGTGAGACAGACTATGAATGCACAGCTGAAGCACACCTTCCCAAGCAGGCTTCCCAGTCCAAAATGCCTGCCCACTCCCCTGGTCACCTCCCACGACCCCACCTGTGGAAATGGCCATATCTCTATCACTTTCCTTGGCCCTTAAATATCATTCATATGTCCACAGGCAGATGCCTTACCCAAGCTGACCCAATCAGACTCTGTTTTGGGAATCTGAAGTTTAGAACATATACCAATATGACTGGCAGTCTTTCCAACAGAGTCACATTAATTGTAGACAAAGAGGTAGTGTGAAACTGCAGACTTGGCTGGGCATTGTGGCTCGTGCCTGTAATCCCAGCACTTTGAGAGGCAGAGGCAGGTGGATGACCTGAGGTCGGGAGTTTGAAACCAGCCTGGCCAATATGGTGAAACCCTGTCTCTAGTTAACACACAAAAATTAGCCAGGCGTGGTGGTGAGTGCCTATCATCTCAGCTACATGGGAGGCTGAGGCACAAGAATTGCTGGAACCTGGGATGCAGAGGTTGCAGTGAGTGCAGATAGCGCCACTACATTCCAGCCTGGGTGACAGAGTGAGACACTGTCTCAAAACAACAACAACAGCAAAACAAACAAAAACAGGAAAGAAACTGCAAACTCGCAGGGCTGTGGACTCCACACAACACTGATCCCAGCCTTCCTGGGGCTGGGGTTTTCCTGTTTCTTGGATTCCATGAGCTACCTTAGCAGTTTTTAGCAAATTCCCATAATGTATTAATTAATGGCTTCCATTGCTTGTACTAGTACCATAGCCGTGTCCTCTGGGTCGCACCCAGGGTGTAAGTTGTATGGATGGCCTCCCTGGCCAGGCAAAGGGTGTGCCGCAAGGAGTACTGGTTAATAAGCCAAGCAACACAGCGGCTGAGCATCAGTAATGCAGTGGGTAGGTGGGGATTATCTTAGTAGCTGGCACAGAATCTCAGATAACACACTGGCTGAACATCAATAATGAAAGGGGTTAGGTGGAATTACTTAGTAGCTGGCACCAAACTCTTCTTAGTAAAGTAAACTGTCCTTGTCTAAAAATTTTTTTGTAAATAAAAAATTATTCAAAAAACTTTCTAAAGGTGTCCAGTAGATGAATTTCCTGAGAGGGAGAGCTATGGTAACAGAAGGAGTTTTTGGAATTCTCAGGGCATTCAAGAAGGAACCAGGGAGGTGTTTTAAGTGGGGCAAGACCTGCCTCTTGCTATCTGCCCTCTCTCAATCTTGAGAAAAATTCACCAAATTTACGTATGCTACATGTGAACAATTGTTTGTTGTTGGAAAAAACATACGCTTGAGTTTCTCATTGGAATTGATGTGTTATAAAACATTCAAGGAAGCTGGAGCCTATGAGGCAGTGGACCCAGGAGAACAGAAACTCCCAAGACTTGGCAGGAGCCTGAAAGAGAGTTTTAGATTTCCCCTGGCCATGGAATTGGACTGGAGGAGGTGGGAAGGCAGTTCCAAAGCAATTTCCCCTAAACATGAAGGAAAAAGGGGGACCCCAGTTTCCCCCATTCACAGGGATGTGTGAAAATGACATCTCTGAGCAAACAAATTTCAGTTTCATTCCCTGTAATATGTGGGGATGTTCCTTTGGCGTCTTTGCTTGTCATGGACCCCTTTTCTGAGAAGAACGTCATTCAGCAATAAAAACCCTTCTTATGTAGGGCCTTTAGGTAAAGGAAAGGCAAACCTTTACACTTGTTCTTCTTAGAAATGCAAGGAGTGTGAATCAGGGGACTGTAGAAGACAAATCCTGGCTGTTTGTCATTTAGCAATGAGCTGGCTAAATGGCCTCATGTAAGCTATAAGAACAAGGACTGAGATGAAAACTTTGCCTCTGGATAGAAAGAAGTAGTTATGAAAACCGTACCGGATGCCTCCAGTAACCTACATCACATTTCCAGGTCACCTCTTCAGCGACACCTACAGAGAATGATTGTAGGCAAACTCAGGTCCACCTGACCTGACAGCATCTAGTCACGGCTAAGTTCTTTAGCTTTCTGCCCCAATCCTCTCCAAGGCCAGACTCTCTGTCTCCCTGAGCTTGAGTGTATGGATAAACTCTCAGGGGCAACCCCCAACTAGTGGGAAGCCAGTGGATAAATGCCTGACTCCCATCCTTTGGATGGACAGATGTAGGAGATACTTATTTTTTATTTAAAATATTTTTATTTTTAATTTTTGTTGGTACACAGTAGGTGAATATATTTATGTGGGTACATGAGATATTTTGATATGGGCATGCAATATGTAATAATCACATCAGGATAAATGGGGTATCTATCACCTCAAGCATTTATCCTTTGTGTTACAAACATTCCACTTATACTTTTAGTTTGCAATTAAATTATTGTTGATTATTATAAAATTATGATAGTCACCCTATTGTGCTATCAAATACTAGCTTTTATTCATTCTTTCTATTTTTTGTACCCATTAATCATCCCACTTGCTGCCCACCTCACCCACCACCTTCCCAGCCTCCGGTAACCATCCTTCTGCTCTCTAGCTTGTAGAAGTTATTTTTGATGACACTTAGGAGGTCCCAATGGAATTGAGCCCCTCTTGCACACAGTGGCACCTCACTTCTTAACATCTCCCTTATTGGCTTCTCCTCCTCCCCCACCTCACTCTCCTCATGCTATCACTTCTGCTTCCTGGGGTCACCTCCCAAATAAACTAGATGCTCCCTAGTCATTAGCTCTATCTTAGGTGCAGTTTCAATATTATGCCATTTTGAGTGAGATGGAAAGCAAGTAGATTTGGTTCTGGTATCAGATGAAGAAGCAAGCCTTCAAATGTTCTGATGTCAGGTGAGAATGTCAGGTCAAATATGTTCCAGAAATTCTGAAAATACGAGGCCCCAACTTCAGGACTACATATTCATCAAGCAATGAAGGCACAATCAATTCTTAAACAATCCCAACTCTCTCGGGCGCCTTAGTGTTTACCTTGTAACTGCTGCTTACCAGTGGATGGACTGGCTTTTCTGTTTTAGGCGAGTGCAACTCCCTCACTTCACTCATGGCCAATGCCTTGTGAAGTGAACAAGTAATAGTCTTAGAAATCCAGTGGAATTGCAATGGTTCAAGGAATACCTCTTTAAAAAGTAATATATAGCTCTTGAAATGCACATACTGGGGGAAGCCAGCTACTGTGTAAGAAGTCCAACTATTCTAAGACTGTATGCTGTGAAGAAACCTAAGCTAGCCATATGGAGAGATGATTAGCTCTGTTTCTGGTTGTCTTAGCTGGCTATCCTATCTGGTTATCTGTTCTGGTTATCTTGGCTGAGTCTCTGAACATGTAAGTGAATAAGCCATCCTGGACATGTGGTCCAGTTGAGCCTTCAGATGACTTCGGCTCCATCTACCATCTGACTGCAACTGCATGAGAAAGCCCAAGTGAGAACTTCTCAGCTGATCCCAGTCATGTAAACAGTGAGGGATTAGAAATTGTTGTGTTAGGCCCATAAATTTTGGAGTCATTTATTATGCAGCATTAGATAACTAATACATTCCACAAAACTAATATGTGGGAGCTACAAGAAGTTTGCCTTCACTGGAATGCCGTATATATGAACAGAGGCTCTGGAGATGAGGCTTGAACATGAGGCACCATGAGATTGTATGGGGCCTGACAGGCTGTTCAAGGTGGTAATCTATTCGGTGGCTGTTGTCCTGGACCAATAAGAGATGATGATGTTCTGGGCTTGGGCATGGCCATAAGGATGGAAAGGTGACAGGATGGAGCTGACGGGGCTTGTTTGTCTGTTGTCTGGCAATTGCAGAGGCTCCACTGTGTGTTTGTTGAGTGAGTGATGGATGGATGTGTGTAGGCTGAGTCAAGCAGGGCTGTCTGTGTGTTAGTTTGAATGACTGTAGCTGACTAATCCCTGAAACAGGATTTAGGGAATAGTCCACTGACTTTTGCATTATCATATAGACTGCAATCCAAGAGGTTCAAATAATTGAACCCATCTTCCACCTAGAAGTGTTACCTGCGACTCTGGCAGTCTTCCATAGGGACATGTCTAGGACAGCACCTGGGAGGTTTGCAGAGAAGCAGCCTCCTAGAGCCAGACTCATTCCTTTGCAATCCAAATGTTGGGCAGATAGCCTCTGAATTCAATTAGACAGCTAGGTACGTGACGGAAGCAAGGGACAAGGAAGGGAACACTGGGGTTTGGTTTGCAGTTTTCATCAGTTGCTGGAACCTTCATTCCTGCTGGAGTGTGTTTGGCTAGGAGTGAGAAGTATTAATACATTTTCTTTTAAAAGGGTGTGTAGAGAGAGAGAGAGAGAAAGAGAGACAGACAGAAAGAGAGAGAGATTTGGGTAGAATAGGGCTTGACACAGATGAAAACAGGATATTTGCTTTGGAAGCCAGGCAATTGACTGTACAGAGGTAATACCAAGTATGATCAAAGATACGACAGAGAAAGAGACATAGAGATTTCATGGAGCTATTCTTGAATTGAATCAAGAGGATAACAAGGTGGCCCTCCTGGACTCAGGGTCTCAGGCTGAAGGTAAAAGGGGAAGGAAGGAGATTCTAAGTCCTTCCAGGGCCCACCCTTGAGAAAGCGTGAAACTGACAACACAGAGGCTCCAGAGTTAGAGGCTTATGTTTGATTCTCAGCTCTCTCCATTTCTACCTTATGTGACCTTGAGACTTAATATCTGTGAAATGGAGATAATTACTCCTAACTTTGGAATTACCATGAGAATTATATGAGATCATATATGGATGGTTCCTGGGAGATGTTCAATAAACTTTAGTTTCCTTTCATTTCGTTTGGTTGGGTGGGGACACAGTGAGGGCCAGAGAGACACAGGGCAGAGCTAGAACATTTTCATGAATAGGCCCCTCCCTTCCCAAGACCACATGGAACCAGAGAGTTTTGAGAGCGTTCTACACAGTTCCTCAGAGAGCCCCCAGAGAGATTGAGCTTCTGGGGACCATGGCAATAACTAGCTTTGATTTGCTTCAATAACTCACCCTTTATTGACTTTTCTTCCCTCTCTTGTTTCCACATGAACAAAGAGTGTTGTGTCTCTTCCTTCCATGGCACACCACTGGCCCCAAGCTTGATGACGCTTTGTCACCCAGAACCAGAGCTCCCAATCCCACACACAGACAGCCTCTCTGGTATCCTCCTTGCTTCAAGCTGCTCTCAGGTTAGGAAGGCCCAGGGAATCCTCCATTGGAAGCAAATGGGCTTTCTCAGCCCCTGAGCCAGCTACTTTCACAGGTAAATGGCTGTGGCAAAGGTGGTTCAGGGAGTCATTTGGTACCTGCCTGGCTTCAACCACAGGTGGAAACAAAGGCCCAAGGCCCACTCTCATTTGACACAAGCCCCGCTCAGTGTAAGGCAGGCATTCAAAGCCAGGGTCTTTTGCAGGTTGAAGCAATACCCTCTGTCATCACTGCAGCGAACAGTTTCTTGGCTCTATTTTTACAATTCTTGTTTCAGATTTCTTTAAGGCAAGGCTCTCCCAGGAGCTTGCTGAGTCAGATACTCCTCGAGGGAACCCAGGGGAAAGTTGGCCTGGGACTACCACATGCCCCTGTGGGGGCCCTTCCTCAGGAACCATGTGGTCACCTGCTCCTCCCCCATGTTTTGGGAAGACGTAGAGAGGACAGCTCTGGGACCTGCCAAGGCCAGTCTCTGAGCCCTGACACTTCAGTGACCGTGGATTTGGCTAAATCCATCTGTCAGAGCCTGCAGGGCCTCATTCACTCACTAACATACAAGCCCGTAATTCTGGAGGGCCTTCTGTGGTCCAGGACCTGTTCTGTGGCCCAGGACTGCGGCATGCTGGTGCAAACTCCTGCAATGATAGGTGAAGACACTGAGACCGAGGCAAAGCCCAGGTCTCTTCTGGCCAGAGCATCCCTCCCTGCCTCATAGCTCCCCTTGGAGGAGGCCTGCACCAGAAAAACCATCTCCTCCGTTCTCCATTTTCTTTCTCTCAACTCTAAATTCTCATTAAAAAAATAAATAAATAAATACATATATAATATATACAATAATAAATAATATATATATATGCCTGGCCATTTATTTATTTATTTATTTATTTATTTATTTATTTATTTATGGATATATTTGGCTGGGCATGGTGGCTCATGCCTGTAATCCCAGCACTTTGGGAGGCCGAGGCAGGCAGATTTCTTGAGTCCAGGAGGTCAAGACCAGCCTGGGCAACATGGCAAAAGCTCATCTCTACAAAAACACAAAAAAATTAGCCAGGCGTGGTGGCTCACACCTGTAGTCCCAGCTGCTCAGAGGCCTGAGATAGGAGGATTGCTTGAGCCCGGAAAGTTGAGGTTTCAATGAGCTGTGTTTGCGCCACTGCACTCCAGCCTGGGTGACTGCCTGGCTTCAACCACAGGTAGAAACAAAGTGAGACCCTGTCTCAAAGGAAAAAAAAAAAAGGTTTTTTTTGTAAACAGATTGAGGTGAAGCCAAACTCCATGGGCTACATTTAACTTGTGTTCTCTTCCTGTGGAAATAGAGAATTCTGGGCTTGGTCCTGCTCAGGTCCCACTCCTGTAAGCAGACACTTCTGTGCTTTTGCCCTAGGTCCCTGGTGATTAGGCCTCTGGGTGACTTCTCTGAGGCTCCCAGGGATCATTTGCCTGAACCAGGCCGGGGACTTGTGATAGTCTCAGAGCAGGGAGGCATTGCTCCCAGTCTGGGGGTAGGAGGGGACCCATCCCATCCCTGAGGGCGCAATTGTTTCTGTGAGTATAAGAAGCTTTAATTGAAGCAAACCATCAGGTTGGTGTGAACAGCTCACAAATCACAACAGGAAATGAATTACACTGTTGAGAACAAATGCTATGGAAATTTTCTTCACAAAATGCAGAGAGAGAATGGTATATCCTGCTAGATATTTGTACCAAACGGTTAGATGTGGAAATAATTAGCTAATTTCAGTTAAGTTTTGAGTCTCGTGTTTGTTTTTCTTTTATTCTAATGTAACTCTCTTTAGTATAATGGCTTGGTATGTATATATAAATGTGTCTGAAAGGCTGCAGTTTAGGAGCTCCTCCCCTTAGCAGTTTCTCTTTTATTCTGCAATCAAGAGGCAGCGATATGTCCAACTGTCCCTTGTAATTGGCTTCACCCCATAATTTCATCACGTCCCTCACTGCCGAGGGGATATGATTCTTGCACCTCACATGCGGACCTTCTTGGATCCTCTCTGTGCCATTTTCACAGCCCAATTTGCACTATTTTTAACAAAATGCTGTTTCATTTCACATTTTCTAGGATGGGTTAAGAAAAAAAAAAAAAGATTGTTAATTTTATGTATTCTTTCATTTATCTATTTATTTATTTTATTTGTTTCTGTCTTGGTTTGGGTCCTCTCCAATACAGCCTGAAACACTGGCTTAGGTGCAGGCAAATTTTTGGAAGGTGATTCCAGGGAGTAGAAGTGAGCAAGTGGGGGACTGAGACAAGAGAAGGAAGAAAAGTCAATAAAGGGCGAGTTATTGAAGCAAATCAAAGCTAGTTATTGTCATGGTCCCCAGAAGCTCAATCTCTCTGGGGGCTCTCTGAGGAACTGTGTAGAACGCTCTCAAAACTGTCCCCTTGAATAGGAGGCTGGGGCATTTCCATGCCAATTCCCATCCTGCTTTGACTGAGGGTTTCTCTGGGGGATGTCAACTCCCCCACTCTTCTGGGCTATACTTGTGTTGATTGTCCTGTTGGCTTTGCAGAAAGCCCTGAGGCAGGAAAATGGAGAGAAGCTCAACATTGCTTTACTTAGTTCATTATGGGATTAGTTCATTGGGGTTACAAGCTGAAGTCAAAAGGTAGAAATGCATCTGCTACAATATTCCTCATTCGAAAGAAAAAGAAAGAAGAAAAAGAAAAAAACACCCAGGTTTGCAGTGGTGTACACAAATGCCTATGGTACAGGAGATAAAATATGTGAAGAAATTGGGCAATGAAGGGAGAAAATAATAGAACAAAAATTCTCTGAGGACTTCTTAGCAGCCAATGCAAGGAGAGAAACAGATTAGTTGTACAATTTAGTGTCCACAAAACAAAAGCAAACTGTTGCTCAGGCAAACATAACCTTCCCCATGGTCCTCAGAGCAAAGGCACAGTGTCACTGTGCTGACATTGACATTCCAATGGTGAATGCAGTGACCACTCCTCTCTCTGTCTGATGTCATCACAGTCTGATGGTGGAAGAATTAGTCCTCAAAACAACAAACAGCATAATATTCTCAAACTCATTGTTTGGACAGGACTCTTTCAAATAAGTAACAGGAGCCTAATTCAACTCAGCCTTAGCAGGTAGGGACATTTGTTGGCTTGTGTGCTTTGACAGGCAGGAGTGAACTGACTCAGGCAAAGCAGGGGCCAGGGGTTCACATGTTCTCACCAGGATTCAGTCTCTGTCTATCCAGATACAGAAGGTATTAATGGACAGGTCACATCTCTGCAGACAGACACAGGCAAGTTTCTGTGATCCACACGCTCTTCCACCAGAATGACATAGGATGGAAAGAGGAAAGCTGAGCAGGACAATGCAGCAGATGTCCCCTGTACCCACTGTAACCTTCCAGGGTCCAGGTTGACTTCAATACTCAGAGGTTGGGAATGACATAATGTGGTTCTCACCATGCACAATAATTTAAGATGATTTTTGAAATTATCCAAGTGATATAAACAAACCCCTGTTTGCTTAGAGAAATGGATGAAATCCACTATAGTAAGGGAAGGGGTATGGCAGAGCAGGAAGAGATACCCTTGTGTAGAAATGTAAAATTGAGGTGGGAAGAAAAGTTAGTATACACGGCAATAAAGACATTGCCATTGACCCTACCTTCATCAGGAAAGCATACATGAAAGATTTTCTTAATGGAAGAGAGGGCTTAAGTTGATTCAGACTTCCATTTATTTCTGTCTCCTTTTTGAGCATTGATCCAAATTTGGATTTTGCAAGACAGCTGGCTATGATGTGGACTTTCCTAGACAACTTTGGCACAGGGAGAAAGAAATTGATATATTTAGAATTAAAGTCTGCTAAGGTCCTACAGACTTAGGTTTTGTTTATTTTCTCTTGTTTTAATGACTTTTTGGTAGCTGTTGTTGCATTGTTATATTTGCGGTTCATTGGTGCCCCATCGTACCAATATACATGATAAGATAAATACATTAGAGCAATATTAATAAAGATGAGTAGTTATGGTAGAGTAAGATAATAGTGGCTGCAAACTTAGAAGGAAAGGTGTGGCTTAATTCCATAAGAAATAGTAAGCTATGTATACTTGACATGAAAAATGTTCGACAGTCAGTATCTGTAACGCGGGTACATCACAGCCCTCAGGACCCTCCCGTGTCCTTATCCAGCCATGGAATGGCAGTCCCCTGCTTGGCTGGCTCATGGGCACTATCTCTTTAATTTCTTACAGAGAAAACGTCTCTAAAGCATGGAGTTCTTTGAGTGAGGCACCTTAAACTGTCAGAAGAGAACAGCCCTGACTGATCTCTAAGTTTTGAATGACATCAACTCTACCCAGATTACTGGGGAAACAGCAGAACTATTTCCTCAGCAGGTTTTAAGGGAATTTGTTTAGACAGATCCAGGAAATACAATTTGATAACTCAGGGTTTATCTCACCTTCCACTGTCAAATTAGAATCTTTCCTAGAGTGAGAAATGCAGTCAAGAATTGCAGTGCGAGTTAAAGTATATAGCTGCATTGGCAGGAATTTCTCATTTCTCACTGACTGTTAGGAAGCAGACAGCTCTGAGAAAGAGGAGAAGGGGCAGAGGAACCCCCTTTGCAGTCCCTCTTACATTGTCTTTGGGATCTGAACATAGATTAGGTGATCCTCTTTCTCTAATATAGTCTATAAAACTTGTGTTTTTATGTCAGCTCGACCTTTGCTTTTAAGTGTGACCCACAGACGAGCAGCATCAGCATCACATGGAAGCTGGATAGAAATGCAGATCCTGGACCTCCCCTCACCCTTCCTGAATCAGAATCTGCCTTTTAACAAGATGCTCTAGTGATGAGTGGCACATTGAAGTTTGAGAAACTCTGGTCTTGAGAAATCAGTTTATTGAAGTCATTAGAGATAGAGCCCATTTCAGGTAGGGCTTGATGCTTAATATTGCCCATCATTAGCTCCATAGCCTTGAACACCTTTCTTTGTTCCAGACATTGTGCCAGGCAGTGGGGTACCTTAGCCAGCAAAAACCAGCCCTTCCCCTCAAGGAGGTTATAATCAGAGAAGCAAATGGGTCATTGCAAATCAATTCAATAAGTTTCCTGATAAGAGCAAAAGTCAAATGCTATGGGAAGATAAGAGGTATGCAACCCAGTCTTAAGGGCAGAAATAGCTTCCCAAAAGTGATATTTAAGGCTGAAAGCAGTGGCTCATGTCTGTAATCCCAGCATGTTGGAAGGCCGAGTTGGGCAAATTACTTGAGCCCAGGAGTTTGAGACAAGTCTGGGCAATATAGTGAGACCTTGTCTCTACAAAGAATTAAAAAAGAAAAAAAATTAGACAGGTATGGTGACACATGCCTGTAGTCCCAGCTACTTGGGAGGCTGAGGTGGGAGGATCTCTCTTGCCTCCTGGAGGTTGAGGCTACAGTGAGCCATGATTGTGCCACTGCACCCCAGGTTGGGTGACAGAGTGAACCCCTATCTCAAAATACGTACATACATACTTACATAAAATTAAAAAAAAATCCTTTAAAAAAGAAGTGATCTTTGAGCTGAAGCCTGAACAGACAGCCATGGTTTTTCAACTAAGAAATGTGATAGGGGGTGGCAAGGGAAACTGGTGCACATTCAGCAAAGCGATGGGAACAGAAGCCACCTTGATTGCGTTGAGGAAAGATGGGAGGTGAGGATGTGGAAAGCGTTTACAGTTTAAGACTTTCTTAATGTTTGGCTCTGAGGAGCAGCTGGAGAGGATTAACATGGGTTGTAGAAGGATTTATTTTTTCAGATGGAAGCGATCTGATTATGCTATAAATACTGATGGGAAAGAACCAACGGGGTGGAGTAGGGGATAACAGAGTGGAGGAGATCCCTGGAAGCTGAGAGAGAAGAGATCCAGAGCACAGTGGGGTGGGCCTAGTCTCAGTCCAATAATCACTGGGCTCCTGTATTTTACCAAGGTGGAAGGAGTAGAGGATGGAAATGATGCATGCCTGTTTGTAACTTCAGCAGCAGAAAGTCAAAGGACCTCTCTGTAACCTGACAATAACTTTCCCTAGAGTGAGTATCTACTGTTCAGCTGGGTAGGGGAGTATGGGAAGGAAAAGGATAATTTACAGAAGGAAATCGAGAAATCAAGGGCCTGAAGTTCCTGATGAGGCTGAAGAACCAGGAAGAGTAGGAGCCGCTGAGTGACACGTTCTCATTCTTTATGGAACCTGTCAGCTCTGTGCATCTGTGCATGTTAGTGTGCCAGTGACCTGCTATCAACCCAGTATGCTAGCCCTTGTCCCTTACAAAGGTGTTACTATTTTTTTTTCACAAGACAAACATTTTATTTCAAAAGAGGCAAACCAGAGATATGTCTCAAAATCAAACCAAGTAGACTACTGACCATTATTCCTTTATATAGGTGCCATTCATCTGGCTGGCACTTCCTGGCACCAAAACCAGCATCTAGGGAGTCTCTGTGGGTTCCCATGGTGTCCCTGGGAACATGGTATCCTCTGTTCTTCATAAGCACTGTTTACATGGAAAGGGCTGCAGTACTACTGGGAGCATCCCAACAGCATAGCCCAAGTCAAACTCAGTCTGGGGAGTGGTTCACACCCCCTGTCCTCCTGTCCAGGCCTTCAGGGCTGTGTACCATTCCCAACACCTCCTTAGTGTCTGCTCACTTTCTCTCATGGCATTAACACCTTCTGTGTTAAATGTGACAGCTAGCTGACAACAACCTCACTTTCTGACTAGACTGCAAGCTCCCGGGAAAAGGACCACGTCCCTTCCATCGTTGTGGCTCCAGTAGTGAGATCACAGGACTTTGCCTGGAACGTGTGCTCCATAAAGATTTGTTGACACAAATAGAATGCCCTGTCCCCAGCTGTTGGCCAGGGACTATGGTTGTCTGATTCCTGAATGGGAATACAACCATTGCCTGGATATCACTCTCTGCCCTCTTCTCCATTTGATGTAGTCCCCTCAAGTATTAGAGAATCCACAGAAAGAGATAGTGGCATCCACACTTGTTTATCGGCTTTGCAAAATGAAGCAGTTTTGTAGTTGTAAGATGGTACCTTGCCATCATTTTTATTGGAAATGGTGACAAGAAAGCAGTGATGAACTCGCAATGCTGCTCTGGAGCTGTGGGATTTCCTTTGTGATTGATGGTGTGGCCACTTTTCCTGTCGCTGTCAAGTGTTGCTTGGCCTTTGGCTGCAGGAATTATTGGAGTAGGAGGGGTTAGGAGGACCATGTCTGAGGTCACTTGGATTTATCAACCTGGATTGCCAGCAGGAAGCTGGTCAGTCTCATGATCAAGAGAGATGATTTCCTCCACACAATTACCACACAGCTCCACCCCCACTACTCCTGCCGCACTCAGTGGCTCCCTAAGCCCTGATATGGGTTCTGACCAGGCACACTGAGCCACAAGGGCATGCCATAATGGAATGTGGGCTTATTGGTGACAATAAACTTCCACTTGGAGAAAAGAAAGGGCTTTTCCACTTGGAGAAAAGAAAGGGCTACAGAAAATGTAATTACCTTTGAATCCACCAGTTCTGCAAATTTGTGTAAGATCACATAGGACTGGGCTGATTTGCTTTCACGATAGCTATGAAGGAAAAGTTTGCTAACAAAACAAATAGATTAAACAAAAATGCAAATGGCGTATTCTGATATCTGAAGGGGTCATTTTTCAAGCCCTTTCGCAAGGCTTACGTAAATCCACAGTGAATTAGAATATTTATTGAAGTGATTGGTGTTTAACTTTGTTTTCATAGATAAGGAATCTTTCTTTTGCTCTCTCTCTCTCTCTCTCTCTCTCTCTCTCATTCTGTCTATCTTATGCACAACTCTAACAGCTGTAGCCAAAGAAAGAGGAATTCTTTGAGGTGGTTGGGTGGGACCCGGCAGGCTTAGATTCTCCTAACCATCTCATTCTTCTTGCACTGCCAGTGTTAGCCCCTTAAGAACCTCCACAGGGACCTGTGATACCAGGGAGGCCAGTTTAAAAGCCACCATTGTGACAGGAAGGGGCTTTATTTGTAGCTGTTTGATAAGCAGTTAGAGGTACTGTGCATGCTTTGTAGAAATAAGATTGCTTCTGAACAAAACATTCTCTAATCATGGCTGTTCATTCACCACAAACTTGGTTCTCATTAAAATAGTTCTTTCAATTAGCCCAAACAATTGTTTGGAGCTCTTCAAATAGAACACGTATGGAGGAGAGGTGAGCAAAACATACTAACTGGGCTGCAGGTGATCACACACTTTTGAAGAAGAGCAGTGGAATGAATGGCAGAGGTTACCTGGGGCTGTGTCTGTGTCAGGAAAGGAGGCGGGAAGGGAATAGGGGAACACAGAGTTAGGAGGTGTGAAATGGTTATTCTTAGGAGCTTATGTGATACACTCTCAAATGTGCTCAGTCCCCCAGGGGTATGGAGCAATGTTGCCAGGAATGGCAGCTGCCAGCAGGCCTGTGCCATGTGCCTCCTGGAGGTTGATCTAGATGACATGGTCTCAAGGCTGGCAATTGAATCAACAAGGAAGTAAAACTGCCTTTGCAAAAATTATAACTGAGGAAATTCTGATATTGAAAGAGATCAGACCTAACCGATTCCAACTTGCTTCTAATTTTTAAGTTGTCCTTGTTTATTCCTGGGTGTAGGCCAATCTAACCTTGAGAAGGAATTCAGTTTGTGGTTTGATTCTGAAACAAAATTGATAATAGCCCTTTCCCCAAAAGACCCTCTTCTTGCCTGGGGACAAGTCTGCCTTTGTTGGACTAACAAATTAGCTACAAGATTAGAAATTATCATTTAGGGGTCATGCAGCCTTTGGCTGCAAGAGTCTGAACCTCCTCAAATTGCTACTGGGGATAACATCACTATCATAAAATCTAAAATCAGTGCTTGAGATATTTTGCAGACCCTGCACGAGATGGATCAGCTGACACCACCCAGATCAGTAATCTGGCTCAACCAGTTCTGCCAGCCCACCCAGGAACAAAAGACAGCAAGAAAACCTCACTTCTATCCCCTATGATTCCATCTGCAACCTGCCAATCAGCACCCCCACTTCCCAAGCCCCTACCCACCAAATTATCTTTAAAAACTCTGATCACTGAATGCTTGGGAAGACTTATTTATTTATTTATTTATTTAGAGATGGAGTCTTGCTCTATTGCCCAGGCTGGAGTACAGTGGCATGATCCTCACCTCACTGCAACCTCTACCTCCCAGGTTCAATCAATTCTCCCGCCTCAGTCTCCCAAATGGCTGAGATTACAGGCGTGTGCTACTAAGCCTGTCTAATTTTTATATTTTTAGTAGAGACGGGATTTCACCATGTTGGCCAGGCTGGTCTCGAACTCCTGACCTCAAGTGATCTGCCCGCCTCAGACTCCCAAAATGTTGGGATTACAGGGGTGAGCCACAGGACCTGGCCTCGGAGATACTGATTTGAGTAATAAAACTTTAGTCTCCCGCACAGCTGGCTCTGTGTGAATTACTGTTTCTCCATTGCAATTCCCCTGTCTTGATAAATAGGCTCTGCCTAGGCAGCAGGCAAGATGAGGCCACTGGGTGGCTACAGAAGTGCCTTCAGCCAAGGAGCTATGGCTTATGCATACCTATGCTTGGATCAGCCACCCAAGCTGGAATGCCAGGCAGCAAAGAAAGGGTCTGGTTGCTCTGATCCTGGTTTAAGGATCATAAAGGCCACTGTGAGGGGAAGCCTGACCAGCATTCTGAAGCACCTGACTGTGGCCAAAGTTGCCAGGCCCTCTGAGGGCTGCTGACCCTCGAGTCTTCCTGTGACCACCATGATTGGCCTCTGATATATTCTGGGACACTCCTGGCTCAAGTGGTCAAAGATGCTTAAGGGTTTGCACTGTTGAGCTAACTCTCTCATTCTGAGTATTTGTGTATCCTCCCCTTAAGAGTGGGACATATGGCCTATTCCTTCTGTTTCCCCAGGAAACATTGTGTTAGGTGATAGATGTATGTTTGAGGATGAATGGAAGAGAGGGTGAGAAGTAAGCCAAGAGGGCAGGGGAAGGCGTCAAGCTCTGTGATTCTAGTCCTTAAGCAATGGCTAGCCTCGTGGGCTGCCTTGAGAACCAGCATGCTCCATGTTTCCCACAGGCCAGCCATCCCCATCAGCCCCAGGCTTTGTGATCACCCTGCTGCCTTGCACAACCTCGCCCCCACCAAAGCAAGGCAGCAGCAAGTGTTCAAGATTCCCTTGCCAGAAAGCTGCAACTCTCACAGCACTTTCTTTCCATTAATTTGGAACTCTATTCTGGAAATTTCCAGTGTGCACAAATGTAGACAGAATAGTATAATGAAATCTCATGTACACATTACTCAAATATCAACATTTTGCTAATATTGTTTTATCTATATCCCACTTTCTTCACTGAAATATTTAAAAGTAAATCTCAGCTACTTCATTTCTGTGTATTAAATAGATAGATAGATAAACTTTCATGTTTAACATATCCATAATATATTATCACTAAGATTATCTAATAAACTATCTTTGTTCAAATTTCCCAGATTATCTCAAAAAAATTTTATAGTTGGTATGATTGAATCATGATCCAAATGAATTCCATGCACTGTTTTTTAAAATATATCTCAAGTTTCTTTTAACCCATGTCTTTTCTCACATTTTCATTGCCGTTTATGTACACGCATACCTCACTTTATTGTTCTTTGCTTTACTGTATTTTCAAGATTATTACACTTGCTACAAATTGAAGGTTTGTAGTAACCCTGAGACGAACAAGTCTATTTGTGTCGTTTTTCAACAGCATATTTTGTGTCTCTGTGTCATATTTTGGTAATTCTTGCAATATTTCAAACTTTTTCATTATTATATCTGTCATGGTGATTTGTGATCAGTGATCTTTGATGTTACTGTTGATACTATTTTAGGGTGCCATGAACCACACCCGTAGAATAGGGTAATCTCAATGTATAACTCTTGTGTGTGTTCTGTCAGCTCCATTGACCAGCTGTTCCTCCATCTCTCTTCCTTCTTTGGGCCTCTCTATTCCCTAAGACACAATATTGAAATTAGACCAATCAATAACCCTATAGTAGCCACTAAGCGTTCATTTGAAAGGAAGAGTCATATGTGTCCCACTTTAAATCAAAACCTAGAAATAATTACATTTAGTGAGGAAGGCGCATCAAGATAGGCCAAAAGCCAAAATAGGGCAAAAACTAGGCTTCTTGTGCCAGTTAGCCAAGTTGTGAATATAAAGGAAAAGTTCTTGAAGGAAATTAAAAGTGCTACTTCAGTGAACATATGAATGATAAGAAAGTGAAGCAGCGTTTTTGCTGACATGAAGCAAGTTTTAGTGGTCTGGAAGAAAGATCAAAACAACCACAACATTCCCATAAGTTGAAACCTAATCCAGAGCAAGCCTAACTCTCTTCAATTCTACGAAGGGGGTGAGGAAGCTGTGGAAGAAAAACTTGACGCTAGCAGAGGTTGGTTCATGAGGTTTAAGAAAGTAAGTCATCACCACATCATAAAGTGTAAAGGGAAAAAGCAAGGGTTAATGCAAAGCTGCAGCAAGTTATCCAAACGATCTAGCTAAGATCGTTGATGAAGGTGGCTCCACTGAACAACAGATTTTCAGAGTAAACAAAACAATGTTCCATTGGAAGAAGATGTCATCTAGGGCTTTCATAGCTAGAGAGGAGAAGTTAGTGCCTGGTTTTAAAGTTTCAAAGGACAGACTGATGCTCTTGTTAGGAGCTAATGCAGCTGGTGACATGAAGTTGAAGCCAGTACTCATTTACCATTCTGAAAATCCTGGGGCGCTTAAGAGTTATGCTAAATCTACTCTGCCTATGCTTTATAAATGGAACAGCAAAACCTACATGACAGCACATCTATTTATTGCACGGTTTACTGAATATTTGAAGCTCCCTGTTGAGACCTATGAATCAGAAAAAAAGATTTCTTCCAAAATATTACCAGTCATTGTCAATGCATCTGGTCACCCAAGAACTCTGATGGAGATGTACAGGGACATGAAGGTTGTTTTCATGCCTGCTAACACAGCATCCATTCTGCAGCCCATGGATCAAGAATTTTGACTTTCAAGTCTTATTACTTAAGAAATACATTTCATAAGGTTATAGCTGCCATAGATAGTGATTCCTCTGATGAATCTGGACAAAGTAAATTGAGTCTTCTGGAAAGCATTTGCCATCCTAGATGGCATTAAGACCATTTGTAATTTATAGGAGGAGGTCAAAATATCAACATTAACAGGAGTTTGGAGGAAGTCAGTTCCAACCTTTATGAATGACTTTGAGGATTTCAAACCTTCAGTGAAGGAAGTAACTGCAGAGGTGGTCAAAATAGCAAAAAAGAACTAGACTGAGCACAGTGGCTCACGACTGTAATCCTAGTACTTTGGGAGGCTGAGGTGGGAGGATTGCTTAAGCCCAGGAGTTCCTGGGCAATATAGTGAGACCCTGTCTCTATTTAAAAAAAAAGAAAGAAAAAGAAGAAGAAATAGCAAGAGAACTAGAAGTGAAGCCTGAAGATGTGACTGAATTGCTGCAATTTCATGATTAAAGTTGAATGAATGAGGAGTTGCTGCTTATGCATGAGCCAAGAAAGTGGTTTCTTGGGATAAAATCTGCTTATGGTAGCTGGGTACAGTGACTCACACCAGTAGTCCCAGCACTTTGGGAGGCCTAAGTGGATGGAACACAAGGTCAGGAGTTCAAGACCTAGCCTGGCCAACACTCCAGCCTGGGCAACAGAGAGTGACCCCATTTCAAAAAAAAAAAAAAAAGAATCTGCTTATGGTGAAGATGCTGTGAACATTGCTGCGATGACAACAGTGATTTAGAATGTTTAGAATTGAGAATATTCCATAAACTTAGTTGATGAGGAACTGGCAGGGGTTGATAGGATTGATTCCAATTTTGAAGTAAGTTCTACTGTGGTAAAATGCTATCAAGCAGCATCACATGCTACAGATAAATCTTTTGTGAAAGGAAGAGTCAACCGATGCAGCAAATTCCCTTGCTGTCTGATTTTAAGAAATAGCCATAGCTACCCCAGTTTTCAGCAACCACCACCCTGATCAGTCAGCAGCCATCAACACTGAGGCAAGACCCTCCACCAGCAAAAAGAAGATGACTCACTGAAGGCCCAGATGATCATGAGCACTTTTTTTTTTTTTTTTTTTTTTTAGCAATAAAGCATTTTAAAATTAATGTATGTACTTTTTATATTTATTTATTTATTTGAGATGGAGTCTTGCTCTGTCACCCAGGCTGGAGTGCAGTGGCACGATCTCGGCTCACTGCAACCTCCACCTCCCGGGTTCAAGCGATTCTCCTGCCTCAGCCTCCAGAGTAGCTGGGACTACAGGTGTGCACCACCATGCTCTGCTAATTTTTGTATTTTTAGTAGAGACAGGGTTTCACCATGTTGGCCAGGCTTATCTCAAACTGCTGACCTCAGGTGATCCACCTGCCTTGACCTCCCGAAGTGTGGGGATTACAGGCATGAGCCACCACGCCCAGCCTGTATGTACTATTTAGACAATGCTTTTGCATACCTAATAGACTGTAATGTAGTGGAAACATAATTTTTATATACCCTTGGAAACAAAAGATTTTGTGTGACTGGCTTTATTGCAAGGGTGTGGAACTGACCCCACAGCATCTCTGAAGTATGCCTGTATTAAAGGAGTCAAGTTCTCTGTCCCATAGAATTCCTCATATTCTGGCTCTGGCTTCTTTCTTCCTTATAATGTTTTTTAGCATGTTCCTCAATCTCTTGAATTTCCTGTAAACTGGTAGTTAGATCTAGATGTATGATTAAATCCAGGCTTAATTATTTCTGGAAAGAACACTGCTTAGGGAATGTTGTGTTCTTACTAATTTGAGGAGACACCTAATACTCACATCTTCTTAGCTCATGGTAAATGCATACTTACTAAATGTATGCTATCATTTTTCTTAAATTTAACATACTTTTCTTGAATTACAATCTGGCCACACTTGTAGCTTCCTACTATTGACTTTATGTTTTATCCCAAAACTGTCATGAACCACATGGGTACTCCAAGCAGCTGACCCCTCTGGGAGATGAGCAGGTACAACACAGGAGGTTATTCCTGAAGTTCCATTTGTTGTCCCTAATTATCATTATACCCAGTTGTTGATTTTTAACCTCTCAAGTAGAGATCAAGCTATGCCTGGGATAAAACAGTCCACGGCATCGGCCAGGTACCGTGTTCCATGCTAGTCCTCAGAGCTCCGAGGAGTCAGGCATGTTCTTACAAAGCAAAGCAATCACTTTCACAGGTCTGAGTTATTGATACTGACAAACCATTTGTAAGTTTGCAGGTATTATTTAACAGAAACTCCCAGGTGCATCTAAGCAAGTTTGCATAAATTGATTAAACCATAATTCTCAGCTGCAATAATATTAATCATTGTCCTGGAGCTCACAATGATCGTTCTAGGAATTCAATCTGAAATGTCCTCCATGCTACCAGGACTTTCATTGGTGAAATTTAGGCATTTGCTTGAGGGCTGTGGCATCTCAAAGCAACTACCAAGAACCAGGTAATTGTGAGATTAGTCCCAGGTTCTGCTTGCCTCCTTTCTTCCTTTCTACCCAGGAGCCAGGGAGGTAATTTTCATCGGCTAAGGAAAGTTAACCCAACTACTCAAATTAAATGGATGGAGTTCTCACAATCAAGGGCTTAAAATAAACATGTAGTCTCAGTTGTTCTATTGTGGAGACCCGTCTTGAGAAAACATGATCCATTCACAGAGGAGGATGGGACAGCCTCTTCTAGGTCCAATTTTGAATTTCATGAAGATTCCCTTGGGAACCTGGAACCACTAAGGAAGTGGAGCTATCAGGTCCTGGAAGTGAATGTTTGCAAGGCACACTGATGTTAGAACATCTTTGTAGAAGAAATTGGTGCGATTTACTTTACTCACAGAGTCATACTTGATATGAACCACGGGCTTTGCATGGGCAGGGGTCAACCAAGAGCAAACTTCTGAAGGAGGGCCACATTGCCACAATCAGCTGATTAAAACTCATGTGGGTTTTCAAAGCCTCGCTCCGGGTCAGGTTATCTTTGCATCTGTTTTTCTGCTACCATTAGAGGAATAACAGCAGCCTACTTTGGAGGAAAAAAAAAAGATTGGAAAAGCATAGTGAGAGCATTTACCAACACTGTATTCATATTTCTCTGAGCCCTGGGGCTCTGGACCACCGCAGAGAAAAGTTTTGTTTAACCTTTCCATGATGGGAAAACACTCATCCCTAATGCCAGCTCTCCACCTTCCAGCCGAGTCAAACTGCAGTAGGGGGAAATTGCTAGGGAAGCCAGCTTTGCAACAGTGAACAAATGTCTTTGTGAGAGAAGAAGGCTGCTCTGAGCAGTGGCTAATGGGGCTGCTTAGTGGAATTTTTTTCCCTTTTGAACCAAACTGAGCCTTGCTCCTTTCTGGCAGGCAGACAGGCCCACTCTTCCAAGTACGCAGGAAAGTTCTGTTTTGACAAGCACACACATTCTTTTTCAGAAAGCCACAGAGGCAAACGCCTTTGTTGCAGACAGACCAACTCCCTTCCAGCCCAGGAGGTGAAAACCCTTTCATGAGCCACATAATGGGAGCAGCAGTTGTGCTTGCTTATACAGTTCCCGAAAAGTACATAACTTCCATTATGTAGCTTCCACATACGGAATGTACTTCCCCTCACAAACCCAAATGCTAGCAGGGCTGTTTGTCCGGCACTGGGCCTGGCAAGGAGCAGGAGGTTGGCAGGACTCGTGAGGCATTTTTCTGTTGGGCTTTGGTTTCCTGGCCAGTTGAACTCAGTCCAATTATTGTCCCAAAGTTCTGCCAGATAAAACAAGGAGAGAGCTTTTCTAGATGCCTGGTCTCGGGACTAAGAGATGGGGGAGGGAAGGTGCAAGCTGAATGGGGATGGGGTGGGGCACACCCAAGGCCAGGGCTCAGGAGTCTCCTTTCCAAGCAAGGGCTCCGACTCCGCCCTGTGGAATGTGCAGCAGCCTCCAGAGACCTTGCCCTTCGGGTGAATGCCTGGTACTCAGGCCATTCTCCCTCTGGCATGGGGCCTGATCTTAGCATCGTTTGTGATGGAAAGTCAAATTTCCTGGAACATGGGGTTAACTTTTCAGCAGACTAATCCCATTTGCAATATAGTGTACAGTATTCTGAGCAGAATTGGCCCTATCCAGCAGCAGTCTAGAAGGTTGCTTCCTTGAGATGGTATCAGTAACAGTGCAAGATACTGTCCACTTCCAAAGTGTCTCCCTTTACTGCCCTTCCATTGCGCTTGAACTTCCTACTGTTGGAACCAGTATTTAAAAGTCACTAAAGGCAGTGTCTTCAGAAAGTTCTATTTAAATGCATGTATTAAATTCATAATTATGCCCACATTAAGATGCATAAATACCATGTAAGCAGATTACAAATATATGTAGGCTTAACCCTTATGGGCCCAGTGATTACTCCCCATCCCTCCTTCCTAAGGAACGGTTGCATCTTTTTGACAGAAGAGGTTGACGATAAATGTCTGCTCTGGAATCTCTTCTCACATTGCCCTGGTTCCATCTTTATCTTACTTCCTTCAACAGTCCATGAAGGGGCTTTTCCCAAATCAGTATAAACAGACTCACATTGGATTGATCATTTTCTTGTGTCTGAGCTAGGTTGCTAAATACAGAAGTTGTTCAATGTCCAGTATTTAAAATATGGAGACTTTCTGTCTTGATTACAATTCAGCAATTCTATTTCTGTTGCTCTGTTATTTTGGTACCTAAGTGTGATTGCATAAATCTGTGAAGTCGGAAATTCAGGAGGAGCTCATTTTTCCTGAAATATAAGTGCACTCTGGTTTTGCTTTTTGAAAAATGTCTTTGAAGGTTCTCTATACAAAGTGCCTGTGTCCAGCCCTGCAGAGGTGGTGGCAGGGCGGAGGGGCTTGAGCCTCCTTGATGATAAGCAGGACAAAGAATATCATCCAGGCTGCCAATTGCCAACAGGATTCTGATCATTCAAGGCCCTTACCCCTGTGGTCACTTTAGGTCTTCCACTATTGAATGGCCCTCTGGTTCTACCAATTTTTCTCTGACCACAAATTGTGGCTTTGCAAATGTTCAATGTTTATTTAATTCCATGAAGTTTAGGTCACACATGTTGTCTTGTTGTCTCCCAATTTTCTCAAACCTAACCTGAAGAGTAATGCAGACCTAGGACGCGGGATCTGTGCAGGGAGGAAGGCCTGGGATTCTAAGCCACTTCTATTTCTATATAAATGTGTAGAGCAGGAACTGTAAAAAAGTCATTCAGATTGGGTAACCCAGGAAAACATCACTAAAGAAGTAGCACTGAGGCTGAGGCCTGAATGAAGAGAAAGAGGAGGCCCCATGAGAAGTGGGAGAAAGAGCCTATAGGTAAAGGGAAGAGCAAAAGTGAAGGTCCTGACTTAGAAACGAGCTGCAGGCATCATACAACCAAGGCCTGATCACTGTGTCTATGGCTGCAAGAAAGGGGGAGAATGGCATGCATGGGACAAGGACGCTCAGAGTAAAGTGTTTGAAACTATTGGGAAAGAATTCAGAAAGCCTTGGAGGGTTTTAAACAGGGAGAATGATGCTATCCAAACTACATCTTTAAAAGTCCACTCTGGCAGCCATGTAGGAAGACAAGTAAGGACCACGGCCTAAACCAAGACAAGAGACAGTGGTGGAAAAGATGCTGAGAGCCCCAGGCAGATCTCAGAGACATTTTGGAAATTTAATTGGCAGGATTTGGTAATGGGCTGGATATGACCCCAGGATCCCAGGCTCTGCCTGGTCCCAGTCCAGTCTTTACCTGAACTTTATCACCTCTTTGGGATCCTTCAGAAGCCCCTAGAAGCTGAGTCAGGCATTGCCACCCAGCTCCTGAATTAATCCAGACCACTTAGCACTTGTGCACACCTGCTATTCCTGAGTCTCAGCTTTATCGAGGCCTTGAAAACTCTCTCTTTTTCCTCTATTCCCCTGGTTACCATTGTGTTCCTAGAGCTTCCATATGTCAGGCTTCACTCTGACACCTGCTACAGGGTGATCCACAATGTGGTTCTTGCTATTCACTCTTATGGCTTTATTCTGCGGGTACAATGCATCCCCCACCCTGTCCCAGCATCTACAGGCCTAACTGGCTGGGTCTGCCCCTCACCAACCCCTTTTCCCCAGTCATGTGTGGCCCTGAGAAGCTGCCCAGCTTTCTAAGAATGCCTCTTTTATTGGGACATTATACTTCTAGTCATTGACTAGGCCTGCTCCTACCTGGATATGCCTCTTAGATCCATGTCTCACTGACCTCCTGTTTCTAAGATTCTACCCTTCTTGGAACTCTTGCTTGTTTCATGGCCTAGATGAGATCCTATCTGCCTGTTCCTCTTCTATGGCACCACTAACTAGAATCAAAATGAAGCTGCTATGTCCCTTTGGACTGTTAGCTTCTTCTGTCTCGGGTGGCAGACAGAGCTAATGGCAGGGAGGCCACTATCTGGCCCTGTCTTGGCCAGACCAAAGTTCTTCCTATGTAGTGAGATCCTGGCCTGTCACTTTGCCACACCCACCAAGTCACAACCGTGAGAGCACTATGCAATGAACACGCCTAGGTAAATGTGCCTATACAGGCTGATTCTTGTGCATAAACATGTATACGTGTAGGTATATGTTTCTTCATAGAAGTCTACAAGGACACTACTTCTTATAATTATTTTAATTCATCCGAGGCCATATATGTAAGGATTAAAATTCAGATATGTAGGGAGACCCTCATTATTGAGTATAATCATGAACTGATCACAAGATGATACCTCCGTGAATTGGTCCCGCTCTAATCTTGCTTTTATCTTCCTGCACAGCATTATTTAGGTAGGCCTTCCTTTTTTAAAAAAAGAAAATAGGACAAGATCATTGCAGAAAAGCATACCCGACTCCCATAGTTTACCACCTCTTCAAAGCTGATTCTTTCCTTGGTTCATCTATCTTTTTCTTATGATTCATAATTCCTTACTTTTTATATCAGTCACCTATGGTCACAATAGTGCTGCATGAGGTACAATCTCAAAATATAGTGGCTTAGAATAATAAACATCCATTCACTTTACTGGTCTGTGTGTTGGTAATTTGGGCAGAGGTGGCTGAGCGGTCCTGGTCTCAGAATTCTTTCACATTCCTGGTAACTGACTGTTGGTCCATCTTGGCTGAGATGACTCTGGTGACTCGCCTGTTCCCACGTTGTGTGTCCCATTCTCCAGGAGCCAGGCTGGGCATGTTGTCATGGTGATGACAGAAGGCAAGAACAGAAATGTAAATGGAAACACGAGCATTTGTTTGTGTCACATCTACTAACCTCCCATTGGATAAAGCAAGTCACATGGCTTTTAATGAAAGAGTTAAAGCTTTGACAATACTTCTAGAGGCTTCCATAGTCAAGAATTTTGAGATTTAGCTGAGCAAAATGGCAGAGTCAAAAGAGTAAGCCATGAGATGGAATGTCTTCGGAAGACTGCAGTAATACATTTTAAAAGCTTCAAGCCAAGGAGATCTTAGCTTACAGAAATCCTCACCCCACCATTTTACAAATAAATAAATAGATAAATATAAAGCCCAGAGGGGTTCAAGTGCATTTTCAAAGGGAGAGAGATGGAGCTAGAACAAGAACACAAGTGTTTTGCTCAGCCCAGTGTTCTTTCTGTTGCCCGGAGTTTCTCTGGCCATTCTGATCTTTGTTTTCATTTTCCTATCATCCAACTGTGTGAGAATAAATTGGTCTCAGTACTCTGTTTTCTTAATTCCTAGTAGAAGCTGAAGGCATTGCTTTTCTCCTGGGAACCCTGTTTGGTGCTGATTGATTGGAGGTGTCTCCCCTAGATTTGCAGAGGGAGCAAGGTTTTAATTCCTGGAAGATTTAAAACAATTTTATCTTTGCTACTCTACTGAACTTCTCCTGAGCTCGCCTTTCCTTATCTCCTTCCTCTCCCAGCTGCCAGGTAATTTGATCTGGATCTGTCTTATCAGTCCTAGGCCAGCAAGCAGGTGATGAATGTGGGGCTGGGGAGGCAGCTGTCTCTTCTTTGAGGCCACTGGCATTTCTGGAAGAGACTGTGTGTAGCAGTTGCTGGAAATGGAGGTGAAACTCATTCCCACACTCTTTAGTCTAAGGCGTGTACTGTTTGTTTTTTGTTTTTTGTGTTTGCTTCCAACTCACTTAGAGGTGAATCTTTCTTCTTGAGAGTTCTTGGCATTCATGGTGCTTTACAGTGGTCTGGTTATTGAGGTTCCCTACCAGAAGACAGAATTTCCCTGGCTTAACCCTGGTTGATCTTAAAATAATAGCTCACACTTATAAATCATATTCAGAGCCTTGAATTGAACTAGAGTGTAAAATAGTGCAGCAGATGGATTATTCAACCTTCTGAAAGAGAAGCCTTAATGGTACCATGGTGGTGCTGCCCCAGGTAACCTGGATAGGTCTTATGCTTCAGATGTGAGATTAAAGGATCAAGGGGAAGCTGTTGAGTCATGGCATCTGACCCACTTAAACCTGTTAGACTCTCTTCAAGAATCTGATATGTCCTTTGAGAGGAATCATCTCTGAGTTGTATCTCTTCTGCATGGCTACAGGGAGAAAGCCTGCTATATCTACTGGAATAAAAAAGGAAGCAGAGAAAATGGAATCTAGACAAACGGATATCTGGACCCAGCTGGACAAAGTCCTATGATGTTAAAGCCACCAGTCTGACTCTGTAGGACACTGTCGCTACCACATCCCAAAAGGAAATGTACCCAGCCTGCCTACTTGACACCTCAGCATCCCTCCCAGGGGAAAGAGCTATGCCTTAGGGGTCTGATGTCACAAACAAGTCAACCATCATTTAGGGGCACCATTTCAAGGTTTCCCCTCTCTGCTTCTCAGCTTACTTTCCCTCTGCTGCTGTCACCAGGCTGTCAGCATCCAAATTAGCACAGGGCCCCAACCCAAGCAAGCATCAACTGGATTGTCAGCCCAGTGAATGACCCACCCTGGGGAATTGCTGTTACTCCCTGCCTCAGCTGTCACCTTCCTGTGGCCTTCCTCTTTCCCCAGGCATGCAGAGCCACGAAAACAGCAGTAAGCTTCTCCCTGAGAAAGAAAAAGCTGTGTGTAAGGTCAGGTAACACAGGACCAGAGAAAGCTCTCCCTTCCCCCGTCCCACAGACACATCTTATCCTCGCCCCAAGTTAAGGACCTCTCGGTCCAGCCACAGTAGCAATCCTGGGATGGCAGGAAAACATTCAGCCTGGAAACCACAAGCTCTGCAGCACAGCAGCCAGCACCAGTGAAGGACATGGAGTTAAACTGAAAAGGAATTTGAATGACAAAGTGACATTATGTCCATCTCCCTAATGATGGGACAAGTTAGTCTTCTGTCATTGGCAAGCAGGGCCAGATCTGTATTTAAAAGCTATTTCTCATGGTTTTAAGTCACCAGTTCAGCTCAATACCTAAAACAAAGAGAATGAATTATGGAACAGGATGAGGGGAGCTTGTTAATTTTCCTCCTGATGCACTGTGAAATGAAAGCTTTATTCTAAGAATGGTATATCCTCAGGGCTCTCTCTGCAGAGACGCTGACAAATTCAAATGTCCTTACTGTTTTCTTTGCCCCTTACTTTATGGCTTTTTCTGTACACATTTATAAAGTATGTATATTTCATGGTATGTCTGTGTCTATAGGACTCAGAGAGTTCAAGTCTGTGATTCTCTTTAGGGCTTCCTTGACAATAAGGAGTGCTTAGGTGATGTTATTGATGAATAAACACACACACACACACACACACACACATACACACACAATTAGAATTTGTGTCCAACCTGTCTGTATATGTTATAGAGAGATCCATGCAGGCTGCTTGCTATTGTCCGCAGTAGTGAGCTATAGCCCATCTCCAATTGGAACCCAATGAAATAATCATAATAATTTTGCCTTCATGTATCCACCTTTCATCAGGGAGGATGAAAGGACTTCACAAACTCTGGGTTCTTCTTTGATCTAGGCGCCTATCTGGTACACCGATCTCCATTGTGTATTCTGCCCTCACCCTGCAGATGGGCCTCCCATTGACAGTAATTGAACTTCCATATGCAGAGCAGCCAAAAGGCTGGTCTGGCCAGAGAGCCTTCTGCCAGCTGCCAGGAGGGAGAGGGCTGCTTCCAGAAGGGACTTGGGTTGCTGTTCTGTATCTGCAACAGGGGGCAGGGATTATAAACGTGGGGAAAGAAGCAAGTAATTCTTAAGCTGCAACTTCAGTTTTGAGAGAGGGGTGCTTAATAGGAGGTGGAGGAACATTCTAGGTAATGTGATAAAATAAATCTCCAGAATGTGGGTGTTGCCTAAGGCTCTGCTCTTCACTATCTTCTCTTCCATATCCAGACTTTAGCTATTAGCTTTATGGGAAGGACTCTGAAATATGTATCCCAGGCTCAAACTCTCTCTTAGGTCTAGCCAGGCACCTCTAGCTGTCTCCTGGGCATTTCCATCCACATATTTCACTGGAACATCAATTGCAACTTCAACCAAATATAATATATGATTCTTCCTCCTCCTTCACTCTCAAATAGCTCCCTTCCCTAACTTTCCTACTTGTAGTCACTGATGTTACAGCTACAAGTAATTTAGCCAATATCTGTGTTCTTGTGGAGCTTGCATTTTAGAGAGGGGTGAGAGAATCCAATAAACGAGCAGTAAATGAAGAAGAGAAACAGCAGGAAATGACAGTTTAGGTGGTTATGGATTGGGGTATGGACCCATTTGGACTGAGTGACCAACATTGGCTTCTCCAGGGAGGCGATCAGGGAGGAAACTATTCCAGGTACAGGGAACAGCAAGCACCAAAGCCCTGAGAGAGCCAAGGCCCCAAACAGAAAAGATGCTGAGCTTCTGGAGCATGATAACAGGAGAGTGGGAGGAGATGAGGTTAGCGAGGTGGCCAGTGATTAGATGAGGTGAGGCTTTGGCAACGGGTTACAGAGTTTGGAATCTAAGCCAAGTGCTGTCCAAAGTCAGGCAGGGTTTCCAGCAGCAGCTTATGGGAGCTGATGTCCATCAGAAGCACCTCTCAGCTGAGACTTTGAGTCACTTCGACTCTTCTCTGTATCACACACCTCTCTCTACACAGGCAGTGTCTAATGGGGAAAGAGAGAAAGGTTTTGGTAACCCTCCAACTCCCTTTGCTTCTCCCCTCCAGGGTCCCGGACAGAGTTTTCTGTGTTCAAAAGAACTAGCAGCCAAACAGAAAATAAAGCATCCTTTTTGTGATCGCTGGGAAAGGACAAGATACCCTTCAGGCTGAATGTGGCTTAGGCTAGCAGACTAAAGCTTAGTTTCCCAATTTTTCTGAGAATTTAGATCTTTGGACCCACCTGCTCAGGCATGTTTGTTGTTGGAGGGGGTGAGAATGGGTGGTCTCATGGAGAGTGGTTGCTACACCCATCTCCCAGCTGCTGAGAGTGTTGTCTGCTAAGGAAATCACAGCTGCCTTCAGAGAATCACCCTCGGGAGGTTCCCCACCTTCCCAGCAGGGGCCGCATGCAATCCACGACTGGCATAGGGTACAAAAGGCAGGCCCCTTACCACTAGGTGAGACAATTCTGTGGTACAGTTCAAGCTCCAGAGCTCCCGTGGGAACAGGTCCAAGAAGTGTCCAGCTGAGACCCCAACCTTGCTCTGTCCTCTACTGCACCTGGCTTACCTTCCCCTCTTCTCCTGAGAGCATTTTCTCAACAGACACGTGCACTTCATCACCTTCTCAGGATCTGCTTCTAGGGAATGCAATCTAAGACAAGTGGAGATAGAGCCAGACTTTTTAAGGAGCCCTGACAAATCTCTGCAAAATTTCCATTCACTTATCCCTTTTAAATTCATTCATTTATTCAACAAACACATTGAAACATGTTTTGTACACTCTGGCACACAAGAAATCAGGTGGGCACAGCCCATTCTCTCATAGAGCTTAATCCAGGAGAAAAGGCAGACATCAAACTGGTAAATGCATTCATTTGCGTGCATCGTGTTGAGAGTAGTCTTCATCATTTAACAGGGACTGTTTGCCTCCAAGTCCCTGTTTCTAAGACGATGAAGGAACAGGAGTAAGCCTAGACACCAGGGCCTTTCTTCTGCTTTGGGAGCTGCTGAGATGTAGCTGGGATCTCTTTGTGTCTCCGCTGGGCTGACACTCACCAGTGAGCCAAGAAGGGAGGGGCGGTTAAAGGCGTGAGGACCCCGAAGGAGACCCCTTGAAAGTGCTCACTCCTCCTTTTACTAATTATTTTGTTTTTTGAAAAGCTTGCCCTGTTTAGTCTGTCAGGAAGCCTTCCTGCCCACAGGGGATATGGCTGCCTCCCAGGAGAATCTGGCCGGGATTTATACCACCCAGCCCACAAAATCCTGAACAACTCGGGACCAGCCCATGCTATTGTGAGCTGACAGTCACTCTTCAGTTCTCATGATTGCAGGTAAATAAATGTTCCAGCCATCCTGAGCTCTCACATGGACACTACCTGCCAAGGAATTTCTGCCCCCAGGACCCATGACTACATTGCTGGGCTGAGACTTTCTTGCATTCATAGAGTTCCCCTGTTCCAATGGCCACTAGTCAGCTCCCATTGCCTTTGTTTCCTGCTTGAAAGAGGTAGAAGAGAACTGCTGGCTGATGCTTGTTTAACTCACTGCGAAGGGTGCAGTTTAAGGAAGATCTCCCTCAAAGGCAGCCACATTCCAGCCTCCTCTATAAGTGCTTACTAATGGAAGAGATAATTTGGGGTCAGGGCCAGCTTCGTGGGCCTCTGACCTGTGCAATTACACAGGACTCCACACTTAGAAGGGCCCTACTCTTGGTTTAATGTTCTGCTGTTGCTGTCTTGAAATTCTTAATAATTTCTAAACAAGGGTCCCTACCTTTTCATCTTACCTTAGGCCCCACAGATTATGTAGCTAGTCTGGTTTGGGATCATGCATCAAGAGTTGTTGCAGGTTGCCTGCCAAGAGGCAGAGAGAAATGTAAAACTTCCCTGGGATCTCTTTCACCCCAGGATGCTGGTGAATTCTAAAGGCACAGGGGCCGATTTCTGCAGTTAAAAAGTATCTCTGGGGAGAGTATATTCACAGTACAGAACCATCAGACTGTACAAAGCCCAACATGGTGGACAGTTGCTGACTGTCAGGGTAGCTGCAGAGGAAGAATGGAGACGTAAGAGCAGGAAAAATCTGCTTGATTATGAACAGAACTAGATCTGTCTTTTCTTGGTCTGGCAGATGTTTGGAGCTGATCGTTTTTCTTAGGAAGCATCTGAGGGCTCCTTGAAGGTGTCCTGCTGGCCCTTCACTGGGTGTTTCCTTCATCCTGATAGATGCTTCTCTCTTCCAGGAGTCAGTTGAGGCCTCTTCCACAGCCCCTAGAAATCCAGCATCTCCCCTTAGCTCCTGGGGTCCCTGTTGAGATGAACCCAAGCAAATCCCACTCTGTTCCTCTCTCCTGCAGGGTCCACCTCCACCCAGCCCCACCCCCTCAACCTTGAAACCATGGGCCATTTCATCTATAGCAGTTGCACCATAAGACACTGATCTTTCCTTCCATACTTTCAAATGCAGGCAATGCGTTTCACAGTTTTCTGAGTGATCCCATGGAGGCCTCCTTGCTAAACCTGAGGCAAAGATGGCACTCCCTACCTCCTTCCCACGGGTGGAGTGGGAAGCTTACGACATGACCACAGCTTTCTCTGAAAAATGAATACACCACACATACTCACACACGTGTTCAAAATTCTCTCCTTCTCTCTGTCTCTTCTGTTTTTTATTCTCAGAGTAGGTAAGAGGGGACTTAGAAGTTATGAAACCAGTTCCTCACAATTTTCCTTATAATTTTTGCATGAGAGATCTGGCTTTGGAATTTCACACTATTGTGTTTCATTATGTCTGTGGAAACTTCAATATTAACACCTTAGTACAGGTGCCAGGCCCTGGTTTAAGCACCATAAGTTGAGTCATATATTATTCACACAACTCTGTAAAGTTTACAAAGCAGCTCACGTGCCCTGCCTCATTTGGCTGTCCCCACTGCCCAGCAGAGTGACTCTATTGAGATTCGGGAGGCTGTGTGGTTTGCTCTTGTCGCTCAGCTTGTGAATGGAAGGGCTGAGGTGGAGACTTCTTCCCAGATCTCCCACTGCTGACTGTGGGCTTTGCCTTGGCACTTCTGCCCAAGAAACACACAGGGATGTTGGTGACTATTACATGAAGCAGCCACTGGTTAGCACTCTACCAGATATGGAGATTATATTAGTTTGCTCTCACTCTGCCAATAAAGACATACCTTACAAAGGAAAGAAGTTTGGCCAGTTGCGGTGGCTCATGCCTGTAATCCCAGCACTTTGAGAGGCCGAGGCAGACGGATCACCTGAGATCGGGAGTTCGAGACCAGCCTGACCAACATGGAGAAACCCCATCTCTACTAAAAATGCAAAAATTAGCTGGGTGTGGTGGCACATGCCTGTAATACCAGATACTCAGGAGACTGAGGCAGGAGAATCGCTTGAATCTGGAAGGCAGAGGTTGCAGTGAGCCTAGATCTTGCCATTGCACTCCAGCCTGGTCAACAAGAGCGAAACTCCATCTCAAAAAAAAAAAGAAGTTTGATTGACTCACAGTTCCACATGGCTGGGGAAGCCTCACAATCATGGTAGAAGGCAAATGAGGAGCAAAGTCAATGTCTTACATGATGGCAGGCAAGAACATGTGCAGGGGAGCTGCCCTTTTAAAACCATCAGATCTCGTGAGACTTATTTATTATCATGAGAACAGCACAGGAAAGATCTGCCACATGACTCAATTACCTCCCACCAGGTCCCTCCCATGACAGGTGGGAATTATGGGAGCTACAGTTCAAGATAAGGTTTGAGTGGGGACACAGCCAAACCATATCAGAGATAAAGCAAAAGACCAGCAGAATGTGTTACTATTTTTGTGGTTGTTACTTTTAGTTCCTGGGTCATCTGGGTTGACTGTTTAGGATGTCGAAGTTCATACTCACCTCTGGTGGCCATCTCACTTCTGGACTTCATCCGGACAGCCCTGACCACGGCCTACCCTCATCTTTTCCGTGTGTGACCTGGTTGCCTTGGGCATCTTGGGGTTTTGATGTACCCTCAGCATCCCCTACTGAAGTTTACTTTTCCTGCCTCTCAGTGCTCCAGGCCTCTGCTCATTCTGTCACCTAATTACCTTGCCTTCACAAAGGTGAGAAGGTTGAGGCAAGCCCTCAAATCCCTTGTAGGTGGCCAGTTAGCTTTTTAATGGTCTTTAGAGATCAAAACACCAGACCTGGCCAAGTCCCACCCTAGTCACCTAATCCTAAAGAGTGTCTGACATGGTGGACAAGGGGACAGAAGCTAGGGATCAGGCTCCCAGGAGACTCACAGGTGTGGGCAGGATTTTGCAGCTCTAGATCTTACATCAGATGTTCAGCCATGCAGAGGACATGCTGGCCTTGAGTGGAAGCTGCTTGGTAGTTGCTGAGGATGTTATGAGTGTCTAGAAAAGTTATTAGAGGGATTCAGGTTAAGGGAACATTGGCTAAGATCAAGAAACAAAAAATGATAATATTTAGTACATAATACATTCAGTGCATGCTAAGTACTGTTGTGCATTATTTTTTATCCCCTCACTAACCTCATGTGTATATGAGGAGGGTAAAATAATTATCTTCAATCTACAGGAGTATAGAGAGGTTAGGTAACCAGCCCAAAGTCACACATGGGTGGTAGGGTTCAAACCCAGATCTTTCTGAGTTTGAAGCTCATGTTGTTAAGCATTATGCTGTTTTGTGATCTCACCCCTTGGGAACACCAGAGATGAAAATTGCCCATGTATCAATGTGGGGAAAACCATAAGAACTGCTTTAAAGAAAAAATAAATTACATTTATTGCAACGTTCCACCATGAAAACATGTATGATTCCTCCAGCTTCTTCTCTCCCAGGGTTCCCACGTGTTCTGCCTTGGATTGTAAAGTAAATAATGGCTTTTCATTTGAAGTTTTGCAAACTAAAGTGTCTTTAAAAGAACTCTGGGTGTGTTACAGAAAAGTGATTTTCCAGAAATACGCATTCCTTTAAACTTCTATTCTGAGGGGCGGTCATAAGACCTACTGCCCCCATAGCCAAATCCACCACATTAAAGCAAATGAAAGCATAACTCAGATGATTAATATGAATTATTCCTTCCATAACCCTTTATGTTGTCAAAGTGCTTTGCCCTGTTGCTGTTGGTTTATACAAATTAAGTGACGCCGCCAGCCAAAACACCAGGAAGAAAGATTTCACCAGGCTTTGATAGAATTAAATAGTCCAGCATTCTTTGGCCAACACTAAAGTTTTCATATGAAATTGAAACAAGAACAAATGCCAGGCCAAGAGAGTCCAATGACCAGAAAAACTTCTGGAATAATATTTTCACGACAGTGAACCAAGAAAATATTCAAGGCCAGATTACCCCTCCCAACAAGGTCACAGCTCTGTAAGAAAATAATTAGTAGAAGACCCTTTGTTCTTCCCTCTCTGCAGAGTGAAGGCACTGGCCCTTTGTATTTGGTTGCAAGGCTGATCTTTTAGAGAGCTTTGTTTCCTCATGCCCCAGTGCAAGCTAACCTGAAGTGTAGTTGAGTTAGGCTGTTCTTGCATTGCTGTAAAGAAATACTGGAGACTGGGTAACTTTAGGTTTAATTGGTTCTGTGGGCTTTGTAGGAAGCATGGTACTAATGTCTGCTAGGCTTCTAGAGAAGTTTCAGGAAGCTTACAATCATGGCAGAAGGCTAAGGGAGAGCAGGCATGTCACATGGTGAAAGCAGGAGCAAGAGTGAGAGAGCGAGGTGCCACACACACTGGCTATTCTTTTAAATAGCCAGATCTTGTGAGAAGTCACCCAATATCATGAGTAGTGATGGCACCAAGGGGATGATGCTAAACCATTCATGAGAAATCCACCCCTGTGACGCAATCACCTGCACTAGGCCCCACTTCCAATACTGGGGATTACAATTCAGCATGAGATTTGGACAGGGACTCAGATCTGAACTATCGCTGTAGTGTCTCAGTTTGAGTTCTCCCAGCAGCAGACTGAGACAAGGATTTGAGTGTGAATGTTTTTTTTGGGGGGGGGGGGGGAAGAGGTCCCGGAAAACACTGGCAGGGCAGTGGAGGCATGAAGCAGGAAAGGGAAAGTAGCCAACAGAAGTTCATACCAACCAAGTTACCACATTGGGGGACTAGAGGTTTCTCTTGCTTAGGTCCTCTGGGAGTCAATGAACATGTGCCTCTGAGGGGAAGGATTTGGGGTATTTAAATACCATCTCCCATTACCTATTGTTTAAGAGTTGTGGGATAAGGATGGCAAATCTCAGCTGCCTCCAACAGCCAGAGAGAGCTCTCAGGTGAAGTGCTGTGGGTGCTGGCAGCTGGAAGATGGACTTGACGTGCATGGAGATGGTAGTAAATGCCAATGCAAGCTGCATCTTACAGAAGAGAAGGAGGAGTAGGCAGAGCATCTAGGACCCATGATACTTTTAGGGCTTCATGAAAATGTCTTAATTTTGATTCCTTTTAAGATCAGCAGAAAAACATGAATATAATACTCACGATACATAACAATAAATCCAGTCTGAATTGTATTTGTCTTTATACCAATACCATCGTAAAATATAATTTTTAATATTTTTAATAGAGGAAAGGGCCCATGAAGACTGACAAAAGTCATATGTGTCCCTGGATAGAGGAAGAGCTTCAATTATTTTTCTAGATTGTTGGCACATTCTCTCATTTAGGATGGCTCACACAGATCCAAACCACCCTACCTCATTTTACCAATTTCTTTCCACTTTTCTTTCTTTCTCTTCTGCTTCTTTGCTCCTGTGTCTCTCCTGCTGTATTTCTTTTTTTCTGTCTACAGTGAACATTTGTTATTTTTGTCTGCCCATTATTCATTCCCAAATCTTCTGATAAATAGCCTCTGAATTTGCTTCAGAGGAACCAGTCTTTCTCACTGCATGCAGTCTGCCCTACCTGCTCCTAGCCAAGAGGTGGGCGCTTGACACAGATCAGATGCCTGCTTCTTGGAATCTGACTTTTGAACAGAGTAATAAAAAAATGATATTAGTTTCTGCTCCTCAGATCCCTGGCCTGCCCTCACACCTATTCTCTTTGAAACCTGGTTCTTCAGCTCTTCCTTCCATTCTGTGAGTGGTTATTTTGTGCTTAAGTTGTGCAGAGGTGAGTGTTTGTTGCTTACAGCCAAACCCCCTCATTTATGTGTACACACACTGAATATATATACATGTATATGTAAATTGTCTCCGGGGCAAAAGTGGCTCCAAGTTCCAGGTTCATCCCTCTTCTCTGAATCTCAGCTTAGTAATTCTACATATAATTACCAAGCCAAGATTCATTCATCTCAGATAATTACAAAAAGAAGGTAAATAAACGGAAAGAAACAATACAGAAAAACATAGATATTAATAAAATAGAAAGCAAATATATTAAAGAGAAAAATCAACAGGACCAACACATTTGATTATTTGGAAGGCTTAATGAAATTGATAAACTGGCCAGGTGAAGTGGCTCATGCCTGTCATCCCAGCACTTTGGGAGGCCAAGGCAGGGGAATCACCTGAGGTCAGGAGTTCGAGAGCAGCCTGACCGATATGGTGAAACCTTGTCGCTACTAAAAATACAAAAATTAGCCGGGCATGATCACATGGGTCTGTAGTCCCCGTTACTCAGGAGGCTGAGACAGGGGAATTGCTTGAACCCAGGAGGCAGAGGTTGCAGATTGCACCACTGTACTCCTGTACTCCAGCCTGGGTGACAGAGCAAGACTCCATCTAAAAAAAAAACCAAAAAAAAAAGAAAAGAAAAGAAAGAAATGGATAAACTTTTGGTAAGATTGATCCAAAAAAGGAGAAAAAGGCCCACAAGTGACCAGTGTAATAATATTACACAGACATTAAAATGACAATGAAAGAATGTTTTAAACATTATGCCAAATAGTTTGAAAATTTAAATGCACGGACAAAATCCTAGAAAGATACAATTTACAAAAAAGACACGAAGTGAGAATTTTAAACACCTGGATAATCCTATTATTATTGAATAAATTAAATCCATAATTAAAAAAAACTTCCCCTGTATAAAACTATAGGCCCCAAAGCCATCATTGTTAAATTCCATAAACATTTAAGGGAGAAATAATGCCAATCTTAAACAAACTCTTTTGGAGAATGGAAAATAATAAAAATTACATGCCTCAATTCATTTTATGATGCTAGTATAACTTGATACCAAGCCTGCGTGTGTACACAAAAAGTTATGCTAGTATAACTTGATACCAATACCAGAATAAGAGACAAAAGTAAGTTAATTTTATTCATGATCATACATTAAAAATTCCTTTAAAAAGTTAGCAAACACAATCCAGTCATACACACACACACACACACACACACATATCCATATATATGTATATAGAAAATACATCATAACCAACTTAGATTTAGTCCAGAAATGCAGATGCAAGGTTAGTGGAACATTAGCAAACCCATTAATGTGATTTGCCACATTAAGAAATAAGAATGAAAAAATCATGATTTTCAAAAAATGCAGAAGTATTTGGCAAAATTCAATATTCATTCATAATCTTAAAAATAACAATGAGCTAGGAGGAGGAGAATTCCTTATCCAATTAAAGAGTATCTAATTTTAAAAACCTGCAGAAACATTATAGTTAGTGATGAAATATTAAAGGCTTTTTCTTTGGGACCAGCAACAAGAAATAACTGGTATAGTTATCACGTCTTCTAGGCGACATTTTCCTGGAGGTCCTAAACAGTTCAGTAAGTCAAGAATAATAAATAAAATACACAGTGATTAGAACAGAAGAAATAAAATTGCCTTTATTGAGCTATGCTATGATCATATACACAGAACATTCAAGAGTATTAAAAATAAATCAGACTTAATAGCAATATTGTAGAATGCAAAATCAATCAATCTACATTTGTATCCATTTCATTTCTACGTGTATTAGCAATAAATAAATTATAAATAAAATACATTGTCTATATAATAGTATAAAATACTTTGTAAACTAGAAAGCCTCTCCCATCAAAATTACACATCTGTGTATGTGTATGTGAAAGGCACACCACGTTCAGAGATTAGAAAACTCAATATCATAAAAGATTCTTATCAAATTGATATCTCAAATGAAATATGAATAGCTTTCTGTTTTCTGAAAATTAGTAAGTTCTTTCTAGAATTTATATGGAAGTGCAAAGGGCCAAGAATAACGAAGACATTGTTGAAGAATAAACATAAAGCAGGATGATTTGCTCTAACAAACAAGAACTATTATAAAGGTCTAATAATTAAGGTCTAGGCTGGGCACAGTGGCTCATGCTCTCAGCACTTTGGGAGGCCAAGCTGGGCAGATCACCCGAGGCCAGGAGTTCAAGACCAGCCTGGTTAAGATGATGAGACCCCCATCTCTACTAAAAACACAAAAATTAGCAGGGAGTGGTGGCACAGGCCTGTAGTCCCAGCTACTTGGGAGGCTGAGGCACGAGAATCACTTGAACCCAGGAGGTGGAAGTTGTAGTGAGCTGAGATTGTGCCACTCCACTCCAGCCTGGGCAACAGAGTGAGGCTCTGTCTCACACACACACAATAACAGTATAGATAACTAAGGTGAAAATCTAGACAAATACACAATGATAGAGAATACAGAGCCAAGAAACAAACCTATACAGGTGTAGAAACTTAATTTAAATCAAGGCAGTACTAGAGAGGATTAGAAAAAAGACTTTCCAATAAATGGTGCTGAAACAATGGCATATCAATGGGGTATCGACATGAAAAACTTTAACTGAATTCCTACTTCACACTACACAAAACTAAATTCCAGGTGAATTTTAAACATAAATGTGAAAGGCAAAACAACAAATTCTCTAGAAGACAATGTAGGAAAACATCTTCATTATCTTGGATTAAATAAGAAATAAAACCACTGACTATCATAAGGAAATGATTACTCAAAATCAGGCTCAAAATCAGTAACTTCTGTTCACAAAAATAACACTTAAGAGCATAAAAATGCAAGCCACTGAGTGGGAGAAAAATATTTGGAACACAAAATTGACAGAGGACCTGCATCTGGAATGTAAAGTTCTACAAATTCATAAGAAAAAGGCATAAAACCCAATGAAAAAATAGGCAAGGGGTTTAGAACAAATCACTTAGAGAAGAGGATACACAAATGGCCAAAAAAACCCGAAACAGAACATGAAAAGCTGATTAATTTCTTTGTAATGAGGGCAGTATAAATTGTAACCACCACATTGAGATACCAATAGATGTTCCTGATGAGGGAAGCCAAGGGTCACTGATGTTAAGAGGAAATTTACTTTTTATCATTTACTGTTTTGCGTTGAATTTATTTTACGTCATCCTTGTATTGCTTTACATTTAAAGAAGGAAATTGAATTACATGTACATTAAAGAAGGAAAACAATGAAGCCAAGAACAGAAGTGATTGGACAGGCCCTATCTCCTTGCTTGTGGATTAGTGACAGCCATTAGCTGATTGATGTTCTCAAGCTCTGACAACTCCCAAAAGATAAATCAATGGCTGAGAAATCAATTGATGGAGCAGCCCAACAGGTAATTCAGGCTCTAGACAACTTTTTCTTTTTTAATAGCAGAGTAGTTTAGTAAGACAATCTGGTTTTCTTTAGCTTGTAGGGGCTAAAGATTGGGCTAGGATGACACCCCACTGACTTGAAATAAAACCCCTATGAATATACCTATGTTTTAACTAAAGTATTTATGCAGGGGCTAATTTTTCTATTTTGATGGTCCATTTACTCACTAATATTATCTGAATGCCTATCATGCACCAGACATTGCTCTAGATAATCGGGATATAGCAGTGAACAAAATAAACAACTTCTCTGCCCTCTTAAGCTTATATCTTAGAGAGAGATACAGAAAATAAGTAAATAAGTATGCAGAATGATACGAAGAGTAACATGTGTTGTGAAGAAAATTCAGGCAGAGTTAGGGTCGCGGGTGGTGCTATTTCAGTTGGGATGGCCATATAAGGCCTCTCTGAGGGATTAGTATTTCAGAAGACAATGGAGTGAAGTGAGGGAGGGGAGCACACACATATCTGCAGAAAGAGTCCTAAGCAGAGGGAACAGCAAGTGCAAGAGGCCTGAGGTGGGCCTGTGTATCCCTGGGCTCTACTTGGGTTATTGTTGTTTTACAGGATGGAATGTTTTTGCTGTGCTATCTCCTTTAAAGAGGTAAAGCCACAAGTGGGTTTAGTGCCTATTGTTTGTCTGGATACACCCTCCAGACAGGCCTGTACATGATAGGTCAGTAGCAGATGGTGTCAGCAACTTGCTATGAAATAACACATTGTCTCCCCTGTTGTCCTGGTTATGCCACTCACATCCCCAGAAGGGCTAATAAGTTGTCTTCTTTTGGTGTAAAAGCTAGTATCTGGGGATTTCCACACTAATTCTGTAATGTCGCCAAAGTAAAGAAGGCATCACTAATCCTATCACATACTAGGGGTCTTGGGCCCCCCACCAACCTCCCCTCTAGGTGTTCAGATGGCATGTCTCGAGCTTCCAGGCTCTGCCCCAGATCCTATTTGCTTGCTTTTATTCCCACAGTCTTCCTTCCGGTTCTGACACACAAAAGCTCTATTTTATCCTTTCACAATTAACTTTGGCTCATTAAAACCCAGAGCTCCCATATTTAGCAATCATAAAAACTGGCTCCCCTTTCCTCGAGGGCAAGATGAGCTTACTCTTTAAACTCTGCGAGCAAGTGGTGAGACATAGGTACGTACCACCTTGGTGGGTGGGAAGTGCCCTCCACTCCCAAAGTCGATAGTGCCCGGCTAATGAGACAGAAAAAAAAAAAAAGGGGGGAGGAAAAACAGCTGTCAGCATGTACAACCAGGTTGAATAGTCCATTCCTGCTGCACTTTCTCCTGCCAGCGATCCTTTGCGCATCCCTGTGTCCTCAGGGGAGCAACTTCCTCTCATTGGGTGGACACACGACGCACCACTAAGGGAGTGGCTCTCTCTCCTGGCTTCCTTGAGTGTGTGTGTTAGCAGGGCCCCTGGGTGAATTGCTCACCTCCTTTGTGCTTTTTCTCCCAGGGTGTGATTTCCTAATGATTCTATCTCTTGTCCACCTCTGGGCCATCCCTGTGTGTGTAGTTAGGCTCCAACATCATCATGCAGGTGTTCACTGAAGCTATAGAAATGTGTTTGCCTCCCTGGCCCCCCAGGACCACCTTCTCTTGTGGCTGCCTCTGTTTTCCTCAATTAAGGCTCTACTTTCTTGCCACAACCCAAGGGCATCCACCCTCAGACCCACCTTTCCAGAAAGCCCCCTTTCCTGTCCCTTGTCAAGTGACCCCACCTACACTTGATATTTGCACACATGAGGACAATTTTCTTATTATCCTCCTTAGGAGAAATAACCAGTTGTTTCTAACCTGAACAACCTTAGTGTGCTCTCCTCCACTCTCCTACATATTTTGGTGAAGAATCAAATCTCACACTGGGAAATTTCAGTATTGATCATTTTGTTCCTCCTATTGCTATCCTTAGTTTTGTTCCTCAGTTGGTCCCCTTCTTGAAGCCCCTTCATCATTTCCCACTTCCAATTTCTCCTGCTTCCATTTAGCCTCTGTTCAAGAGGCTAGAACCTCTGTAGCTCCTAGCCTAATCTTAGGGTAGCAACATAATTTAATCAGGTCCTTGCTGTGGCAAACAATAGTGGTGGCTAACTGGTACTCTTACCATATTTTGGCTCTGAGGCCACCTGTGCTCTTGATCCTGTGGCTCACTTTCTTTGCTTATCTTCAGCAGAGATGGTTGGCAACCAAGGTTCCCAACCAAACCTAATGGCATTTTTCTCGGTAGTAGCAGGCATGTATTAAATAGTAAAAACACCACACAGAGTCTCTATGTCCCTTTCACTCAGGGGGAAGTGATCCTACCTGTGTGCAGGGTGAGAGGAAAGTGAGCAGGCAATGGAAAGAATGACCTCCATCCAGAAGGCAGGCGAACATGTAATGTCCTACAATCCTCCTGATGTAGTATGACCAGGGCAGTAGATTCCAAGATAGAGTGTGTATTATATTCCCTTAGCGATCTTGTGAAAATGAAGATTTCGGAGATCCACTGACAGATATGGAAACTGAGGCATAGAGATTTAGTAACTTGCCCAAAATTTTCCAGTGAAGTAAATTCTATATGATTTATTTTTATATTCTGAATTTGATACTTATTGTCTAAAGTTCTTAAAAGTCTAAATTTGCTGTTAATTGATTCTCCTATGGTTCATGGCATTTTATTCCAGGATATGTTTCATAATTTGAAATTGTGAGTTCATATTTCATAGGCTTTATTTGTGAATGTCCTGTGTAGCTTAGGGTGGAAGCATCCTACATTCTTCCTAAACGGTTTTAGTTTTGCTTCCTTCCAGATGCTCCAGAGATGTTGCTTGCTGAGAATCACTTTTTATTAATTTCTAGATTTGGGGTCTCTTGCGATACATTTGCAAAATTTGTAGGTAGACTCATTTTCATTAAAACGAGTGGTTAAGAGAGATTCAAGCTTGTTGGCCATCTTCTTTTGAGGGCAAGTAGACTTTCTCTAGTTCCCTGTGTATGTTAGTCAGCGTCCTCCAGGGAAACACAATCAATAGGGTATGTGTTTATGTGTCTGTGTGTGTGGGAAGGGAGAGAGAAAGAGAGAGATTTATTTTAAGGAATTGGCTTACGTGATAGTGGAGGATTGGCAAGTCCAAAGTCAGCAGGATAGGCAGCAGGCTGAGACTCAAGGAAGAGTTGCAGCTGGAGTCCAAAGGTGGTCTGCTGGCAAAATTTCCTCTTCTCCCTGTCAGGGCAGTCTTTTCCTAATTAAGGCCTTTAACTGATCAGATGAGGCCCATTCACCTTATGGAGGGTAATCTGCTTTACTCAAAGTTCACTGGTTTAAATATTAATCTCATTTAAAAACTCTTCACAGAAACATACAGAATAATGTTTGACCAAATATCTGGACACCATAGCCCAGCCAAGCTGATGGGCAAGATTAATCATCACATTGTGTCAGAGACTGTGGGACATTTGACGATTCTGGATTTATACAAAGATTCCAGTTCTAACTTTCTGCCTCATATAGGTCCAAATGCTTCATCTCTTACCCTGCATGGAATTAGTCTATTTTTAGGCCCAGGTTTCTGAGTTCCACTTAGGATGACCTAATTCTCAGAACCTGAATTTTTATTTGGAAGTCTGTTATTGCTCTCATTAAATTACTCCCCTTACCTGATGTTCTCAAGAAAACCGGCTCTTTAATGATGTGTAGAGATTGTGATGGTGTATTCCCTTGGCCCACAGATCTCAAATCAAGTGATCTGGTAATAAATTTTAGCACCTGCAATTCATACAGTATTCACTTGGTATATGAAAGGAAATTCAAGTTAAAATGTTGTCACCTCAGAGAGCAAGTATGATCTGAGCCCAGCTGATTTAGGTGTCATGTGAGATCTGGCTTTATAAACCAGGCCATAGATTAATCTGGAACCTACTGCAGAGTGTGTGTACCACAGTCATTGAAAAGGACCCAATACATGAATCTTGTAGTGCTATTAACATTAATGATGATGACAAGGCTACTATTTTGAAGCACTTATTATACATGCTACATGCTATATTTAGTATCTTACGTATGGTATTTCCTTTGAAACTCATGGAACCAGGAGCTGCAAGAAGTATGTACTGCAAATCGAAAACAACCAAAGTTTGCAGCAGTTACCTTATTAGGCAGGTTTTAAAAATTGTAGTGTTATTGTATAACAATCCCCAAATCCTAGTGGTCATTGAAACTCTCTCCAGAGAGATGGGGAAAACATTCAGAATAAAACATATGGCTGGGATGACTTGTGTGCAGCCTTGCCTAAAGGTGGAGGTGGCTTTACATTGCGTGGTCTCTCCTTGAAGATTTGAAACAGTTAAATATGATCTATTACTAAGAGAAATCTTTTTTCCTTATCACACAGTGAAAAAACAAGTTCTATGGGTTATTCCTGGGATATTTATTTGCATCTATTCCTCTCCACTCCTGTTAAGAAACTTTAGTCTGGATCTACATTCTTGGATTGCCATGTGAGTTTCTTCATCATTTCCCACTTCCAATTTCTCCTGCTTCCATTTAGCCTCCGTTCAAGAGGCTAGAACCTCTGTAGCTCCTAGCCTAATCAAAACACTAATGTCATCACACCTCTTCTAAAATTCTCCAGTTGAAAACCTGTCTGCCACTTAACATTGTCTATGGTTTGGCCCACTGTGCCTTCACCGTTTGCCACCACCTTCCAACCCCCTCCATCCTCTCCTCCATTGCTGTTCTCTACAGTGGTTCCTGCTCATGTCCACTGGTGTCTTTGCACCATCATTAGCCCAGGCCTTTGGGGCCTGGACATACAGTTCTAACAGGTCTTTTAGCCGGTTTCCACTTCTGTAAAGTAGGAAACAATTTTTAGCTTGTGGATGGATATCTAAGTGAAAAACTGTATTTGTCATGTAATTCTGTGCCTAGCACAGAATTTTTCATATGGGATGTTCAATTAGTCTTTAGTCTTCTCATATCTCTCATCACATTTTCTCCCACAGGAAGCACTGCTCTCTCCCCTTGGAGTGAACTTTAAGTGTCTATGCTAGTTATGCCTCTGCAGAACTTCCTGAATTGCTCCAGCACCAATTCTATTTTCTTATCCCCCATCTGACACACAAAGCCTCTAACGAACTAGCAAGCAATGCCACTTTAACATATGTTCTAACTGTCACTACGTGTGTGCCTTCTACCCACCCTGCAGTGTTATGCCATTCATCAATGGTGCAGGTCCCTCCTTGCCTGGCGTGACTGTCTCATGTGTTAGAACCTATTCTTGATCTGAGCTAAACCAGCTCAAATTGATGTCTTGACCTGGAACAAGCATTAATACCACCCCCAACCCCCGTTATTCTCCCAAGGAAAGAATTTGCACCCTTCTCTGAATTTGTGCAAATTTGGAATATCAAACTATGCTGGCTGAATACAGATTTCAAAAACATTTTCCTTTTATTTTAGATCCAGCCCTCAAAGTCTGGTTGAAAAGTCTGACTGACATGGTTTGCTTTTCATAACAAAAGGGTGTCTTAGGAAAGGTTTGCCTATTGGGGAGAAAAGCTCTGAAAAGTCCGAGTTAAATTCTGCTGGTGTGGCCATAGCTCCTCCAATCCTGTATTCCATTATCTTCCTCTGCCCTTGAACAGTTGATAATACTGGGGGTGGGGAAGAGAGGAAGAGAATACAAGCCACCTTTTTAAAGTCAGCCTGCTTTGGCTCTGAGAACTGAAGACTATGAAGATCAGAGCAAGTCCATATTCCAAGTCTTCAATGGACCATGTCCTTTGAACATGAAAGCCCTAACTTAGGCTCCCCAAGGCATGGAATTACTTAAGTGATGGTCACCCTGGGCCTAGGTCCAGCTGAGAATAAAGCCAAAGATTTCAAGGCTAAAATCTTTATGAGAATGGGACATTTACCTACACCATATATTTCCAAAAATATACTGGAGACCGGAAGTGGGAGGAGACCCAGTGGCTTTGGCTTTCCTCCGGATGCCTTCCAGGGCCACGTCTAGAGAGCTCTGCTTTCCCATTCTGGTTATCTACTGTAGGACTATCTGAGCAATGCCACTTCAATAAAAAAGGGCTCTACCCCTTAGATCTTTCTGTCACTATTTCTCAATTTAAAAAAAGACTGTGTTATGGAAGCAAATGCTTTAGAAATATTTATGTATCAACTCAGCTGCCTTTTGTCTCCTTTCCTTTATCTCTAGATGAAATAGGTTCTGGGTGCAGTGCATAAAAGAAGAGGATCCATCTGTTTTCTCATCTGCTGCAGTCCTCTAGCCTCCATGACTGGAGACACTCTCACTAGTCTCTTCAACTCTTTCTGGATCCTAAGGTAGTTAATGGGGTTCTAGGCCAGGCATTCTGTTCTACCCACACAAGACTTGTGTTGGTCTTGTGTTGCATGCTTTGTACCAGGGGCATCATCCCATTGGGGTTTTTTGCTTTATTTATTTTCATTTTTTGGAAGCGAGCTGCTGTTCTACACTCTACTTCCAGTAGGTTGGTTTTGGTTTTCTTTCTCCACCTGCCTTAGTTCCTACAGGAACTTTTTCGCTCTTACCCATTCTGTGTCACCTCCCTGACACTCCGTCTTTCCCTCTCTCTCCCATTCTGCCTCCTGCCAAGACATCTTGCTATTAATTCACCTCTACCAGGACACTCTGTCCTTCTACCTACTGTCCAGATGACATCTTACATCCTTCCAGAACTTTCTGGGTCACTTGCAGCCTTGTGATGTATTTTCGGTGCCTGAGAGGCCTCAACAGTCTGCCCTGCCAGACCGTGGTAATCTGGCTATATAAGAGGCTATGATTAAGCATCAAGGAATTAGCCACAGCTTGGTGCATAGCTTGGTGTCCTGCATGGAGAACTGAAAATGTGGGCCTAGAACTTTGACTACTTTTTACTGAAGTTATAGCCCTGCATTTGTTAGAAATATAATGGTTATAGAGGACCTGGGTTTTCATCTTAGCCCTACCTTTTATCTACTTTGTCACTCTGGCCAAATCCTTTCCCTTGGTGGGACTCATTTTGCTTATTTGTGAAATGAGCGTTGGAGTTGGAAGCATCCTTAAATATGCTTCCAACTCCAAAGTGCCTTGACTCCTATCCACTTTGATCTGAGGTAGTTTTGCTTTCCGAGATGCAGGAAGACCCTGTGAAACTCCTCAGTTTAGGTGGACAGAGCTGATCATTCTCTAGTTGGTCTTTGTCTACAAACTTTGTCACTTAACTAGGATAATTCTTCTCCAATGACATTTTACTTTATATTGCTTTAATTAGCATCTCATTAAACCAAGTCAACATGTACCTATTTTGTATTGATGTCAAGGTAGAATGACTTTGAGAATGAGTTGAGAAACTGGCACATGAGTGCCTCCCTCCTTATGGAGATGAAACCACCAAAACTGTCATCTGGGAACCACCCCAAAGTGGTTAAAGCTCCCAGATGCTCCTACCCTGCTCTGCCTTTCACAGACCTGCGACTGGGAATTCTATAAGCTTTCCTAGATGTGCATTTCCTCTTCTTCTTCTTCTTCTTCTCTTTTTTTTTTTTTTTTTTTTTTTTTTTGAGATGGAGTCTCACTCTGTCACCCAGGCTGGAGTGCAGTGGTGTGATCTTGGTTCACTGCAACCTCCACCTCTCATGTTCAAGTGATTCTCTTGCCTCAGCCTCCCGAGTAGCGGGATTACAGGCATCCACCACCATGCCTGGCTAAGTTTTGGGATTTTCAGTAGAGATGAGGTTTCACCATGTTGGCCAGGCTGGTTTCAAACTCCTGACCTCAAGTGATCCGCCTGCCTTGGCCTCCCAAAGTCCTGGGATTACAGGCGTGAGCCACCACACCTGGCTACATTTCCTCTTCTTACAGAGGAAGAAAATGAAATCGACCTATACCTTGGGAATGATCATAAGGAAAAGGGTCCTTAAAAGAGTAACTCCGAACTGATGCAATCAAGGCAGGCTCTTCTCCATGTTTGCCCTGAGAATTCTCCTTGCAATATGGCTGGGCCAAATAATAGCATCTCATATTTCTATAGTGATTAAACACCCACATTATTTTTGCTACCTTATTTGAGCCCCCAAATAACCCTGTGAGACATGCAAGGCAAATATCTAGCTGTGTACCTGGTGAGCTAGCTATTCTTATTCCCATTTTTTAGACGAGAAAACTCTCAGGAAAATTGCATGACTTGCCAAAGTCATTTTCCAACCCAGAATCCCATATCTGAGTCTTTTCTCTTCCATACTTTACCATTTTTATCTGAGAGTGTGTGCCTCCCTGTTCAGCCATGAGCCTAAGCCTTGCTCTGCAGTGATGAGCAAAGAACCTCTTCAGACAGATTCACAGATCATTTTAATGCAGCTGTGGAGAGGACAATAAACATGATCTTATAGCACAGTGTGCAGAAAAGCAAGTAAGATTTAATATTATATATGGTCATGGAGCCCTGAGCCCCAGATCCAATCCTTCTGGTGGTGTGACAGATGACTTCGTAGCTCCAAAAATATTGTTAGTCAGTTTCTCATAAGCTCCAGTTGTCTAAAGCTTTTGGAAGCATTTATGAATGAGATGGGGAGAGGGGTGGCAGGAGTGGTGCTTATTGCTGCTTTGCTTTAAACAAAATTACAAAATGAGGCTCTTAATTTGCCTGCTTCTCCAGCAGCTCTACCAGCAGATATGCGTGGGTTTATAAGGTCTTTCTTTCCTCCCCTCTGCTTTTTAATAGGAGAGTCGTTCTTGGGGTAAACCAGATGCTGCAATTACTTGGCAACAAAAGAAGGAAACAGCCATGTGTCTAATTACTAAGGCAACCCCACATGTGTGTCTGCTTCCCTCTTATTATGTAAATAGGCAGATAGTCCTATGTGTGGAGAGCAAAACCCACATAAGCTTAGAGATTCATCCATGCATTGCCCCTCCAAGAATGACCCGAGAAGGGCTCCCCACATGGGCATGGCAGGGCTGAGTCTTTGAGAGTGGGAAGGAAAGGCTTGCCCTTCTGAGCATGGCAGTCTGCTAATGGGGAAAGACTGTCTGGTCTTACAATGTCAGAGGTGGGAAGGCCCCTCCAGACTCCCTGCTGCAGCCTCCTAGTTGGATCTAGCTACAAGGAGGAGTAGGGGACCCCCACAGCCTGTGGGTGGCTGGTCATGCTTCCTCTCCCAAGGCAATCCCAGAGGGAACAGTGATAGTCAGTAGCCACCGACTTCCAGAGCCTCAGCACCTGCTGTGGGTCTGGGTAAGGGGGAGCATTCCAAAGATGCCTGCATCCCTTGTGTGCTAGGGATGAAGGCAGAAGGAAACAGAATACAGGAACAGACTGGGCAGACTGCACGTGTCTCTAGTGCAGCCTACAGGGAACACAGACAATGCTCAGCTGGTCCTGCGGCCTCTATTCTGATAGAGAAGACAGACAGAGCAAGCGAGTGAGCTAGAGGGAGAGAGAGAGCTATCCAGACTGACTCCTAAGTAACTGGGAAATCCAAAGGAAGCTAGAAGAGTGCTTGGCTTGCTGATAAAGGTCTACACTGTGAGGCTTATCAGGTGTGTGTGTGTGTGTGTGTGTGTGTGTGTGTGTGTGTGTGTGTTTTCACAAAGATAGACAAACTGTCCCAGGATTCAGCTACTGAGCTAGGCTTCCTCTAAGTAGATAGAAACTACAAGGCTGCAGAAGTTCTGGTGGACTCTAGAATCTTTGCTAATGTACCTTGGAGCCATAAAACATGCAGGGCAATTTTTAGAGATTGATTTAACTTCTCAAGACATTTTAAAATTCCTTAGAGACTCACTGTAACAACTAGCAGTCTCTGCTATAGGTATTTGATGCAGAGGAATGAACTGGGTATCATTCTGTGTAAGCATGAGGACCCCATTGTGAGGATTAGCCCCACTATCTGATATCAAGACCTTCCACGGAGCAGCAACCCTCCCAATGCTTGGTTTTCTCAGAAGGCTGCAGTCAAGAGTTCTTTCTGTTTTACTTTGCTTTCCCACACAGGTTTATGTTTTAATTCGTTCCCATTGTTGCTGTTTTTCCTCTGCTTTTACCCTCAGGTTGGATTTTTGTTATGGCAAAATTAGTGCATTGAGAAATAAAGTTTAAAACCTGAAAACTTCCTTTTCTCTAACAGTAAAAATCTCAAATCTCAATCTTATACAACTGGCATAAGCCCAGGTTTTTGGTTTGGTTAACTCAGAAAGACTGCAGACTTTGGAGAGGGATAGACTTGAAGTCAAATCCCATCTTTGTTATTTACTTCTAGGTTACTTTGGGCAAGTTCCTTAACTTCTCCGTGTCTCAGTTTTCTCATCTATTAAGCAGAGATAATTATGCCGCCCTTATTAGGTTGCCTAAGGATTAATCAGTCAGTCATGTACAGATAGCAGCACATGGCAGCTATTCAACAAATGCCACTTCTTTTCCCAGCTGTCCTCTTGTCCTCTTGTTCCTGTCAGCAGCTGTCATTCCCAGACATGGTTCACACGGCCACCATCTATCTTTGTAAAAAGTCTGACATAGGGGCTTCTTTAGGGAACCATGAAGGAAAGGGGTAGTTAGGAGCCATTAGCATCTGTTAATCCAAGCATTCTAACATATTTCCTTTGAACAAAGGGCACCAGTATTACGTTCCATGTACATGGGAGTCCTGATTCCCTGTGGAGAGGTATTTTGGTTAAGTGAGAAGACTGAAATCAGGCAGCCTGGGATCATGTGTCAGCTCAGCCATTTACTAGCAGTGTGACATCCGGCGGGTCATGTAATTCGTAAAACCTCAGTTTCCTCATTTCTGAAATGTGGGGAGTAGCTCATACCTAACAGGGTTGATTGTTATATTTATTAATTTAAACAATACTTATTAAGCACTGTTTCAGTTATCTGCTACTGTACAACAAATCATTCTGAAACTTAGTGACTTAAAGCAATAGTTATGATTTCTCATAATTCTGCCATCTAGGCTGGGCTCAACTGGGTGGTTCTTCTCTGTGCGGTGGCTGTTGGGGCTGAAACATCTAAGAGAGTGCACTCTCTGTGTGTGTGTGTGTGTGTGTGACCTCTCCATCTGGCAATTGGGCTTTCTTTTTTTTCTTGTTCATGTTTACTGAAACAGTTTTGCTCTGTCACCTAGGCTGGAGTACAGTGGTATGATCATGGCTCACTGCAGCCTCGAGCTCCTGGGATCAAGCAGTCCTCCCACCTCGGTCCCATAAGTAGCTGGAACTACAAGTGCACACCACATCTGGCTAATTTTTTTATTTTTATTTTTTATGGAGATAGGGTCTCACTGTGTTGCCTAGGCTGGTCTTGAATTCCTGAGCTCAAGCAATCCTCCTGTCTTGGCCTCCCAAAGTGCTGGGATTATAGGCACGAGTCACTATACCCAGCCTTAATTGTGCTTTCATACAGCATGGTAGTATCAGAGTATTTGGTCACACTACTTGGCAGCTGGCTCCCGAGAGAGGAAGCAGAAACTACCAGTCTTCCTAAAGGTGAGACCTAGAACCAGCACAGTGCCATTTCCACCAGTGTTTATTGGTCAAAGAAACTCAAATGGCCAGCCTAGATTCAAGGGAAGGAGAAATAAGCATCATCTTTTCAAATGAGGAACCATGTGCATCCAGGAGGGGAAGGAATTGACAGTGGCCATGTTTGGAGAAGTGTTACCATAAGCACTTAGTCTGGTGCCTGACTAAGGACTAAGTAGGAGTCATTTACAAAAAATGCATGGTCGAGATCAGATTGAGATCTCTAGACACTTTAGGATAGGAAATAAAACATGGAATTTTCACCCAAAATTTCAGGAGATCTTGGGTCCTTCAGACTGATGAACTAGAAATAATTCCTAGCAAGCATTCCCAACAGAAGCACCAAGAATGCCACATTTATCCTCATCCATTAAATCTATGCCTCATGTAAATGTAAAGGCTTATGTAAATGGCCTCTTGGAGTTTTGTAAGCAGTGCAGAGGTCCTGCTTTCCATGGAGGTTAATGCAAATAAATCCAAAGAAACCTGGAAACATGTGGTTCTTGCAATGCAGAGCAGAATGTGGAACCCATTTTACAGGAGCCTGTTGGCCAGAGTTGAGTCAGAGTAACTACCAGAAAACCGTTTGGGTGAAGATTTCTACTACAATAAGGAATGATTTTGTGTGTCTATCATTCTGTCAGGCATGAGACAGTGATGGATGTGGAAGAGGATATTGCTGCAGCTAGCCGGAGGTGGAGAGAACACGGATATTTTCATTCATTGGACCTCAGTGCAGTCAGGGCTTCATAAATGCCAGGACCAATCTGCTCTCATAAAAGAATCAGTTGTTTTTCCGTCACACTCCCAGATTGGAAAGTTGTATAATGTTCTTCTGAAATAAGAATGGAATAAAGGATAAAGCAAGGCAAGGAGTGGTTGGTGTGTATGGTCAAAGCCCAAAGATGATGATCAAGAAAAATTTCATTTAAATGTTTGAGAAAATAGACATATCTGCTGGACTAAATTTCCAGCTTTTCCTTTCACAGCTTATACCAGTATATTTAATTGCAGGAAGAAATAAAGCATCCCAATGATATAAAATCCTGCCTTTTGAGGTTACAAAATATTCAGTTTACAGAGTTAAAGAAAAAGATTTTATCTGTTACATGCTCTGTATTTGGACTCTGGACAAATTTAAATGTGTTTTGGGCACACAGTTTGTGGTTACAGTAAAATTGTGAAGCAATCAACTTTTTCTTAGGCCTGTTCTCTGCCTTTATTCCCCAATTTTACCTTTGATTTGGCCTTCCTTTCACCCTGTCCTTGAGTGCCAGTGCTCAGGTGATTCAAGACCCATAGTGCAGCAATTTATACTAGAAGAATAAGTGTATTCTTTATTTAATACTGGTAAAACAATTTCTTTTAGAGAGGAAATTGTCTTTGTTTAGGGGAATACCTTGATAAGTTACTGGAGGGTAGAAGGGAGCAGCGCCCTGAGGGCATGATCTGAAAGGAGGCCGAGAAACAGAGAAGATGACTAAAGGGTTCTGCATGGGAAGCAAATAGCAGCTGGGAAATAGAAACACAGCCGAGAAAGACAATAAACACCTAGCCCCTTAGCCAGGAGCTGACACTTAAGATGGTAGAAATGACCCAGTGACTTTTTTTCAACAGTATTAATTACTGTAACAGCGGTTCCCAAACTTTCTTGGTTCACAGGTCCCTTGGTGCCTCCGGCATTTTTTCATAGTCTCCCCTGGGCCACAAGAAAGAACAGTACCTTTATTAAGTGCAAACCCAACCAGCTTCATATGTCCTAACAACTTAATTGTAGTTTGAAATAATAATGTAAATTTAAATAAAGAGTGTTATTTGATTGTTAAATAGCTAAAATGATTTATTAATCAGGTGTGTGTACCTTGGATGTGCACACCTCTCAAACCTTGGCCTAAGATTGGACACCTCCACCCTCATTTCCTGTTCCATGTTGATTTTCACTCAGTGCTTGCTTTTTGTCTCAGTAACCCAGAACATCCAGATTCACAAAGATATCATTGAAAGGATGTGGCGCAATCTACTGTTGAAACAGTGAACTACTTTGAGCCAACAACTTCTGCTGCAGTACCTGACAGATACTGAGTATCGCTTTGTTTATCTTGAAAATGTAAAATACCTCATAGCATTTCTTTTCTTTCCTTTCTTTGTTTGTTTGTTTGTTTTTTGAGACACAGTCTGGCTCTGTTGCCCAGGCTAGAGTGCAGTGGTGCGATCTCAGTTCACTGTAACTTCCACCTCCTGGGCTCAAGCCATCCTCCTACTTCATGCTCCCGAGTAGCTAGGGCTACAGGTGCATACTACCACACCCGGCTAATTTTTGTATCTTTTGGAGATGGGGCTTCGCCATGTTGCCCAGGCTCATCTCAAGCTCCTTGGCAGATTGCTTGAGCTCAGGAGTTCGAGACCAGCCTGGGCAACATGGCGAAAAAAATCCAAAGTGCTGGGATTTAAAAAGGCGTGAGCCACCACACCCAGCTCCCTCATAGCATTTCCGTAAGTTGGCTACAGCATCACAAGGTGTCTCCGCACACAGTTTAGGAACCATGGTGCTGTAGTATTTACTTGTAAGTTGCCGATGTTGACTGCTGCGTCAAGTTCTTCTGTCTTTCCTAACGTTCAGCATATTCTCATAAACCTGAAACAGCCTTCTGTGAGTCTAAAAGTGGATGAGTGTCAGAGATGGTTCAAGGAGGCAGGCTGGGAACAACACACACGGGTGGGAAGAGAAGCCCAGAACATAACTAGTTCAGCAGAGACAGGAGCTCGGTGTGAGTGTCCCTCTGGACATAACTTCCAGAGTCCTGGTAGAATATCAGGGCGGCATTTCACTTTCTACAGGATTCAGAATGGAATTTGAGCCAATCTTCAGATGCAATGACTCCAGTTGGCATTGTTTAAAAGAACTGAACACCTATTACCTTGGTTGTTGGCAAGGTTTGTAGAATATTGAATGTAAATTACCATCATTGCTAAGCCTAAAATTAGAGATGTGTGTCATGGGGACCAAAAAAATAATCCTTATATAGTATATATATATGTATTTTGAGATGGAGTCTTGCTCTTGTCACCCAGGCTGGAGTGCAGTGGCATAATCTCAGCTCACTGCAACCTTCACCTCCTGGATTCAAGCAGTTCTCCTGACTCTGCCTCCTGAGTAGCTGGGGTTACAGTCATGCACAATCATGCCCGGCTAGTTTTTATATTTTTGGTAGAGACAAGGTTTCACCATGTTGGCCAGGCTGGTCTCAAACTCTTGACCTCAAGTAATCCACCTGCCTCGGCCTTCCAAATTGCTGAGATTATAGGCATGAGCCACAGCATCTGGCCTATAGAATATATTTTGATGACAGAGGTCAAGGTGGAAGCCAGTTTTAAGGGCTGTCATTTTACATTAATAGAGCAATAGTGCCACACTTAACTAGCAATTTGCCCTTCTTTTGCTGAATCCATTACTGTGCCTCATTCTCCTTGTCCTGTATGAACCATCATGACAATGTTGTCCCATGAAAGACAATGCCCATATTTAGTGACCCTCTGAGTTCATACTCCCAATTCCCAGGTCAAGGTCAGGTCCAGATCAGGAGCAGGAACTGGCAAATTTTTTTTTAATAAAGAGCCAGACAGTAAATATTTTAGGCTTTGCAGACGGTACCATCTCTGCCACAATTGCTCAGCTCTGCTGTTGTAGCATGAAAGCAGCCACAGACAATACATAAAGGAATGAGCATAGCTCATTCTAATAAAACTTTATTTGTAAAAATAGACAGTGGGCCATATTTTGCCTATGGGCTGTAATTTGCAAACTTCTGATCCAGGAAGTGACGATTTGTGATATAATGCATATGATATAGTTCAGTAGCCACTGTAATGAAATACACAGCTGCAATGAGTTTGCCAAACTCACAGTTAAGGGCACAGTCTTCCAACACAACTATCGCATCTGCTCAAAATTCAGATACCAGCTGAAAGTTTAGAGATCTTCAGGGCCACCCTCACTTCTGACCAACTGGCTACAAATTCAAGGGTCCACACCCACAGACTTTCTCAAGCATGACCATTTGCTAGAAGTACCCACAGAACTTAGGAAACAGCTATGTTTCTAATTATGGTTTTATTATAGCAAAAGGATACAAGTCAGAACAAGCCAAAGAAAGAGATACATAGGGCCAAGATCTGGGAAGGTCCCAAACAGAAAACTGTCAGTCATCTCCTGTGGAGTCCTTGATCATGTTACCTCCTCCCAACTACAATTAGTAATAATACTCAAGAGTACTGCCAACTAGGGAAGCTGAACTGAGTTCCACTGTCCAGTGTTTTATCGGGGCTTGATCGCATACTGCCCGTGTTAGCTGATCTTTAGTCCCTCTGCCTCTCCTGGAGATTGGGGCTAAAAGTTTTAGTTTCCAGTTCTTAAACTGAAACTGGGAAAAGATCAGAACTGATATGGCATGTGCCATAAGTCCCCATCATATTGCAATATTAGGCTGTCCAGTGGCTAAAAACCCTTGGAAAACAAAAATACTTCTACCAAACAAGACATTCAAGGGACCTAGAGATCAGCTTCTAGCAGCTGAGGACAAAGGACAGAACTTGCTTTGGGTAAAGTTAATTCTTCACTACACAATAATATATAACAGCTTCAAAATTCCCTAATTTTATGGTTTCCATTTATTTACCTGTTTCTTCATTCATTTCTGTATTAAAGCAACATTTTTACCATTCTAACAGTCTCCTAAATGGTCTTCCAGCTTCCACCCTTTCCCTTGTTTAGAGCCATCCCCTGTAAACCTAAGTCAGATTATGTCACCCCTCGGCTAAGGACACCAATGGCTCCCATCTCAGACAAAAAGCCAGAGTCCTTACAATGGTGTACAGGGCCCTTCATGACCTGGCTCCCATCACCTGACTACCCTCATCCCCTCTCCTGTCCTCTCACTCCTCTCCAATCATATCAGCTTCCTGACCATTCTTCACACATACGAAGTCAAGGCCTCTCCTTTGCATTGTCTGTTCTCTCTGCCTGGAATGTAAATATCCTCCAGATAGCCATGTGGCCATCCCCTCCTTCCTTCAAATCTTCACTGAAATGTTACTTTCACAGTGAGACCTATCCTAACCACTCCATTAAAACTGAGACCTCTCTGAGCCCCCTGCCCTCAGCACCCCGGTCCTACTCTCTATTTTTCAAATATTTTTAAATTGTGGTAAAAAGTGCTTAATATAAAATGTACCATCTTAAACTATTTCTAAGTGTATAGTTCAGTAGTGTTAAGTAGCTCACATTGTTTTTACTAATATTCAGAACTTTTTCATTTTGCAAAACTGAAACTCTGTGCCTATTAAACAACAACTTCCCTTTTCCTCCCCCTCCAGCCCCTGACAACTATCATTCTACTTTCTGTTTCTATGAATTTGACTACTCCAGTTATTTTATGAGTGGAATCATATAGTACTCATTCTTTTGTGTCTGGCTTATTCCACTTGGTATATTTTTCGCAAGGTTTATCCACATGGTAGTGTGTGTCAGAATTTCCTTCCTTTTTAAGGTTCAATAATATCCCATTGTACTATGGTCTGAATGTTGGTGTCCCCCTGAAATTCATATGTTTAAACCTAATATCCAGTGTGAGAGTATTAAGAGATGGGTCCTTTGGAGAAGTGATTAAATCATGAAGGCTCCACCCTCACGAATGGGATTTGTGTCCTTATGAGAGAGGTTGAAGGGGGCTGCCTTGCCCTTAGGCCATGTGAGGACACAGTCAGAAGGCCAGATGCATTAAGCAGAGTGAAACCTTACCAGACACTGAATCTTCTGGCACCTTGATCGTGGAATTTCCAGCCTCTAGAATTGTGAGCAATAAGTTCACATTGTTTATAAACTACTTAATCTAAAGTATTTTGTTATAGTAGCCTGAAGTAAGACAGAAATTGGTACTGAGAAGTGGTGTGCTATTATAACAGACAGCTAAAAATGTAAAAATGTAGAAATGGCTTTGGAACTGGGTAATGGGTAATGAGTCTGGCGGTGCATGCTGAAAAAAGCTTACATTGTTGTGAACAGAGCATTAAGGGTGATTAGTGTGAGGGCTCAAAAAAAGAAAAGAACTGTAGGGAATGCCTCAATCTTCTTAGAGATTACCTAAGAGGTCATGATTAGAATATTGGTAGAAATATGGATGATCAAAACTGTTCTCATGAAATCTCAGACAGAAATTGAAACATGTTATTAAAAGCTGGAGGAAAAGTGATCCTTGTTATAAAGGATCAGTGATCACTTGGCTAAATTGTATTCATGTCCTAGTGTTTTGTGGAAGGCAAAGCTTGTGAGTGCTGAAATAGAATAGTTGGTGGAAGAAATCTTCAAGTAAAGTGTTGGGGGTGTGGCATGGCTGCTCTTGACTACTTATAGTAAAATAGAGGAAGAAACAAAAAAAAATTAAAGATGGAATTTATAATCAAAAGAGAAGCAAAACTTAAAGATTTGGAAAATTCTCAGCCTGGCCATATTGTAAAGAATTGAAAGGCATGTTTGGGAGATAATGCCAAGGGCATGGCCAAGTGACCATTTGATAAAGAGATTAATGTGGGTGGGCAGAAGCCTACTGCTATTCTTTATGACAATGCACGAATGTTTTGGAGATCTTTGAGGGGTGCCCTACCCATCACAGGCCCAGAATATCAGGACTTTGAGAGCAGAATGAGTTCATGGCTCCACTCTCCTGACTACAGTGCAGCACTCCTTGGCCACTCCACTTGTGACTCAAGCAGGTGCAGCTTGTCCACCCCTTCCAGGAAGCACAGGTGGTAAACCTTGGCAGCATCTATGAGGTGCCATCTCCACCAGGGTGCAAGGGTGGATGAACTGTGAAGGAATGGCTACCTTCACCTCAATTTGGAAGGATGCCCCAAAGAGCCTCAAGGCCCAGGAAGAGAACCACAGCAAGGGTGGAACCACTATAATGAGCCCAAACTAGGGCAATACCCAGTGGAACCCTGAGGGTGGGACTGCCTCAGAAAGTCCCCACTAAGGCAATGTCTGGTGAAGCCATGGGAGTCAGGGCTATTCCCAATACCCCAGGACTACAGAGCTCGCATTGTGCAACCCCAGCCTGGAAGAACTGCAGGTACAAAACTCCAATCTGTGAGAGCTGCCACACTCAGGAACCCATAGCGGCAGGGTCACCCAGAGCCTTGGGAGACCAAACCCTACCCATGTGTCCAGAAAGTGGGACATGGAGTCAAATAAGATTATTATGAAACATTGAGATTTAATGTTTGCCCTGTTGGGTTTTAAATTTGGTTGGGACCTGTTATCTCTCCATTCTTTCCTGTTTCTCCTTTCTAGGATGGAAATGCCTGCCGTATGTCTATCCCACCATTGTAGTTTGGAAGCACGGAACTTGTTAGATTTCATGGACTGATAGTTGGAGTGGAATTTGCCTCAGGATAAATCACACCTTTGAGTCTTACTCAAATGTGATTTAGGTGATATTTGGATGAGCCTGTGTACTTTAGACTTTTGTATTGATGTTGAAACAAAGACTTTTGGGGTTATTGGAATGGAATAAATGTATTTTGCATGTGAAAAGGACAAAACTCAGGGGACCAGAATGCTTTGATCTGCTTGTTAGTATTTCCCCCAAAATTTATGTTGAAATATAATATCCAATATGATAGTATTAAGAAGTGGAGGCTTTTGGAAAATGATTCTCATGAGGGCCCTGCCCTCATGGATAAGATTAATACCCTTATAAAAGAGATTGCAGGGAGCAAACATATGAGAACACAGTGTTTACCCCTTCTGCCATGTGAGGACATAGCTGAAAGGCGCCATCTTTGAAGCAGAGAGCAAACCTTCACTAGGCATTGAATGTGTTGGCACCTTGATCTTGGAATTCTCAGCCTCCAGACCTAAGAGCAATAAATTTGTTGTTTATAAATAACCCAGTCTAAGGTATTTTGTTATAGCAGCAGGAACAGACTAAGACACATTGTACATATATATATGTGTCTACCTATCTATCTATCTACTCACATTTTGTTTATCCATTTATCCATCAATGAACACTTAGGTTGCTTTCATCTCTTAGTTATTGTGAGTAATGTTACAATGAACATGAGTGTGTACTCACCTCTATTTTTTTCATGGTATTTATCACTTTATAACATTATATAATTTACTTTATTTATCACGTATATTGTTTAGTATCTATTTTACCTCACAAAAATGGAAGCTCCATGAGGGATTTTTGTCTTGTTTGTTCCCTGATGTATTCCAAGCATTCTAAGCATGATGACATGCAATAGATAGTCACTAAATAGTGCTATTAAGTAAATTAGTAACCAACTTTTATCATATACTAGGTCCTCTGCTAGACCTTGTGGAGGCACCAGCAAATAAAATATGGAATTTACAGCTTATTTATCTTTAACCCTTGGGATAGTTAAAGAAAATTAATTGGCAGGCCCAAAATTGGCAAAACAAGCTTACTTGCAAGAATGCTGTTAGTTCCTCAGCTTACATACTTTGCTTCATGTGGGTCCCTTGCTGGATTTCACAGGCTTACAGCTAGAGGGGATCACCACTACCTATGTTACATGTGTATCCTAATGACCAGAATAAACTGTTCCAAGCTCTTCAATTAAAGTATACATGATGTGAAGAGATTTGAATAATTGATTTGTAATTGAATAATGATTCCATTTTTATGTTATCTCTTCAGGAAAAATTCCACCCACTGATCTGGCTTACTGGACAAGTATATTTCAGGATTCTTCTAATTCTTCATTTAAGATTTACCATCCATATGTAGAAAGGTTTCAAATGTTTTTCTCATCACATGTCCGTAGAATTACTTTGATTTCCAAAGTTTAGGTGATAGCCATTTTTAAAATCAGTAATTTTACTTGAACAAAATTCCAGTTTCCCTGAAATAACTAAGCACCCTCATGGGGTGTACTATACTGGGAGTTTACCTGTGGAGATCTCAGGAGCTCTGTTCCACTCTTTGGGAGTATGCAATCAATGCAGTGGATTCTCTTTTCTGCTTCTGCTTGGTCTGATATTGAAATTGTTATTTTTATTCCCCTTTTCAGCAAATAGAAAAGTTCCTTTGCTCATTTTTTCCTGTTAAAAATGTAGTTCACGATTATTCCAGAAAATACAAAATAACAGAAAAAAACAAAAAAGGACACTAATTATTCCAACTGCTTTTAACAGCTTGGTGAATATAATTCTAGATCTGCACTTTCCAAATTAATAACCACTAGTCCCACATGGCTGTTAAGCACTTGAAATGTGGCTAGTCTGAATTGAGATGTGTTGTAAGAGGAAAATACACATCAGAAGACTTAATATGGAAAAATGGTGTGAAATATCTCATTAATAATTTTAGGATTCATTACATGTTGAAAGTAAAATATTGTTAATATATTAGGTTAAATAAAACATATTATTTGTTATATTAGTTTATTTTTACCTTTTTTAATGTGGCTACTAGAAAACAAAACTATATTGGTGGTTTGCATTATATTTCTGTTGGACAGTGTTGCTCAGAAGATAATTTTCTGTGTATCTCTGTACATAAATACATATTGTAAGGGAAGGATCGTGGTACTTCTATTTCATGACCCCCATTCTTCACTTAGTAATGTATTTCAACATATTTCCACGCCTTTGGACATATTTCTTTAAAATTATTTGTAATAGCCACAGCATTTCATTTTAAAAGTGGGCCATAATTTCTTCAATCAACATGCTTTTAGTAAACAGTGGAATGTTCCCATTTTTCACTAAACAAAGTGCATTGTAATAAATATCCTTGAACCTACATTTTTGTCTGTGTGACTATTTTATTATACTAAATTTCCAAATGTGGAACTGCTAAATCAAAAAACACACATTTTTAAGGTTTTTGATACTTTATAGTTTTATAAGCTAAAAACTACCATGGCAGTCTAAAAAATGTGGTGCTAATTTAAACTCCATCAGTAGACTATACCCTGGTTCATTTCCTTACAGCTTTCTTTTATTGACTATTGTAATTTTAAGAAAAATCTCATTGTTTTCATTTTCTTCTGTTGTAAGTAAGTTGGAAGGTTTTTATATTTTTATTAGTTTTTATTAGTACTTTGTAACTCATCTTTTGTAAACTAACTGTTCATGTCTGTAGCCCATGTTTCTTTTGGAGAATTCATCTTTTGTTATTGATGTATAAGGATGTTTTTATAGATTAATTATATTAATCCTTGGCCACACATGTTTCATATATTTTTTAGTTTATTTGCTTTCTAATCTTTTATGTTTCTTTTTGATGTTCAGAGGTTTTTAATCCCTACATAATTTTCTTTTAAGATAACTGCCCTTGAGCTTATGTTAAGAAATTCCTTTCATACTTTAAAAATTATATTGTTATTCAAGTATAACGTCTTCTAGTATGTTCTTGGTAAAACTTTTTACATTTATTCCCTTACACCATATGGAATCTATTTTTGTGTAGAAATTGCAAGGCTTATCTTTTCTAAATATTTAGCTAGATATCCCAACTCCATTTATCAACCATCTGGCCTTTCCTCATTGGTTTAAAAGTCAACGAACGTGAAAGGATCAAGTATATACTAGGACAAGTCCATGGAAATTGGTAGAAGCAGAAAGAAAGAGGTATGTGTTTGTGTCCAGGATACAGGTGGGCAGGAATCACAGGGATCAGGGTAGGCTGATCAGCAAGAAGGCGATAGGGTGCCAGCCTTCTTGTCCCAGAAAAATGTACAAATACATCCAGCTTTGTATGTAATTGCATGAGATTGACAGATCTCCTGAGTCTGTCCAGTGGAGTTATTGGGATACTGACTCAAACACGAAGATCTCTAATCTGAAGAGTTGTGGAAAGCAAATTAAAGACCCAGAGAGGAAAGCCATACTCCAGGTAAAGATAGGCACAAAGATGCTACTCTACTTTTTATGAAGTCACATTGGGATATTCAGCAACCCCCAAACTCAGATTACACTGCTCAGTCTCAGCCATCTCTTCCTACTGATGCCTTGTCTAATCTGCGATTTTCTGCTGCAGTAAATATTGCTGGTTGCCCCTCCTGCACCCACTCTCCACCCTATCAGTGTCCACAGTCTTGTTTAGTTATCCACCCTCCCACTCCAGGAAGCTGATTCCACTCCATTCAGCACTAGGGGCAGACGCTGGTTGACTCAGAACAATCGGAATGTTATACCCTTTGACCCCAGTCATTGGTCCAGGAGTGGACATGTGATGTAAGCCATCATCCCATTGGGAATTAAGGTCTCTTGCTTGGAACACTGGGGCGAAAGCATTGCCTCTCACCCACTGGACACAAAAGGGGAAACAAAGGCACCACCTGCTGCTGTCAACCGTCAACCAACCAGCCTTAGAACAAAGTCAGCACTGTGCAAGGGAGTGAGAATAGAAGAGAGGAAATTCCTCAATGAGACAGCTAAGTCACTGGATCTACCAACCCTGAAGGCCATCCTAACTCAGGACTTGTTACTTGAGTCAATAAATTTTTGTGTGATGTTTTCTGTTGTACGTAACCTAAGATTCCTAATTGATACATCCTGGCCTAGGAATTCTTGGCTTAAACACTACCTTCTCCATGGCTTCCATAGTCAAGCCAGCTATAAAGGATCCCTCCCTCAGATGACCCTTGCTCTGAGCATATGTTGTGTCGAAATTCGGTCCTAGGAGAAGGATTCAAAATCAATGAACAACATGCCTACCTGTACATCTGATGGAGAGGCTGAACCTTTGGGCTGGACTCTTTTTCGTCTTGACAATTTCAGGGGACATTAAGTGCTCATCTGATCTGCTGGGCCCCTTAAGGTGAAGGTCTCTGGTTTATCCATCTGGTCCACTCATAGGCAGCCTGCGATAAAAATGAAAATTTAAAAAGGTAGAGAAAGGCCAGATTATAGGCTCATGCCTATAATCCCAGCAGTTTGGGAGGCTGAGGCAGGTGGATCACTTGAGCCCGGAGTTCAAGACCAGCCTTGACTACATGGAGACACCCCATATCTACAAAAAAAACCCAAAAATTAGATAGGCGTGGTAGCATGTGCCTGTAGTTCCCAGCTGCTTAGGAGGCTGATGCAAGAGGATTGCTTGAGGCTGGGAGGTTGAGGCTACAATGAGCTGTGATCAAGCCACTGCACCACAGCCTGGGCTACAGAGTGAGACCCTGTCTCATAAAATAAAATAAAACAAAATAAAATAAAATAGTAGAGAAAACTCCAGCCACTTATCCATGGTAATTGCTATAGTTATTCCTTCATAAATATGACAGGACTACCAAGATTCACTACCTGTTGAAGCAAACAAGTGAAACGAAGGAGATGGGCCAATATGATCAAATAGATACAAATAGAACAAGTGACCCCAGGAAAGCAGAATTAACTTTTGGAGAAGAAAACCTCAAAGAAATCTCATTACCTCCCAGAAAAAGTTGAGTGGCTACTGCATCCATTTACGCAAGGGCACACAGCTATATAAAGGAGCAATAAGAGAATAAGAAATAGTTTACAAAAGTTCATAAATACAATTATGAAAATTAAAAATATGATCACTACATTAAACATTGAATGCAGGGGCTATAATTTAAAATGTCCTAGGATGTAAAGCAAGAGAGGGATGGAGCAGAGGAGAGAGAAGGCGGATGAGAAAGCAATTGTTGGCAGGGCTGGAAATGGCAGAAAGGTCTAACCAGGAGGGGGAACATCCATCAAGTAAAAGTCTAGAAAGAGAAAACAGAAAATATAGGGGAGAAAATATTTTAAAAACAATAGAAGACATTTTCCAGAGCTAGAGAAAGACACAAGACTTCAGATATAGAAGATCCAGAAATTATATATATATGTATTTTATTTTTATAATTTTATACATTATACTTTTATGTTTGTAATAACAACATGTATATGTGTGCATATATAATTTAGACTCTGTTTGCCTTATGAGAATGTAAGCTCTGAGAGTGCAGGGACTTTGATTATTTTTTTTAGTTGCTGTGTTCCTACTGCCTAGGATCTGACACAAATAAATAAAATAAAAATAAAAATATAACTAATCCAAATCAAAAGGAATAAAAGAGGATGAAAGGGGTAGTATAAATGACCTAAAATGCTTGCTTTTCAAAGTAGAGCATCAATAGATATTTCTTGACGTTGACAAAACAAGAAAAAATACTATAGGACTTCTAGATCAAGATGATAGATTGAGCACATGGATATATTTTTACTCTGTCTTGAAATCCCAACAAAACAACAGTAAAGGGGCTTTTTACAAGACAGAACAAAAAAAAACCCATAGGAACAAAAGGAAAGAGTAAAGTATACCATCAGAAAAATGTTGGAAGCTGGGAAGCAAATGGATTGGAACTAACTCTCAACTAACCTGGGACAGCTGAATCCCAGGCTGGTAGTAAAGAAAGTTCTAAGACAGCTTCACTGACAGGAATGGGGTGCAAAGGGTGTGTGGTTTGATGAGGGCAGACATGAGGTAAAAGAGGTCTGGGCTCTCCTCTTCTGAAGAAAAACAATAGATACTGAAAAGTTGAGAAGTGAAAACAAAATAAAGAATTCTTAGTAATATGGAGGTAACTACCAAAAGAATCAGCCAGAAGAATTGAAAGTATTTGCCTCTGAGGGGAACAAAATGAGAAGGAAGCTTCTGTTGTTTGTAACAGACTTTATTGAAGAATTTGACTCTGTAAGTTTACTCATATAACTATAATATTTTTTCAAATTGTTAAATAACAGTAAAAAAGTTATACACCACTAGCCAAAAACATAGGTAAAAGTAGGATCCTTTGGAGAGCAGGATTATGAGGAAGGGGTCTAGATGAAGTGCACACGTATTTCCATACCCTTAAATACTGTTCGAGCTTTTATCTCCATGCATGTTCAGCAAGGATCTATATTTACTTAGAGATGTATATTGGTTGTAAAAATGGTCATAATAATTGTCTTCCCTGTATACCTGCCCTTGTGTGGTACCCTTACGTTGTCTCCAGGCTTGGTCACTTGACTTGCTATGGTCAGTGGGACAATAGCAAATGTGATACATGTAGATGCTTGAAAATTGCTTATGTATTGGAACTTGCCCTCTTTGCTGCTGGGACCCCTGATTACCGCTACCATGTAAAACACCTGGGCTAAACTGCTAGAAGGTGAGAGACCAAATGGAGCAAATGTCAACTGTTTCAACTGAGGCCATCATAGACCAGCTAATCCCCAGTCAACCTGGCAGCCAATCATGGATGCATGAGCCCAGCAAGACCAGCAGAAGAGCCAACCAGCTGAGGATAGCCCCAACTCCCTAGTCACAGAATCGTGAGCTAAAAAAGTGTATATTAAACTTTTGAGGACAACTGATTATGTATCAAGTACTAATTGATAGAGATACATGCAGATATAGAAGTAGAAAATAAAATAGAAACAAAGATGTATAATAGAATTTTTGGATCCCAACTCAGATTTATAAGATCATGCCAGAGAGTGAATCCTGATAATTAATTGAATATTTCCACAATGATTCTAATACAACCTGGACAAACATTTGAGAACCATTGGTATAGAACAAAGACCAAAGAGTTTGGAGATGTAGGTTCCAAACCAACTTCTTCTCCTTACTAATAGTGTAATCTTGGGCAAGCTATTTAACTACTCTGAGCTTCAGTTCTTTTTCCCAGTAAAATAGAGGAAAGTTGTTACGAGGATTAAATGGTCTTGTATATAAAAAGTGTCCAGCATTGTACACAAAATTTCTTCCCCTTCCTCCCCCACGAACCCTGATGGACCCTCACAGAAGCAGCCAATTTAATGTATAATTCCAGAAAGCCTGAGGCGTAGTATAATATGAGATTTTTCTTGTCCTTTCTATCTTTAATAAAGCGCAGAAGAGAAAGAAAGTTTGGTGGAAAGCAACCCTCAGAAGGATTTTATTTCCCTCATTTGTCAGTGTGACTTTAATAAAAATGTGATAGTGTGAAATGAGAAACTTCCAGGGAAGAATGGAACAGGCCGTAAGGGGAAAACAGGGTTTTTATCAGACTCATGATTTTGAACAAATAATTTGGAAAATCTCAAATACAAGACCAGAAGTTTCTAGTAAAGGTGCAAGAAATCGTAGAAGCGGGACCAATAGCACGACATCAACTTCAGAGTGTAAAATTTCCTTCCTGATTTGTTGGAGTCTGTGGAGTGAATGTGGATGACGGGGGGAAGCTCCATGGCTTCATGGAAGTCATGTCACCAGTCTGGGCCCCAGTTTTCCTATTTGTAAAGTAAGAGGCTTGTATTCATTGATTTCTGTGGTTCTTTGGAATGCTATCATTCTATCAATTTATAACTAGACCTTTTTTTTCTCCTTATCTAACTGTATCATACTTCAGCCTTCCATTTTGAAAGGAAACTGGGCAACCATTAAAAACAAACAACTGTCTCTTGGTGTTGACCCGATCCCTGAATTTTATTTGTTTTCATTCAAAGAGAAAGATAACTATGTTTGTGGCCCGTCATCTATGTCTGTGTTTCTTATAATTGTTTTTCAAATTTGCAGCACCATACTATCAGAAGAAGAACTACAAGCATTGCCTCAGTTTCCCCCAGGTGATCAGCATTTGGGAGGACAAAAATAAAATGGCTTGGTGGCATCAAAAAATAAAACAAGTGAACAAATATAATTATTGGCCACTCTTGTGTATAAATGCTTTATTGCTCCCACATCAGCCAGAAACAGACACACACTCAGGACATTCACCTTAGCTGTATTACAAACTGCATCATCAGTTCATATCAGAAAGAGAAAGATACTCTGGGCTCCTGGTGACCGGAGCCGCGGGCTTTAACGACTTTAACCCATGTTTCTGTTATCTGGGTATCTGTCCCCAAGCTTGGGACCCCTTCCTGACTTGATGGTATGCACAGCCTCTGATGGAAGAGGAATTAAAATGTGAGAAAGTTGTGATTGAATGTAATTAGACAAGCTTTACCAGTCCTGGTAAAGAACTCAGAGAACCATCCATCTGGCCTAAGCAATCTGTTATAATAATGCTTGAAATGTGAAACTGTTTAAAATCTAATTTTAAAATCCTATAGAAGGCAATGATGACATTTTTTAAAGTCAAAGTGAACATTTTAATATTGACCTTTGTGGATCTTTCCCAGTGTGGTCACAAAACCAAACCGGAAAACACAGACACAGAGCTAACAGAGAATCAAGTAATTCCAGCAGGTATGTGATCCGTGTCAGGCCACTGTGGTTCTTAAAGCAGACCTGTAATATACATACTCCATTAACTGAGTTCACTGGCTGCATATCTTAAATTATAGGCATAGGCTGGGTGGCTCTCTACCCTTGGAAGAACCAGTACATTATTGGGCAGGCCAGCACTCACCCCACTAAGTAGAGAAAAGGGTATGGACTTACCCCATGTCGGTGATTAGAACCTTGGTTCAACTGTAGTCTGTGAACCAGTTGCATCAGCATCACCTGAGAGCTTGTTAGAAATTCCTTCAGTCCCACACCAGACTGAATGAATCAGAACCTACATTGTTACAAGTTCCTAAGGTGATTCATATACATGTTAAAGTTGAAAGAACACTGGGGTGAAGCCTCTTCTTTGTCCAGGTAAGATTATTTTCTCCTTGTGAAAGACTACAAAAATGGTCACAGATTTCTCCCACTTCTGTTTTCATGTGCCTTTGCTTTCCCCATCAAGTGGTAGAGTCTATTTCTCTACCCCCTTGAATACGGGTGCGTAATGTCTGTCCCGACCGGCAGGACAGTAGAACGAGCCCTGGAAGGGGGAGTGGGAATGGAGGAGACAAGAAAACACGACAAATGGAGACAAGACAAATAGCCTAATCAAGTCTCGTTTAATGGTGGCAGTGCAATGCCTTATATAGGCTGGCAGAGGAAGAGGTTGGGCCAGGGCGGCGACGGGGGGGCCGGATTTTCTCAAATTACAATTGCGCATGCGCCGTTGGTTGGTAATTTTCCCGGGCGCGGGATGGCGCCTGCGCCGTAGGCTGCATATCTTCCTGGGCGGGAAAAATGTTTGCGCGCGCGCGGGAAAGGCTTGCGTGCGCGCGGGAAAGGTTTAGGCGCGGGCAGGAAGGGTTTAGGCGCGCAGGGGAAAAACTTTAGGCGCGCGGGAAAGGTTTGTAATAAAGAACCCGGAAATGTGCCATCTTTTCTCCGCTTTGCGGAGATCAAGCAACAGAGGTCGGCTAATTCCGGGCCTCATGGCTCCGGACAAATGTCCTGCTTTGAACAATGAATTGCAGTAGAAGTGATGGTGTTAGAGTGCCAAGTCTGGACCTCAAGCGGCCTGGCAGCTTCTGCTCTTGCTCTCTTGAGACCCTGAGAACACTGTGTGGAGAAACCCAGTCCAGCTGGCTGGAGGATGAGAAAGCTCGTGGAGAGTAAGTCCCAGAGAAGAGCTGTCACCCATAGCCAGGCATGTAAGTGAGTCATGGTGGATCACCCAGCCCCAGTGGAACTGCCTGATGATAACAGTCACATGAGTGTCCTCAGGAAAACCAACAGAGGAACAGCCCAGCTGATCCCAGCCCAAACTGCTGACCCACAGAATTACGAGGAAAAACTCATTGTATTAAACCATAAAATTGTATAGGTGCTTTTTATGCATCAATAGATAAATAATGCATTTCTGAATTCTTCAACCAGGGCTGTATGGATTTCATGAGAACAAACAAGTCTATCTTGGTGAAAGATTCTGCCTTCACTGATGTGAAATTAAAGGTTGGGTAAGTTTACTTCTGGAGAAGAAACGCTGTGATAGGCTTACACATGATGATGGAGCAATGGAAATATTAATGCTGGGTGATTAACACAGACTCTACAACCAGTGATTTCTCTTCAGAACCTCTGGATGACTGTTGCAAAGAAATAAAAGCCATGATCAAAATTTTCTGATATCTGATGTCTAGATTTATGCAGAGACCTCTGGCCTGGCTCTGCCTACTCTCACCCCCATGCCTTGACCTAGAGTCCTGATAGTTTCTTCTCAGATCCAACACCAACCGAAGAAGTGATCCAGAAGTCTTCAATGAGCAGTGTAGAACTGGAATTCGTCTAAGCTTTGGAGTTACCCTGAACCAAGTTTCAATCCTGACCCCACCACTCATTCATTAGCTAGGTGATTGGACAAATAGATTACCTAACTTCTCTGAGACTCAGTCTTCTGATTTGCCAATTGGGATTAAGAATCCTTATCTATCAAGATTGTTGAGATTATTTATCAGAAAAATGATAGCATCTAATGACTGCCCTATAAGTGTGCTCTGCATAAATGAGGCTGGGATGTGAAAGCTATGAAGTCTCTGACAAGTGTAATTTTTGAAAAGAGACAAACCCATCAGTTCCCCTCCACCAACCCCCTTCCACACTTCGAGAGTTCCTAACTTCTAAGTGTCAGGATGTTCTGACTACAGTCTGGCTGTGTTTTTCTGCTCCCTGATTGGCAGCTATTCTGCTTAGAGCCACTTGGAAGGAGGAGGGGGACAGGGTAATCAGCATTCATCTCTGGGCCACCAGGTCAAGTGGGTACTAATCAGGAAAAATGTTTGGCTATTAAATGCTCCATTGAGTCCTTTAAATATCACCTGATGTGTCATAAATTTGGATTAGCCGTAGAAAATCAATCTTCACCATATGCAAATTAACAATGAAATGAGATTCTCCTTGTGAGCCATTGCTGTCCCTCAGCATACCAGTCACTTCAACTTTATTTAACTGGCCTGAATTTCTCTTGCATTTTGCTTCACTTTGTGACTTGAAGCTCATTATCCCTTTGACAGCTTATGGTCAGAGAGCTCTGGGCCTTCAGAGGGACTCAGCTAGTGCTTTCTTGGGTTAGTTTTCTCATTCTCCCTAGTGCAGACTCAGGCTGCCACCCGGAATGAACCTGGATGTGCTGGCCTTGTCCCTGACGATTTCCCTAAAATTGGATGTTGAACCTGGTAATGATGCATATGATGCGTGTGTGTGGAGTGTGTGTGTGTTTGTACCTATGACTATAAATATGGATTCTAGGAACACATTCAGGAAGTTACCTTTTTCCATTACAAAATAAAACGCTATATTTATTAGTTACTCTTCATGATTCCACAAAACAGTGAAGCTTTGGGATCAAACTTCTTGGAGCTGGGCTGAACCTTTGGGTATGGAATGGCAAAAAATGTGCAAGCTTTTTACCACTCCTCATACTGCTCTGTTTTAGCCCATGCATTTCCCATATAGTTATATGTGTTATATACAAAGCATATAACTACAGGTAGGGAAATGGAGCAAAAAGCACCAGAGACTTTTCAAGGGAATGAAATGCTAGTATCTGGTTCCAGCAGCCACTGGCTACCCAGGAATTTATTAATAGTCTGCCTTTGTGTTCAGCAAGCTTGCAATAGGATGCAGCTAATTAGCCTGCCTGGGAACCAACTGGCTTGGATTAGAATGGGGTGGAATGGAATGACTAATGATAATAAACTGTATAGTACTTTATAATTTGCTAAAAACTGACAATAAATTATCTCACTAGATCCTTTAACAGTCATGTGAGGTTTGCATTAATAGTATCCCATTTTACAATATGGAAACTGAGATACAGAGAGGGTAAATTAACATGTGAAAAATCTTTAAAATGTTCATGCCATATGACTAGTAACTACATTTCTAGAAATTTAACTTGACAAAATAAAAAATCCAAAATAGATTTATTGATAGGTATATACAAAGAAGTTACATATAATAGTGAACATTAAAAATAACCTATATATCCAAAAAGAAGAACTCACTTAGGTAAATTATAGTAATTCAACATAAACATACACTTGATAATCTCTAAAAATAAGGTTTCTGAATATCATTTAAAGACGCAAAAATAAATTTACTACATAATCTTTAATTTTTAAAAGGAGATAAAACTTTTTATGCTGTGTAATCCCAATTTTGCTATATCTCTGTATATACCTGAAAAATAACATGAAAGAGATATCTTACAATGTTAGTTATGGTTATATCTGTTTCATGAGTTTAATATTGACTTTCCATCTCTTTCTACTTTTCTCTATTTTCCTAATTCTCTATAATATACAACTACCATAATTTAAGAAGTGACAAACAATAAATAAAATAATAGTAATATACAAAATTATTTTTAATGTTACTTGAGCAGGAAGAGCTAGTGAAAAAACAGAATATTAAAATGTGAAACACTTGGAGTGGTTTTGAAGGTCAGAGTAAACATATGCCAAATACAGTTATTTTGTCAAAACCATTTTGTTCATTTCTAACTAATTTATCTTTAATAAGATAAACAAAGTTTCAGGAGGCTCTGGCAATGATCCATCTACAAAATCACTGGGTGTTTGGTTCATCATCGCAATTTTCTATACTTATTTATCCTTCACAAAGCACTGTCAGTGTTTGGGAAAATGATTTTGTGAAACTTGGTAAATGGCTAGGTAAAATATTTCCTTGGATAATGGTGTGCCTGACACTTTAAACATCTGAAAACTCTCAGAGTTATTAGATCTCAGGTAGAGGAGGCCAGATAATGTCTCTGGAGATGGCTCCTATTAGTAGAGCTTTGGATGATGTAAAATACAAGGCAGAGGGTGGAGAGAAAATGGTGGGCTGCAAGAGCAGAATTCTAAATAGATACTTAGAAGGAATTTCCAAACAAGAAGCATAGTTCCTGCTTCTATCAGAGTAGAGGGAAGAAAATTGATTCTGCAAGGGAAAAGTCCAGTCATCGTGAGGAGACTTCTAATGACACCCAAATTCCTTTCCTCAAAAAAAAATTCTTTTTGCTTGAATTGCATTTAAAGCTATAATTTTAGGACTTTTGATTTGGGTACATTTAAATGTTAATGTATGGGGTTTTAAAAAATTTTAAACTCATTTGAAATGTAGTGATAGTTTTTTACATTTAATTATTTAATTCTCCTGGAATGTACTTCCTTTTTTTAATGTAAAATCTTTAATACATCTAGAGTGAATATTAATGATTTTATTAATAATCATATCCACTACCACTTATCAGTACTTGCTACATGCCTGGAATTGTGCTAAATCTTTTTACACACATTAGCATACATCATTTGCTTTAAACCTCACAACACTATGCAGATCTGGGGACTGAGCCTCAGAAAGGTCGAGCAGGGACACAGCCAGCAACACACACTCTGCTTCCCAACAGCCCCTTCCCTTAAACACCTTTCTATGATGCCACTTGCATCACAGACCAAGTTGTTACGTCAAGCATGGTTCCTTTCCGAAATTTTTGTTTGGTTCCATTGATCTGTTAGTACAGACTTGCATCTTATTATTTAAACAGCTGATAGGACAAACGCCTCTGATGATTCTACATAATCAAAATTAATCTTGACTATTGTTACCCATACATTCTTCTAGAAGATTTTTTTTCTTTTTTTTTTTGAGAGAGTTTCGCTCTTGTTGCCCAGGCTGGAGTGCAAATGGGTCGAACTCGGCTCACCGCAACCTCTGCCTTCTTGGTTCAAGCGATTCTCCTGCCTCAGTCTTCCAAGTAGCTGGGATTACAGGCATGGGCCACCATGCCTGGCTAATTTTGTATTTTTAGTAGAGATGGGGTTTCTCCATGTTGGTCAGGCTGGTCTTGATCTCCCGACCTCAGGTGATTTGCCCGCCTCAGCCTCCCAAAGTGCTGGGATTACAGGTGTGAGCCACTGCACCCAGCCCATCTTCTAGAATATTTTTAAAATAATGTTTATGTTTTAATTATCCAAGTAATACATACTTCTTATTGGCTACTTAGGAAATGTACACAAGTAAGAATAGGAAAAATTAAAATCCCTTATGAACTTACCCAACCAAAAATGATCACTGTGGTAGCATTTTTGTGAGAATATCATTTGCTTATTATCTGTCTCCATTAGAATGTAATCTCCATAAAGCAAGAGTTTATTTCTTTTTATCACTGTTGCATCCCAGTATCGCTAATGGATGGCAAGGTTCACTCTCCAGATCACATGCTCAGGACCAAGGTACTTATTACCCAACCTGCTCCAAGGGTTGGCTCATATATGAATTATTCTCTCAGAAGAGCCTTCAGCCAAGGGAGCTACTCTTCCAAAGTTACATATCCTCCAGAGGTAGCCCACATCCAATGAGCTATGGGTTTGGAGGTACCTAAAGGCCCAGACCCCTCACCACAACTTGGAACAACTCCAAAGGGCCATTCCAAATCTAGAGCTTTCTGTGGAATTGGCTGGGGCCTATAATGTCCTCCTCTAACTCCCCTACTGATGTTATTCTACAATTACTCCCCAGTAAACCTCCTGCAGGCTAACTTCTGCCACACAGCTTGTTTCCAGGGAGCATAATGTAAGATAATGTAGAACTGTGCTTGACAAGTGGTTAGCTCAATAATACTTGTTGAATGAATACATGCAGAACTCCCTAGGGGCTCTTTCTTCATTCTTGCTGCCTTTAACTCTTCAGCAATGAAACAGAAACTTCACTGGGTCCCGGGGAAGTCAGAAGTCAGCCATTCATGTGCAACCATCAACACTATTGCAACATTTTCCCATCATTGTCTCCTCTATTCTTGATGAAGCCAGGAGCCTCATCCAGTTCTTGTTAACAGCCTAACATAACGGTGGCCAGAGACAAGATCCCAACTTGGCCGCCATTTCTGAGTGTCTCTGGATCCTGCCTCCACTAGTCTTTACAAATCTTGAGGCTTATTATCACTGCTTACTGAACCCAAGGAATCTATAGAGATAGAAATCCTGCTGATCCTGCATTTCCTAGTCTCTGCCCAAGCTGCATGGTTCCTAGAGTGATGGTGAGGATGCTCCCACCTCAGTGTGTTGTATAGATAAGGGCACTTCATGATTGAAAGTGCATGGTCATTCAACCTTCTGATCTTAGTTTCATCCACATGTCCACTTTTTGAGAGCATCATTTGTGAACAGAATGACTGTTGGGACAGGACTAGGACAGGCCTGGAAGCCAACACATGCCTCTGTTCTTGGTCAAGTCTTCACCTACTCTCCTATTGAAACCATTCTTTGTTCTATCTGAGGCCAGATAGAAACAGAGCTTGAAATTGGAGATTTATGATAATTTATTGAAGATGATTCTCAGGGGAAGGGAATAAGGGAAGTAGGGCAGGGGAGGAGAAGGAGCTAAGCAAGGATGTGGTCTCAGCATGAGTCAATTGCACCATAGAGTTGTCCCACCTAGAGGTTCAAGGATCCAGCCTTTTATACCTCATGCAAGCTTGTCATTGGCTATGGACTGTCCCCAGAGGAGGAGTGGGAAGCATAACCTTCCAGGCAAGGCAGCTTCCAGTCAGTCAAGGGTAATTCTCTCAAGAAGGGGGTAACTGTGAGCTATTAGCAGCCCAATACTCTCAGCAGGTGGATATGGGTGTTCCAACAATATTCACTACAGGGGTCTTGCTCCCTCTCCTAACAGGTGGCTTCCATCACAATGATCCCTGTGTTTCAAACATAGTTTAATAACTTTACCTAAAAAGGGAAAATGTTATACCTCCTTCACATTTCCCCAGAGAGTTCCTCTGTTCCTGTATACATTTAGGATCCCAGAAAAATAAGCAAATGGAGGCTCTATGCCCACCCACCCTCTTATCTCCTCTCATCAGCAGTATCCAAGTTCCAAATGCTCATGGTACATTTGCTTACAAAGCCCGGCTTCATAAGAAGGGAGAGCTGATAAATATTTAACAACTGGCTCTCTCCAAAGAGAAAAACCTTAAGTTGTAAGCATTTGTCACTTTCTGTGGTGTAAATACTCCCATGTGATCAATTTCAAGCTAACATAGTGAAGTCACTGAACAAAGTGTTGGAAATAAAAATGCCGTAGCACACAATCATGCAGAATGTTCACCATAAGTTCACATAAATCACCTCAAAAGCATAGAAACAGTAAAACATAATAAGTAATTAATTTTGAGTATATATTACATTTTTCCTTTTTTATTATTTTTTTAAATATTATATACCCTATAATCAACATCTTAATAAACTTTAACACAGGTATAAATATGTGTAACCATCATCACAATCAAGATTCAGGATACTTGGTAGAAGACAGCTCTAGTATGCCCCAGTTCATTGAAAATTTTTCAATAACATGTACATACGTATGTGTATATTTTCTCAAAACATTATAATTCATGTGTTCAAGAAAATACTGCATGCTAGGTTACAATAATAAGCAAAAAAGACTAATCTCTGCCTTTACAGAAACAGGCATTAATCATATGATCATACAAAAAATTATTTTTAAAAATCTGAGGAAAATGCTATGAAGGAAAGTCACAAGAACAAATTCCTAGAAGTGAAATTACAGAGTCAAAGAGTAGCATATTTGCAAGGCATTTGGCATATGTTGCAAATTGCCCTCCAGGAAAATCATTCCAATTTACATTTCTACAAACATTGTATAAGCAATGTATATTTCCTCCTGCCCTTGCCAATACTACAGAGTATCTTTTCTTCAGCTATTTTTATTCTGATATGTTAATTTTTTTAATTTTGCATTTTTAATTACATTTTTGTTGTCTTCCTTTTTGATCCAGTCTTTTCATTTCTTAGAAATTTTCTATTGGAGTATTCACCTTTATTTTATAGAAATGGGAAAGCTTTGTATAATTTGAGGCAGAGACCTATTTTCAATTATCAGAGTAATATGTTTTACAGGAAGTTAGACATACTTCTTTCAAAGAGGAACAGGTTAGGAAAACAAAAGTGCATGACCTGTAAGGTCTGTAGGACCTGGCCCAAGTACACGTGTGCAGCCTATGCCCTCCATGTTTTCCATCTCACTCCACCCACATTGGCTGCCTTTTGGTTCCCCAAAGTTTCAGTTTTCTAATTTGTGTGCATCAATAATTTAGTTTTATCTAATTTCAAACTAGTTTAATACTTAAGCTCTTACTTTTTCACCTCCTCTTGTTTGGTTGAACTAATAGTTTCTACAAGAAGACTACATGGATTAGAGATATTTTGAAGAGTTTATCTGATAAAGTCATGTGCCTATGCACATGGAAGACACTTTATTGGGTATGAAATTCATGATCTTTTTCCAAAGTCTCTAGGTAAGATGATCCAGAAGTTTCTGACATTCAGCATTGAAGAGATGAGTCCTGTTAGGGTAATTTGTTGTTATTGTTCTGCATGACCCCTTACGAATTTTTTCTCTTACAATTAAAAAATGACAATTTAGATACTGTCTTTATCTAGCTGGTATAGTTCTGTTTTATTGGTTTTGCCTGACAGGGAAAGCTTACTTTCAAGCTCCATGCAGAGGTCTTTCCTCAACTCACTAATGTTTTATTCTGTTATGTTGTTAATTATTGTTCTACATTCTTCTGTAATGCTTACCAAAATCTGCAAGTACATATTCATTTGTGTATTTGCTTCTGTACTATCTAATTAGATAGAAACTTAATTGAAGGAAGTAATCACATTTAATATGCTCATTGCAGCCTATGCAGCACATAGCACAGTGCACAGTACATGGTAGATAGCTCAATAAATACATGTTGAATAAATGGGTGAACTAGTATTGTTTTTGTTTCATTATGTCTTGCCTTCTTCAAGCGAATCAATTATCTTTGTATTCATTGTTCTATATTTATGATTTTTTTTCCTTCGTTGTCACTTTTTAGTATATTTCTTTGCATTCTGGGAGAGTATCTTTAGTTTAACATGTTACTATTTATAGTTCCCTTGACATAACTTCCCTATACCAACAATGTAAAGAAGTATAGAACATCTTTATAGAAGTATATAACAATATAAAACAATACATAACATAACTTCCGATTTCAATGGAGATACTGGTTTTGTTGCTGAGATTTTAGTTTCCATGTAATACTTCCTTTTCATTCATTTCTTTTATTTCACTTTCTTTTCTTCTCTTTTTGTTGCCTTATCACCTTAGCCTGCTCTCTATGACTTTATGCTATTGATTCCTAGAGACTCTGTGTTAGTCCTTTCTTGCACTGCTACAAAGAAATCCCTTAGGCTGAGTAATTTATAAGGAAAAGAGGTTTAATAGGCTCACAGTTCTGCAAGCTGTACAAGCATGGCACCACTATTTGCTTGGCTTCTGATAAGAGTGTCAGGAAGCTTACAATCATGGTGGAAGGTGAAGTGGGAGCAGGCACATCACATAGCAAGGCCGGAGCAAGTGAGAGAAGGGAGAGGTCCCAGACGCTTTTAAATAGCCAGATCTTGCATGAACTAACTGAGCAAGAACAAGCTTCTCATGAAGGGGATGGTGCTAAAGCATACAGGAGGGATCTATCCCCATGATTCAGTCACCTCCCAGCAGGCCCCACCCTAACATCGGTAATCACCCTTTAACATGAGATTTGAAGGAGTCAAACATCCAAATCATATCAGACTCCATACTTAGCACTCTATTAAGAATGCTGACTAATTTCTCAGTTTTTGTCCCCTCTGGGTCCTATAACAGATCATTTTCAGAAGGGTGCTCATCCCTTGAATCTTCTGGATGTAATTCCATTTCCTTTTCCTTCAGTATTTTTTGAAAATCCCACAAGTTGGTAGTTTTCTCTCTATCCTCAAACAGGGTCGATCCATAAATACGAGGGTGAATAGATTTCCTTGGTTTCTACCAAATTTTTTTTTTTTCAAATCTCTGTCTGAAGGACATGTTAATGGCAGCAACAGCCAGTGCCAGTTTTAGGAAGCCTTTTGTGAAACACTCTACCTGCCTAGTTATCTGTGTTCTAAATAATGTATCACGTGAAAACAATAATTCTATAGGTAGATTTTTATTAGGTTTATTTTCTGTTCTCTGTATAGCCAGTGGTGTTTCTGTGGTGGTTACACCTCTCAGAATTGGTTACCTCATTTCCATTATAAATTTCATCACCATCATAAGCAACCATCAATGTTTCAGGTGTAGTTAGTGTCTGGGATTCACAGTCTCTGCCTAGAAGTGGAAAGACAAGGTAACAGAAGCAAGGTGGGGACAGAGGCGAGGGATGGAAATACAAAGTTACAAAAAGAAGATAATTGTTCTTGTTTCATGGAGAAGCCCTCAAGAAGGCCAGTGGGCAATGGCTCTGGAACTCTGGCATATTCATTAAGTGTATGCTTATGCACTACTTCTCAGGCTATCTCTGTTTTATGAGAGACGTGGAGAAGTTCTATATGACACTGGAGTCAGACAGGATTTCTTGACCAAGACCTCCCACAAAGTACAAATTAGGAAAAAGTGATGAATTTTATTATCACATAGAAAGTCAAACTTCTGTTTAATTATAATCTCCCTAATTAAAGTAAAAAGACAAACCAGAGAGTGGGAAAAGATATTTGCAATATGCTTGCTTGACATACATATAGAACTTCTGCATGTCATTTAGAAAGAGATCATCAACCCAACAGAAAAATGGGCAAGAAATATGAGCAGGCAACGAACATAGGAGAAAACCAATGGATCAAAAAAACCTAGGATAAGGTGCTTAACTTCACCAGTTATCAAAGAAATGCAAACCAAAGCAATGAAGCACTATTTTGCACCTATCACTTTGACATTTTAAGTCTTATAATACCAAGTGTTTGCAAGACTACAGCTTACCAAAAATCTTATTAACTGCTTATCAAAGTATAAATTGGCATAGCCTTTAGGAAGGTCATTGGCAATGTCCTATAAAAAATGAATTGCACTTAACCCTGCAATTAACAATTCTATTTCTAGGTATACACTCTAGAGCTGTGCTTTGCAAACTAGAGCATGCGTAAGAATCACCTGAAGGGCCTGTTAAAACACAGAGTCCTGGGACCTAACCCTGGAGTTTCTGATTCAGTATGTCTGGGGTGGGGCCTGAGAATTTGCATTGCTAACCAGTTCCCAGATGATGCTACTGGTCCAGGAACCACACTTTGAAAATCAATGCCCTTGCAGAACTCTTACGCATATGCACAAGGTATATGTACAACCATGTCCATTGTAGTAGCATTTGTTGCAGCAAAAAAACCCAGAAAACAATGTAAATATTCATTGACAGAGCAGATAAGTATACTGTGATATAGTCACATGCTGGGAAAGAATTCTGCAATTTAAATGAACAAACTAGATTTCCACGCAGATTGAGAGTCACAGCCTTTCTAACAAGTTTTAGAATCAAATTGTTACAAGCCATTTTGGTTGCATCACTTATTCATTCACAATTTCATTAATTTGTGTTTTCTATCTTTTGTTTTGTTAAACTGGTCAGAATATTTTCTATTTTATTGTTTTGCCTTTTTCAGAGAACCAGCTTTTAAAGGTATTTATCAGTTCTTCTGCTTTTCTGCTTTCTAATTAATTAATGTCTGCGTTTTATCATCATTAATTTCTTTTCTTTATTTGATGTTCTTTTTAGAACTTATTGAATGGAATCAGGAGCTCATTTATTTTCATTCTCTCTGTTTATTAATGGCAGCATTTAGGGCCACTGATTTCCCATTTGGTAATGCTTTGGGGCCCATTCCACAAATGTTGCTATGTTATTAATTATTCCTATTATTCTAATTATAGTTTGAATTTTCTCTTTGACCCAAGAGTTTTAAAGGATAGCATTTTTAAAATTTCCATGTATTTAGAGGTTTTTGTTATTACTTTACATCTTGTGGCATTATGAACAAAGAGTGTGGAATAGTGTGTGTGTGTGTCTCTGTGTATGTGGGTATATGCTATACGCAATAAAAAAGAATATATATTCTCTATTTAGAGAACACAAAGATCCTTGGACACTTATTTAATAATTTTTATTGATGTATTACTCAAATCCTCTATCATAATTAATGGTTTGCATAATCTTTCAAAGACTCAGATAGAGTCTGTATAATTAAACAGGAGAATGTAACCACTGATATTTCTTCAGTTGATCTCCTTTCTTTGATCTCATTTCTATTTTCTGCTTTATGGGCTCTGCCTGCCTATGGGGGCCAATGAGGGCCATTGTTATGGACTGAATTGTGCTACCCCAAATTTATATATTGAGGCCTTAAAACTCCATGTGACTATAATTTGGAGATAAGGCCTGTAAGGAGGTAATAAGGTAAACGAAGTCATAAGGATAGGCCTCTAATCCAGTAGGACTGTGGCTTTATAAGAAAAGGAAGAGACACCAGTGCTGTCTCTTCACATGTGTACAGAGGACAAACCATGTGAGGACACAGAGAGGAGGTGGCCATTTGCAAGCCAAAGAGAGAAGCCTCTGGAGAAACCAACCCTTCTGGCACCTTAGTCTTGAACTTCCAGCTTCCAGAATTGTGAGAAAATGAATTTCTGTTATTTAAGCCTTCTGGCCTACAATATTTTGTTATTGCAGCCCAAGCTATCTAATACAGTTACATTAACATTAATAACCCAAATTTATCAGCATTTGACCATACATATTAGTGGAAGACCTTAGTTTCCTCTCCAAAGGCCTCCTACCCACCCAGTATTTCTGAGAGTCACAGGGAGTATCACATGGGCTTGTTTCCTGTAGGTACTGTACAGCCCTCAAATCTCTCCCTGGGCACAAGAGTTTCCCACCAACTTCTGCTGCTCTCTGAGCCTCTAGATGGACACTGCAGGCTCTTGGCACAGATTGGCAGGGTTCCTCTCTCTGTTTCACCAACAACCCTGGGGCACCCAAGCCCCTAAAATGACCAGGATGTTTTGTAGTTTGTGGATAGTATCTACTTTGTAGAGAACCAACTCAGAACACAGTCATGTGAAATAAAATAATAACAATAATGTATGTAATAATCATACACGTTTTACTATTTTAATATAAAATATGAACAATATTTATGTGAAACTGATATTATTTTGTATTATTTACTTTTCTACAACAAAAGGTTATTATTTAAACAAAACAACAGTAGGACTAGCTAACAGCAGCATTGAACAAATAATCGTAGGGCCAATAAAATAAATATGTAATAAAATATAACATTTTTATAATTTTTTTCTGTCTTCTGATAGGGCAACTTATTTAAACTCTTTTTTTAAAAAAGCTTTTAAATCAATATTCAAATTTTATAGGCTATATTGTGTATTCTTAACATACATAAATGTAGGACTTCTGAAAAGAAACAGATAATACAATGGTGGTTATTAAAGAGACATTACCTATATTTAAAAAAAAAAACAATGAAATTTTTCTTTTTGTTCGATGATACAATAGGGTATTTTTATCCTTGATTTTTCTTTGCCAATAATACTTTTCTGAACTCCCTGGAACCTTTAGGATATTTTTTCTTTTCTTTTATGTAGGGGTAAAACTGAATATAGTCAAACGTAAGAGTTACTTTGACTTGTAGTTCTGTTCTTATCAAATGCATGCTATATGGATTCTGGTATAGGTTCAATGTGATTACATCAAGCTAAATATACCTTCAGGTCTCAGTGAAAGTGTTTGGCACGGGTTACTTAATATAACAAAAATATTTTGCTTACTAGCAGCAGCAGGCTTTTAGATTGATAGGAATTAGTTTCTAGCTCTTCAAAACAAGCCCGTATTTACCAAATGGATGGACATTTGTGGAGATCTGGAAACTAATTCCTACAAGCTGTTGCTGGTTTTCAGGATAAGATGCATTTTTTGATACAAATGTATTTTTGATAGAAAGTATGACCATTGGTAAGAGCTGAAAAAAATCTGTACTACACTGTAATGTGTCAACACCAACATCTATTACCAAAATTTTCCATTTGGTTTACTCTCAGGACATTATAATTGTGTTTAATTGCTATTTTAATCAAGAAAGGAAATTTCACTCAATTTCAGGTAACAGAGGAATTACATGATAATGCATGTTTGTGTGATTATCTCGAGTTAATTCAGCAGGTGCTGTTTTCAGCTAAGCTTTATTGTATTGTTTAGAGATGAAAAACTGTTTGATTGATTTAGAAGTACGTATCTGTCTCTTTCTGGACTTGAGGGATTCAGTGTCCATCTGTTTTCATATCTCCTTCCCCATCAGGCACAATTCAACTTTTTTTTCACATATCACATAGTATGCTATGTTTTGATTCTTTATCTCCTTCATCCAGTTGTATGTGTCCTTACATCTTTCATTAAAATTACACAGTCAATGAGCCTTTTGTTTTCCCAGTAATGTCAAGGTTATGCTGGCATTTGTATTGCAGTTGTTCTCATTTTTATTACATGAACTCTTAGAAAATGTAATCACACTATTCACAATATTAAAAAATTAAATAAGATTGGACATCCAAATTGCTAAAAGAAAGGCCTCCATAAATCTGCTCTTCCAAAAAGAAATAAAACAGTCCCAAAAATGTTTTAATCAAACTTTTCAGAACTCTAAGATTAACCAAAGCCTTGCAACAACATGAAGACCATTCATCTGATGAAAACTGATTACCTCAGTAAGAACAGCAGGGTTCACGGCACTTTAACTTCACCTACTCTCATTCCCGTCTTTCTAACTCTACGGTAGCCTTGAAAATCAGCAGCCATTCAGTCAAAATGTACTGCATTTGGAGGTTCTCAAAAAGCCCCACCCTAGGGCGTTGTCACTATGCCGTCTACCTCATAGTTCCCTGAAGAAATCCCACGTGCAACATGCTGTCATTACTTAACTCAGAGCTCACCCTATAGGAAAAGCCCTTACTCCAGAAGATTTGTCAAAATAATCAGTGGCAACAGTAACAACAATACATAGTTTCAAATAGCTAGAAGGATAATATTGAATGATCCCAAAGAAATGATAAATGCTTGAGATGAATATGCTAATTATCCTGATTCAAATATTCTTCATTATACAGATGAAAGCATTGCTATGTACCCTATGAATATGTACAGTTATTTTTAGTCAGTTAAAAAGTTTTTAATGAAAAAGTTTTTTAAAAAATCAGTGTCAATTATTTAACATCACAGCTTCCCAAACCTGTAATACCAGTTGAGGTAAACAAGAACCTGACCAATAATTAAAAGGGAGATCTAGGGAGCAATATGCCATAAAGGACCTTGAAAATCTCTCACATATTCCTGGGGACCTAGAAGGATGCATGCCATGCAATGCTATATGCATTAAAGAAAAGACCTGAGAATACCCCAATCACTCCTCACTGGCTGACCTTGAGGCCCTGAGCTATTACAAAGTGAAGTCTAAGGTAAAGGTGTAAACTGTCTAAGTGTTGAAAGACATGATTTTACACACTCAGAGTCCCTCAGCAAAAACTGGAAGATGTATTGGCTCAAAGCATTAAAAAAAAAACTCTGACCGGCCAGGCACAGTGGCTCACGCCTGTAATTCCAGCACTTTGGGAGGCTGAGGAGGGCAGATCACAAGGTCAGGAGTTCAAGACCAGCCTGGCCAACATAGTGAAATCCCATCTCTACCAAAAATACAAAAATTAGCCCAGTGTGGTGGCGGGCTCTTCCAAAAAGAAATCCCAGCTACTTGGGAGGCTGAGGCAAGAGAATCGCTTGAACCCAGGAGGTGGAGGTTGCTGTGAGCCGAAATCATGCCATTGCACTCTAGCCTGAGTGACAAGAGCAAGACTCCGTCTCGAAAAAAAAAAAATCTCTGACTAAACATCATCTAATCACTAAACTGACTGAGCAGAAGCTTCACAAACCACAAAGAATACAGACAATAGCAACAAAAGTATGAACAACAACAAACCCTCAGGAGAGGAAGAAAATTATTCCCAAAATTACCACATAATATTATCTAAAGTACCCAATTTTCAATAAAAATTGTGAAACACACAGAGAAATAGGAAGGTGTGACCTATACAAAGAAAAGAAAGCAGTTAATGAAAATTATCCCTGAAGGGGGACTAGATGTTGAACTTACCAGACTAAGATGTTAAATTTTATCAATATATTCAAAGAACTAAAGGGACTACAGCCAAACAATTAAATAAAGTATGACAGCAGTGACTCAGTATGTAGAAAATATCAAGAAATGAATAGAAATTATTTTTAATAAAGAGCTGAAATACAATTATTTGAACAAAAAAATACTATCAGGTTTCAACAGCAGACTTGAGTGGGCAGAAGAAGCAACAAACTTGAAAATCATTCAACAAAGATTATCTAGTCTGAAGAATAGTAAGAAAAAGATGGAAGAAAATGAACAGAGCCTTAGAGACTTGCAAGACACTGTCCAACAGATTAAGATGTGTACAATGGGAATTTCAGAAAGAGAGGAGAAACAAAAATCTTTAATCAACACATTCAAGAAGCTGAACAAACACTAAGTAATGTAATCTCAAGGAGATACTATAATCAAACTGTTGGAAGCCAAGTCAAATACAGAATCTTGAAAATAGCAAGAGAAAAACAATCCATTACATAAAAGAAATCCTTAACAAGATTAGTAGCTGACTTCTCAACAGAACTCATGGAGGCCAGAAGATAGTGGAATGACATACTTAAAGTACTAGAGGATGAGGGGAAGAGAATGTCTGTTAACCAAGTATTCTGCACTGCATACAGCAAAATTATCCTTAGAAAGGAATTTAAAACATTCTCAGACAACCTAAAATAGAGAAAATTTATCAATAGTAAATCTGCTTTACAAGAAATAATAAAGGAGTTCTTCAGGCTGAAATGAAAGGATATTAGATGGTAACTCTAATTCACACAAAGAAATAAAGAGCACCAGTAAAGGTAATTACATAGACAAATGTAAATCACAGTATAAATGTACTTTTTATAATATTTTCTTCTGCTATCTGATTTAAAAGAGAGTTTCACAAAGCAATTATAAAATGATATGGATGGGCTTATAATATATCAAGATTTAATTTGTGATTGAAACAAAAAAGAGTACAGATGGAATCAAGCAATACTGATACTAAGTTCCTAGATATTAATAAAATTAATATTAATCCAAAGTAGGATTTTTTTAGAACAAAAAGAAAACTGTTTTATTACAAAATCAAACTTGAATGTGACATGCATCATAGTCAATCTGCTTAAGAGACTGCAGAGACAGAAAGATGGTCACCAAAATTAGTCCACAAGTGGAAGAATTTACAGCACCATGTCATACATAGTTCATCCTAAATTCACATGGAGATTGAAGAGGCTATCTGTGTATGCTAATTGTTTATATTCAATGACAAAAAATCTTTTCACATCTGCATAACGGAGGTAGTTTAGCAGCTTGAAGCCAGGTACTTGCTGAAGGTATGCTTTCATTCTGCTACAAAAATGGTTGAAAAGAGTTCTATCCTTTTGGCTACTTACATTTTAGAGCAGTGACTCTGTGCTCGGCAGTGTACAAAGTAGGATGTTTTAAGATGCTAATTATAATTCTCAGTGCAACCGCTAAGAAAATAACTCAAAAAATTTGGTTAAAATGGAATTATAATTATATATTAGAAGATACCCTTTTAAAACAAAAGAAGGCAATAATGGAAGAATAGAGGAACAAAAAGTCATAAGGCATATAGAAAACAAACAGCAAAATGACAGCCATAAATCCTATTTTAACAATTATATTAAATGTAAATGGATTAAACCCTCCAATTAAAAGTCAGAGGTTGGAAAAATGGATTTTAAACAAATATGATTCATCAGTCTGTTGGCTATAAGGTTCCACTGTAGATTCAAAACACAAATAGGTTAGAAGTAAAAAAAAACAGAAAAAAATGCATCATGCACATAATGGCAAAAAGAAAGCAGACATGTTTGCATTAATATGAGACAAAATCCATTTTAAAACAAAAATTTTTACCAGAAACAAAGCAGGAAATTTTATAATGATAAATTTTCCATATATCTGGTAGACATAACAATTATAAACATATGTGCACCTAACAACAGAGCCCAAAAATATATGAAAGAAAAACTGACAGAATAAAAAGGAGAAATAGACAATTCAACTATAACAGAGATTTCAATACCCCATCTTCAATAATGGGTGCAACAATAGACAGCAGTTCAATAAAAAATTAGAAGACATGAACAAACTATAAACCAACTAGATCTAAAAGATGTATATAGAAAGTAATCCACCCGACAATAGCAGAATACACATTCTTCTCAAACACACATGGAACATTTTCCAGAATAAACAATAAACATAAAGCAAACCTCAGTAAATTTTCAAGAAATCATACAAGGTGTGTTATCTAACCACAATAAAATAAAATTGGAAATCGTAACAGAAGGAAACTTGAAAATGTACTAATATGTGAAAATTAAACATGCTTCAAAATAACCAATGGATCAAAAAGTAAATAACAGGAAAATTAGAAAATACTTTGACATACATGTAACTAAACACAACAAATGAAAACTTTTGTAATGCAGCAAAAGCAGTGCTCACAGGGAATCTACAGCTATGAACAGCTACATTAAAACAGAAGAATCTCAAATCAATAACCTTACCTTCCACCTTAAGAAATGGAAAAGGAAAGAGCAAACTTAACTGAAAGCAAGGAAATACTGAAGCAGTAATAAATGAAATAGATAATAGAAAAACAACAGAGAGAATCAATGAAACAAAAAGTTGGCTTTTTGAAAAAATCAATAAAATAGACAAATCTTTAACTAGCTTGACCAAGGAAAAAGAGAGGAAACTCAAATTACCAAAATCGGGAATAAGAAAGGCTGAGGTGGGAGGATAGCTTGAGCCCAGGAGTTTGAGACTGCAGTAAGCTATGATTGTGCCATTGCACTACAGCCTGGCAACAGAGTGAAGCTCTGTCTCTAAAAAAATGAAAGAGAGGATATTATTACTGACCTTAAAGTAATATAAAGAATTATAAGGAAATATTATGTACCATTGTACACCAACAAATTAGATAGCCTGGATAAAATGAACAAATTTCTAGAAAGACACAAAACACCAAAACTGACTCAAGAAGAAATAGAAAATCTGAATAGCCCTATAACAAATAACAAGATGGATTTACCAGTTTAAAAATTATCCCCAAAGGGAAGTCAAGACCCAAATGGCTTCATTAGTGAATTCTAACACACATTTGAAGAAGAAATAATACTAATTTTTTACAAACTCTACCAAAAAGAGGATGGAACACTTGCTAAAGCATTCTATAGGGCAATATTTCACTGATACCAAAACAAAATAGGTATCACAAGAAAATAACACTACAGACCAATATTCTTCATAAATATAGATACAAAATTTCTTAACAAAATATTAGCAGGCAGAATCCTGCAACATGTAAAAGTGCCCAAGTGGAATTTATCTCAGGAATATAAAGTTGTTTTGACATCCAAAACTCTATCAGTGTAATCAATTAATATGTACATTATAGAATGAAGGACCAAAAACCCTCCTACTTGATCTTCTTAATAAATGCAGAGAACGTATCCAACAAAATCCAATACCATTTGATGATTAAGTAGATAACAAATACACTTATGAATAAAAGGGAACTTCCTCAACCTAATAAAGATTACCTATGAAAAACCCACAGTTAACATCATATTTAATGGTAAAAGACTAAATTCTTTCCACCTAAGATGAAGAACAAGACAAGATATCCACTGTCATTACTTTTCAGTCAACATTGTACTAAAAGTTCCAGCCAGGGCAATTAGGCACAAAAATGAAATTAAAAGTATCCAGACTAGAGAGGAAGAACCTAAACTATGTCTATCTGTAGATGACATTATCTTTTATATAGAAAATGCCAAGGAATGCACAAAACACTACTAGGCTAATAAATAAGTTCAACAAGATTGGAGGATACAAGAACAATGTACAAAAGTCAATTTTATAAAAAATCTGAAAATGAAATTAAGAAAACAATTCTATTTACAATAGCATCAAAAAGAATAAAAAACTTAGAATTAAATTTTAAAAGTGCAAGACTTGCCCAGTGAAAACTGTGAAATACTGTTGAAATAAATCTATAAAGGACTAAGTACATGGAAATGCATTCATGCTATGTGGCAGAAGACTTAACATTGTTAGTCAGGCAATACTTGCCAGATTGATCTACAGATTTAGTGTAACCACTATTAAAATCCCAGTGACTTTTTTGCAGAAATTTGCAAGCTGATTCAAAAATTCACAGGAAAATATGATACATCCATAATAGCCAAAACAATCTTGAAAAGGAAAAACAAAGTTGAAGACTTCACATTTTTATTTCAAAACTTACTATAAAGCTACAGTAATTAAGACAGATTGGTAGTGGTATAACAATAGACATACAGATCAATGGAATAGAATTGAGAGTCTATAAAGAAATTCTGACATTTACAATCAATTTTAAACAAGGGTGCCAAGACATTTCAATAAGGAAAGAAAATCTTTTCAACAAATAATACTGGAACAATTGGTTATTCACATTTGAAAAATGATATTGAGTTTCTACCTCATACCATACACAAAAGTTAACTCAAAATGGATCATAAACATAAATGTAAGAGTTAAAACTATAAAATTCTTACAAGAAAAATAGAAGTAAATCTTTGTGTCCTGAGTTAAACAAAGGTTTCTTAGATATGACACCAAAAGCACAAGCAACAAAAAAAGATAAATTGGGCTTCCTCAAAATTAAATACTTTTTACAAAGAATATCATCAAGAAAGTAAAACAAGGCAATCTATAAATTAAGACAACATTTTTGCAACTCACACATCTAAGTTACTAAGTTACTTGTATCCAAAACATATAAAGAACCTTCATTATTCAGTAATAAAAAGACAAATAACCCAATTTAAAAAGGGACAAAGGATCTGGATAAACATCTACCTAACAAAAATACACAAAAAGTAGCCAATAAGCATATGAAAAGATGCTCAGAACCATTATCTTTCAAGGAAATGTGAATCAAACTATAATGGGATACTATGTTACACTCACTAGGACAGCTATAATTTAAAAAATCAGCTCTACCCTCTTTGGGTCCCCTCCTTTTGTATGGGAGCTCTGTCTTCACTCTGTTAAATCTTGCAACTGCACTCTCTCTTGGTTCAGCTCAAGCTGAGTTGCAGCTCAAGCTGAGCTTTTGCTAGCTGTCCACCACTGCTGTTTGCTGCCATCGCAGACCTGCCACTGACTTCCATCCCTCCAGATCTGGCAGGGTGTCTGCTGTGCTCCTGATCCAGCGAGGTGCCCATTGCTGTTCCCGATTGGGCTAAAGGCTTGCCATTGTTCCTGCACAGCTAAGTGCCTGGGTTCATCCTAATTGAGCTGAACACTAGTCACTGGGTTCCAAGGTTTTCTTCCATGACCCACAGCTTCTAATAGAGCTATAACACTCATCACATGGCCCAAGATTCCATTCCTTGGAATCCATGAGGCCAAGAACCCCAGGTCAGAGAACACGAGGCTTGCCACCATCTTGAAAGTGGCCCACCGCCATCTTGGGAGCTCTGGGAGCAAGGAACCCCCTGGTAATATTTTGGTGACCACAAAGGGACCTCCAAAGTGGTGAGTAATATTGGACCACTTTCACTTGCTATTCTGTCCTATCCTTCCTTAGAATTGGAGGAAAATACCAGGCACCTGTTGGCCAGTTAAAAATGATTAGCATTGTCACTGGACTTAAGACTCAGGTGTGAGGCTATCTCGGGAAGGGCTTTCTAACAACCCCCAACCCTTCTGAGTTGGGAATGTTGGTCTGCCTGGAGCCAGCTTCCACTTTCAATTTTCTTGGAGAAGCCAAGGGCCAACTAGAGGCAGAAAGCTGTGTTCTGAACTCCTGGCATTAGCCGGTTGAGATCATGGCACAGCCAGAAGTCTCTATTCAACAGTCGCCCATGTGTGCGCCCCTACCTTTCCTTCTGACCCATACCACCTGGGTCCCGACCATGACTTTCTCGAATATGTAGCTCCAAAATTCTCCTTACCTCTGAATCTACTTCCTCTGATTCCTGCCTCCTAGGTACTAATGGTTCAGACTTCCATTTCCTCTAGCAAGTTGTATCTCCAAAGGGATCTAAGGAAGCTCTATGCTGCATCCTTAGGCATCTAGCCTATAAACCCAGGAAGTCTTATCCCCGGTGTCCCTCCCAATTTAGGTATACAGCTCTTGACATGGGCAGTTATGTGGGACCCATTCCCCACCACCCTTGCTAGGGCCCCAAGTTTGTAATGGCTAAGAGAGAGAAAGAGAGAGAGAGAGAGATGGAGAGAGAGAGAGACAGAGAGAGAGATGGAGACAGAGAGATGGAGAAAGAGAGAGACAGAGAGAGAGATGGGGAGAGAGAGAGAGACGGAGAGAGAGAAAGAGATGGAGAGAGAGACAAAGAGGAAGTCAAAGAGAAAAAGAAAGAGAAAGATAGAAATAGAAAACACACACACACACACACACACACACAAAAACAGTGTGCCCTATTCCTTTAAAAGCCAGGGTAAATTTAAAACCTATAATTGATAATTGAAGGTCTTCTCTGTGACCCTATAACACTCTAATCCTACCTTGATGTCAGTGTAAACAAAGGCATAGCCTGAAAACACTGAGACCACTGACAACCTGTAGATTTCCTATCAAAAATCCTTAACCCAGTAACCTGCAGATGCATTCAATCTGTAGCAACAACTGCTTTGCTAAAGAAGAAAGTAGAAAAGTAACTTTTAGAGGAAATCTCATTGTGAGCACATTTCAGCAGTTCAAAATTATTCTAAGTCAAAAAAGCAAAAAGGTAACTTACTAACTCAAAAATCTTAAAGTATGGGATTATTCTGTTAAAAAAAAAAAAAAGATAATTTAACACTAACCACTGATAATTACCTTAGCCCAGCAGATTTCCTTACAGGGAATTTAAATCTTAATTACCATAGAAAGGTCCGACCAGACCTAGGAGGAACTCCCTTCAGGACGGGAGGATAGATGGTTCCTCCTAGGTGATTGAGGAAAAAGCCACAATGGGTATTCAGTAATTGATAGGGAGACTCTTATGGAAGCAGAGTTAGAAAAATTGCCTAGTAATTGTTCTCCTCAAACATGCAAGCTCTTTGCACTCAGCTAAGTCTTAAAGTACTTACAGAATCAAAAAAGGACTACCTCAATCCTGACTCAAAAGGTTACGTACACCCTTTCTGAAATGAATTTGCATAAAAAACTATTGTTATGGGAATGCATCTTGATGAGGCAGCTGGGTTGTTATGAAATACTCAGGAACCCAGCCCAGCTCTAGGACTCACCGCTGAACACAAAGGCAATGTTGGGCATGCTGGTAAAGAACCACTAGAATCCAGCAGCCCGGATGCCTTTCTTTGTGGTTAAGAAAGGTGGGAGAAGGGGTGCAGGACTGCGACATCGGTAAGCGTAACTAATCCAATAAGCAGAGGTCCATGGGTGGTTACGCACCCTGGAAAGGAATAAGCATTAGGACCATAGAGCATGCTCTAGGACTAATGTCCATCAGAAAATGACTAGGGGTGCTGGCATCCCTAAGTTCTTTTTTCAGATGGAAAACATTCCCCCCCCCAAGGCAAAAATGCCCCTAAGATGCATTCTAGAGAATTGGGATGAATTTGACCCTCAGACACTAAGAAAGAAACTGACTTACATTCTTCTGCAGTACTGTCTGGCCACGATATCCTCTTCAAGGGGGAGAAACCTGGCCTCCTGAAGGAAGTATAAATTATAACACCACCTTACAGCTAGACCTCTTTTGTAGAAAAGAAGCAAATGGAGTGAAGTGTGATATATACAAACTTTCCTTTCATTAAGAGACAACTCACAAATATGTAAAAAGTGTGATTTATGCCCTACAGGAAGCCCTCAGAGTCTACGTCCCTACTCCAGTGTCCCCCCGACTCCTCCAACTAATAAGGACCCCCCTTCAACCCAAATGGTCCAAAAGGAGGTAGACAAAGGGGTAAACAATGAACCAAAGCGTGCCAATATTCCCCGATTACGTGCCCTCCAAGCAGTTGGAGGAGGAGAATTCAGCCTGGCCAGAGTGCATGTACCTTTTTCTCTCTCAGACTTAAAGCAAATTAAAATAGACCTAGGTAAATTCTCAGATAACCCTGATGGCTATATTGATGTTTTACAAGGGTTAGGGCAATCCTTTGATCTGACATGGAGAGATATAATGTTGCTGCTAAATCAGACACTAACCCCAAATGAGAGAAGTGCCGCCATAACTGCAGCCCAAGAGTTTGGCGATCTCTGGTATCTAAGTCAGGTCAATGATACGATGACAACAGAGGGAAGAGAATTATTGCCCACAGGCCAGCAGGCAGTTCCCACTGTAGACTCTCATCGGGACACAGAATCAGAACATGGAGACTGGTACTGCAGACATTTGCTAACTTGCGTGCTAGAAGGAATAAAGAAAACTAGGAAGAAGCCTATGAATTATTCAATGATGTCCACTATAACACAGGGAAAGGAAGAAAATCCCACTGCCTTTCTGGAGAGACTAAGGGAGGCATTGAGGAAGCATACCTCCCTGTCATCTGACTCTATTGAAGGCCAACTAATCTTAAAGGATAAGTTTATCACTCAGTCAGCTGCAGACATTAGAAAAAAACTTCAAAAGTCTGCCTTAGGCCCAGAGCAAAACTTAGAAACCCTATTGAACTTGGCAACCTCGGTTTTTTATAATAGAGATCAGGAGGAGCAGGCAGAATGGGACAAACAGGATAAAAAAAGGCCACCGCTTTAGTCATGGCCCTCAGGCAAGCAGACTTTCGAGGCTCTGGAAAAGGGAAAAACTGGGCAAACTGAACACCGAATAGGGCTTGCTTCCAGTGCAGTCTACAAGGAGACTTTTAAAAAAATTGTCCAAGTAGAAGTAAGCTGCCCCCTGTCCATGCCCCTTATGTCAAGGGAATCACTGGAAGGCCCACTGCCCCAGGGGATGAAGGTCCTCTGAGTCAGAAGCCACTAACCAGATGATCCGGCAGCAGGACTGAGGGTGCCTGGGGCAAGCGCCAGCCCATGCCATCACCCTCCCAGAGCCCCGGCTATGCTTGATCATTGAGGGCCAGGAGGTTAACTGTCTCCTGGACACTGGCACGGCTTTCTGAGTCTTACTCCTCTGTCCCGGACAACTGTCCTCCAGATCTGTCACTATCCGAGGGGTCCTAGGACAGCCAGTCACTAGATGCTTCTCCCAGTCACTAAGTTGTGACTGTGGAACTTTACTCTTTCACATGCTTTTCTAATTATGCCTGAAAGCCCCATTCCCTTGTTAGGGAGAGACATTCTAGCAAAAACAGGGGCCATTATACACTTGAACATAGGAGAAGGAACACCTGTTTGTTGTCCCCCGCTTGTGGAGGAATTAATCCTGAAGTCTTGGCAAGAGAAGGACAATATGGACGAGCAAAGAATGCCCATCCTGTTCAAGTTAAACTAAAGGATTCCTTTCCCCACCAAAGCAGTACCCACTTAGAACCGAGGCCCAACAAGGACTCCAAAAGATAGTTAAGGACTTAAAAGTCCAAGGCCTAGTAAAACCATGCAATAGCCCCTGCAATACTCCAGTTGGGTAGATACTAGTTAGGAGTACAGAAACCCAAAGGACAGTGGAGGTTAGTGCAGGATCTCAGGATTATCAATGAGGCCGTTGTTCCCCTATACCCAGCTATAGCTAACTCTTACACTCTGCTTTCCCAAACACCAGAGGAAGCAGAGTGGTTTACAGTCCTGGACCTTAAGGATGCCTTTTTCTGCATCCCTGTACATCCTGACTCTCAATTCTTGTTTGCCTTTGAAAATCCTTCAAACCCAACATCCCAACTCACCTGGACTGTTTTACCCCAAGGGTTCAGGGATAGCCCCCATCTATTTGGCCAGGCATTAGCCCAAGACTTGAGCCAGTTCTCATACCTGGACACTCTTGTCCTTCAGTACATGGATGATTTACTTTTAGCCACCTGTTCAGAAACCTTGTGCCATCAAGCCACCCAAGCACTCTTAAATTTCCTCGCTACCTGTGGCTACAAGGTTTCCAAGCCAACGGCTTAGCTCTGCTCACAGCACATTAAATACTTACAGCTAAAATTATCCAAAGGCACCAGGGCCCTCAGTGAGAAATGTATCCAGCCTGTACTGGCTTATCCTCATCCCCAAACCCTAAAGCAACTAAGAGGGTTCCTTGGCATAACAAGTTTCTGCCGAATATGAATTCCCAGGTACGGTGAAATAGCCAGACCACTATATACACTAATTAAGGAAACTCAGAAAGCCAAAACCCATTTAGTAAGATGGACACCTGAAGCAGAAGCAGCTTTCCAGGCCCTAAAGAAGGCCCTAACCCAAGCCCCAGTGTTAAGCTTGCCAACAGGGCAAGATTTTTCTTAATACGTCACAGAAAAAACAGGAATAGCTCTAGGAGTCCTTACACAGGTCCAAGGGACAAGCTTGCAACCCGTGGCATACCTGAGTAAGGAAATTGATGTAGTGGCAAAGGGTTGGCCTCGTTTACGGGTAGTGGCGGCAGAAGCAGTCTTAGTATCTGAAGCAGTTAAAATAATATAAGGAAGAGATCTTACTGTGTGGACATCTGATGATGTGAATGGCATACTCACTGCTAAAGGACACTTGTGGCTGTTAGACAACCGTTTACTTAAATATCAGGCTCTATTACTTGAAGGGCCAGTGCTGCGACTGCACACTTTTGCAAATCTTAACCCAGCCACATTTCTTCCAGACAATAAAGAAAAGATAGAACATAACTGTCAACAGGTGATTGCTCAAACTTATGCCACTCGAGGGGACCTTTTAGAGGTTCCTTGACTGATCCTGACCTCAACTTGTATACTGATGGAAGTTCCTTTGTAGAAAAAGGACTTTGAAAAGTTGGGTATGCAGTGGTCAGTGATAAGGGAATACTTAAAAGTAATCCCCTCACTCCAGGAACTAGTGCTCAGCTGGCAGAACTAATAGCCCTCACTTGGGCACTGGAATTAGGAGAAGGAAAAAGGGTAAATCTATATACAGACTCTAAGTATGCTTACCTAGTCCTCCATGCCCACACAGCAATATGGAGAGAAAGGGAATTTGTAACTTCTGAGGGAACACCTATCAAACATCAGGAAGCCATTAGCAGATTATTATTGGCGGTACAGAATCCTGAAGAAGTGGCAGTCTTCCACTGCTGGGGTCATCAGAAAGGAAAGGAAAGGGAAATAGAAGGGAACCACTAAGCAGATATTGAAGCCAAAAGAGGCGCATGCAGGACCCTCCATTAGAAATGCTTATAGAAGGACCCTTAGTATGGGGTAATCCCCTCCAGGAAACCAAGCCCCAGTACTCAACAGGAGAAATAGAATAGGGAACCTCACAAGGACATAGTTTCCTTCCCTCAGGATGGCTAGCCACCGAAGAAGGAAAAATACTTTTGCCTGCAACTAACCAATGGAAATAACTTAAAATCCTTCACCAAACCTTTCACTTAGGCATTGATAGCACTCATCAGATGGCCAGATTATTATTTACCAGACCAGGCCTTTTCAAAACTATCAAGCAGATAATCAGGGCCTGTGAAGTTTGCCAAAGAAATAATCCCCTGTCTTATTGCCAAACTCCTTCAGGAGAACAAAGGACAGGCCATTACCCAGGAGAAGACTGGCAACTAGATTTTACCCACATGCCCAAATCTCAGGGATTTCAGTATCTACTAGTTTGGGTAGATACTTTCACTGGTTGGACAGAGGTTTTCCCCTGTAGGACAGAAAAGGCCCAAGAGGTAACGAAGGCACTAGTTCATGAAATAATTCCCAGATTCGGACTTCCCTGAGGCTTACAGAGTGACAACGGCCCTACTTTCAAGGCTACAGTAACCCAGGGAGTATCTCAGGGTTAGGTATACAATATCACTTACACTGCACCTGGAGGTCACAGTCCACAAGGAAGGTCGAGAAAATGAATGAAACACTCAAATGACATCTAAAAAAGCTAACCCAGGAAACCCACCTCGCATGGCCTGCTCTGTTGTCTATAGCCTTACTAAGAATCTGAAACTCTCCCCAAAAAGGACTTAGTCCATATGAAATGCTGTATGGATGGCCCTTCCTAGCCAATGACCTTGTACTTGACTGAGAGATGGCATACTTAGTTGCAGACATCACCTCCTTAGCCAAATATTAACAAGTTCTTAAAACATTACAAGGAGCCTGTCCCAGAGAAGAGGGAAAGGAACTATTCCACCCTGGTGACCTGGTATTAGTCAAGTCCCTTCCCTCTAATTCTCCATCCTTAGACACATCCTGGGAAGGACACTACCCAGTCATTTTATCTACCCCAATCACGGTTACAGTGACTGAAGTGGAGTCTTGGATACATCACACTCGAGTCAAACCCTGGATACTGCCAAAGGAACCCAAAAATCCAGGAGACAACGCTAGCTATTGCTGTGAACCTCTAGAGGATCTGTGCCTGCTCTTCAAACGACAACCAGGAGGAAAGTAACAAAATCATAAATCCTCATGGCCCTCCCTTATCATATCTTTCTCTTTACTGTTCTCTTACCCCCTTTCACTCTCACTGCACCCCCTCCATGCCACTGTATGATCAGTAGCTCCCCTTACCAAGAGTTACTGTGGAGAATGTGGCATCCCGAAAATATTGATACCCCATCATATAGGAGTTTATCTAAGGGAACCCCCACCTTCACTGCCCACACCCATATACCCAGAAACTGCTATAACTGACACTCTTTGCATGCATGCAAATACTCATTACTGGATAGGGAAAATGATTAATCCTAGTTGTCCTGGAGGACTCGCAGCCACTGTCTGTTGGACTTACTTCACCCATACTGGTATGTCTGATGGCGGTGGGGTTCAAGATCAGGCAAGAGAAAAACACATAAAGGAAGTAATCTCCCAACTGACCCAGGTACATAGCACCCATAGCCCCTACAAAGGACTAGATCTCTCAAAACTGCATGAAACCCTCCACACACATACTCGCCTGGTAAGCCTATTTAATACCACCCTCATTGGGCTCCATGAGGTCTCAGCCCAAAACACTACTAACTGTCAGATGTGCCTCCCCCTGCACTTCAGGCCATATATTTCTTTTTTTTTTTTTTTTTTTTTTGAGATGGAGTCTTGCTCTGTCACCCGGGCTGGAGTGCAGTGGCCAGATCTCAGCTCACTGCAAGCTCCGCCTCCCGGGTTCACGCCATTCTCCTGCCTCAGCCTCCCAAGTAGCTGGGACTACAGGCGCCCGCCACCTCGCTCGGCTAGTTTTTTGTATTTTTAGTAGAGATGGGGTTTCATTGTGTTGGCCAGGATGGTCTCGATTTCCTGACCTCGTGATCCACCCGTCTCGGCCTCCCAAGGTGCTGGGATTACAGGCTTGAGCCACCGCGCCCGGCCAGGCCATATATTTCAATCCCTGTACCTGAATAATGGAACAACTTCAGCACAGAAATAAATACCACTTTCGTTTTAGTAGGACCTCTTGTTTCCAATCTGGAAATAACCAATACCTCAAACCTCACCTATGTAAAATTTAGCACTACTATAGATACAACCAACTCCCAATGCATCAGGTGGGTAAGTCCTCCCACACAGTCTGCCTACTCTCAGGAATACTTTTTGTCTGTGGTACCTCAGCCTATCGTTGTTTGAATGGCTCTTCAGAATCTATGTGCCTCCTCTCATTCTTAGTGCCCCATGACCATCTACACTGAACAAGATTTATGCAATCATGTCGTACCTAAGCCCCACAACAAAAGAGTATCCATTCTTCCTTTTTGTCCAGAGCCGTGAGGCCCGGAAATTGCCACGGCCTCTGTTGCTTAAGCTCCGCATTGCGGAGACAAGATGGCGCACTTCCTGGTTCTTCATCATCAACTTTTCCCGTGCGCGCGAACTTTTCCCATGCCCCCGTAGATAAGTTCCCGTGCCCGGGAAAGACTAAGTCTACTGAGCATGTGTCTGGTGACGTCTCTCATTATTCTCCTCCCCGCCTGCTCTGCCGCACTTCCTCTTTCTTACCAGCCTATATAAGCTGTACCAACGCCCTCAATAAACGAGACTTGATCCGGATACTGTCTTGTCTCCATTTCTTGTGTCTCTTGTCTCTCTAAATTCCCACCCCCTCCTCCAAGGTCTGTGTTAACGATCCCGCTGGACGGGACACGTGGCACCGAAACATGGGGCTTGGATACCAGGGAACTATGTGAGGAAGAGGGTGCATAGAAAGGCCGGCGACTGCTGGGCGCGGTGGCTCAAGCCTGTAATCCCAGCACTTTGGGAGGCCAAGACGGGCGGATCACAAGGTCAGGAGATCGAGACCATCCTGGCTAACACGGTGAAACCCCATCTCTACTAAAAACTACAAAAAAAAACTAGCCGGGCAAGGTGGCAGGCGCCTGTAGTCCCAGCTACCCGGGAGGCTGAGGCAGGAGAATGGCATGAACCCGGGAGGCAGAGCTTGCAGTGAGCTGAGATCCGGCCACAGCACTCCAGCCTGGGCGACAGAGTGAGACTCCGTCTCAAAAAAAAAAAAAAAAAAGAAAGGCTGGCGACTAAAGTGAAAGAAAAATCCCTCCGACCATCACAGGAGCCTGCTGCGTCGGAGTTGAGGGTAAGTTACGTGCCCGAAATGGGACAAGAATTAAGCCAGCATCAAATCTACATAGGACAATTAAAAGAGGCTTTAAAGACATGGGGAGTAAAGGTTAAAAGTGGTGACTTATTTAGATTTTTTGATTTTGTGAAAGATACCTGCCCTTGGTTCCCACAGGAAGGAACCATTGATATAAAAAGATGGCGGAGGGTGGGAGACGCCTTTCAAGATTATTATAATACCTTTGGGCCAGAAAAAATTCCTGTAACCGCCTTTTCTTACTGGAATTTAATCAAGGATCTAATAGATAAAAAGGAGCCGATCCACAAGTAATGGCTGCGGTCACCCAGACTGAGGAGATTTTAAAGGTCAGTTCTCAGACCGACCTCGGGAGCCCCCCGCCAGACAAAGAAGTAGATCTTATTTCTCTTGAAAGTGATGACGAGGGGGCCAAGGCTCCTTCTGTAAAAGACAAAGTGATGTTAGGCAAGAAAAGGCCCAAAAAATACCCAATTCTGCAAACATCACAAAAAGATAAAAGTAATGACAATCCTGACCTTTCAGATGTAAATTGGGATGACTTAGAGGAAGAGGCAGCTAGATATCATAATCCTAACTGGCCTCCCTTTTTCTTGTGTCCGCCTCCCTATAACGGGACATGTGGCGCTTCTGCACCAAACGTAATGGCGGTAGTCAATCCAAAAGAGGAACTCAAAGAAAAAATCGCTCAGCTTGAAGAGCAAATTAAGATAGAAGAGTTACATCAGTCACTAATCATTAGGCTGCAAAAATTAAAAACAGGAAATGAGAGTGTAACTAATTCAGAGAATATGGGAGGCTTCCCTCGCCCACCTCAGTGGCCCAGGACAACATGTCCCAAAAGGAAGATTTTCTACTAGCCGAGACAGGGAAGAATCCTCCCCTAAAGATATCTTCCCGGTAACTGAAACTGTAGATGGACAGGGTCAGGCCTGGAGGCATAATAATGGATTTGATTTCACTGTCATAAAAGAATTAAAAACTGCTGTTTCTCAATATGGAGCTACTGCTCCATACACTCTTGCTATAGTAGAGTCTGTGGCCGATAACTGGCTTACTCCAACAGATTGGAACACACTAGTCAGAGCAGTCTTCTCAGGGGGAGATCATTTGATTTGGAAATTGGAGTTTTTTGAAAATTGCAGAGATACAGCCAAAAGAAACCAACAGGCAGGAAACGGTTGGGACTTTGATATGTTAACTGGCTCGGGTAATTATACTGACATTGATGCTCAGATGCAATACGACCCTGGACTATTTTCACAAATCCAGGCGGCCGCTACAAAAGCCTGGAGGAAACTCCCTGTTAAAGGAGACCCAGGAGCTTCGCTCACTGGAGTCAAGCAGGGACCTGATGAGCCGTTCGCAGATTTTGTACATAGGCTCATAACAACCACAGGAAGGATTTTTGGTAATGCCAAGACGGGTGTAGATCATGTTAAACAATTGGCTTATGAAAATGCCAATCCAGCTTGTCAAGCAGCGATCCTGACCTTATAGAAAGAAAACAGACTTAACTGGATATATCCGTCTCTGTTCAGACATTGGGCCCTCCTATCAACAGGGTTTAGCAATGGCCGCAGCTTTCAGTGGACAAACTGTAAAAGACTTCCTTAATAATAAGAACAAAGAAAAAGGAGGGTGTTTTAAATGTGGCAAAAGGGGACACTTTGCAAAAGATTGCCACGGGGATTCAAATAAAAATTCCGAAGCAAAGGTTCCAGGCCTTTGCCCAAGGTGTAAAAGAGGAAAACATTGGGCTAATGAATGTAAATCTAAAACTGACAGTCAGGGGAATCCTTTACCATCCCAACAGGGAAACGGGATGAGGGGCCAGTCCCAGGCCCTGAAACAAGCTTATGGGGTGGTCAGCTTTGTTCCAGCCAGCAGCAACAATCCATTTCAAGACTTAGTAGAGCAACCCCAGGAAGTGCAGGACTGGACCTCTGTTCCACCTCCCACACAGTATTAACGCCTGAGATGGGAGCACAAGCTTTAGGCACTGGAATATACAGGCCTTTGCCTCCTGATACCTTTGGATTAATCCTGGGAAGAAGCAGTGTCACCATGAAAGGTCTACAAGTCTTTCCAGGAGTAATTGATAATGATTATATTGGAGAAATTAAAATTATGGCCAGGGCTGTTAACAGTATCATTACTGTTCCTCAAGGAGATAGAATAGCACAGTTAATCCTATTGCCTTTGGTTAAAACTACTAATAAAATCCAACATCCTAACAGAGGAACGGGAGGTTTTGGATCTTCAGACATATATTGGGTACAGCCAATTACTAATCAAAAACCCTCCCTGACCTTGTGGCTAGATGGCAAGTTGTTTGCAGGGTTAATAGATACAGGGGCTGATGTATCCATCATCAAACAAGAGGACTGGCCCTCTCACTGGCCTACCACAGAGACTTTAACTAACTTAAGAGGAATTGGGCAAAGCAGTAATCCCAGACAAAGCTCTAAATACCTCACCTGGAAAGATAAAGAAAATAACTCAGGTCTCATTAAACCATTTGTTATCCCTCAATTGCCTGTTAATCTTTGGGGCCGAGACCTACTCTCCCAGATGAAAATTATGATGTGCAGCCCTAACGATATAGTTACTGCACAAATGCTAGCCCAAGGTTATAGCCCCGGAAAAGGACTGAGAAAAAGGGAAAATGGTATTCAACAGCCTATTCCAGCCTTAGGACAATCTAACACAAAGGGGTTTGGAAATTTTTAGCTTCGGCCATTGACATGCCTGCACCCAAAAAGTGCGCTGACCCCATAACATGGAAGTCGGATGAGCCTGTTTGGGTTGATCAATGGCCTTTAGTTAATGAAAAGCTAATTGCGGCCCAACAGTTAGTGCAGGAACAGCTAATGGCAGGGCATATTGCGGAGAGTAACTCTCCCTGGAATACACCCATATTTGTTATCAAAAAAAGGTCCAGTAAGTGGAGACTCTTACAAGATTTAAGGGCAGTAAACGCTACTATGATCCTCATGGGTGCCTTGCAGCCCAGACTACCCTCTCTGGTAGCAATCCCTCAAGGATATTTTAAAATTATCATAGACCTTAAAGATTGCTTTTTTACAATTCCCCTTCATCGTGCTGACCAAAAACGATTCGCCTTTAGCTTACCATCTATAAATTTTAAAGAACCAATGAAGCAATACCAATGGAAAGTGTTACCTCAAGGTATGGCCAACAGTCCCACCTTGTGTCAAAAATATGTGGCTACAGCCATACACTCAGTTGGAGAGACATGGAAACAAATATACATTATACATTACATGGATGATATCCTCATAGCAGGAAAAATGGGAGAACAAGTTTTACAGTGTTTTGCTCAACTCAGACAAGAACTAACCACAGCGGGGTTACAAATAGCTCCAGAAAAAATACAACTACAAGACCCTTATACATATTTAGGTTTTCAAATAAATGGACCTAAAATTACTAATCAAAAGGCAGTTATCCGTAAAGATAAGTTACAAACCCTCAATGATTTCCAAAAGCTCCTTGGAGACATAAATTGGCTCTGGCCATACTTAAAACTCACCACAGGAGACTTAAAACCTTTATTCGACACCCTGAGAGGTGGCCCCAACCCTAAGTCCCTTAGGTCATTATCAAAAGAAGCTCTTTTATCACTTAATAAAGTAGAGGCGGCCATTGCTGAGCAATTTGTTACTAACATAGACTATTCACAGCCATTAACCCTTTTAATATTTAACACAACACTAACACCTACTGGTTTATTCTGGCAAAATAACCCTATTATGTGGGTCCACTTGCCTTCATCACCCAAAAAGGTATTACTCCCCTATTATGATGCCATAGCAGATTTAATTATTCTAGGGAGAGACAATAGCAAAAAATATTTTGGAATTGAACCCTCTATGATCATACAACCTTATTCTAAGCCACAAATCCATTGGCTAATGCAAAACACTGAAACGTGGCCGATTGCTTGCGCCTCTTATGCCAGTAACTTAGATAACCATTACCCACCAAATAAGCTTATCCAATTTTGTAAACTACATGCTTTTGTCTTCCCTCATGTCATCAGTAAAACACCTTTAGACAATGCCTTATTAGTATTTACTGATGGGTCATCCACAGGAACTGCTGCATATACCTTTGCTGACACCACTGTTAAATTCAAAACCAGCCATACCTCGGCTCAGTTAGTAGAATTACAGGCCCTAATCGTGGTGCTGTCAGCCTTCCCTAATCAGGCTCTTAATATTTATACTGATAGTGCATACTTAGCTCACTCAATACCTTTACTTGAGACCGTAGCACAAATCAAACATGTGTCAGACACAGCCAAGTTATTTTTACAATGCCAACAGTTAATACATAATAGAACAACACCCTTCTTTCTTGGACACATTAGAGCTCATTCAGGATTACCAGGACCTCTATCCCAGGGCAACCAACTGGCTGATATGGCAACCAAGACGGTAGCCATAGCTACAAAAACAAACCTAGCCCAAGCACAGGCTACTCATGCCTTACACCATCTTAATGCTCAAACTTTGAGACTGATGTTTAAAATAACTAGAGAACAAGCAAGACAAATAGTTAAACAATGTCAGACCTGTATAACATACTTGTCAGTCCCTCACTTAGGAATTAACCCAAGAGGACTAGTTCCCAACATGATCTGGCAAATGGATGTCACTCATTATTCAGAATTAGGTAACTTAAAATACATCCATGTATGTATAGATACATTTAGTGGATTTATACTGGCCACCCTACAAACAGGCGAAGCTACCAGGCATGTCATAGCTCATCTACTACACTGTTTTTCTATAATTGGAAAGCCTAAACAACTAAAAACAGACAATGGTCCTGGCTATACATCCAAAGCCTTCCAAGACTTCTGTCTTAAATTACAAATAAAACACATTACTGGAATTCCCTATAACCCTCAAGGACAAGGAATAGTTGAAAGAGCTCACCTATCCTTAAAAACCACCACTGAAAAAATAAAAAAGGGAGAATGGTACCCTTCTAAGGGCACCCCTAGAAACATTCTTAATCACACACTCTTTATTTTGAATTTTTTAAATTTAGATGATCTGAACAAATCAGCAGCTAATCGATTTTGGCATTCTGATTCCAAAAAACAATTTGCCATGGTTAAGTGGAAAGACCCATTAGACAACACATGGCATGGTCCAGACCCAGTGTTAATCTGGGGAAGAGGCTCAGTTTGTGTTTTTTCCCAAACTCATGATGTAGCCAGATGGCTGCCAGAGTGACTGGTAAGACAGGTACCTAACAATAGTCAATCCAGGGAGTAACTCTCTCCCTGAGAGTACCCTTTCCTTCTATTACAGAGATGAACTCCAAATACAGGCCCCTCTGGACCTTAGTGCTGACTTGCCAAGTATTCCAGGTTCATACTGGTTTCGGTAATCCACGTGAGGCCCTTAAATCTATACAACAACGGCACGGTAAGCCCTGTGATTGTTATGGGGGTTATGTGACCTCCCCTCCAAATAAATACCTCTCAACTGTGTCCTGCTCTGCTCACACAGCATACCTGCCTAGTGACTCCCTCAAATGGAGGTGTATGTTAACCCCTAGAATATCTAGCGGAGGGGGTGCTACAACTTGCCCTTGCGACACATTTAAGGCTACCATGCACAGCTCCTGCTACACCACTTATCAAGAATGCACCTCTGACAATAAGACATACTATACTGCTATCTTAGCTACAACTAGAAACACCACTATAGGGGTCAGTAATGTCCCTACAGTTTTGGGAAATAACCATAACCTTGAAGTGGCTGGCTGCACTGGTACAATAGGCCAGCCTGTCTGCTGGAATACTCATCCCCCTCTCCATACCTCTGATGGAGGGGGCCCACAAGATAGGGTCCGGGAAATTATGGTGCACAAAAAACTTGAAGAGTTGCAAAAATTTCTATATCCAGAAATTCGCTACCACCCTTTGGCTCTGCCCAAAATCCGAGGGAAAGAAAAAATTGATGCCCAGACTTTTGACCTCCTCACTGCTACTCATAATCTGCTCAATAATTCCAACTCTAGTCTAGCCAATGACTGCTGGCTATGTTTACCGTTAGGAGATCCCGTTCCTCTTGCCGTACCCAGCAATGACTTAAACTATACATCCAATACTTCCTGCACCATAATTCCTCCCCTTCAAGTGCAGCCCCTAGAATTTTCTAACTCCCCTTGCTTCTACTCCCCTTTCCTCAATAACACCTACAACATTGATGTAGGAATCGTTGAATTCAATAATTGTTCCATCACAACAAATATTTCCCAATCGCTGTGTGCCCCAAACAGTTCAGTTTTTATATGTGGCAATAATAGAGCGTATACCTATTTGCCTGTAAACTGGACAGGACATTGTGTCTTAGCCACTCTTCTGCCAGATATAGACATTATCCCTGGAGATGAACCTGTACCTATTCCAGCTATAGATCACTTTTTGGGAAGAGCCAAAAGGGCAATACAATTTATCCCCTTACTTGTAGGATTAGGTATCACTACTGCCGTAACAACTGGGGCTTCAAGCCTAGGGGTCTCTGTTACTCAATACACCAGATTGTCTCGCCAATTGATCTCAGGTATGCAGGCCATCTCAAGTACTATACAAGATCTACAAGATCAAGTAGATTCCCTGGCAGAAGTAGTGTTCCAAAATAGAAGAGGCCTAGATTTATTAACTGCCGAACAGGGAGGTATCTGCTTAGCTCTACAGGAAAAGTGCTGTTTCTATGCCAACAAGTCCGGGATCATCAGAGATAAAATCAAGTGTCTACAAGAAGACCTAGAAAAACGACGAAAAGAAATGAGTGATAACCCGTTTTTGGACTGGGTTCCATGGACTCCTCCCCTATATTATACCGTTCTTGGGCCTCCTGCTTTGCCTATTGCTCTTACTCTCTTTGGGACCTATAATCTTCAATAAGCTAGACATTCATTAAGCAACAAATCGAGGCCATCCAAGCCAAACCCATACAGGTCCATTATCATCGCCTTGAACAAGAAGATCACGGTGATCCATACTTACGCTTGCCGTAAACCACCTTCCCTGTGCGCTGAACTGGACAGCCAATGACGGGTAAGAGTGTGTCATCTCTCACTAACCTAAGACAGGAGGGCCATCATAGCTACTGCCTAATCCCATGACAGGTACCAGTGAAGAGATGTGTCACTCCAACCTAAGACAGGCGCAGTTCCTGAGGGACTATCTTCTAGTCACTAATAATATAAAAAAGGAGGACCTGTCTGGAGCCATGGGGCCCAGAAATTGCCACGGCCTCTGTTGCTTAAGCTCCGCATTGCGGAGACAAGATGGCGCACTTCCCGGTTCTTCATCATCAACTTTTCCCGCGCGTGCGAACTTTTCCTGCGCACCCGTAGATAAGTTCCCGCGCCCGGGAAAGACTAAGTCTACTGAGCATGCGCCTGGTGACGTCTCTCATTATTCTCCTCCCCGTCTGCTCTGCCGCACTTCCTCTTTCTTACCAGCCTATATAAGCTGTGCCAACGCCCTCAATAAACAAGACTTGATCAGGATACTCTCTTGTCTCCATTTCTTGTGTCTCTTGTCTCTCTAAATTCCCACCCCCTCCTCCAAGGTCTGTGTTAACGATCCCGCTGGACGGGACACCTTTTGTTATCGGAGTAGGAGTGCTAGGCAGACTAGGTACTGGCATTGGCGGTATCACAACCTCTACTGAGTTCTACTACAAACTATCTCAAGAACTAAAGGGTGACATGGAATGAGTCGCTGACTCTCTAGTCACCTTGCAAGATCAACTTAACTCCCTAGCAGGAGTAGTCCTTTAAAATCGAAGAGCTTTTGACTTGCTAACTGCCGAAAGAGGGGGAACCTGTTTATTTTTAGGGGAAGAATGCTGTTATTATGTTAATCAATCTGGAATCATCACCAAGAAAGTTAAAGAAATTTGAGATCAAATACAACGTAGAGTAGAGGAGCTTCAAAACACTACACCCTGGGGCCTCCTCAGCCAATGGATGTCCTGGATTCTCCCCTTCTTAGGACCTCTAGCAGCTATAATATTTCTACTCCTCTTTGGACCCTGTATCTTTAACCTTCTTGTTAAGTTTGTCTCTTCCAGAATGAAAGCTGTAAAGCTACAAATGATTCTTCAAATGGAGTCCCAGATGCCGTCCTGTGACTAAGAGCTACCAGAGACCCCTGGACCGGCCTGCTAGCCCACGCTCTGATGTTAATGACATCGAAGGCACCCCCTCCGGAAAAATCTCAACTGCACAACTCCTACTATGCCCAAATTCAGCAGGAAGCAGTTACAGTGGTCATCGGCCAACCTCCCCAACAGCACTTGGGTTTTCCTGTTGAGAGGGGGACTGAGACACAGGACTAGCTGGATTTCCTAGGCCAACTAAGAATCCCTAAGCCTAGCTGAGAAGGTGACCGCTTCCACCTTTAAACACGGGGCTGCAACTTGGCTCACACCCGACTAATCAGATAGTAAAGAGAGCTCACTAAAATGCTAATATTAGGCAAAAACAGGAGGTAAAGAAATAGCCAATCATCTATCACCTGAGAGCACAGTGGGAGGGACAATGATCAGGTCATAAACCCAGGCATTCAAGCCAACAATGGCTACCCTCTTTGGGTCACCTCCCTTTGTATGGGAGCTCTGTCTTCACTCTATTAAATCTTGCAACTGCAAAATAAATAAATAAATGAATAAATAAATAAATAAATAAATAAAATAAAAATCAGAAAATAGCAAATGTTGGCAAAAATGTAGAAGAATCAGGATACTTATACAATGCTGGTGAGAATATGAAATATTGCCTCTGCTTTGAAAAACAGTCTGGCATTCCCTTAAAAGTTTAAATACAGTGTTGCCAAATGACCAAGCAGTTTCACTCATAGGTATATACCCAAGAGAATTAAAGCATATTTCTACACACAAATTTGTACAGAAATAGCAATATTCATAGCAGCCTTGGTCATAATAGACAAAAAGTGGAAACAACCCAAAAGTCCATCAACTGATAAATGGATAAATAAAATACGATACATTCATACAACGGAATATCATTCAACACTAAAAGAAATAAAGTCTTGATAGGTGCTACAGCATGGATGAACCTTGAAAACATGATGCTAAAAGAAAGAAGCCAGTCACAAAACTCATATGTTGTATTATTCCATTTATATGAAATGTCCAGAATTGGCAAATTTACAGACATAGAAAGTATATTAGTGATTGCATAGGGTATGTGGGAATGGGATGGAGAAAGTGACTTCTAATGAGTATAGGTTTTCTTTTGGGATGATGAAAGTGTTCCAAAATTAGATACTTATTCTACTAATATATAGTTGACTCTTGAACAATGCAGGAGGTAGGTGAATTGACCTTCCATGCAATTGAAAATCTGCTTATAACTCTTTACTCCCCCGAAACTTAACTACAAATAGACTTCTATTGATCAGAAGCCTTACTGATTACATAAACAGTTGATTAACATGTATTTTGTATGTTAGACATATTATATATTGTATTCTCACAATAAAGTTAGAGAAAAAAATGTTAAGAAAATAGTAAGAAAAAGAAAATATATTAACTACTCATTAAGTGGAAGTGAATCATCCTAAGGGTCTCCATCCTTGATGTCTTCAGGTTAAACAGACTGAGGAGGAGAAGGAGGAGAGATTAGTCTTGCTGTCTCAGGTGTGGCAGAGGCAGACCAAATGAAGGAGGTGGAAGGGGAAGCAGGAAAGGCGGCCACACTTAGTGTAACTGATAATTTACACTGTCTGACATTTTGCTTGATAATTTCTGTCTGACATTTTGCTTTTTCATTTCTCCAAAAATGTTTCTATATGGTTCCAATTATTCTTTCACCATTTGCTTTAGCTTTAGTGCCTATACCATGGAAGAGCCCATGTCACAAAAGAAGTTGTAAGTACTCTTGAATAATTAAAACTTTTCTGCCAGATTGTCGAAAGTTTTTGGCACTAGTGCTTCCACATCTTCTTCCTCATCATCCAGCACTGGTTCAGATGCACTCATCTTTATAAAGTCATCATCTGTTAATTCCTATGGTGTGGTGTCTACTAGTTCTTGAATTCCTCCAAAATCCACATCTTGAAACCCTTCACCTACCACTTTTTTTTTTTTTTTTTTTTTTTTTTTTTTTGCCATTATCCACAATCTCTTTCATGAATTCCTTGCCTGACTCTGTTGTAAATCCTGTGAAGTCATGCACAACATGTGAACACAGTTCTCTCCAGCAGAAAGTTATTTTATGCTTGATGGCTTTCATGGATTTTTTTCTATGACAATGATGGCATTTTCAGTGGTGTAATCCTCCCACACTTTTATGATGTTCTCCCTAATGGGGTTCTCTTCCATAGCATTGACAATTCTTTCCATAAGGTACCATGTGTAATGATTTTGTAAAGGTCCTTATGATGCCCTGATCTGGAGGCTGAATTAGAGACATTGTGTCTGGGGGCAAATAATCCACTTTAATGCCCTTGGTATTGAACTTGTGGAATTCTGGGTGGACAGAGGCATTGTCCAATATTAAAAGAACTTTTAAAGGCAGTCTCTTACTGGCAAGGTACTTCCTTACTTCAGGGACAAAACATCAGTGGAAGTCATCCAGAAAAAGGGTTCTTATTGTTTATGCATTTTTATTGTATAACCAAAAGACAAGCAGCTCATGTTTGTCCTTTCAATTCAAGGCCCAGGGGTTAGCAGCTTTGTAGGTAAAGGCAGTCCTGATCATAAACCCGACAGCATTTGTACAACATAGAGTTAGCTTATCTCTTTCTGCCTTAAATCCTGGTGCTTACTTCTCTTCCTTACTCATAAATTTCTTTTGTGGCATTTTCCCCCAGAATAAGGCACTTTCATCTGCATTAAAAATCTGTTCAGGCAAATGTCCTTTCTCCTTGGTGATTTTCTTGAAGGTGTCTGGGAACTTGTCTGCTGCCTTTTGGTTGGCAGAAGCTGCTTCTCCTGTTACCTTGACATTTTTAAAGTTAGGCCTTTTCCTAAAATTATCAAACCATACTTTTCTGGCATTAAATTCTCAGGCTTTAGATTCTTTGCCTTCCATTTGCTTTAGGTTTTCATGTAATAACTTCACTTTTTCTTGAATCATATTAGAGTATAAACGTATGCCTTTCTTATATCAATCCTGCACCCACAGAAAAGCCACATTTTCAATGTGAGATAAAAAGTACTTCACAAAAAGTGCAAGGTTTCATGCACTTTTTTTAAAATTCAGTGATGGCTTCATGAAATTGTTCTTCCTTCCTTCCTTCCTTCCTTCCTTCCTTCCTTCCTTCCTTCCTTCCTTCCTTCCTTCCTTCCTTCCTTCCTTCTTTCCTTCCTTCTTTCCCTCCCTCCCTCCTTCCCTCTCTCTCTCTTTCTCTCTTTTCTTTCTTTCTCTTTCTTTCTTTCTTTCTTTCTTTCTTTCTTTCTTTCTTTCTTTCTTTCTTTCTTTCTTTCTTTCTCTCTCTCTCTTTCTTCCTTTCTTTTTTCTTTCCTTCTTCTTCCTTTCTCTCTCTCTCTCTCTTTCTTCTTTCTTTCTTGCTTTCTTCTTTCTATGATCCTTACACTGGTTTCATTTATCTTGAAATGGTGGACAACTGCAACCACTGACCTCAGTTGATGGTGCATATCAAGCAACTCAGTCTTTCCTTGTAATGTCATGACTTTTCTCTGATACTTGGGAGCACTTCAAGTACTGGCAAGTTTGTATGTGTCCCATGATGTTATTCAAGGTTTATGGTATTGCACGATGAAAAATACATGCAAACCGCAAGAGATCATTTTTTAATGTGATATGCAATTTACTGGAGAGACAAACTGTTCAAAAGGAGATGATTAGCAGCACATGGTGTTTTAAGCAGATACTCCCAACACTGGAGCTGACTCAATAGTAACAAGAGGTAAATACAAAATTATTACAGTAGTACAGTATGTATTATAGTTAATGTTATGCAGTTATGATTTAATATTGCATCTTTACATTTCTTTACATTTCTGTCAACTGCAAAAGGCACTGTGTGTATGCATAAGTTTTGATAAATTTAAACTTTTCATAATAGATGAGCATAATTTATGATAGCAAATTATAAAAATAGACTGCCATCTATATACATTTTATGCATTCATTCCATACCTTTTTCTTAATTTTTTTTCCATATTTGTAGGCTATATGATTCATCTGCAAGTTTCTTTAAGCTGTTGCAAATCTCTGGGCATCAAAATGGACTGCTTGGATCCCAGTAACTTGCAGAATTTTTATTCCCAAGGTATCCCATCTTCTTTTTTGCTTTCATGACAGACCTCTTCTTTTTTATCTGTTCAGTCTATTTGCTAATGTTTATTATTAATACATTTTTAACAGCAATATTCATAAATGAGTTTGGTCATCTTCCTTGTACTCTGATTTGAGTGGTGATGTTAGTTTTGGCTTCCTGTGGAAGCTCTTATCTTGCTGTGCTTTGAGACAGTTTTAAGTATTGGAATTCTTTGTTCCTTGAACATTTGAAATTATTTACCTGAGAAATCATCTGAGCGTGGTGATTAGGGGATGTTTTAGTCTCAATTTCTGATTATTAGTCCATTTAGAGTTCTTATTTTCTCTAGGGTGAATTTTGGTAATTTCTATGTTTTCTAAGACACTCAATTATTTTATCCAAGTTTCAATGTAATTTGTACCTAGGTTTGCCAAACATTTCCTGAAAGTTTTTTGAGGGTCCTCTGTATGTTTCCTTAATTTTTCTTTCTAATTTGTTGTTTTTTATTTCTAATATGATTTTTGTCAAATTTTTAAAATTCGTTTCTTCTTTTTCAGCCTTGTAATTCATTAATTTCTGCTTTTACTTTATTATTTATGCTTTCCATATGTTACTCATGATTTTTTTTCCTAACTTCTGGAGCACGTTTTAAAAATTTTTCATTTGTAGTGTCTAATATATGTGTTTATGGTTTTATTTTCCTGTAAAATCAGCTTTGGCCATCTTTCATTAATTTTGACATGCAGTATTTTATTATTGCTAAGCCTTAGAGTTTGAAATTTCAGCTTCAATTTTCTCATTGACTCAAAAATTATCAAAGAGGAAAATTCAGGGTTTTCCATCTATTATTACATTACGAGACAATTTAATTACTCTAATAAATATAAGATTGTTTATTGATCTATAATAAATAGTATTCATCAAGCTGGATGTATTAGTCAAGATCCTGGCAGTAAGACAATACACCAAAAAATATTTAACTAAAGAGAATTGAACAAGGAAACTAAGCATAGAGATGTGAGCGGCGTTAAGGGAACCACACAAAGATGGTGAGGTGTCCAGGGACTAGCAACAGTGGGAATCTGTGAATACCCGTAAACGTGAAGGAACAAAGGGAGGGAAAAATATCACTGGAGCCTGTGAGAGTCAGAGCCGTGCCAGAAGATCTGCCTGGAGGAGCTGTAGTTGAGGAGGAGCACATCCACTGCTGAACACGGCCACTGCTGAAACTGCAGGAGGTGAAAGGGATAGAGGGGACAAACATTCCAAGCATCTTTCCCTTCGCCTTCCTTCCTCTGCCCATACCCGATGGCGGAGCACAGTCTGAAGACAGAGGATCTGAGAGCCTGAAAGATGCGGTCTGTGGAGGTCAGCCACAGAAGGACACAAAACAGGAATTGAAAAGGGAGGAGAAAAACAAATCTGGGAGCAAAAACTGGGAATAACCAGCACCTCAAGTATATATCATTCTACTCATATTTAAACATCAGGAATAGATGTAGACTGTGTTAATGCTCTGTGGTCTATTTACGTGATTAATTCTATTTATAGCTTTCCTGATTTTGAAGCATTCTTGCATTCCTAGTACCCTGAACCCTACTTGCATACCTGCATATTCTTTTCACTATACTTTTGAGTGGTAGCCTCTCTATTTGGAATTTTTATATCTATACTTGCAAATGAGATGATTGGTTCAGCATTTTCTTTTGGGAATGCCAGTTGTCATAGTTTAGTACTAGGGTTAAATTTGCTTTGTGAAATGAATCAGAGGAGCTTTTCACATTTTTATGTCCTAAAATAATTTATACAATAAAAAAAATTCCTTAAAAGTTTTTTTAAATTACTCATTTATATTCCTACTGGAAACTGGTAACTTTTCTTTCAGTTAATTCTTGGACATTTTTGGGTCTTCCATAATTATTGGTCTGAACAGGTTTTCTAATTTTGAGCCAATTTTGGTCACTTATAATTTTCTAAGGAATGGCTCCTTTCCTGGATATTTATTTTCTTCTGGTAGAGCCACATTTTATTTACCCAAACTTGGGGGTTAAATCATCTTTGTAAAAGGTTTTTGCATCCCCCATGGCTGCCCATAGGATTGTTGTAGTTGCTGCATGGAGAGCTCCTCAAAGGCTTGGTTAAAACAGTTAAAACTCTTAAGAGGGGTTTTATCCTGCAGATAGGATTGTTCCAGCTTCTCTGCAGCTGTAGAAAAATGCCACATCCCGTGGAGCTGACCACATGAGAATGTGCTTGAGCTGTCCTTCCAGAATGATTCACCATGTAGTTGCATAATCTCAGCACCTGCCTACCCTGGAAACTGACCTCTGAAAACTGGCTGTGATTTAGCCCTCCTGCTCAGCAAAAGCAACAAGGAAGTGTGTGAGAGGAGGAGAAAGAAAGGGAAGCAGGGAACTCATGCATGAGTAAGCCCTGCTCTAGAAGGATGTGCCTTCCTTGATGGTGCTTTCCTTCTGGCCTTGGCTTTGCTACTTTGGATGTGTCGTTGTGAGTAACCTTGCTGGGCTTTAGTTACCTGACTGTGAAATGAGAGGCTCTGAGGGCTTCCTATATTTATGCTTCTATTAACAGATTCCCCCCGAGGATCATACCTCTCTCTCAAGAAACTGATGGAATTGCGTTAAGTAACAGTACCTGAGAGCTGAGATCTTATTCAGGAGGGACCAAAAGACCCTTCTGGTCCCCCCGTATCTCCCCACCAGCCTGCCTTGAACTCAAAGGGCTCCTATGTGGGGTTCAAAGTATCAACAGCCTGGGCAAGAGTCTTGTCCCAAAGAAATAACCCTTTGAAGTGTTTAACACCTTAATGTGCACTAACCCATCCAACTGGCAAAGTTCTAAGCAGACAGGGTGTTTCTAATGAGGAGGGAGAGGTCTAGTGCATGGACCACTGGAGAGAGCCAGCCTGGAATGGCAACCAAAGTTGCCAGGGATGGATGGGGAGGTGTGCAATGGGAAGGCAGGTGACAACATAGTATTTATTGAGTGTGTGGCCAAGGTAGAAGTGAAATACAACACTGTCTTAGCTTGGGCTACTATAACAAATTACCATAGACTGGGTGGCTTAAACAATAGACATTTCATACACTTCTGGAGGCTGGGAAGTCTAAGAAGGTGCTGGTAGATTCAGTTCCTAGTGAGACTTTCTTCCTGACTTATAGACAGCTACCGTCTTACTGTGTCATCACATGTTCTTTCCTCCATGTATGAGCATGGAAAGAGAGAAAGATTCTTTCTCTTCTTTCAATGGCACTAATCCCATCATAAGAGCCCCAGCCTCATAACCTATTCTAACCCTAATTACCTCCCAAAGGCCTTACTCCCAAATAGCATCGCACTGGGGATTAGGACTTTAACACATGAATTTTGGGAGGACACAAACATTCAGACCATAATGAACACAAATTAATCTTCAAGAGTTTGAGGAATATTTAGCATCAAAGACTCTGGCAATGTAGCGTGAATAACATGGTCTTCAGAAGCCAGTAGAGCTGGGTTTCTCTCCCAGTTTTGCCACTTACTTAGCGAGTTCCTAAATCTCTGTGAGCCTCTTTCCTCACTTGCAAAATGAGAATAATAATGCCTATCATTAGGGCTGATGAGAATTGAGTGAGATAATGTTTAAAAAGTACTTAAACACAGTGACCAGTATAAGTGAGAATTTAATCAACTTATCTGTTATTAAAATGAATCCCACTTTTGCCACCATCTCTCTCTAGAAGCTATTCTTAATCATGTAATTAATCATAAGAATTTTTATGTTCCTGTCATGCTGGTCACTCTAGGGTTACAAGGAAAAATATTCCCTGCACTCAAACAGCCTCTCATCCAGGGGAGTAGAGAGATTTGCACACAACCAAGTAAAACATAAAGCAAAACTAGCATGAGTATCAACTAGAGGTGTCCCCAGCACATTGTGGGAAGGCCTTGGAAGGAATGATGAGCTCTCAGAGTGACAGTGGGGGAGTGGGTCAGGGAGCATGTGAATTAGGTTTTACGATCTGATAAGGTCATCTAGTCTAACACCTTTGCTTTACAACTAAGGACCCAGACAGGTTAAAAAAGTTTTAAAATTCTCCACTCACATATTGCCATTTTTTAAAGCTTGATTTCGTTTTCTTTTCTTTTTCTTTTCTTTTTTTTTTGTTTGTCTTTTTTTTTCTTTTTTTGACAGAGTCTCGCTCTGTCGCCCAGACTGGAGTGCAGTGGCCGAATCTCAGCTCACTGCAAGCTCCGCCTCCCGGGTTCACGCCATTCTCCTGCCTTAGCCTCCCAAGTAGCTGGGACTACAGGCACCTGCCACAACGCCCAGCTAATTTTTTGTATTTTTAGTGGAGACGAGGTTTCACTGTGTTAGCCAGGATGGTCTTAATCTCCTGACCTTCTAAGCTTGACTTCTTAAACCTCACAGGAACCCTACAAGATATTCTTGCCATCACCATTTTATGGATGAAGAAACCAAGGTTTTTCTCCCTCATTCCTTTGCAAATTCTACTTTTAAAATATTTTTGGCTGGGCACAATGTCTCATGCCTGTAATCCCAACACTTTGGGAGGCCGAGGCAAGAGAATCACTTGAGGACTGGCCAATATTACAAGATTCTGTCATACACAAAAAAATTTTTTGAAATTGCCCTTGTGTTCTTCCAGGTTTGTTAAGAAGCAGACACCAAGGTGAGGTTAAACATGCAAAGAGTTTTGTTAAGGAAAATATCTATGAGAGCAAATGTGGAGGAAGCCAGTAGATGTTCATGGTGAGTGTGACCTCAAATGAAGGAAAGAGGGAGAGAAGTTTGGGTGGAAGTGTCACACTGTTGTGCAGTGCAAGGAAGGTTCCACAAAGCCACTGGGGAGTTTTAAGCTACAAGCACCATTAGGGGAGCTCCGGGTCTCCCAGAAACATCCCTTGTTTGGGAGCACTTGTATTACTGCCACCCTTGGTAACTGGTTGACATTGGTTCATGGGAAGCATGGCTTCAACACAAACGTGAGGTTGGATTTAGAGCACAGCAATAGTGCCCATGGTCCATTATGTGCCCTGTAATTGGGGAGTCTAGACTGATGCCCAGGCACATAGCTCCTCATCAACTCTACAACTCCTGGCCCAGTTCAGACCCTTCCATTCTCTGGAGAACCCCAACTGGTCTCCCTGTTGCTAATGTTTATCTCTCCAAGCCTTTTTCCACACCACAGTCAGAAAGACCTTTCCAAAATACAAATCTAACATGTCAATCCCCTGCTTAAAGCCTTCAATAATGATTTTGCCAATTCCCTTGAAATCTATAAATGGAGCTCTTGCTTTGTATAAGAGATTGACTGAACATTTAATCAAACAAGATGCCCTTGAACTGGTAACACATACTTTATTCCAGCACTCTAGTCTGAGTGAGGTAAGACTCTATAGAGACTGAAAATACAATTTAACTGAGACACTTACACATTACCTTTACTGAGAGTCACTGAACTTCTTGATGATCTTGTTGGGGAATTAAAATCTTCATAAAATGTGACTTGGCTAAGCTTATCAACAGCTGATTATTAATGACATTACAGCAAAAGCACAATCAAACTCAACATACTACATTATGAGTTATCGATTTGGAATTTTATTGACCTCGGGACTTTCTCATACTTTATGAACATCCTGCCATCTAGAATCCACCCAGGGGGTGGAAGGTGCTATCTTTTGGGAATGTATTAACTGTCTTTGCCCATTCATGAGGTAAACCAATAATTAGCTCATGGCAAGATGGCAGGAAGTTCCTGTCACAAAATGTAAGAATGACAATGTAGTTCCCATTATTCATTCTTCAGGAACATAGTGTAGACTTTCCTTCTCAGTAGTTAAAAATGTCTGTAGCTCCTGGGACAACCGGAACACTACAGGTAGCACTGATCACAAGTTTTTATCCAAAGAAAATGCCATAGTTTTCATTTTTGCTCTGATCTATGCAATGCTGAAATCCTTTGAGTTAGTGACACACCTAGAGGAGGAATTTCTAATATAAAACTTTGAATGTCACAGCATGTCCCAGATTTAGATATTCTCAGGGTGATCATTTTGCACAGTTAATTCTGTGAAATCCAAAATTGGTTCATAATGTCACTTGAATATTATTTCTAATACAAAGGATTTGAGTCATTCTTAAATATTAGGACCAGTTTGTATCTGCCCCCAAAGTATCACATTTTCTCCAAAAGACACTCACCATGTTAGTCTAACCATCATACAAGTGGTCCTTCTAGGAAATGTCCACAAGAAAGTTTGCAGAAACCCTATACTTGATGCCCCATTATTAATCCCAATATTGCAAACACTTACAGGAGATATATCTTATGCCAGTGGACTTATGACACTGGCATCTAATATTTTCTCTTATCAAGAACTCATAACAACCATTTCAGATAAACAGCTTTTTGACCATGGCAGATTCTTATTCAAAATTCCTCTAATTTATTTAAAATTGAGGAAAAGAGGACCAAGACTCCTAATCCCCCACTCCTTTGCCACTTGCTTGCACCTACTTCAGGTTCCTAGAGGAAAGATAAGAAAGAGGCCAGGGTGAGAAAAATGCAAGTTTTCTCTTGCTTTGTCCCCAAAACCATATAGAAAGAGTCCAATCTTGGTGGCTGAGCTGGACCACAAGAGGATGACAAGGACAATCTTTGTGCATCTGACCAAGGCTATACTAAAAGTCAGCTGTGATGGTTTTATGTGTGATATTGTTAGGCTTTATGTCCCCACCCAAATCTCATCTTGAATTGTAATCCACAGGTGTTGAGGGAGACATCTGGCGGGAGGTGATTGGATCATGGGGGTGGTTTCCCCCATGCAGTTCTCATGATAGTGAGTGAGTTCTCATGAGATTTGATGGTTTTATAAGGCAGGTTTCCCTGCTCTTGCTTGCTCTTTCTCACCTGCCACCATGTAAGATGTGCCCGCTTCCCCTTCCACCATGATTGTAAGTTTCCTGAGGCCTCCCCAGTCACATGGAACTGTGAGTCAATGAAGCATCTTTTCGTCTCAAGCAGTTCTTTGTCCAGTGTGAGAATGGACTAACACAATGTGTCAACTTGGCTTGGCCACAATGCCCAAATATTTGGTAAAGCATTACTTTTTATGTTTCTGTGAAGGTGTTTTTGGATGTGATTAACATTTAAATTGGTGGACTTTGAGTAAAATGGATTGCCCTCCAAATGTGGGTGAACCTCCAAGGAGGTTCAAATGTGGGTGAACCTCCAAGTTGAAGGGCTGAATAAAACAAAAGACTGACCTCCCCTCAGCAAGAAGAAAGTCTGTCAGCAGACAGGCTTCAGTCTTGAACTGAAACATCAGCTCTTCCTGGATCTACAACCTTCTGGCCCACCCTGCAGATTTTACATTTGCCAGACTCCAGATACACACACACACACACACACACACACACACAGAGAGAGAGAGAGAGAGAGAGAGAGAGAGAGAGAGAGAGAGAGAGAGAGAAGGAAAACCCAAGACACACACACAGACCCATGGAGTGGGACCCTGAGGCTGTCCCAGGGCAAAGGGACCCTTCCCAAGCAGGCATTTCACAGTCAAGTGGGTTCTACCCCCAGTGTTATGGCCTAATTACATGCTGGATCCATGTCATCTGGATGTCCAGAGCCCCCAAGATGTCTCATGCTGGAAGTGTTGTATTTGCCTCTTTAGATCCAATATCCACCTGCCTTTACCAGCACTCTGGCCGAGACACTGATCTCTGTGAGCCACATCACAGGGTTTTCTAACTTCCAGCTGGCCACCAGTTGGGTCCAGCCTCTCATGCAGAGGTTGTTGCTCTTCAGGCAGCCATCCCCATGAAGCCTCCCTGTCTTCCAGTTCTGAAAGCCTCTCCCTCTCCTTGCTCCTGTGGGGACAGAAACTGAAGCTGCTGTTTCTAACTCCAGGTACTGCATCATCCCTTGTTTTCCTGGGGCTGACTACGCCTTTGTAAATAATCTCTTTTCAAAACCCTCCTTAAACTACCCCGTGTAAGTGTTTCATCTGTTTTCCGGCAAGACCCTGATTGACACCCACCCCTATTAGGATTGTCAAATTTAGCAAAATCAAAAGATAGGATACCCAGTTATAACTGAATTTCAGATAAACAATAATTTTTTAGTATAAAAATTTCCCAATATTCACTGTTTATCTGAAACTCAGATTTAACTGGGCACCTTGTATTTTTATCTGGCAACCCTAGCCTTGCCATCAACTGTGAAAATATTTTGGGAATCTTGGTGAACTTCAGCTTATCCCTGAAATAAATAAGGTTAATGACAGTCACAGAATATTAATGCTCATGATGCAGACATGGTCCTAATTTGTAGGACTGTTCTCTGAATTGTTTAACTTCCCCTTTGTCTCTGTGTGTGTGTGTGTGTGTGTGTGCGCGTGCGCGCGCGGGTGTGTGTGTACGTAAGTAGAGAGAAAAAGAAAGTGTGTGAGAAAAAGTGAGAGCAAGAGAAAATAATGAGAGACAAACCTGGAAGGGAAGATTGATGCTGGTTCATCAAGAACCTTAAATCCTGGGCAGGCAACAAGATGCCTCTCCACACTATAAGATGTTCTCAAACTCTTGTATGCATGATAAGAGTTCTGGCCCTCACTGTATTATCCACATTTCCTTACCTATCTTTCATGGTTGATTCTGATGAATTTAGTTCTCCAAGGTGTTTTTGTCTTTTTAAAAAAAATCTCCTGACATTTATATCAAAGGATGAAACTGGACCCTGGGAATCTTGCTAGTTCTTCTAACTGCAAAACCACATTTGGATACTATGCCACATTATATTTGTAGAACATATTCTTGATAATAAGATGAGATAAGGAAGACTTGATTTAATTTCCCTTTTCTTATTTTTTCTTGTAAATACAAGAAAGAAAAAGAGTAAAGAAGGAATGAAGGAAAAAAGGAATGAAGGAAGGAAAAGAAGGCGTTTATAATAAGTTTTAATAGCTCAAATAAGTGTGCAGAAAAAATCAAGTTTTGGCTCTTGTAATCTATGTTTAAAAATAAAAACATTATGTAATCATGAAAATATGTGATTAGTTTTTGCAGCCTCCAGTTATTATAATTTCACTGGATATTTTTGAGATAGTCCAAGGCTTCCTGCAAGACTTCATGAAGAAAAAAATTGCCCCAAGTCTAGAAGGTGTTTGATGAAGTATTATAGTGACTGTCTTTTCAGTCTTTGACTAGGGAGGCACCTATGTGGGTCTGTGAAAAAGGCTGTCACTTGAGCAATGAGCATAAGCAGCAATCTGTGCTTTTTGAGTTGGATTTGAAATTAAATCACTTAATGTTCCCATTTTCCATGGCTCTCAAACAGACACTTCAGAGATAGTTTCAACAGTCTATTTTAGGCAACAACTTCTGCTTTCAATGACTGGGCAAACATTACATTTTGCCCCTCCTAGGCTAAATCCTAGAAAGGATAGAAAACATAAAAATAATATATTACATATCTACATAAACACATTAAAAAATAAGAAGAGGGGCTTTCAATGGATAAAAAGCTATGAGAAACACACCAACAACAGAAAGTAGAGGATCACACTGAAAAGGAAGACAGGAGGGTGGGTATGCAAGACAGTGAGGCCGCAGAAAGGGAAGGCAGAATGAGGCCCAATATAGTGGAATCCAGGAGCAAGAAGGGGTACCCTTAGCTGGGATACTGCCATCGAGCTACCACATGAGGTACCCCAGACATTCCTCGCCACCCCCAGTCTTAAGCGACCCCGTTACAAATGTGAGTGCAGGAGCTCCAAGCAGATGGTCAGACCACCAGGCCTTCTTGAGACTGGCCACAACACCCTGTCTTGTGTGAGGTTCGTGGTTATCAGGCCCCCACTGGAAACCACCCCAGAAATGTCCTCAGAAGGCCCTTCAACCTATGCATGAGCACCAGTTTCCTTTTGTCTAAGAAGTCCAGCTTGCAATAATTTTGAATCTTTATCTATCAACATTTCTTCTCTGTGCCTCCTGACTTTATGAAATGTAGATCAGGGTCATTTACTCAAATGTTACCCACAACTATGCCAAATACAGAACCAGTTGGCAACTACTACAAACCTTTCTCCAAGTTCATTTGGAGGCAGGAAGCAGTGCTCTTTGAGCCAGGTGGAATTAGCTGTCAGTCCATCTTACTTGTCAACATTTTTGTTTAATCTGCTTACTAGCTGTGTGACTTGAACCAGCCACTTAGTCACTTGGAGCCTCAGTGTCCTCTTCCTACCTCAAAGGATTGATATGAGGATAAAATAGGATAATATGCTTTGCACAGTCATTGGAATATAGAAGGAGATGAATAAATGTTCAGTTGTTATTACTATTTTGAGCATTTGGGGTAGTCAATGGTTTTCCCGGAAGTTAGTCTTCCTGAAGCCCTCCTGGCCCATGTCTTACTTTTGTCACATACCTTGGCTGTGCCCCTTCTTCTAGCTTTTCCTTATATACTCTAGAGTAGAATTTATCTGAAAGCGTCATGTACAGGCACATTTCTTTCTGGAGGTGACATATTCTTGGATTGTAATAATTTTAGCTTTAAAGTCTCCATGTTTTCTTATGTCATATCACCAGTTAGATTTTCTAGCCACAGGATTGTATCCATTTTGGGGGAATGTTTTGGAAATCTGCCTTCCAAAGTCTAGAACCCATTTTCTTACCACCCTTAAGATTTCGTTTATGAATCCTGGGGTAAAACAGTCATTTTATGCAAAGCTTTTATCGTTTCCATTTTACCAATTAGTTTTTTTTTTGTTGGTGGTCATAATCAATTCCAGAATAATCTTTCTTCCTTTGTGGCTTCCCCTGCCTGGCTAGGAGTGGAAGTTGTCAGCAGGGCACTGTAGGAATATACCCTGTTTTCACCAGAATGAGGCTTGTGCAAAATGCTGGAGAGCTGACACTCTAGCCCCAGCCCCAGCCCCAGTCCCACTGCTAAAACTCCTAAAACAATTGTTCTTCCCACATTTTAGTCTCACCAGAATAGTCTCCACTGTGTTTCTCCACATGGATCCATGAGTTTCTGGGTCATCTTCTATAGTGTGATTCTGTCTGCCTTTCTTCTGAACACAGTGTCCTTCTAGTTGTATTTCAGTTGATTATTTACCAGAGCTGAGTGTATTTTATGAGACTCTTGTTCCCTCTTTACATTAAAATTTTAGGTCATCTTGATTTTCCCTGAGTTTTATTCCTCCCTGCCTTGGTCAAGGCACAGTCCAGCTCCCTCTTTAAGCAAGTCCTTATGGAACACTTTTCTCTTTTTCTTCATGAAATGCCCTCCATCCCCAGCCAGGAATCCCTGCTGTGTCGTCAAAGGTCACAGTCCAGGAAAAAAAAGTAAAATGCCTTCTTCTTGCTGGTGGCTGGAGTCAGCTGTTCACAGCCCACATGATCCAGTTATTCCTTAGGTATGACAAGTGGAAGAACTAAAAGTGCTGAGTTGTCAAGCTCTTTAGTGCCTTTTTTTTTTTTTTTTTTTTTTTTGACGGAGTCTCACTCTGTTGCCAGGCTGGAGTGCAGTGGCACGATCTTAGCTCACTGCAACCTCCACCTCACGGGTTCAAGTGATTCTCCTGCCTCAGCCTCCTGAGTAGCTGGGACTACAGGCTCGTGCCACCACACCCAGCTAATTTTTGTATTTTTAGTAGAGACAGGGTTTCACCATGTTGGCCAGGATGGTCTCAATCTCTTGACCTCTTGATCTCCCTGCCTTCTCCTCCCAAAGTACTAGGATTACAGGCATGAACCATGGCCCCTGGCCAAGCCCTTCAGTTCTTTAACTGAGATTTCAGACCCCAAGGCAACATTCCAAGTCAACTCCGAAAGGATCCACGTGAATCTGCAGAATAAGGAGCAGCTTGTTTTTTCTGGCAAACTCTCAATGAAATCAGCCTCAGCAGACGTTAATGGGCCCACATATTGCCTCAGCACTCAACATTCCCCTGTACAACAATGGCTTCTTAATGTGAGCACTATAAGTCTTTGCCTGAGAACTTTGATCAGTCCATGTGGGAACAAGCAAGAAGTGTTAGGGACCCCCAAGAGCAGCCATCAACCAATAACAGATGAAAACTCCAACTTTCCTGCCCTTCAGGTGGCACATTTCGGCAGCCTATCCCACACTGTTTCCCAAAGACCCTCCGTCAGCCTCACCCCAATTAACCACAGTGGTAACTTGCTCAGCAAGAATAACTTTCCTTGCCTCTCTGTCTTCTTTGCTTCTTTACGCTCCCAAATTCACATAAGTTTGAGGGTCTGCTTCTGCAGAACCCAGACAAAGACACAAGCTGACATGTGTTATCTGTTCATGTGTGCCTTAGTTCATAGCAAGCGAGTTGGAACCATGGTTGTATACTGTATTAGTTTCCTATTGCTGCTGTAACAAATTACCATAAACTAATTGGCTTAAAACAACATAAATTTATTGTTCTGTAGGTCAGAGTTCTCACTCGGCTAAACTCAAAGTATTGGCAGGGCTGTTTTTGTTCCTGGAGGCCTAAGGGAAGAATGCATGTCCTTGCCTTTTCCAGCTTTTAGGGGCCACATGCATTCCTTGGCTTGTGATCCCTTCCCCCTTCTTCAAAGTCAGCAGCATAGCATATTCAAATCTCTCTTTGTTGCTCTTGCCTCCTTCTTATAAGGACTGTTGTGATCATGTTGGGCTCATCCAGATAATCCAGGATAATTTTCCTATTCAGAGATCCTTAAATTAATCATACCTGTAAAGTCCCCTTTGCCATAGAAGATAATATATTCTCAGATTTCAGGAATTAGGACATGGATTTGGGGGGAGGGGTTGCTATTTTGCTATCAATGATATTCAAAGGTCCAAATTACAACTGTGAAACTAGAACTATTGCCAGCATTTACCCTGCATGGTCCATGTGGAACGTGGATTAGAACCCCAGATCCAGGTCTTCTCCCAAATTCCTCTCCACAAGGGGTAAGTGGGTACTGTATTCCAGCTTGCCCAGAATAAGGCCGGCCTAGCTTGCTGAGAGTATGCTGAATACACTTGCCTTCTGAGGGCTGGTTTTCCCACCTATAAAATGAAAATATTTCAATCTATCTTCCAGGGGTGTTAAAAGGTTTAAATGAGATAACAAAGTTAAAATTGCTTATTAAATTATTTTTGTCTCTTGAGGTTATATATTATTTGACTAAGTCTACACTTATTATGTAGTGGTAAAAAAAATTAAGTATATAATTTAAGGCTCAGTAAATACATCTTTGCCTCAATTAGCCATTTTAGGCATTAGGGATACTGAGATTTCCTGTCTAATTACCACACTCCGTTCTGCAGCTGCCTCTCCAGAGGACCCAAAGACAATTCCCTCTTCCTGATCAGATGACCTCTTGTCTCTCCTTCCAGGGAGGAATTAACTTCATTATCTGAGTCAGAAACTTAAAGCCATGGGGACTTATGTGCAGCTAATCACATGGCATGGAAGAATAGAGATTCAGTCAGGATCTACATGCATGGGAAGGGATGCCAGATTAAACAGATTGTTCCCCTCAGCATTTCAAGGTCTTCTCTAGTGACTGTGCGGCAGAGGACACAGATTTGCCCCTCTCTGTGGCCCAGGGCACAGAACTGGTACCAACAAGCAGAAATTGCTGGAAGGTAGCTTTCAGATCATTCCAAGGAGGATTTTCTAGCATGTAAGGCTGTCTTATAATGAAGGGCTTCCTTTGGAAAGTAGAGCTTGGCCATACACATTGCTCAAGCTGGTGGCTCAGCAGGTCTCTTAATCTATTTTGCATCACTATAAAAGAATACCCAAGGCTGCATAATTTATAAAGAAAAGAGGTTTATTTGGCTCATAGTTCTGCACGCTGTTACAAGCATGGCACCAACACCTGCTTGGCTTCTGGTGAGGACCTCAGGAACCTTACAATCGTAGGTGGAAGGTGAAGGGGGAGCCAGCGTACCATGTAGCAAGACAGAGAGAGAGTGGGGAGGTGTCGCACGCTTTGTAAACAACCAGATTTTGCAAGAACTCACTCATTACCACAAGGAGGGCATCAAGACATTCATGAGGGATCTGCCCCTATGACCCAGACACTTCCCACTAAGCCCCACTTCCAACATTGGGGATCGTGTTTCAACATGACATTTGGAGAGGACAAACATCCAAATAAAACTAGATCATTCTTCCCCTGGGGCCCCAAATCTTATGTTCTTCTCACTTTGGAAAATACAACCATCCCTTCTCAATAGTTTTCCAAAGACTTTTTCCAGTATCAAATCAAAGTCCGATGTCTAAGGTCCAAAGTCTCATCTGAGAATCAAGGTAAGTTCCTTCTACCTATGAGCGTGTAAAGTAAAAAACAAGTTATTTACTTTCAAGACACAATGGTGGAACAGAAATTGGGTAAATATCCCCATTTTAAATGGGAGAAGTTGGCCAAATAAAAGGGGCAATAAGACTCATACAAGTCCAAAACTCAGCAGGGCAAACATTAAACCTTAAAGCTCCAAAATAATCTCCCTTGACTCCATGTCCTGCATCTGGGGCACACTGGTGCAAAAGGTGAGCTCCCAAAGTCTTGGGCAGCCCTGCCTCTGTAGTTGCAGGGTGCAGAGACCATGGCTGCTCTCACAGGTTGGAGTTGAGTGCCTGTGGCTTTTCCAGGATCAGAATAAAAGCTCCTGGTGGCTCTACCATTTTTGAGTCTGCAGGACAATGGCTCCCTTCCCACAGCTCCACTAGGCAGTGCCCTGGTGAGGATTCTGTGTGGGGGCTCCAACCCTACTGTAGGCTTCTTCCTGGGCAGCCAGGCTTTCTCAGACATACTCTGGAATTTACATAAAAACCGCCAACTCTAGTTCATTCTTGTATTCTGTGCACCTATAGGCTTACCACCACATGGAATCCACCAAGGATTGCCCTCCAAAGTGGCAGCCTGAGCTGTGCCTAAGGCCCTTTGAACTGCAGCTGGAGCAGCAGGGATAGGGTGGGAAGCCTCCTAAAGTGGCTCAGGGCAACAGCACCCAGGGCCTGGCCCTTGGAAGCCATTCAGTCCACCTAAGCCTCTGGGCCTATGATGGGAAGGGCTGCCTCCAAGATTTCTGAAATGCCTCTGAGGCCTTTTCCTCACTGTCTTGGATATTAGCACTTGGCTCCCTTTTAGTTACACTGATCTCTCCAGCAAGTGGTTGCTCCACAGACTGCTTGAATTCCTCTCCTGAAAATGTTTTTTCCTTCTCTATCACATGGCCAGTCTGCAAATTTTCCAAATTTTTATATTCTCCTTCTCTTTTAACTTTAAGTTCAACTTTAACTCATTTATTTGCTCCTGTATCTGCTTGTAGGCCATTAGAAGCAGCCAGATCACATCTTGAATCCTTTGCCATTTAGCAATTTCTTCCACCTGATACCCTAGGTCAGGGGTCCCCACCCACAGGCCACAAACCAGTACCAGTCCATGGCCTGTTAGGAACTGAAGGGCAGGAAAGCTGGGGTTTTCATCTGTTATTGGTTGATGGCTGTTCTTGGGGGTCCCTAGCACTTCTTGCTTGTTCCCACATGGACGGATCAAAGTCCTCAGGCAAAGAGTTGCAGGTATTGTTCATGTGATTAAGTTGCATTATATGCCATGGTTGACTCTAAGGAAGGAAGATTATTCAAGTGGGCCTGACCTAATCTCATGAGTCCTTTAAATCCTGGGTCTTGAGATTAGAGACAGGGGATATAAGAGACCCAATATATTAATATAAGAGGAAATCATTGCAAGGGACAGCCTCCACTGCCTACCTGAAGATGAATGGGTCATATGGCATGCAGTGGGCAGCTGGCCTCTAGGAGCTGAGAACAAGTCCTGGTCAACAGCTAGCAAGAAGATGGAGACCTCAGTCCTGTAACTGAGGAACTAGACTCTGCCAATGAGTTCAATGAGAATGAGCTTGGATTTCTGCCTACCCCACCCCCCAGCCCCAAAACCTCCAGATAAGAAGGACCCCTTAAATGTGGGACCTGAGCAGGGAACTCTGTCAAGATGGGCCAGGAATTTTGACCTAGAGAACCATGAGCTAACAAATGGATATTACTGGGTTGGTACAAATTGATGGTGGTTTTTGCCATTAAAAGTAATGGCAAGAACTGCAATCACTTTTTCACCAAGATAAATATTTTAAATCCTTCAGTTTGTGGTAATTTGTTATGCAGCCATAGAAAACTGATACACTGACCCATAAAGCAATTCTAGACCTGTTTGCGTTTGTTCTCACCAATGGTCACCAATGACTATCATGGAGCAGCCATTACCACTATAAGGAGAACCAAGCAGGAAGAAAAGCCTTGGGTATGAGGCAAGATTAGGGGATTGAAACCAAGAGAAAGGGGAGGCACAGTAAGGCTGCACTGGCTAACTGGATAAAACAGCTGCACGAGCAGAGGAACAACTCGGAACCCAAAGCAGTCATGGGAAAGCTTGCAGCAGCCTGGTGGGGTGAGTCAGGAAAGGGGGCTTCTTTCTTAAGAGCAGGAACTATGCTTGAGATCACTATTTGAAGGAAGAGACGTGAATACAGGCCTTTTGTGAGAAAATATACAACTGGAATGACTCAAAGAGCTGAAATTTTTGAGATGAGTGTATCAGTAAGAAGGTAATAGCTAACCTAGAGGAGAGAAAGATAAAGAAGGGGAGGAGGAGGAGAAGAAGGAGAGGGAAAGAGGGCTATACGGAAAACAAAAAAGAAAGAAATGTCCACAATAAAAATGCCTATACAGGGCCAGGCATGGTGGCTCATGCCTGTAATCCCAGCACTTTGGGAGGCTGAGGCGGGTGAATCACAAGGTCAAGAGATCGAGACCATCCTGGCCAACCAACATGTTGAAACCCCATCTCTACTAAAAATACACAAATTAGCTGGGCGTAGTGGTACATGCCTGTAGTCCCAGCTACTTGGGAGGCTGAGGCAGGAGAGTCGCTTGAACCCGGCAGGCGGAGGTTGCAGTGAGCCGAGGTCGCACCACTGCACTCCAGCCTGGTTCACAGAGTGAGACTCCATCTTAAAAAATAAATTAATTAATAAAAATAAAAGCCTGTATCGAAGTCTTTAAGCAATTTCTATTAATTTGTGTGTTTGGGAAGCAATTCAAAATAACACAAATACCTTTTTTTAAACCCAATTGCTAGTATACAAATTTTTGTCACAGCATACTAAATTAAAACATCTCTTAACACCAAAAACAAAAGTAGCTTTCTGCTTTAAATAAATTACCTTTGTAGAGCAGTGGTTATCTTATTCCGTAACAGTCAACAAATCCACCATGTTGGTGAATTAACACATTTTCCCCTTATTAGAATGAAAGATCCTAAAGACGTGAAAGAAGCAGATATTAAAAAGGTGGTGTCCTTAGAATCTCTGAAATACAAGTTTTCCCCAGTATTAAACAACAAAACGTCACTTAGGTCAGGATTTCTAGAAATAGAACCTGAAACAGGAAATTCAAGGTACACAATTTATTGAAAGAAGCTCTTCAGGAGAAAGGGAACAGGATGGAATGAGAAAGCAGCTAATCAAGGACGTGGTCTCAGATGGATACCAGCCTCAGTCTTGTCCCAAAAATGGCCTGGGAGCTAGCCTTTTGTAGCCCTATAGAAGTTAGTTACGCTGCCTTTTGGGACTGCGATGCAAAACCTCAGGTTCAGCCAAAGGCAATTCTCTCGAGCCACTTACAGGAGCTGGGGGAGGAGTGCGAAAGCAGGTAAAGGAAATCTGAGTGGGGTCTCACTCCAACTGTGAGCAGAGTTTCAATCTTTTCCAAGGAGGTTCCTCAGCCTCAAGATAAATCAGAGGGTAGAGACAAGGGGTATCCAATTCCATATGCCAGAAGCATAGAGGTGTCCAGCCCCAGCAAGACACCTGTGACACCAGTTTTAGACCTGATCTTTGATTGTTCCCCCTTCCTGATGGCCACAGTCATCACAGTTCTGGCCCTGACTTTTATGCATTCCTGTTAACTCCCAGTCCTCTCTTTAACCTTGGCTTAGAGTCTCTTGGCTTCCAGTCTGCTCCATGGCAGGCACTATATCCTGGTGAGTCCTCATCTCTGCTGGGATCTGGTTTCAAGAGACTGTAAGAATCTTTAGGCTTAGGAAAGAAATTACAGAACATTCGAACTTGAGGGACCTTCAGAGTCTCATGTAGCCTAACTTGTTATTCATAGCGGGGAAGGACCTTGCTACATGCTGGTTTAGTCTCTTGCATAGAGTCCAAGAATTTTGTAAGCGCAGACCAGTTCAGATGTCCACTCCTAGTCTAAGTACATGTTGTCATAGTTTTAAGGTACATGGAGCAGCCTTGTTCAGGTAGGGACTGTGGGTACAGCAAACATCCTCCTCTGACCCAAAGGCAGCCTATCCATTGTCAAGCCAAGAGCCAATCAAATTTCCTTCTTCAAAGATATGAACTGAGATATATATAGAGAGAGAGATTATGGTTAGCAAAAATGGGTACTCCCAGCACTCCAAAGAGATTATGGTGTAGAGAGAGACCAGAGGAGGTCATAGCAATATTTACAAGTGGGGTACATTTATAGCTTAAGGGGCATTCATAGAAAAACATTTATAATTATGGAGGCAATCATGAAAAATTTATGCAAGTTTCTGTTTGCTTTTACTTATCCAGATAGCAGAAAACTAGGTTCCTGGATCCCCAGACGGGCATTTTGGTTAGGTCTTTTAAATATCCTGCTACTTCCAAATGACAATTAACCAGTTTCTCAATTTCAAAAAATCTAGCCTGCCTGTGAATTGAGTGAGGAATGGTGGAATTTGTCTAAGGAACTCAATGGTTTAATGCATTTTGCCATGGAGATTATAGCTATTGCAGCATGGGGACAGGGCTGGCTTGTAAAAAGATGAGCCCTCATTGAGCATTCTGTTCAGGCAGCTGCCCATTATCCAGGGGGTGGATGATCCAGTTTGAGGATTTTTCATGCCTCTGGCTTCTCCTCCCTTCTACTGTCTGCCCTTTGGCCACATTACAGATCAAATTAGCATGTCTTTGAGAGGATAGAAGGGGAAGGGACAGGTAGAATTCAAATTGGTCAATTTTGTAGCTTGTTCGCTGCTCTAATACATGAGATCAAAACCAAAGGCTAACGTGGGGTTTTGGATTATCAGTGGATTATATTTAATCTATACCAGACCTCCCCTCCATTACTAGAGAAATTGAAGTCTGATGGGGACTTCCTGTATTTCATATGGATGCCAGAGCTCAGCACACAGAGGCTTGTCCAGAATCTCAAACACATACATGTTAGAAGTTTGGAGCTGGAAGGGGACTTAGAGATGATCCAGCCTTGGAAAATTGAAGCTCAGAAATCTGAAGCAATGTGCTCAAGGTCATACCATGAGATGGTTGCTAGTAGCTAGTGAACAACTTGAGAGGGGGCCTGAAACCAGTCAATTTTAAAATGACATAACTGACAGGTTGATAAGTGAGATATTCATTAAATGTGCTCCTTCATGACCCCTGGTGGCTTCTTGTTGGGACTCTCCACCAAATGGAAACTAAAATCAGGATCATCCATTGCTGCAGACATCCCCCCAGCACTGAAAGCAGAGACTCCTAACCCTAAAGTTGCTAAAGAACACAGCTCTGAGTTTGAGACTAGACAGACTTGATGCAAAGAGGTAGCAAGAGACAGGTTTTCCCTCTGCCTGAGGAGAGAAGAGTTTAAAGATCAAGAATGAGGAGTGATACATTCCATCACACACACACACAGAGGTTGTCATCATCATCAACATCATCATCATTATCATTCTCATCATCATCAAAGGAAGGAGCAAGAAATGGCAGAGGGTTCCTCATGAGGGCTGAGGACAGCTGAGAGAGAAGAGGAAGGCCTTTGCTTCTCTTCCAGAGGTTTCTGACAGTGGCAATCTCATGGAACTACCTCATTGGAGCCAGCAGAGTGTTAGAGAGCTGGTACAGGAGAGGTACAGGAGGCAGGCATCAGGCTGTCTTCAGCCCCCAAGTGGTGTGGAGGAGACTCTGCAGGTCCCACATAGCCAGCAGAAAGAGTCAGCATGCTCTTGAAAGTTGCCAGATGAGTGAGGTAAATTCAGGAAGACAAACACCAAAAAAGGGTGCAGCTTATATGGTGGTTGGGATAGGTAGAAGAAGGGAAGCATGACTGATTTGATTCTAAGATAAATTTTTGGAAACCAGACCACCCACTTGCCACACTCAGAGTGTAAATTACATGAGCAACACTCCTCAGCAGACTGCCCACGTCCAGTCCACCCGCACGGAGAAGGTGGTTACCACCCTGCATGCAGACACCCAAAGTAGAAGAGGTCAAGGTGGCTGCTCCCTCTCACACATCCAATCATGAAGACCTCCAGTCCCTCCCACACATCCAGTCACTAAGACCTCCAGTCACCACCTGCTCCTCAGAGACTACGTTAGGACAAAACAGGGGAAGAGGCAAGAAATCCCACAGTATTTCGGGCTAGACTGTGACCAAATTGCAAATTGCAGATCCTAAGTTAACCCTAACAATGACTGGAGTCATTACACAAACTGGACGATGTTTCCTGCCACCCAGTAGAACTGGGGCTTATATTCCATGGGGAGAAAGAAAAGGAGTTTCGTCACTGTACTTAGTGTCTGGGGGGCTGCTTTAACTGTGAAATTCCATATCCAAGACAGTCCTTTATGGGGGAGCAGTCCTCTATTTCCTGAAAATCAAGTAAGAGAGGCAGAACCCTACATTCAACCTCCAGGGACAAAACGGTAGGAGGAAACGGATATTCAGTAAGCACCTGTTATGCCCCCGCCCTGTAGTAAACACCTTCGCCATCCTTAGCGTCGTTTCTATTTGTAATGTCTCTGCAAAGAGGAAGCGCTCATCTTTGTTTTAGGGAAATGCAGCTAGGACCTAAGAGCTACATTTACATCGGTCTCAGTGATGCCAAAGCCCTTTCCTCTTCCGCCAAGCTGCCTCGGGGCAGAACTTAGGCTGAGAAACATCCTCAACCCCAGCCTCATTCCTCCCTCCGCACACTCCCGCCCTGAGTGCTTTAAGAGTAGGACAGTCAGCAGCTGAGCACACAAGTGCAGCCCTGTCTGGGAACAGGGAGTCCAAGGGGATGCAGCGGTGGCCTTTGGAGGGGTCAGTGACAGCTGTGTAATCGGGGAAGCACCTTGTCCAATTGGAAGCCCACCCTCCCTTTGAACTATGCGCAACCCCCCCCCCCCCCCCCAGCTGCCTGCCTCCTGCTCCCTCCTCCCAGGCTCTGGGTTGAGTTTTTTCCTTGGCAAATCACACCATTCCTTTAGGAGGGCGGCTTGCTGAGTTTGGCAGTGTTGACACAGCAGTCTCTGGACACGTTCCGGGAAAGCAGGCTACAGCATGTGAGATGCATTTTCTCCTGAACTGTGTGGTTTCCAATGTGTTAGAAAAACAAACTTGGAGAACTCTGTTTGGCGTGTGTGCATGTGTAGACCCCACTTCCGGAGTCGAAAATGCTGTTGGCCTTCGCCCTTGTTACTTAAAAAAAAAAAAAAGAAAAAAAAAGAAAAAAAAGTCCGTCCTCCCAGCGTCTGGTTCCCTGAAACCTGAGGCAGCATGGACAATGGGAGCTCTTTCAAGTCGCAGCCCCAGTGGCCACGTGACTGCGCCTTTGTCCCAGGAGTGGAGGCAAGTGGAAGCTGCCTGGGTGTCTGGACACTGGAGCCCTTTCAGTGTTGCTGAGCTGCTGGGCCTCACCTCTCCACCGCCTGCCTCCAGGCCCTTGGCTACCCCTCTTCCTCCCAAACATCCAATTCCTGTTCCCAAAATAACTGCCCACAGGAAACTGCCTCGAGGTGGAGCCTCTGCAGTGGGTGAATTCTTAGCGCCTCTGCAGGGATCTCGGGACCTGGTAGGGCCAGTGAAGAGAGCAGACTGCCTATCACTGCTACAGTTCACAAGCTGTGATGCCAAGAGGGCCAGCAACACCCACTCTTCATGCTCCTCCCATCCCATAACTTCTGTTCTTCCCATAAAAGCACGGCCAGGCAGCAGCCAAGTCTGACTCCTTTCACTGCTTTTCCATCCTTCAGGAAAGGTGTTCAAGTACTTTTGACCTTCCGATGCACTGGCCAGTAATGCCTTCTTTCTCGACAGGGCCTGTGGCTACCTGGCCACAGGCAGTGAAAGCACTCTGGCTGGAAAATACTGCTCCCTCACCTCCCATCTTCCCATGAAACAAGCCAAAGAAGCCCCCTTTGTTGCAGAAGAGAGAGGTCCCTGCTCCTCCTTGCCAGGGAGAGAGGAGGCAGAGCTGGCTCTGGAATCAGAGTCCTGGAGGGGAATCACCCTCGGCACTCTAAGTGATAGGATGCGCACAAGGGGGTCGCTCGTCTAGATTTCATCAGTGTAGTTAAAGTAGGTGTTATCCAATTCTCTAAGCCAGTGGTTCTCAACCCCAGCAGCACACCGGGATCACTGGGGACCTTTCACTACTTCTTGACCCAAGCAACCTCCAAACCAAGAAAATAAGAATCTCCGGGGGGTAGGACCAGGCACTCATATTTTTAAAAACTCCCCAGATGGTTCCAGCATGCAGCCAAGTTTGAGAACCACTGGCTTAACAGTCCTTCTCAAACTCTAATATATATGTGAACCACCTGGGATCTTGTTAAAAAAATAAGTTCTGATTCAGCCTGAGATTCTGGAGGCCTAACAAGGAGTGCTGACTCTGCTGGTCTATGGATCACACTTCAAGTAGCCAAGGCTAAGAGTCTTTAATGATACCCTGTACCTCTCCCTGGTTGAATGGGCAGAAACAAGTAGATAGGATGGGAGGGTCTATAGAGGACTTGTGGACTTCTAGGTCTTGAAGGGATTGCTGAGATAGAAGTCACATCCATGCATTTGGGAAATCTCTTCAATGGTGGTCAGTGGGATTGTGTCTGAATTCAGGATAGAGTAAAATAGAAACTTCACCCTTCAAAGCTTGGATGAGAGAAATGACATGGGAGGAAATCACTTCCTGCCTTCCAGCTCTTTGCCTGACGCTAAGGATAGTGACGGTCTTCCGCTGACACACTGAGTGACATAAAGCCCTATTTGGGGTTGTCAAAAACCATCTGGACTGAAGAGGGCCATGGGATCTCAGGGAGCTCAAGCAATGAGGGGGATGAGGCAAAGGTGGTTCCTCCTCTCAGGGTGTCTCGGTGTCTCACATACAGCTGACGTGCTCTGCCTACAACAGGGAAATCCTTTTTGTTGCCTATTTCCTTTCTGATTCAGAGCTAGTCAGTGCCTTCAAAAACACAAATAACATCAGAGCCTCATAACAGGTTTCTCAGAGTTACACAGCCACAACATCCAGAGCCTTTGAGCCACAATAACAAGCCCTCTGGTCTAAAGGACCAAAACAATAAGGCACTGACACAGGTGGGATTTGGGACTCATAGTTCTCCCCAAGCCTCATTTTCTCATTGGTAAGATGGGCATAACAAAAATATATACCTTTTCAGATTACATGAAAATTAAATTGTGTAAAGCACATTGTACAACAGTTGGTAAATAGTAAATGCTCAATAAATGCTAGCTGCTATAATTATTATTATTAAAAGAATATTCATCTCATAGAATGTGAAAGCTAGCATAATGCTTAGCACATAGAAGATGTGCAATAAATACTTGCAAAATCTAAGCCAAAGATAAGTTTTTCTTTTATGCTCCCTTTTGCTTCCTTAGGGTATCTATCAGCCTTTAGTTGGTTTCCATCTTCCTGCCCCTTCTTTAATCACCCTGCAAATGCAGAGAAGGTTTAGAATGCAAACTCCCCCTGGAAGAAGTGTGACAACTGCCTGCTTTACAGAAAAAAGATCTTCCTGGTGGGGGTGGAGGGAGGAGGAAAGGATAGGACTTGGGAAAGGAGCTCTTATTTACAGAGACCCTGTAAGTGAAGAGCACAATACCAGGTGCTTTATAGACATTATCTCAGTCAATGCCAGAGTCCTTTCCTCCTTACATACAAAGGAAGGGGGCAGCATCTTCTTAAGCGGAAATACCTCCCTTTGCATGGTAACACTCTGCACACATCCATGCTCTCAGAGTATGTTTTGAGGAATCATTTCTTCATCACTGAAAGTTTCTGCCTTTGTTGGAAAACACATCTTTCCCTCTTAAGTCTTGGAGGATTAAGTCTTGAGGAGTAAGTCCAGTAGGCTCAGAGTGTCTCTCTGAATTTAAATACAAAGGAAGACATCTATGGAAAGGTTGGATCTAGGCAGGAGCCATGGCTCTGGAATGTGACAGCATAGGGCACAGGAATTGCAGTGTTCCCTCTTGGAGTTCTCCTTCCTGATAACCGTGTGTAGGAGGGATCTGCTTTCTGCCAAGCATGGTCTCTGCATGTCTGGAGACATTTGGGGATGGGAAGTAGTGGGGCAGGCCTTCTGAAGACCACAGAACCACATGGGAGGAAAGCATCTGTGATGGCTCATTTTATCTCAGTCTGACTTGGTTAAGGAATGCCCAGATAGCTAGAAGAACATCGCTTTGGGGTTTGCCCGTGAGTGTTTTAGGAAGAAATAAGCATTTTTATCAGTAGACTGAGTAAAGAAGATTCCCCTCACCAATGTGCCATCATCCAATCCATTGTGGGCCCTGCTAGGACAGAAAGGCAGAGGAAGTCTGAATTTGCTCTTTGCTTAGGCTGAGACTTCCATCTTCTCCTTCCCTCAGACATCAGTGCCCCTAGTTTTTGAGTCTTCTCACTCAGACTGGGACGTATGCCACTGGCTCTCTTGGTTCTCAGGCCTTTGAGTCTGGACTGGACCTATGTGACCTGGGCTTCTAGTTTGCAAATAGCAGATTGTGGAACTCCTCAGCCTTCATAATGGCATGAGAAAATCCTTCCTAATATGTCTTTTTCTGTATATCTAGATATAGTCTATAGGTCCTAGTTCTCTAGAGAACCCTGACTACTACTCCATCTGCATGGTGGGTCATGCTTGGCTTTGATTATTAGAAGCAGAATGATGTGGAGTGATTATTAGAAGCAGAGTGATGCGAAGTACAGTGTAGTGGCTGGCCTTGGGTCTGGCCCTACCCAGCCCCATGGATTCATGTGATCGCTGGAAGAAAGAGTGCTATGTGGGAAAATGGAAAGGGCTGTCGAATGAAGAGTGGCGAAGCGCTGGAGCATGAGCAGCCCAGCTCTGACTGTCCTTGGTCTCCATGTGAGGCAGAGTGGAGAGGTGCCTTCATCTTCTCCATGTTGCCGCAGGCCATTATGCATTTTGTCATATGGAAGGTTCTAGCACTTTCTCTGGCTAGGGTGGCAGCTATCAGTGTGGGGCAGAAGCAAAACCTAGAAGAGGTGGCCATGCCCAGCAAGCATGGCAGTGCACAGGACAGGCTGCGGTGCCCAGTAGGAGGGAAGGAAGAAGGTGCCCACCAGGAAAACCCCAGTGACCAGTGAGAGGAAAGAAGAGCAGTGCCCTGCAGAGGCCCAGCCTGGACCATAAGCCAGAGAAAGAGACAAAGGAGCCTGGGGGAACATTGTGTGGCAGCTGAATGGACTTGGGCTCGAGATCCCAAAAGACACCAATAAATATAATATGGGGAGGCTTTGACATGAGCTGAACTCCTGTCATGGCTGGTGGTGGGTGGAGTGATTTCTGCTGAAGTCTCATTTTTAACCCTGGGGTTCCTGGAATGCCGAAATATTTGTCACTACCCTAATATCATTGGGATGAAGCCTCCTTTCTGTACATGGCTGTGAGCACAGCACTCACGCTTTCAACCTCCCCACTCCCTCCCTCCCTCTCTCCTTTATCTCTTTGGATTTTTGTCTGCCTCTGTCACCATCCCTCCATCTCCGTTGTCTGTCCCTCTCATCCCTGCCTCTATCCTGTTCACCCTATTTCCCATTCCCTACACTATTGCCTGACTCATGGTAGGCATTTAACAATTTTTTAAACTTCATATTACAGAAAATTTCAAACATACACAAAAGTTATGGAATAATATAAGGAACCACCATGTTCCCATCATCCAGTTTTAATAATCTTTCATTGACATTCTCACCCAACCCTCCCTGCATGTTATTTTGAACCAGGCTCAGGCATTGTATCATTTTACCCCTAAACATTTCAGAAAGTGTCTCTAAAAGATAATGGCTTGATTAAAACATAACAATACCATTAACACACTCAATAGCAATAATTTCTTGCTATTATTAAACACTGAATCAGTGCTTCAGATTTATTCAACTGACTCCACTTCTTTTTTATTTTTTACAGTTTGTTCATTCAGATGAGTATCTAAATAAGATTCATACATTGTGTTGTGTAATAAGTCTTGTTAGGCTATCGTCACCAAATATGTTTTGGCTGACCACATCTCTTTCTATTTCTCTGTGTCTATTTTTCTATCTTCCCTTCTATAAACATATTGGTTTCTGCAGGCTTGGTTTCTGTCTGTCCAGGTCTGTTTCTGTGTAACTTTATCTCTCTGTGAATAGTTTTCTGTCTGTCTGTGCCTTTATCTGTATCTTACTCTCCTCTCTCTCTCTCTCTTTTTCTCTCTCCCTCCTTCCCAAGTCCTGTCTGTCTTTGGGTCTCACAGGCGCGCACACACACACACATATACATGCACAGCCAGGATATCCTGTAAGGGAGTCCTGCACACACCTGTGGCTGAAAGTGTATGAACTTGGAGCTGAAGAAATAAACAAGGTCCCTAGCTTAAACATGAGTGCAGCTTTATCAAAGCGTCTTCTGCTTTTTGTGCTATATCCCTTCCACTGGCTTTCTTGAGACTCTCTTGTTATTGAGTCCTCCTTCAATAACCTGCATATAAGAGACAGGACCAAAACAAATTAACAAATGTGATGGCTGAATGTCCTGCACAGATGTCCATGGTGTTTGTTACTTTATCTGTTGTTCCAAGTAAAATTCCTGAAGGATCACAGATGGGTGAATTCTTAAAACACTGTCTGTAAAGAAAGCTGTAATAGAATGCTTGTCAACTAAGTGCTACTTCACATCAATCATAGGGATGGCTCTGAGTTTTGAAAGAAATCTTTTACAAAGTCTTAAATTATTTGTTAGAGCTGAAGACAACAAACCCAGTGTTTTTCCATTCTTTTTTGTAGTGGAATTCTTTTTTGAATAAAGTCTTACATAAAACCCAAATACATAAAATGCATAAAAACAGAACTTGGTAAGTGTGGGTTGGTGGGTGGAGGGTGAATTGCTATGGAAAATAACTTAAACAAAGCAAAATAACAAAAACCGACCTGACCAAACTCATTTTGCAAGGAAGTGTGCATTAGTATAGAACCAACAGCAGAATTCAGCACCTCCTACCTTACTCCTTGCAGGCAAGTTCAGAATTTCACAGAGACCTTGAGTCTAGGGCTTTTAATATTTTTCAGGTAACCATTTTGGAAAATGAACTGAGACAAATAGTCATTTTGGAGGTTTCAAGTCCTCAAAACCTTGAGCCTTGGCCCCTTTGTTTCCTAGGGCAGAATCTGTTGATTGACTCCTTGGCAAATGACTATTAGCAGAACAACTTTAGAGTCTGATTATCAAGGTCAGAATTGCAGGATGTGAGTCTGCCTCTTAGGAGAGTTGCCTGTGCTTGTGGGAAGGTGAGTCCTGTATGTTTGGATAACAGAGCTGGAGAGTCAAAGATGAGAATAGTGACGCTCCTTGATTAGGAACAGTTGCCATGAACCCACTTTGTAATGGCAATTCCAAGTGATGGGAAGAAACATGCTGGATGAGAGGCAGCTTGGATGCCTGGTCTGCAGCTACACACCTAGGACCCTAGAGAACCCACAGATGAAGCTGTAGACCTGGAAGAGACTCAAAGCGCTTGCCGTCTGCATATGTGCATCTCCAGGGGTGCTGCCAATGAGAGCTGCTGAGTAGGCAGAAGTCTCTGGTTCATACGGAAGGTTGACTGTAAGTAAGCTCAGGGAGAATTAGTGCATACAACTGTGAGACCTGAGAAAATTCACTCAGCTCAATATTGGATTGAGTTTTGGGGACCAGTGAGGTATACTAGAAAACACATGAGCTTCAAGGCTAGAAAGACTGAGTGTGTATCCCAACACCATCACTTTCTAATTGAGTGACATTGGGACTATTACTTAACCTGCTAAGCCTTGGTTGCCTCATCTGTAAATAAGGATGATGCCACTTACCTAGTTCACAGCATATTTGCACAGTTGACTCTCAGCAGCCTTGCAAAACTGGTCTTGCAATGCCTGCTAGTCAGTGAAGAAACTAAGATCCAAAAGGAGTCCCCTTCTCAATCTCACTTACCTGATGAGTGTCCCAGGTGAGCAGATCTTTGCTTCGCTCCTGGTCCACAATTTATCCACCACCCCATGCTGCCTCTTGTCTAATTTCAGTTGGACAAATGAAAACACAGAGGCCCAGAATTGCATTAAAGAACAGCCAAGATTCAAATTTATAGAGAAAGAAAATATATTGGTAGTTGCCTGGGGCTGGGGTGGGAATGGAGATTAATTGTAAGTTGGCATAAGGGATCATATTGAAAATCTCATAAAATTGATTTATGGTGATTGTTGTACAACTCTATAAATTTACTCAAAATGCATTGAATTATACACCAGAAATGTATGAATTTTATGATATGTAAAATATACTTTACTAAAGTATAGCATACATATATTGCTAAAGCTGTTTTAAAAAGCCAAGATTACAAAATACGTATTTTCTTAGAAAGAATTGTCTATTTTACCAATCATAGTTGGAAGCCATTCATATTAGTTTATTTCCTTTAAAATGTGTGCCCTGTAATTACTGATTTGAAAAAATAGAAGGGTCCACTTTCCTCTACAGTAGCCAATCATTAGCAACACAGTTAATATCGGCTCCATTTTATTCTCCTCATTTGTAAGACTACAGTTTGGCAGCCATGAGATTGGTCAATATTAGAAGTACCACTTGTTAACAGCTGGTACAGGAGGTGGCACATTGTGGGCTCTCACTAGTAGCAGGGTTAGAGATCTGGAAACTCCTACATACCCTAAGATCACAGGATAAGGAATTAGCAGTCTGCATGACTGTTGTGACAACTAGCAATACTGTATGAAGGCAGGTACCACCCTGTCTGACACTCAATAAATCAAGGCAATGAGCATTTTTATACCAACCCAGGGCTACTGAGTCACTGGACTTCAGTTGTGCTGCAGAAACCCTCACTCCCATGTCCCCATTCTAGCTGGATGAATCCTAGCCTTTTATTTTAATTTAATTTTTTTTTGAGACAGGATCTTGCTCTGTTGCCTAGGTTGAAGGGCAGTGGCACAGTCTTGGCTCACTGCCTCCTGGGTTCAAGCAATTCTTGTGCCTCAGCCACCTGAGTAGCTGGGATTACAGACAAGCACCACCACACCTGGCTAATTTTTGTACTTTTAGTAGAGACAGCGTTCCACTATGTTGGCCAGGCTGATCTTGAACTCCTGGCCTCATGTGATCCACCTACTTTGGCCTCCCAAAGTGCTGGGATTGCAGGTGTGAGCCACTGCACCCGGCCAAATACTAGCCTTTTAGAAGGGTGCATTGTTGTCAGTAACATATGGGAGTGTTCCATCACTAATTTTCACCAGTGAAGGATGAGAAGGAGAAAATCCAGCAAGGTTGTATTTTGAGGAAGAGCGACACTTGCAGGGCTGCAAATATGAAGTTTATAGTTAGTATTTTGTGGTGTCTGATTCCATTTCTTCATTTAATTGTAATTGAAAATGTGACTAAGCAACTCTTCATTGTTGTTGTTGTTGTTATTGTTGTTGTTGTTGTTGTTGTTGTTTGAGATGGAGTCTTGCGCTGTTGCCCAGGCTGGAGCGCAGTGGCATGATCTCGGCTCACTGCAAGCTCCACCTCCTGGGTACACGCCATTCTCCTGCCTCAGCCTCCCGAGTAGCTGGAACTAAAGGCGCCCACCACCACACCTGGCTAAGTTTTTGTATTTTTAGTAGAGATGGGATTTCACCGTGTTAGCCAGGATGGTCTCAATCTCCTGACCTCGTGATCCACCTGCCGCGGCCTCCCAAAGTGTTGGTATTACAGGCGTGAGCCACCGCGCCCAGCATTGTTGTTGTTGTTGTTTAAAGGAAGTGATTTTTGTGGTTTGGTGACCCTGGTACATTTTCCAGAGTGGCCTGGCCACGCATTGGTACTGGTTGGTGCCTTTGGTTGGAACAGCCAGTTTCAATGTTGGTATGTGGGATAGCATATTACTGCAGCTCTGGGAGATATGAAGTGTGTCTTCAGGGTCTTAGAGGCTAACACTGAGAAGCTGTAAGCTTTTCTTTTTCTTGGCTTTGATAGCAATGACCATTGACCTAACACCCAGAATCCTGTGTCTCCAGTGGAGAGTGAAACCAGGATTAAAGTGGAAAATCTTGGGGGCCCAGGTCACCACATGTACGCTCCAGGGGTTGCATTCCTTATCTGTCAATGGAGCCTGCTGGGCTGACCATGGAGGACCTGAGGGAGGGGGCTGAGAGCTCAGACTGACTGATTGGATGTCTGTGTTCCGGATTCCTGTATCCATGAGTCTGAGACATTCCTGCTCCTCACTGTATTCCATATGGTTGCCCCTCTGCCTTTATGGGGATACTCCTGACATTTATTGTCTCCTCTATGCCAGGCACTGTTTTGAGCTGTTGCACTACTGTTAACTTACTCAGTTCCCACTACAGCCAGCTAAGGTTTATCTGCCTTTCTATCTACTGAGGGTCTCAATGGGGTTGTGTATTAATACATGCAGATACACGTGGTTTGTATTAATATATGCAGATATACGTGTATGTGTGTGAATATATATACATGAATGCATATTGCATGTATATGTATACATGAATATTCCAAATTGCAACAACTCTACCTACTTCATTGCCAGAAATTCTCATAAATTTTTCTCCAAAATACAAAGTTAATGCTCACTGCTTTGGCTTGCGGAAGGGCTGGATGGCGGTAACTTTACTTGAAACTGAGCTCAGCAACTTCTGGCTCCCAACATCCTTGCCAGCCTCTGGCTTCAGTTACTTCAGTGTCTGCCAGGCTGCTGGGGGAGGGGAGAACCAGCGATCTGTGGTGCTTTTCAAACCTTCTGGCAGGATCACAGGAATTTGGTTTTTACCAAACCATCCCCTCCCACTGGCACTGAGATCTTACTCCTCAACCCTGCAGTCACTGCTAAGCCGCCTGCTTCTGAAAGCTCAGGTAGAGACCCTTCTTTCTCGTCCTGAGGATTTCACACGGTGAGAAACAGGACACTCATCCCTCTGTATCATCCTCGCTGAGGGGTGCTCCATGGCTGAACATCTGAGCCCCTAGTGTCACAGCTCATACATAGGTTACAACAATTACAGTACACACTGATGGCCATTTGTTCTGGCATGTGCCCTTGGGGTGGTGGATCTGGGCATACGCTATATCTGGGACCAGCAGCCCTCTCCAGTGAACCCTCAAGGGAATGCGGTTTACTGAAACAGATGTACTAAGCCCTCAGGGAGGCTGCTGCCGTCTCTTGTAACTACTTTCCTATAATTCGATTTACCTTTGAAACTCGATGTCAAGTGAGTGACCAGCATCCCAGTCCCTTTCTCCCAGAGTTTTCATGGCCTCTGGGAAAATTTTTGCAGTAGAAATGTATTAGGAAAGGAGATCTGCCCTCCTTCAGGAGGCATCATTTAGTCCCTAAATACTGAGTATACTAGAAAAGAATACTGAACTCCACTCACCCACATCTTTTGATTCTTAGGCCTTCAGTCACCAAAATTTAGGCTCTCAGTTAGAAAACTTTAGCTCAATGAGGTTAAATTACTGGCCCAAGATGGTATGACTTATCAAGGGCTTTGCATCAACCTACATTGCTTCTAGGACCAGCTGTGGCTATAAAGAAAAAGAAACCTCAGATGTGTTTGGAGCCCTTGGTACTATTCAGGTTCCTGCAGAAGCAGGGGAACAAGGATTTGAGGGCAAGTTGTTTATTCGGGAAATGATCTCAGAAATCACGAGTCAAAAACTAGGGAAGTAAGAGAAGCAGACAGAACAAGCAGGGTACATTAATAAGGAGGTTATCACAGAGCAAACAGGGCTTTGAGGAAGCGCTGGAGACTGTAAAGGGTTGATCCTCAAACTCGTGGGTGCATCAGAATCACCTGGAAGGGATATTGAAACTGACTGCTGGGCCCCACCCTCAGAGTTTCTGATGAGTAGGTCTGAAGTGAGTGGGCCCTGCAAATCTGCATTTCTTTCAGGTTCTCAGGTGATGCTGATGCTGCTGGCCCTGGGACCATGTTTTTGAGAGTAACAGTGAAGCGCATGCCTCAGAGTGGTCCTGCCTAGGGGTAAAGAGTTGCATATTCATCTGTCACTTCTCATCTGTCATTGACTGAAGGCTGCTCCTGGGATGGTTAACTCCTTGGTGCCTTGCCTACTCACCATGCATAGCCCTGCAGCCAGAGGAAGCACTCAGGCTGAGTAACAGGCACCGCTGTAAGGAGCCACCGGGTGTCAGAGAACAGAGAGTGTGGGGGCCACACCACCTGAAGGAACGGTGTATCTCTGTGGCCCCAAATCATAATACCCTAGTTAGGGATGCAGAAAGAACATTAAACCATAGTGACAAAAAACAAAAAAAAAAGCACTAGTGTTCCAGCTGCTCTTGCACTCATGATTGTGTGACCTCAAGCAAATCTCTTACCCACTCTAGGACCCCAGCTAGAAGATTTCCAAGGTCGTATCTGTCTTGAAAATCTCAATTTTCTGTCCACAAAAGCCTTGCAGCCTGACAGCTAAATCCAAGTTATCATTTTCAGCCACAGCCTGTGAAAACGTTCAGCCCTAGCCAGAGCTCTGAGAAAGCAGAGGTTTGAGAAAGCACCAATCTTCACATTTGTTGCCCCTGCCCAGTCTTTCTCTGCAAGGTGCTACTTTGCTCAGGCAAGTGTTGCCTCCAGAGTGCCAAGCAGTGTGCTCCACTGCCCTCAGGCTCCCTAGGGTAGACATCCTGGGTGGGGCTCTCAGCCTGCTGGCCCCCAGCACCAGGCTCACTGCCTTCCTCTGAGTCCTTGGCAGGTGTATCAAACATTAATGAGCCACATAGTTTCAATCAAGGAGAGCTATAAAACTATGCATTTTCTTTTAATGTGTTACGCAGTTAAAACAATAAGCTGCTTAAGCTCTTCATTTGGGGTAGGATGATGCATTAGGGCAGACTTAATTGTTCTCCTACCTCCCACCCTTCCCTGAACAGCCTGGCAATGACCACTGACTGCTTGTTGAGCACCACTGGTTGAGCTTTCTGGGCACCTGGTCATAAAAATCAAACCTGGGCTTTCCCAGGGTACTGGAAAGGGCAGCTGATGTAGAGGAAATCCATGAGGCTCACATACAGATAAACTAATGTAGTGGGCATCTATGGGTTTATCTTCCAAGTAGCCAGACACCCTTTTGTCAGAAACAGTTCCCAGATTTTCCTTGGAAATCTCACATCTCCCCCTTCTTAATCCCAAAGGTTTGAGACAGTGAGGCCCACCTGATCCCAGCCAAATCAGCATATTTCATAACTCCAGTCCAATGACTAACTCGGAGATGAGCACATGACCTAAGTCATCCAATCAGAGTTTATCCTGGGACTTCTACTGAGTCAACCAGGAAAGAGACACTTTGTTTATGCTAAACCTGGCTGTGAGGATGAGCATGTGAAGTTTCCAGGGGTCACCACAAGAGAGAGCCTGCCTGAGAATGAAGGCAATCTGAAAGGCAGCGTAGCCAAGCGTGGGGGAGAGGCAGCTTCTTAGGGACATTTTTCAAGTGCCTTGATCCAATTGTCCCCGATAGCTGTGACTACCCTTAGACTTTTCAGGGATGTAAGCCAACAAATAACCTTGTTTCCTCAAGACATTCTGTGTCTTGTATCTGGAAGAATTGGGTCTAGCATATTTATGTTCACATGATACCCTGCTCCTGCCAGAGCTAGCTGCATAACCTTAGGTAAAATCCTGACTCCCACCCCCAAGACCTCCACTCCTGCTGTGCCTCTCAGGGGCCTCTTCCGGTGGGGACATTCCACAATTTGAGTCCCAGTGCTACGTCACCATTCAGAGAAATGGCAGAAAATCCCAGGATTAAGGTTCTGCATCTGTTAATTCTCTTGGTACAGTCCTTATCTCTGGAAGGGTCATACCGTCACCATGCTTGACTCATGAAAACTCAGAGGTGCTTTGGAAAATCTCATAATAACCTCTTCCATTTTTAAGATTTCCCTTACAACTCTGAGTATAAAATCTCATGCTGCCATAAATACCTTTTATTGCTTAACTTGTCTTCAAATCATGGCATGAAGAGCCATCAGAGGAGCAGGAATTCATTATTTCAATGAATAACTGGAAGGCCCAGACCTTCACTGAACATCACTGTAAGAGAAGGGCAGAGGACTTGGAGTTTTTCCATACCCATCCCCCAGTGTGGTCTGTCATCCCTCCTGCTCCCTCAAGTAGCAATATCCTCTCCTCTTTCAAGATTCACTCGCATATAGCACCTTTCTGAATCCAATCCATGTTCTCCTGGGCAGGACCAGATGTCTTCTTTGTTGGAGGTCCTCTTTCTCTGTCTCAGAAATCCAGAGAGTGAGTAGGGAGTCCAAGGTCATGAGTCTACCCCTTCAAGGTCATCCTGTGACCTAACCTGCCATCTTTGTGTTTCCCTTGTCCCAAAGTAGACCTGGCCACCTTGGTAGACCTGGCTGTATGTGTGTGGGTGTGTATAAGCACATACACATATGTGTGGTTCTTTTTAAGAGACCTGAGCACAGTGCCTGAAGACCTTCCACACTATCAGAAGGTTAGGAGAAAGGTATAGGTTGGGGTCATGCTTCTCATAAAAGTGCTATCTGTTTATAAGCATGTGATTGGTTGCCACTTGGATGGGAAGTTACTTTGTTCCTCCTGTCCCATGAAAGTGGCTGAAAGTTCCTTGCCTGACACCTGACCTGCTGCCAAGCTCTCTTGGGTCTCCCAAGTTTTGTGATGATAGGTCCATGTGCCAGGTCACCCTTGTTAATTCCCTAACATTTCAAACAGGAATGCATCCCAGATCATACTTCTTTTCAAAACATGTGTCACCCTAATCATACGGAACGCTGGTGGACACCAGGTTTGATCACATTTTTATATCCAAGCTCTGAATTTAAATCCAAACTAAGGAGTCACTAATGTATGGAAACTTGAGGACCCTCAATATCACTTTTTCCCTTCTTTGTAACTTGATCTTTAGTCTCTTCCACTTTTTTTTCCTCTAAACCTTGAAAGATCTTCTAAGTTCATGTTAACTTAACATGTTAATAACTATATGCTGCTTTTCTCTTTTGTGGGGGAAGAAAGCTTCTGAGTGTCCCAAGCTCATTGTCCTATGTTTAGGGTCTTCTCCATCACTTTATTTCTCACAATAGAAGCCAATAAGCTGTGCAGGTAGGGCACAGGCAGGTGGTCAGGGCTTGGTCACTCACACCCACAATCTGTAGACTTTCAGTTGGAAGTTGGCCACCCAAAGAAGCAGAAGCAGAGGAAAATTTCTTTTGATGATGGTGGGGGTGGTGTGAACACAGAATTCAGAAGCCAGTGGCCCATTCACAGTAGCAGGGGCATCCCCCATTACACACCTATTTCTGTGGCACAATAGTGACTGTGGTTCTCTCAGTGAAGCCACCATCTATCCACATACAACGTCAAGCCTGAGTCTCTAGAGCTCTCAGGAATCCTGTCAGCTACCCAATATTCTTTCAGTGAATTTCTTTTCCTGGTCATATCATTCAGAGTCTATTTCTGTCATATGCAACAAAGAGCCCCAGTCGTGAACCTGCTACTGCTTTCTCTTCCTGCCTCCCTCAACAAAAAACCCCTTCTGTCCATTGTTGGCACAGCCCTTCATGATCTGGTCCATCTCCCCTGAGGCAGCACATATATCCTCAGCATCCCCTCCGAGGTCCCGCCATACCCAGACATATCTCACATCACACCAAATTAGGATCCCTTACCTGTCTGTTTTGTTGCCAGAAGTATCACCCAAGTCATTGATAGAGAAGGGATGATACCTTCTACCCCATGCCCACCCACAAACTCAACCTGTCCTGCAAGACTTTTCTCTGTGGAATTGAACTGGGGGCAGCTGGGCATTTGTGTCAAGGTTGGTATAATTATCTGTACTTTATAGCAACCCAAAGAGAAACAGAAGTGGCTTGGCTTACAGACCTGAGAGTTCTCAAATGACTCCAGCTTACTCACAACCCAACAGTATTCAAACCAAGAGTCCCAAGAGATCCTCTTATCATATTTTTGGGCAAAGTGAGACCCACCTGGGAAAGTGGTTTATTCTGAGTCACATGTCAAGATAGCAGCTGCTGATTTTAGATCTCTGGAAACCCTCAACTCAGTTAATCAAGCATTTGTCATACCCTATCAACCCACTAAAATTCTTTTCATCTTCTTCAAGCTCTTCTTTTCCTCCATTAGACAGATCTATCAATTAAGTTCTCTTCTTTCCAGGGACCAAACACATCTCTTTTCATAAAAATAATTTTTTAATTAAAAAATCTTTACTGGGGATGATTACATGTGTTTTTCTTTCTTATCAGCCTTTGCGTATTCTTTTAGGACCTGATCAAAGCTTCAGCTTTTCCAAGGAAGAAGCAAGAATGTATCTTCTAACCCAATATCCTCAAGATTGGGAAGAGTGTCCAGAGTCAGTAAGGGAGGCTTAGCCAATGCAGAAGCCTGGGTGTTCCACTAACCACTGAGCCTCACCAATCTAGAGACCCAGCAAGCATTTGGTTAATCTGATCCACATAGATGGATGGGTTTGATAATTCAAGCTAAGAACCACCTGCTTCTGGTTCTTTAAGAGAAATTTCAGGAGAAGCCCGAGGATAAAGAAGGGATGGAATGGAAGGAACGAATGAAGAGGCAGGCTAAAAGCCCTTGGCTTGTTCTTTTGGCATCTGGAAAGCATGCTACAGCAGTGGTTCTCTGCAAGGTAAGAGCTGGGACACAAACGAGAATTTTACGCAGGCAGTGCAGGGACTCCTAAATGCTCCTGACGCATAGGCATCCCACCCTCCCAATGAGAACCACCACTCTGTGGTATTGGCCATATCCAAGAGTCAAAATTCTTCATCCTTTTCTTGAACTGTTCATCTCATGAACAGATGAGTCCAGGGTAGAGTGTCCAGGGCTGTGAACCAATTCACTTTCTTAGAACAAGAATGAAAAGATATCTCCATCCACCCAAATTTGCAGTTGATCTTTCCAATTGCTTTGGAGAGTTTCAGTGGGAAACTAAATGGCTGAATTACTGGTTAATGTATTGTTTGTGTTCCACTTGCTCCCACAAAAGACTCAAAAGAACTTATAATAAAAGCACACATGGTAGTTTGGGAAGACTGCAATAAAGATAAGAAAGATATTGGGTATTATGTGGACAAAGAGGATCATTGTTTCATTTACTAAGGAAGAGAGTTGCTTTAATCAGGAGCTTTGAGCTTCCTGAGATGGGGGTAAAAGTGAAACCTCGTGGGTCCTTTAGAACCTTATTGATCAAAAAATGTTTTATCTAAGGGAGATAAGCTTTAAAAGATCAATAAATATAGACACAACTGATTCTTTTAAATGTTTGCATATTCTATAGTATGGATGACTCATAATTTATTCAGTCACCTATTGATGGCTTTCAAGTTGTTTCAAGTTTTGCTTATTTTTTCTTTCTGGATCACTTGAGCAATACTTCAATATCTACAGTGCATTATCAAAAGAGAAAAGCTAGAAGCAGACACATTTATTGACTCCATTTTTAAACAATGGACATAAAAAATTTTACATATATGTATATGTGTTTGTACATGTTTGTTTGGCCTGTAGAAATATGTGAAAGGAAACACCAAGATTGCCAATATTTGCTATCAAGTAGAATTAGGTTCGATCATAAGTAACAGAGACTAGAACAACAGGTGACACAAACAAGACAGAAGCTCATTTCTCCATATGACAAAGAAGCCTAGAGCCAGGCAGTCCAGTGTAGTGGCTCTACAAAGTCACCAGGGACAGGGCTTCTTCGGGGTCACCACTGCAAAGTGCCATGATATAGCCCTCATCCTCATGGCCTGGCTATTTTCCTCATGGTCCAAGATGGTTGCTAGAGTCCAGCCATCATATTGACATTCAAGGAAGCAAGAAGGAGGAAAAGTTGTTAGAAAGAAAGGCTCGCTTTTAAAGGAGGGCTCTGAGAAGTCCCATGTGACAATTACATTTACATTTCATTGGCCAGAACTTAGAAAGATGACCATATGATATTGCAAAGGAAGCTAGGAAATGTAGTCTTTATTTGGGAAGCAATGTACCAGCTAAAAATATGGGGTTTGTTAAACTAAGATGAAGAGTCAGAATGGATACTGAGAAGTCTTCAGCAATCTCTACAATACTTAATAGTTAATTTGAAGTATGAATAAAGAAGTGACATTGTCAGAGAAGGGAGGAATGGAGAGGCAAGCAGGTGGAAATAGTTAAACTTTTTTCTCTATGTATGTGTTACTTTGTATTACTTCATTAATTGTACTGAGTAATATTTTTAAAGTAACTTTGGTAAAGTTTAAATTTTTTTAATGTTTTAATTTTATATTTTAATTTTTGTTGGTATACACTAGGTGGATATATTTATGGGGTATATGAGATGTTTTGATACAAGCATGCAATGAATAATAATCACATCATGGAGAATGAGGTATCCATCACCTCAAGCGTTTATCCTTTGTGCAGCAAACAGTCTAATTATATTCTTTCAGTTATTTTTAATTGTTCAATTAAGTTATTATTGGACTATAGTCACTTTGTTGTGCTATCAAATACTAGGTCTTATTTATTCTTTCTAATTTTTGTGTCCATTAACCATCCCCACCTCCCCATGCCCCACCACACCTCTACTCTTTCCAGCCTCTAGTAACCATCCTTCTACTCTCCGTAAGTTCAATTGTTTTGATTTTTAGATCCTACAAATAAGTGAAAATATGCAATGTTTGTCTTTTTGTGCCTGGCTTATTTCACTTAACATAATGATCTCCAGTTACATCCATGTTGTTGCAAATAACAGAAACACATTCTTTTTTATGGCCGAATAGTACTCCACTGTGTAGGAATATGACATTTTCTTTACCCATTCATCTGTTGATGGACTCTTAGGGTGTTTCAAAATCTTGGCTATTGTGAGTAGTGCTGCAACAAATATGGGAGTGCAGATATCTCTTCGACATAATGATTTACTTTCTTTTAGTTATATAGCCAGCAGTGGGATTGCTGAGTCATATGGTAGCTCCACTTGTACATAGTGGTGGTACTAATTTACATTCCCACCAACAGTGTGTGACAGTTCCCTTTTCTCTACATCCTCCATAGCAGTTGTCTTTTGGATACAAGCCATTTTAACTGGGGTGACATGATATCTCATTGTAGTTTTGATTTGCATTTCTCTGATGATCAATGATGTTGAGCACCTTTTCATGGGCCTGTTTGCCATTTGAAGTGTCTATTTGAATCTTTTGTTCATTTTTTATCGCATTATTACAGTTTTTTTCTTGTAGAGTTGTTTGACCTCCTTATATACTCTGGTTACTAATCCCTTGTCAGATGGGTAGTTTGCAAATATTTTCTCCCATTCTGTGGGTTGTCTCTTCACTTTGTTGATTATATCCTTTGTAGTGCAAAAGCTTTTAAACTTGATGTGATCCCATTTGTCCATTTTTGCTTTGATTGCCTGTGCTTATGGGGTATTGCTCAAGAAATTTTTGCATAGACCAATGTTCTGGAGAGTTTCCCCCAGTGGTTTCCTGCAGTAGTTTCATAGTTTGAAGCATTAGGTATAAGTCATCCGCCAATATTGATTTGACTTCTGTATATGGTGAGACATATGGGGTCTAGTTTCATTCTTCTGCATATGGATATCCATATGTTCCCCAGTATATGTTCTTGTTACCTTTGTTGAAAATAAGTTTACTATAAGCATGTGGATTTGTTTCTGCATTGTCTATTCTGTTCCATATGGTCCATATGTCTTCTTTTATGCCAGTACCATGCTGTTTTGGTTACTGTAGCTCTGTAGTATAATTTGAAGTCAGGTAATGTGATTCCTCCAGTTTTGTTCTTTTTGCTTAGGATTATTTTTGCCATTCTGAGTCTTTTGAGGTTTCCTATAAATGTTAGGATTGTTTTTCTATTTCTGTGAAGAACGTCATTGGTATTTTCATAGGAATTACATTAAATCTATAGATTGCTTTGGGTAGTTATGGACGTTTTAACAATGTTGATTCTTCCAATCCATGAACATGATCTATTTTTCCATATTTTTGGTGTCCTCTTCAATTTCTTTCTCAGCGTTTTATAGTTTTCATTATAGAGATCTTTCATTTCTTTGGTTAAGTTAATTGCTAGATATGTAACTGTATTTGTGACTATTGTAAACGGGATTACTTTTTAAATTTTTTTCAGATTCTTTGCTCTTGGCATATAGAAATGCTACCGATTTTTATGTGTTGATGTTTTTGACACAGCTTTACTGAATTTGTTTATCAGTTCTTTGTGGAGTAAGAATTTTGTGGAGTAAGGTTCTTCCAAATATAAGATCATATCATCTGCAAACAAGGATAATTTGACTTCTTCCTTTCCAGTTTGGATGCCCTTTATTTCTTTCTCTTGTCTAATTGCTCTAGCTAGGGCTTCCATTGCTATGTTGAATAACAGTGGTGAAAGTGGGCATCCTTTGTTGTGTTCCAGATCTTAGAGGAAAAGCTTTCAGTTTTTCCCCATTCAGTGTAATACTAGCTCTGTATTATCATATATTGTTTTTATTATGCTGATGTATGTTCCTTCTATACCCAGTTTTTTGAGGGTTTTTATCATGAAGCAATATTGAATTTTATCAAATGCTTTTTCAGTATTAATTTACATGATCATATAGTTTTTGTCTTTCATTCTGTTGATGTGATGTATTACATTGACTGCTTTGTGTATGTCGTACCATTCTTGCATCCCAGGGATAAATCTCACTTGGTCATGATGAATGATATTTTTAATGTATTGTTGAATTCATTTTGCTAGTATTTTGTTGAGGATTTTTTTTTTTTTTTTTTTTTTTTTTTTTTTTTTTTTTTTTTTACCAGGCATTGAAACAATTTTATTTCACAGTTGTCTTTAAAACCACAAAGACACCTATATTCTTCATATAAAAACATTAGTATAGATACCCATACTTTCTAGAAAATGATTATACAGACCCTCTCAAAGAAAAATGTATTTCATTATATAGGTTTCAGTGAGGTTGCTTGGAAAAAACTCACATCTGGACTGACTCCTAAAACATAGCATTCCACCACTCTGCAACTTTTGGTTCAAAGTATAGATTATTGTCATCAGTATGTGGTGCCTATATTCTTACATATTTGATAATACATATATAGACTGGCTTATCACTTAATGTTCCATTGGTTCATCAGCCTTTTCTGCAGGTTCATCAGCAGGTTGAGCAGGCTGTGCCTTTCTCTGTGGCCTTTCTTCAAGACCTTCGAGGAATGGAGACACATCATCATCATCATAGATTGTAAACTCCAAGTCTTTACCAACAATTCCAATGGAAACATTCTTTGTAGTTAGGTCCTGTTCTGCAGGAAGTGTCTCTCTTAAGGCACGCAGACCATGTTTAACTAGTTCATTTAAATTGCACTCCATAAATTCAGACATATGTCTCTCCAAGTAAGTACGAGCTGACTGGGATCGGGCTCCAATGGACATGGCTCTGCAGTCAAAATAGTTGGCAGATGGACAGGTTTGGAAAATGTGAGGGCCCATATCATCATAACCGGCAATAAGCAGCCCAACACCATATGGTCTCCGGCCATATCGTTGTGTTGGTATCTGGGTTTTGCTTCCAATTAGAGATACAAGACGAGACACAGGCAGTGGTCTATCGAATACAAATCTGGAATCCAAACACTCCTGACGCATAAAATTACATAACAGTCTAGCATCAGCAGTAAGCCCCGCAATTGAGATACCAATATGGTTGTCAACATGGAGAATTTTTTTCTGATGAGCTGCAAGCTCTGACTGCGCCCTTTTCAGTGCAACCAACACTGCATGAGTTTTTGATTTCAAACCAACTGTGGCTGAACCTTGTTTAACAGCTTCCATTGCATATTCAATTTGATGAATCCTGCCCTGCGGGCTCCAAACAGTGACATCATTGTCGTACTGATTTCGAAACATGGTGGTGGCGCGGGCCTGGTTGCTGCCTCCAGCAAAACTGAGAATCAAGGAGGTACTGCCGAAAGTATCGCTCAGCGATCTACAGAGAAGTCTGCCGGAGTCTCTGTTGAGGATTTTTGTATCAATATTCATTAGAGATATTTGGCTCACAGTTGTTGTTTTTTTTTTTTTTTTTTTTTAATGTGTCTTTGTCTGATTTTGCTATTAGGGCAATACTGGCCTTAAAGAATGAGTTTGGAAGCATTCCCTCACCCTCTATTTGTTGGAATAGTTTGAATAGGATTGGTATTATCTCTTCTCTAAATGGTAGAATTCAGCGGTGAAGCCATTGGCTTTTCTTACTGGGAGATTTTGAATTATGGCTTCAATCTCCTTGTTACTGAACTGTTCAAGTTTTGGATTTCTTCATGGTTCCATCTTGGTAGGTTACATGTGTCTGGGAATTCATCCATTTGGTGTAAATTTTCCAATTTATTGGCATATAGTTGATCATATGGTATCAATTGTAATGCCTCCTTTTTCATCTCTCATTTTATTTATTTGTATCTTCTCTCTTTTTCTCATAGTCTGGCTAAAGGTTTCTCAATTTTGTCTGACTTTCCAAAAATCCATCTTTGTTTCATTAATCTTTTGTATTGTTTTCTTCATTTCAATTTCACTTATTTCTGTTCTGATCTTTAATATTTCTTTTCTTCTACTAGTTTGGGGTTTGGTTTGCTCTTGCTTTCCTAGTTCTTTAAAATGCATCATTAGGTTGTTTATTTGAAGTTTTTCTTCTTTTTTGACGTAGGCACATAGCTATAAACGTCCCTCTCAGTACTACTTTTGCTGTATCTTATAGGCTTTTGATATATTGTGTTTCCTTTATTATCTGCTTTGAGAAATTTTTCAGTTTCCTTCTTAATTGCTTCATTGACCCACTGATCATTCAGAAGTATATTGTTTAATTTCCATGTACTTATATAATTTCAAAAATTTATCTTGCATTTTATTTCTCATTTTATTCCATTATTATCAGGAAGATACTTGATATTATTTCAATTTTTTAAAATGTTTTAAGACTTGTTTTGTGACCTAACACATGATCTACCCTTGAGAATGATCCATGTGCTGAGGAAAAGATGTGTATTCCACTATCATTTAATATGTTCTGTAACATACTATCTGCACTATAGAAGATGTTCTATGGTGCAGATTAAGTCTGATGTTTCTTTATCAATTTTCTATCTGGACGATCTGTCCAGTGCTGAAAATGGGGTGTTGAAGTCTTCAGTTCTTATTGTATTGCAGTCTCTCTCTCTCTTTAGCTCTAATGACATTTGTTTTATATATCTGAGTGCTGTAGTGTTGCGTGTATATATATTTACAATTGCTATTTCCTCTTTCTGAATGAGCCCCTTTATCATTATATAGAGATGCTTTTTGGCTCTTCTTATGATTTTTGTCTTGAAATCTGTTTTGTCTGATATGAGTATAGCTACTCCCGCTCTTTTTTGGTTTCTATTGGCATGGAATATCTTTTTCCATCCCTTTATTTTCAGTCTAAGTGTGTCTTTATAGGCAAAGTGTGTTTTTGTAGGCAACAGATCAATAGATCTATTTTTCAATCAATTCAGCCATTCTATGTCTTTTGGTTAAAAACATTTTATTAGGCATGATAGGGACAATTTTTCCATAGATCTTTATATAGAACTCATGGAACAGCTTGATAAGCCAACAGCTTCACCAGGCTTAAAAAGACAGGAAAGTTAAAAATGAAGGGCTGAAATCCTTTTAGGATCCTCATGGGAACCTTCTATTGAGGCACAAATGCAGGTGGAGAGGCTGGTTATGAAAGAAGCTGAAGTTTAGAGCAGAACTGAGTGTAGGGAGGGAAACACTGGCTACTCAGAATCTGAACTCAAAACTTCTTGGGAACCATTTGTCTTTCCTCACCTATAGGTACCAAGAAGATGAAGTCCTTTAAGACAAACTGGAAAATGTGGGGCTTGGAAATGTTATGATATCAGGTTCAGAGTCCATCACCAAACTCACTGGTGTCCCAGAGAAAGCAAGTCAGATGGACATGTTTGACCCAACTCCCCATTTTACAACTGAGAACAGTCTAGGGAATGAAGGGTTTCACCCAAAGGCCCTGGCTATTGGTAGCAGAACCTGTATTAGAACTCAGACAACTTGATTCACAGGCAGCACTCTCCTCCCTGCTCTGCTCCACAGCCCCTTTCCCTCACAACAATCCCCAAGAACATTTCCATGGAGAGAAGCAAGAACATTCATTCTTGGGTTCTTGTTCTGAAAACTGTGACTTCCCTATGGGTGCTAGGAGTCCAAAGTGGAACCAAAGGCTAACTGGTGTTCTCCTACTGGTTCCCATTCAAGTGCTCCACTCCCCAAAAGATAATAGAGTACATGGTAACCTGGGGTCCCAGAAACAACCCTTTATTAATTTCCTAGGGCAGCTGTAACAAAGTATCACAAATTAAATATGTCAAAGCCATCAATTTTCTCACTGTTCTGTGGGCTCAAAGCCTGAGATCAAGATGTCAGCTGGGCTGTGCTCCCTCTGAGACACTGGGTAGAATCCTTTCCTAGCTTCTGGTGGTGGCGGCCAACACTTGGCATCTCTATACTTTGCAGCTGTGTCATTCCAGCCTCTGTCTCTCTTGTCATATGGGGCTTTCTCCCTGCATGTCTCTCTTCTCCTCTTTTATAAGGACACTAGTCATATTGAATTAAGGACCTGCCCCACTCTAGTAGGAACTCATCTTAATTTACATCTTAATTACATCTACAAAGATCCTAGCTCCAAATATGATCACATTTAGAGGTACCAAGGTTACAAATTCCATATATCTTTTGTTGGGGCCATAACATAACCCATATCAGTCTCCTTTAGGTTCTTCCCTAAAAACTTTCTGGGCCCGCAGCATCTCAGTCAGTCAGGGCCACTGTATTAGTTCATTCTCACACTGCTAATAAGGACATACCTGAGACTCAGTAATTTATAAAGTAAGGAGGTTTCATTGACTCATAGTTGAGCATGGCTGGAGAAGCCTCAGGAAACTTAAGATCATGGTAGAAGGAGAAGCAAACACATCCTTCTTCACATGATGGCAGCAAGGAGAAGTGCCAAGCAAAAGGTGGAAAAGCCCCTTGTAAAACCATCAGATCTTGGCCGGGTACGGTGGCTCATACCTGTAATCCTAGCACTTTGGGAGGCTGAGGTGGGCGGATCACGAGGTCAGGAGATTGAGACCATTCTGGCTAACACAGTGAAACCCCGTCTCTACCAAAAATATAAAAAAATAGCCAGGCATGGTGGTGGGCGCCTGTAGACCTGGCTATTTGGGAGGCTCAGGCAGGAGAATGGCATGAACTGAGGAGGCAGAACTTGCAGTGAGCCAAGACCATGTCACTGCACTCCAGACTGGGCGACAGAGTGAGACTCCGTCAAAAAAAAAAAAAAAAAAAACCATCAGCTCTCTTGAGAACTTACTCACTATCACAAGAACAGCAGCATGGGAGTAATCACCCTTATGAGTCAACTGCCTCCCACTCATGACACGTGGGGAGTAAGGGAACTACAATTCAAAATGAGATTTGAGTGGGGACACAGCCAAACCATATCAGCCACCAAAAGGATCACACTTGAAAGGAGTCCATTGTGGACATAATTGTAAACAGAAATACTTAGAATTTCAATGTTAATAATGAAAAAAAGAAAGGTAGCATGCTGCAAGATGTGCCCTATTCCCAAGCGTGGACCACCAGGGCAGTCACCCAGGGGTGGACCTGACCTCTTCCTCAAGGTTGTCAAAGAAACACCAACAGCCTTGTCAGGGTGGACAGGATCCTTCCTGCAGGCAGAGGCAGGACAGGGACAGTGTCTTCTTGCTGTGAACAGAGTCCCTCTAGCTGTCTTGGTACAGAGGATGGAACTTCCCAGCCCTGACAACCCTGAGGGGTGAGGAAGAGGATGAGGCCAGATCAGGGAGTGAGGGAATTCCCCCAAGCACCACAGCATATAAGTTTATGGGCTAGAGTGGGAACTCTCGTGCCCTGAGCTCTTGAGCAGTTGCCAGACTAAACACAGCATGGGCTGTACTCCTAGCCAACCACATGCCTTTCCCCAGCCATGGGCCTCAGTTTCCTTGCATTCCAACTAAAGGAGTTCGGTCTCTAAAGTCCCTTCCCAATTCAGTAGTTCTGAGCTCAGAGTAAGAGCAAGAGTCTCCTGGAGGGATGTCTCCAGTGGGTTTTGCTGGAAGCAGAGATAGAGAGGGGGATTCAGGTGCACGGGAAGGAGAGAAGCAGGACAGAAAGGGAAGGGGCCATACACATCTGGTCTCAATAAATCTAGCCGTGGCTTGAGCCTAAGTGGTCTTTGGAACATAAATCCCACTACAGAGGCAATTAAGCGCTTTGTAGCCCTTTAACATCAGTAAGTTGGTCTCTGTGAGCTGCCGTAGATGAGGGTGTGCATACATCCCAGGTGAGGTGGCCCAAGGGTAATTCTCTAGAAAAAGGGGGCTGCTATGACTCATTTCAGCCCCTCACAGTAGCTAGGGGAGGGGAGAACCCCAGCCATCACTGCCAGGGAAATGCAAACATTAATTACCTCAGGCCTCTACCTAGAAGAGACTTGCTGAGAACATAAGAGAGATCCTGCTTTCTGTAAAGCCCTCCCTATTCACTCAACTTATATTATGGAGCCCCTGCTACCTGCTAGGCACTGTTCTGGGTGTTGGAATATAATACCTGGCTTCCCTGAAATCACAACAAACAGTCTGGTTATGGTACTTCTCTCAAGAACAGCGGGATTCCTGCTCCAGTTAGAGCCTGCGCCCAGAGGAGCTAACCATCAGCTGTGCTGGGAAGCATCTACAAGGCTGGGGAGGAGGGCAGGAGGGAGCAGCTCAGGCTTGCACATGTTGGGTCGTGAAATGCCTGCAGCACATTCAAGCAGCGATGCAGTCACCACACTGGTACAATTTGGAGGCAAGTCTGGCTCCCCTCTCCAGGAGTTTCTGGCCAGGAAGCCTGCTGTGCAGCCAAATGTAGCCTCCATATGTTTGAGCAAATTCCACTTGGCAGGTGGAGAGGGAACATTTGCTGGGCAGGCAGTCCTTTGCCTTCAAAGCCTCATGTGCCTCCCCTCTCACCTTTTAGCTTGCATCTCTATTCATCTCTGCTGCCCCTACCACAATGGGAGCTTCTCCAAGGGCCTCAGTGCTCACATTTGGCCAGCCTAGGACCAGCTTTCATGCCCCTAGAGGTTGGAGAGGAGGTGGTGTGTGGTGGGGACTGTGAGCCTCAGAAGCAGGGCCAGATCTGGGTCCTGCCAGGAGGTCCACGTCCAGCAGTGGAGGGGGTGGGGACCACAACGGATGGGGACCACAGCCCTGTGAAGCCAGAAGGAAGTTAAAACAGGTTGTTTAATGTTCCTTTTTCAAAGTTCAAAGTTATTCCTCATCATAGAATGATAAAGGGGATGCTTTGAGAAGCAGAGAAGGTGGCCTAAAGTCAGCATCACGTCAGTGAGAGATGGACAGGCTTGGGGGACTGGAAAGGATGTCCCTTATAAAGCACCCACTAGCATGAAAATAAGATACCCTTGCTGGGAAAACGAGATGCTATCTAGTGGGTTCATGTGTGGCAACAATTTTAATTGCAAACTGAATGTGTGGATGGCTCTAAGCCAAAGTATCAACTTCAGCCAACTATCACAAGCTCACAGCTCTGTCTCTTTCTCCCTAGCTCTCCCTCTTTCTATATACACACACACATATGTAAAATGTATGTGTATATGTGTGTATATACGCAACCACACACACATACATATATGTGTATACGTGTACTTTTTTTCTCTACAATATGGAGAAGACCACTTTCCATCTTGCAGAGAAAGACCCAACAGCAAGACTTCTATATGGTCACTGGTGCATATTTTAAAATTGTTTTGTCATCCCAGGGAAAAACAAAAGACAAGACAGAAAAAGGATATGGTATTGGCCCCTGAATGAACATTTATTGGGCACCTAACATGTTCCAGGCACTATGCCAAGCCCTTTCCTGGCATGATCTCCGTCCAGCAACAACCCCCTGATATAAGGCTTATTTGCATTCCTCCTTTTACAGACACAGAAACTGGAGCACACAGAAGGGGGCTAACTTGTCTGAGATCACACAGCCAATACCTGTGAGATTCCAGAACCCAGTCTCTAACCATTTTATTACAGACACAGATTCCAATATAGCCCTGCCTCATACAAACAGTCTTCAAAAGTGTGTCAAAAAACAACTTTTACAAATGAAGTCTAGGAATAAGTAGAAGAGAAGGGCTGGGCAGAGAGGGAGTAAGGATGGAGTGAGGATGGAGAGAAAAAATGACCCTCGAAAAACGAAGCCAAGCTGAGGGACTGCATTCAGCCAGACGGCTAAGCTCTAAGCTTCCTGGGAATGGCTGCAAAGAAGGATAGGCAGGGAGTGACCCGCCCTCACCTAATAAGAGCGTCGTAATCCAATCAGTCACAAAAGAGACTTTCCCAGCCCTAGTTCCTGGGGAATCCATGGATTTGTCCTGGAGTCTTCCTTACTTAAGGAGCATGATTCAGAGCCATTGTTGTTGAGGAGGAGGAAGAGAGTAATGATGCTTGTTACGGCTGGTGTCTTAGCCCGTTTGGGCTGCTATAACAAATTACTATAGACTGGGTGGATTAAACAACAGCCATTTATTTCTCACAGTTTTTGAGGCTAGGAAGTCCAAGACCAAGGTGTCAGCAGATCTGGTGTCTGACCTACTTCTTTGTTTGCAAAAGGCCATCTTCTCATTGTATATTGTCATGGCAGAGAGCAGAGAGGGAGAGCAAGCTCTCATGTCTTTTCTGGGAAAAAGGGAACTAATGTTATTCCTAAGGGCTCTACCTTCATGACTTAACAGCCCCAACAGCTGAGCCTCCTAAAACCATTACATTGGGGGTTAGGATGTCAACATATGAATTTGGAGGAGACACAAGTAGTCCATAATAGTTGGTGCCTGAGGCTGCAATTCATGAGCACTCCATGGACATACATGTCCATATGTATGTCTTCCATTGGAATAAGACAGCAACTTAACCTTCTCCCACTTCCCTCTGATCTCTCCCACTCTCCCCCTTCTCCAGCCCACACCAACACCCCTGCAATGTTGGTGTGGTCTGGCATTTTAGGTCCACAATATTATGGACCTGTGCTTAGGTCATTACTTATCTAGGCAGTCATAAACCGTACTGGATTATTTCTTCACCTTTACTCCTTCCACATCTCCTTGCTTCCTCCTGGAGATATCTTCTCAGGTTTTTTCAGGAAGGCACTTTACATAGTACGTGTCTGTGACTTTCTACCTCTGGGAATGCCTTTTTTTCTATCCACATTTAAATGACCATTTAGGTATATATATATGGTTTATAGAGAGATATATACATCTATGTATATACATCTGGATATATATACACATCTATATATACATCTACATATATCTAGATATATATATACACACACATCTAGAATATATACATATATATGTATAAATGTATAATATGTATATATTCTAGATGTACTGATATTTTCCTTCCACACTGGAGAGATCACTCCATTGTCTTCCTGCTTTCCAGGTGGCCATTGAGAAGTTTAATATCTATTTCAAATGGACTCTTTTGCATGGATCTGCATTCTGTCTCTGGAAACTTCTCTATCTTTGATGTGTTTAAATGTCAATACAATATGTCTAAGGGTGTGTGTGTGTAATTCTCTCCTGATTGGTGCACCATCCACCCATCTTCAGAGGCCTCAATTATGTCATTAAATCTGGAAAATCCCCAGTCATTAATTCCTCAAATATGTATTCTCTTCCCTCCATAGACTCATTTTCCTCTTGCTTAGGAAAAAAAAAAAAAAAAGTCAACACTTCTAATTCTAAACTCCATATTGTTTTCTCTCATCTTTCCCGCCTCCACACCTTTGTGACACCTTCTGAAAGATGAATGACCTACATGTCTGTCTCACCAATTTGTGCTGCTGCAAATATCCTATGTCCTTCAACCCATCCATTGAGTGCTCTATTTTAACAATTCTAGCTTTGTCTCTATTACCTCCAATTAGTTTTTTTGTTTTGTTTTGTTTTTTTTAAGACAGAGTCTCACTTTATTGCCCAGTCTGGAGTGCAGTGGCTTCAGCTCGACTCACTGCAAGCTCCACCTCCCGGGTTCACGCCATTCTCCTACCTCAGCCTCCCAAGTAGCTGGGACTACAGGTGCCCACCACCACACCAGGCTAATTTTTTGTATTTTTAGTAGAGATGGGGTTTCACCATGTTAGCCAGGATGGTCTCAATCTCCTGACCTCGTGATCCACCCACCTTAGCCTCCCAAAGTGCTGGGATTACAGGCGTGAACCACCATGCCTGGCATAGTTTTCTTTATAACTGCTTATTCCTACTTCCTGATCTCCCTGAGGATATTTATGATGTTTTTTTAATATTATTATTCTATTTGTTCCATTATTTCTGCTCCTCCTGCACAAGTTGCTCCTTTTGTTGGGTGTCTTAATAGCACACACCCTCCTCTCAGATGTCGCCCTGAGAGTACCTACCCTGCCCACTTTGGGATTGTCAGTTGACAGCTAGAACTGCCACCTGGCTGGGAATGGAGAACACTCACCAATGCTCCTCCAGGGCACCTCTTCAGGGTAGAGTCTGTAGAACACACTCTGGGCTCAACCCCCAGGCAAGCTTACCACCCAGAGTAGACCACCTTCTGCTGAAATGGATGACTCTCAGGGCTGGGTTGAGGGAGTAAGACGGGCTAAACCACCTGTCATGTTACAATCCACTGCTTTGCTGTCACTCTAGAATCTCTCTCTGGCAGGATCCTTTCCCACCCTGTGGGAGAGGGACCCAGTGGGCAGTCCTCTACCCAGGAAATGTGGGAGAAAAAGGGCACTGCTGGAAAGCCACCCGTGGCCCCAGCCCTGCCACTGTTACCCCACACGGGGATCCTACCACCTTCACTGTCCTAGGGTTTTCTCCTACCGTCTGTGTCGGTTCCTGAAATCCAGACACTTCTTTTTTGTACCTGTCGTATTTCTGGTTTTGGGCACGAAAACAGCAGCCCATGCTGGTCCAGAACGCTCCTCCATTTCTGAAGCTCCACTCTTATGCGTAAGCATGACCCTGCCCTCCAGGCCCTTCTCAGAGAACACAGCCTTCAACAGCCAGCTGGAGCTGCCCAACCTCCACCCAGGGCCCGCCAGAACAAGAGACATTTATGGAAGCAAGCTGGAATTTTCCCAGGGCTTCTGACATCTTTGAATGAAACCAGTCTCCAGAGAGCTGATCTTGTCCCCAGTTCCCACTCCCTATCCTCCATTGGCCTCCAAAGAATTGCTCTGGGAAGCTACTGCCCACCCCAGCAGTGAACGATACCTCTGAAATCTTATACCTGAGAAATTTCTTTTAGAGTCAACTACCAAAATCTTTACCCTCCTAAAAACCAGAAATACATTATGTTCTCTCTGATAATAAGAAATCTATGACTGACTCCTTTTCCCTTTCTACTTGGGCTGTTATAAAGTTCAGAGCCAGAATTGAGGCAAGATTCCAGCACTTACATGGTGACACTGATAGCCTGTGTATTTGAATTTCTTTCCTTCCTACTCCTGACTTCTTATTATCAGGTCCCGTTGGCCTTTCTGCCTATTTTATTTATACCCTGATTGTCAAAAAAAAAAAATTAAGTTCACTTTTAGAGACCCAAAAATAGGAAAGAAAGAGAAAAAGAAAAAGAGGTGATTGCTTATATTCTTTAGACCTGAATTTTTAACTCTAAGCTATATTTTACAATTTTATTGTATGTGTTTCTTTTGTATTGTTAACTCAATTCCACTGTGGAATGAGGCTGAGTATATAAAAATAGACACAAAATAAGAATACATAAAGTCTGTGGAGCATGTCTTTGTGAGTAATCCTATGAAATACCAAGACTTTCCACAGATGGCCATTTATTACATTAAGCCTTAATGAAAGTCACAGTCTACCAATCAGTGGAGTGCCCCTGATTTGCAGCTGATCACAAAGCTTATGTAAGAATAATAATGACACCCACTTTGGCCTATCTGGTGCTTGGGCAGACAGATTTCACAGGAGAGAAGGTGCAATTGTTTACAACATTTGTCCCTACTGAAAACTAGTTTCTTATTCAATGAGGGTGCTCCCAAGCCTTTGTGAGCAAGGTGTGTGCTTGTTAGGGGCAGAATTTGTACTAAGCAGCTCATGCTCTTTTAGCAGTGGCTAAAGCAATGGCTGCCTGGAGTACAGGATGCCAGTGAGAACATAAACCAGTCCATAGAGGAAAGCCATACCACATGTGCAATCATGGGGAGCAGCTCTCAAAGCCACATGAGAATTTCAGGCACCAGTTGGAGCTCCATGATTTTCCTAGGCACAGATACATCAAGATTCCTGGGTGACTCACAGTTGCCCCCTAAAGGCTTGCTTTCTCCTGCAGATTGGCATGGAAAGCACCAATGAGCTGCCTAAAATCATGTTTCATCCCAGACTTTTTTCATAGCTTTCTGGACATGCAAATAGGCGGAAGCCTGTGTGAAGCTGAGCTGGAAACAAATGCCCTTTGAGCACTAGAAAAATCACTCCTTGAGGAGTTTAAGAGAAACAGGTAGCTTCTCCATGCTGACCATGCAGACTTTCCAGGAAACTTTTCACATGCAATTTCTTCTTCCTCAAGGCTTAGGTTAGGAAAGGCAGCCAAGAAGAGTCCATGGATGCTCAGGCAGGTGTGTAGGGTCTGTGTGTTCTAGGTCCAGATTTGCCCCCGTTCACTGGTCTGAGTCTTTCCTTTCTCTGTGCCTCTCTTTCTCTCATCTGTGAAATGGGGATTATAACCAATGCATGGAAGAAAGGCTTGAAGACTTGAGGAGAAATGGTGAAAAATTCTACACTTCTCAAAACAGGTCCATATATAAAAATCATTCTCATTGCTTTAAATAAGTGATGGGGAGATAGAAATAAAGTCCCATGGAAACAGAACTGCACATCAGATTCTGAATTCAGTTCACAAGGAAAACTCCTTCTTATGGGAATTGCTCCATAAACTGGAGAATACTTTTGAAATAAAATCATCCACTCTTTATTGATCCGTTATGTTAGTTTATAATTTGGCATTCTGCTTCTCCTTAAAGAGAGGCAGACGGGTTGTACATTACAAGAGGACTTAGACCCGTAGAGGTTTGTGGAAACAAAGTGCGATGGGTCTGTGTGCTTTGGAGGCTAAGTGTGCTCAGAATCTGGCAGCAAATAGATCTCTTTCTAGCTGAGCCTTAGTTTTCATATCTGTTAAATAGGAATAATATCCACCAAATAAGGTTGTTGTGAGGCCTAATGGAAATAATGTAAGAAAAGCACTTCAGACAGTGTCAGACCCATAGTAAATGCTCCACAAATGATAGCAATAAGTATTCTTGTTAGAGTAGGAAGGCCCCATCACCATTACTCTGTCTCATTTTCTTTCTCTCTCTCTTTCTCTCTCTCTCTCTGTCTCTCTGTCACACACACACACAGACACACACACACACACACACACACACACCCAGGGCCAGGACTAGGGAAAGGCAAGCTGAGAATCTAGGGTGCAAATCATTCCCAGGTCTGCGCAAATCTAAGAAGGAGTGCTTAGTTAAATTTTGCAATCTAGACACTTGCCCTAGTCTTGACTCTGATGTATACACACACACACACACACACACACACACACACACGTCAAATGAGAAAACGGAGAAATTTAGGGAAACTGGATCTCACAGTTTGCACATGGGAACACTGAAGGTTCCAAGTTAGAGCCTTCTCCTCCCTTCTCCCATGCTCCATTCTCCTGGGTCTGAGTGTGGAGATTCAAAGAGAGGGCAACAAAGCCAGATAATGTGAGCTTGTTCCTGCAATCATGCCAATAATTTGCAGAAGAGAGAGACGGTGTCTTCTTGTGCACCGAGAAAGCTTTACCCACCAAAATTCTTCTGCTACCTGTGAATGGACCTTACTTTAGAAACTGACCCCACTGCACTTTTGAGTAGGACTGGTGCCCATCAAAGGCGCACTTATAGGGCCTTCTGGCCAATCACACAAGGGTCCTTTTGATTGGTCTCACTGGTTGTTAAATAGTTTGATATTGACCTGTGCAGAAGAAGGTTTCCAGAGCCCATAGAGGAATGTGATGACTTGCCCTCAATAAGGACAAAAAGCCAAATTCAAATTCAGCAGGTGAAGGTGTCCCTGCCTCTTTACAACGCCTCCTTAGATCATCTGCTCTTGATCTCAAACTCCACAGCCCTAGCTCCAGTGCTCCTCCACTTCTCATCCGGGAGAAGCTATCCATCCAGTTGCCCACCCTTTTGAAAAGTCTGCATTCTTGTGTGCATGGGTGCCACCCATTGTCTCTCCTGCCTTTACAGCTCTGCTTAGCATGGGGCCTGCAGGTCTCATCACCAGCTCCAGAGAGAGCCCTGATCCTGGCAGAGGCATGTTAGGAACTCCAGCCCATGAGCTGATGGTATCAGGAATTAGCCTTACTGCTCTGAATTCAACCAAATACAACCTTCTCTAATCAAAATCATGACTACCCAGTCCCTAGTTAGGTTTCTGCCCTTGTTTACTGAGAATACACCCATTACCAGGCTCCCTCCTCCCCACTGGGCAAGCCCAAGTCCCTAGGGCTTGACCTTGATTTCAGTCTTGGACTATGTCAGCTCCAAACCCGAGGTCTTGCTTTGGCTTCTGCCAAAAGCTGACCCTGAGGCAAAGACCAGGGGAGGGTAGTTTGGTTTGGAAGATTATCCAAGGAAGCATAATGAGAGAGTAGGGAAAGGAGGCAGGAAGGGAGGTCTAGAAAGCATGGGCTAATGAGCAGGGTTACCACTGCAGGCACCTGGAATTCAATCTCACCAGGAATCCTCAGAGAGACAGTGTAGAACATATCCCTTAAAACTGAGCCACCAAGAGGGGAAGAGGCTGAGATATTCGTCCATCAGGGTTAAGGATTAATCTAGGAAGAGTTAATTCTCAGAACTCCTATTCCTTCCATGTGCTGGCAAGTTACTTCTGTGGCCAAGAAAGCCTTCAGGTGGAGAGAGGTGCAGGGGCTCAAGATAAGAAGGCATCAGGGCATAAACAGGCTATCAGGAACCATCAACTGAAGCTACAGTTGACCTCCAGGGTGGCAGAAGTGATACAGCATCAGAGTTGGCAGCACCTGCTGTCATGAACAAACTTCCTGGAATAATAAAGTGTTTTTCTGGGCTTAGAAGAGCCCTTTCTACCCTGAACCTTTATAATGTTAAGTTTTCCCCTCCAATGTCTCCTCTACCACCCTGGACTTGATTTTTCTCATCAAGAGAGAAAGTGAGAAATTGAGAAAGGACGAAGTAAGAAAGTCAGACACAATAGTGGTCTATAGACTTCCCTCCCACATTCTACTTTCATGTCAGGCTTCTGTCTCAGGCTGGGCTCTCCAGAAGATACCCTGAGATGAAGAATTGTATGTGCTAGTCATTTAGTAAGGAAATACTCCCAGGGAGACTTATAAGGCAAAGTCCCTCTTGGGTGGCCTCTGCCTGATCCCATGGGGAGCTCTGGAGTGTGAGTTACATCTCACAGTTGTCCTGACCCAGAGACAAGAGAATTGGGCTCTCATCTTCCTGTACTGATGAATCATTGGCTCAGGGCCACTCCAGAGGGATGTAAATTCCCAGACCTTTCCAGCTTTCCACTAGTGTGGGCAAAGTGAGCTCTACTAGCCCAGCTGCAAGTGCTGTCCATTGAAAATAAAAGTGCGCCTAAGCCATGGCAAGGGGATTTGATGGGCCCTGGACGGGACACCAATGTTATCTGCTATTAATTGCAGATAAACTTTCATTTTAACAACAGGTTCTGCTGCTTAAAAAAAAAAGTTTGGATACTGCTGGATTAAATAATCTCAGGGGTTTTTGTTTAACTCTCAGCTGTGAAAGTCTCTAATTCTTCAACATAGAACTGCAGGTCACGTGGTTTTGGGGACCGGGTGCTAAATTATCCCATTAGGACTGAAAATAGTTCCTAAATCACACCCTAAGAGTGCCTGAAGCAAAGGCCCAAACATAGCGGGTTGCAGCAATTTCCAGCTCAGAAAGATCTAGTCACAAAAATATAAGAATTACTGAATCTATCCATCAGAGATGACACAGAAAAGTAGGCTTTGCAGCTGATCCCCACCCCCACCCCCTATCACTCTTTCCTTCTCTGGAGATTTTGGCTAATAAAAGAAAGTGAGTAGGTGTTGGTTCCCTTGTTGCAAAATTTTATTCATTGGTGGTATATATTTTTATTGCATTTCCATTCAATAATTCCTCAGAATAGCTCTTAAGATATGCAAAAATGAGAAATGAAGATGAAATTATGAGATGTTAAAAGTATCTAGTCCTCTCTCACCTCTCTCCGGGTAAAACTTGGAGGTTGGGGTAAATTTTCTTGATCCTTTAAAGGATAAAATGAGTATGTGGGGAAGTCCTCCAAACCATCAAAATATTTACCTTAAGTTTAAAAATATTTAGTGAGTTCACCATCTCATGCCTGTTTATTCCTAAGGTTATATCACATGATATAGTCATTTTCCTCAGGAAAAAAGAGGGACTTCAGAACCTATATTGGAAATATCGTATGTTTTTAGTTCTTTGGAAACATTTCATCACAGGCAAATAGAATGATTTAGAGGAGTTTGTTCATTTTGACTGCACATGAAAAAGTAAGCCTGTTCTTTCTTAATTGCCAATAGGAGATAATACATGAAACATATAATGGAATGTCAAAACAAATTAATTTCCTGCTCCGGCTTGTAAATACAGTACTTTGTGTAAGCAACAGCAAAAACTCATGAAAAGTGAGATCTTTGCGATACTAATTTCACTCACCTATTCAACAGGTCTTCCATGTGCCAGCATTGTCCTGAGTGCTGGGGGACATAGCAGTGAACAAATCTCCAAGATGCCTTCAAACCTTGAAATGTTCATCCCTTTATTTTCTGAATTTGGCATACATATTGGAAAAATGTTTCCATTTTTAAATCTCTGCCTGCTGCTCTGATAAATAATGTTCTCCCAGGTTCCCAAAAAGAGAATTAATTTGGCGAAACAAATCAGTTGTTGTTTCACTCATTGTTATGGTAATAGAGAAATTAGGTTTTTAATTAAGGCTGAGGAAGGATGGAAGAGTAGTAGGCAAATAAGTGCCTCCATGGTTTGATGCAGACATGACAAGTCTCCTTTTTTGCCATAGTGTCTAAAATTCTGTCCATTAGAGCATCCCGTAGGTTGCTCTAAGGCAGTTTATCCAGGAGGCCTCAGTCATGTGCATTTTCTGCCTTGGAAAATGTATACACCCCCTATCTAGGGGTGAATAAGGTTTTAACATCAGCCACTTTTAGGAAGGTATACGGCAGATATCGCTGTTTTGCGAAAGAATGAACTGAAGCTTAGAGAGGCTAAGCACCACGCTCCAGGTCCCACAGCATAAGATGGGATCAGGATTCAAATCCAGGCAGTTTGATTCCAGGTACTCTGTGCTTTTAAACTGAATTAACTTTCAACACTTAAAGAAAGGGTCTGGATTGTCGGTACACTTATCACCTTCATTTTTGAAATCACCACAATATTTTAAATTACACAAGGAATACAGGTTACTTTGAATTAGAACACAAGGAGGTAGAAAAAGGAGGAAGAGAATAATAAAAAATAAGAAGAGGGCCAGGAGCAGTGGCTCATGCCTGTAATCCCAGCACTTTGGGAGGCCAAGGCAGGTGGATCGCCTGAGGTCAGGAGTTCAAGACCAGCCTGGCCCACATAGTGAAAGCCTGTATCTACTAAAAATACAAAAATTAGCCAGGCATGGTGGCAGGCACCTGTAATCCCAGTACTCAGGAGGCTGAGGCAAGAGAATTGCTTGAACCAGGGAAGCGGAGGTTGCAGTGAGCCGAGATCATGCCATTACATTCCAGCCTGGGTGACAGAGCAAGACTCTGTCTTGAAAAAAAAAAAAAGGAGAGAGAGAGAAATAAAGCAAATGCAAAAGAAGCACACAATCTGCTCTCAAACACACATTCTCAGTGGAGGCAATATAACCCCAAGAGACAAAAAATTGGTCCCCATGGGGAGAAAAAAATTACTCTTTATGTATATGAAGCACAGATGTTCATACCATACATAAACAGATATCCAGAATATTGGTGGTAAAAATTTCATTGGAGAATAAGATTAGGGAAAATGGTGTAAAAAGGCTTTTTGGAGGAGAAAACTAAAAAATAAAAAAAATGAGAAATACTGCCATAGATTTTAACATATTATGTATTTGTACAAATTTCCAATGCATGCTGTTTTTTGTACAAAAGTGGGATTATGTATATATACTTTACCTTTCCATGTCAATAAACATCCTTAATATTTTATGCCATTTACAAAGCACTTTTGCATATAGTATCTCATTTGATTCTTTAGTTACTGTATGAAGATAGACTTTTTTTTATTGTATCCATTTTACAGTTAAGGAAACTTAGGTTTAAAAGGTGAATTAACTTGCCCAAAAGTCTTTTAGCCAATATAAATAGCAGAGCCAAGATTTGAATGCTATATCTCAAAATCTTTGCTTATCTTGTTATTTTTTAGCCTCTTAAATAGAAAGCTTACTTCATTTATTTGAAATCTTCTTAAGTTTTCCAATAAAAGTGTAAATTTCCTCAGATATCACTTAGGCTTCCTCCCAAAGTCCGTACAGTTTCTCCATCAAGCAGATAGAAGAAAACCTTCCCTACTCTTGCAAACTCGTTACTAGGTTTAAATAAGATACTGTTGAGGGAAATGACTTTGTGGAGCTTACAGAGCTTTCCTTATCACAAGACTATAGCTTTTTGGATGGTATTGGCCAGCCCTAAAGAGGTCTAAATAGATTCTGAGCATGGTCTGAGTATAAGGAGGCCATGGAATGCATGATCTCACAGTGAACTCCTTTACCTTGTTCTAGTTCCTGTGCCAAGTCCCCATACCCAGGGTCCAGTTCACAGAATGAATGTGCTGGGAATTGAGGGGGTGACTGTTGGTTTAAATCAGTAACAGGCAACTGGCAATCAACCTTGAGACAAGGTATGAGGGACATTCATCTGTTTTGACCATGAATTTTATTAGAGATTTTTTGTGTTGCTTGTTTAGGTTGTTTTGTTTTGGTTTTTAGAAGCAGATTGGGGTTTTGTGTTCAGCTCAAGCCCTCCAACAACAAGGTTGAGAGTGAGCACCTATTTGCAGGCCGGAACTTGGGTATTAGCAGCCATGGTTCTGCACAGAGTCATCCTCACCTCCTTGAACCATGAGTCTTGCCAAGTGTACTGAGAGGGGTTGGATGTTTATTTCACCCTTCCCGGGTAAGTCACTCCAAGTTTATAGGCAGTCTTCCTTCCCCGTAGCCACACTTGATGTCAGTCTGGTGTTTGCGGGGGGGGGGGGGCCTTTCCCACTGCCCTCACTGCAGGCCATTCTTGGATCCATCTCAGCCCAATTCTGGGAGAGCAGTGCAAGAAAACATTCTGGTGTCTTGTGAAACTTGTTCAGCTGGGAACTTGGCTACAAGGGTTGCTATGGTAACCTAAGCAGCTGCACTTGGGGGAACTGTGCTTCCTGTTGGAGTGTGGGAGGTGTTTATGTTTGCACATGAATGTGTGTAGCACAGAGGAAAGGAATGACATCACTACCAAGAAGGGGCTAGTCAATCCACGTAAGGCCCTGGGATTATCCCATAAGCCGTTTCCCTCAGGTCCACTCAAGTGCTCCCCCAGAGTCAACTGCAATTGTAATTTCATGACAGCATGAAGCCAATCCTTTTCAAATTGTCTGCATTAGCTCTATGCTTGTGGAAATCTTCTCCTCAATGTGTGGTTTCTCCAAGTTTCATCGGGATATAGTTGCCTCATAATCTTTCAGTCCAATAAACCTGCAGGTATCCACAGACGGATGAATAGCATGTGTATTCTACCTGCAAATATTGTTAATGGCAGGTAACAGGGATGCTGTGACTGCTTATAATAATCGGGTTCATCTTTGAATGTTAATTCACTTGATCTTTTTAAAATTATATCTAGAATTTCTACAAAGCATATCATCAAACATGATTTACAGATTTTGGATCTCATGCAATGTACTCAGGGTTTGTAAGAATTTCTTCATTCTCAGTGCTTCTTTGTATAATTAAAGAGCACTGAGTAGTATTTCTTAATAAAATTTTAAACTCCCAAATGTAAAAAGTCTGAATCATATGTAACTGAAAAAAATGTGGAAGAAATGTTAGATATTAGAGATGTTTAAAATTAGAGACAAAGTGAAACGTTACACAAATCCCTCTTCTCTCAGGTATTAATAATAACAATAAATGTATTAGGTGATTATTATGTACCAGGCTCTAAGTGTTTTACATATACTAACTCATTGAACCCTCACGATAACAACGTAAAGTAGATATTATTATTATTGTTACTATCTCCATCTTAAAGAATAGGAAATTCAAACACAGAGAAAAATTGCCCAATTCACAAGACTAAGAAATGGTGAAACTGGGATTCAAACCAGGTGGTCTGGCTCCACCACCCAGTCTGATGACCCTATCTCTGAGTTCTCCCCAAACAAAGAGTCTGCCTGGGGTGGGGAAAGAAACAGAACCTCTGCTCAGAGCCTACCCCAATACTCTCCTCTATTGCCCCTCTCTAGCTATCTCTCCTCGTCACCACTCCTACAGTTCATGTTTCATTTTGGGTAGAAAACAATTTCTTTTATCATCATGTACTCCTTCAAAAATTATTGGTTAGGGCATATACTTTGGGCTTCTGGTATTCAAGCACTCTGGAACTTTAAAAGTCTTATCTCTCAGAGTTACTGCATCTGCCGTGTGTGTCAAAAGTCTGTTTCAAAACTCAAAGCTAAGCACTGGCTCATTCCTATCTCCACATTTCAGTTCACTCCTGAGGAGATAAGCCCCCACCTCATGGTCTCATTTTAGTGGAGGAAAGACTGTAGATTAAAATGAATTAGCAAGAATGAAGATACTTCCATTAAAATTTCAAATATTATTCCTCTACACATTGTATCTGAGAATAATGAAATTACTAATTGCATTTGTGAGAAATATAGGAATAAGTAAATGGGATGTGTTAATACTTTAACTATTCAGATCTGCTGCAATGGCATATGTTATTTAAAGCAAAGCTAGATTTGTAAGTCCTCTGTGTCAGAGGGCTGTCTCTCAACATCCACTCTTCAATTCTTCCTTTCAGAACAGTCATCCCAAATTTTAGCCACAAAGCTAGACACAACATTTCCCAGGCTCCCTTGAGCTAAGTGTGGCCATTTGACCAAATTCTAGTTGAGAAATTTGTCTAACTTCCAGATCACATTCTTAAAAAAGGAAGCTGCTTGCTCTTCACTCCTTCTTTCCCACTGTCCAAATGTCAGATGCCACAATCTCAGAAACAAGTCAGTTTGACCATGCTGACAAAACCAACAGCTTGATGAGACAACAATAAAAGAACCTTGGGTCCATGGTTACCCTCATGTGGGAGAGCTGCCCTGGACCACCCACCAGCTAAAACAAAGACATCTGTAATTATAAAACTTACTTATCCTTAATAATAGAGAATTAAAACATCTACTTTCTTTAAACCACTGTTATTTTTGGCCTCTCTTGGTAGCCAAGCCAATATCTTGCTTAATACACCATCCAAAATTGGAAAAACATCTATTTCAAAGCATCTATTATACACATAGCCTTGTGCTGACCATTGAGGCACAATGAAAAAGATGTACAAATTCATATAATATGTTATCAAATGGAGGAAACTAGATCCACCCCACAGACATGCAGTTACATGAAAACACAACACAATAAACAATATGACAAAGGAAAGGCAATGACAAAAAGGCACAAGGGGTTTGGACAAGTCCATGGCCTGAAGGATAGGTAATGAAAAAAGAAGTCCTGAGAAAAAAGGTGGGACCTAACCTGAAGCTTTAGGGATTGGGTGGAGCCAGGCAAGGCAAAGAAGAGAGGGAAGGGGGACAATCAGACAAACAAAGCATAGTGGAGGTAGAGTCTGTGTAAGACTGTGGTCAACAAGGAGACTGGGGAGAATAAGCCAAAAAGAACATGGTGGGACACAATAGGATCCAGTTGGGCTGGACCTTGAATGTCTGCCTATGCAGTGAGGACACCATTCTCTAGGTGTTGGGATGGATTTTCCTCTTCTGTACACTCCTGTTCCTATAGATGTTGACACCCCTGCAGCTTAACCAGGGTACCCTCCTTGTAACTTCCAGGGAGCGAATCACAGAAGACTTCTGTGGAACATGCCTTACCCACATCCCCTCACTTCTTATCATTTCCACTCATGTCAGCCCTTTTTCAGTGGCTAGCCCTGATGTCTTTTGTCTAAAGGCTTCTACTGGCCAGTAGAACCAGCTATGCCACAAGAGTGCCCACAACTGGTGCCCTATTGCACCAATGGGAGGTGGTGAATAAATCTGGCAGCTCCATCATCTCTTGAGTGGAATAACTCTGAGGCATGTGTTCCACACTGGCATCCAGAGTTCCCCAGAGAGATTAAACCCCAGTTTCCCACAGTAGTAAGAGCCTTAAAAATCCACCTTGTGTTGGCTTACCTCCCTTCCGTGCACCATTTCCCCACTCTCCTCTAGTGTTTCCTAGGATCATCTCCCAAGTAAACCCCCTGCATTAGAATCCTGATCTCAAGATCTGTTGCTGGGAGAACCAAGACTCTTACAACACCCTCAACTTTCAGAATTCCCTATGTGGACTTTATTTATATACCACAGAGGCCAAGACAATGTGAGACTAAGAGGATAATACGGAGACTTTGAAAGTCTCAAAAACACAGTGCAGAGAGCCAGTGAAATAAACTGTTTGGGCTCAGATTACACCCATGTCACCAACTCACCAACACCTCCTTTGTCTCCAGGTAGATGATGGTTTGTCAGTGAGACTGGCCTACCTCAAAAAAGCAATCTTCAAATTAATGTTTAATTGCTTCTTCTTCCTGAATCAGGTAACCTCCCCATGGTTGTGAGGAAGCCTCACCCTCTTTGATTGGCATCTTCTCACAGAGGAATCTCTGTGGGGGCAGAGACCAAAGGCCATGGAGATTTGGCCTTTCGGCACTCCCTGTCCAGAGTCTCAGCCCTACACAAGTAATAAGGAGTCCTGGAGGTCCCTCAGGAAAGAAGTGTCATGACAAGGCTGCCGATTTCTTCAGCAGACTCAAACCATCACACTCGCTTCAATGAGTACTTGGACTTAGGAGTAGAAGGAGTCATTTAGATGTGAGCAAAGTATCAATACAGGCTTCATATTGGCTAAGTAAAACAGAGAAATGGGATGTACCCTTGAGGGGAGTGGGTATAGCCCGCATCCCTCCATTCCCCATCCTAAAGACAGGAGAGCCTTCTCTCCCCTCACCCTGAGGATTCACTGTCCTTCTGCATCTTCCTCCTGTGTGCCTTCTCTTCTCCTGCCCACCAGTTCCAGCCTTACTTGATTTGAGGAAGCAGAAACTTTGCTCTGCCATCCTAATTTTCCTTTTGGTTACTGTGGCCTACAGCTTCCTCAAGTCTTTGTTTCAGTCCCATTAAAGGAAAGAATGTGGCTTTCAGGGTACCTGTGAGAGAAAAGGAGGAGCAGAAATAAAAAAAAAAAAATGGATATACATAGATTCTCTACCTTTTTTGAGGAACAAAAGCATTAACACATTTAAAGTTTCTAATCACAGTGTCTGGCTCATTACAAAGACCTAAGTCATAGTAGCTATTACTGTTTGTGATAGATTCATTGCAAACATGGGCCCAATTCTGTGTATTTTCCCATATCTGTGCCCCTTTCCAATGTGACTTTGTAGCTCCTCCTATTAAGCGGTGGAGACTACTGCCTCACTTCTTGGATCTGGGAGACCTTGTGACTTGCTTTGACCAACAGGATGTGGGAAGATACCAGTGATGGAATGCCAGTGCTGAGCGAGGCCTTCAAGCGGCTTTGCATGCTTTTCTCTCTCAGAAGCCTGCTCAGCTGCCATCATAATAAGCACAAACTGGCCTCCTGGAGCATGAGAAATGATGTAGAGCAGAGACAAGCTATCCCAGTGACTACCAATGCATGAGAGAGCCCAGCAGAGGTCAACAGAGCCTAGGCAAGATTAACAGAACTGCCCAACCAACCCAAGGACTTTTCGTTGTCTGCCACTAAGGTTTTCTGGTTGTTTTTTTATGCAATATAATTGTGGCAATAGCTAACTGATGTGCTATGTGTTTTTTGTTTATTTTTTTTAACAGGGAGTTGACTAAAGAGAAAAGAGCATTTCTGTGTGCAGGTTAGTTGGAGGCTGCTCAGGCAGACACAGGCAGAGAGGGTGGGGCCAGGAAGGAGAAGATAGCAACTCCTGTCTCTACAACTGTGGCCTTCCCATAGTTCCGTGGTCTTCAAATTTTTGTTTGCATGCACGTCGCAAAAAAGAATCTCGAAAAACAATATACCTGTCACATATTTTTAAGTTCATAGGTAAAAGTTTTCATGATAAGTTTAAGTGATTGCAAGGGATATAATTTTCATTTTACTGCAAATATTGACATTTAAACATACCACTATCAATCTTAAAATATTAAAGAGAATCTGGAGCTCATAAAGATTTCATGCTCATCACCATCCCTTTTAAAATATATGAACAGGTTCTTCTTTACTGTTGAGAAATTTTACATTTTCCCTTTTTCTCCTTGAATTTATATTTCTTTTCTACTTCCTCCATGAACCTTTAACATAATTTAATATACTTTTAAAATTTGAAGATATTTTGTTGATCATTGTATCACACATTAAAATATATTACATATGTATTTGTAATACATTTTTTAAAATGTTTTATTCTTGTGACCTTAAGGCTCCCCATGCTTTAAAATATTGCGTCTGGATTGAAATATCATACAACTGATCAAAATTGCATTAAAATGTTACCAATTTTGATCATTTTTTAAACATAAAGTTAAATGTAATTAGAAGTGCATCTCCTAATGAGATGAACTATGTTCTAACTTTTCATATGTATTTAATGAAAGAGAAAGGCATATTCTGCTAAAAATTAATCAGTTCAGAAGCTAGGATAATATTATTTCTGTTAATAGGAAGTAGAAAATATTAAATATTTCATATGGTAAATTAAAGTGAGCAATAGCTATCATTGGATGATTTCGTATCATTTCATAAGATGGATTTTCAATTACCTTATTGAATAACATATACTGCATACAAATAAGCCACCTAAAATTGGTATCTGTGAATATTATTTGATATATCTTGAGAATTGTGAAAGTCTTGGCAAACCTTGCAGTTATATTTAAATGCACCAGTACAGCCCAACCTATATGCCTGGACTGTACTTTGGTACTCTTCCTTTGAGCTGGAGACCTGACCTAGGATTAGCACTGAAGGTGGTTGAAAAGTATTGCTTATATTTAAATTTATTTGAAAAAGCCGCGTTCTTTTTTCCTCTGGCATTCAGTGTTTCTAGCTGATGTTCTCTTTGCTTTACTGTCATTCTACTCTCCTTTAAGACGGAAAATATCTTGACTCTTACCATAATGGTTACCATATGTCTATATTCAGAACATCCTAATATATGTCAAAATACTTCTTCCTTAACATAAATTGCATAAGATGGGAAAACATGAGAGCTCAGGAGTTAATGGAATCTTGGCTAAGCAATAAAGAACTCTTCCTCTTATTTTTTTCCATTCTCCCTTGAGGTTTGCACACCTCATAGCAATATTACCATAGTCAGATCGCAGGTGAATGAGGAGTATGCCTTTTTGCTTTTTTAAAACAATAAAGTGAGAGAACAAATTTGAAACTCAGAGGTGTTCTTAGGTAAATAAAACCAGAAAAGTATGTGTATGAAAATTAGGGGTCTGGAAATCTGGTTCCCTGAACAACCGATGCTCAGTATTCCTTGGAACTTTTTCACAGGCAATCAGAGGTGATTGCTTTTCTTCCCTAGGTGCTTTCCTGTCTTTACAAATGATGCTTACATCCATTGTTTCATTTGCTCCTGCCACAATGGGTTGAGGGGGAGGGCAAGAGCTCCCATGTCCATTTTACAGTTGTGTAGACAGAATTCAGGCATATTAGGTGACTGTCCCAGGGCCATGGGACTTCAGCCAAGATTGAAATAATATTGATTATTCAGAAAGAAATGTATCTAGATAGATAGATTGTAAGTGATTATGTAATTCTTGTTGGGGAAAAGGATTTTCCACATAATAAAAAAGGGACTAATATAAAATTAAAAGATTTCACAGAAAATCATATAATTCTAAATTTAAATGGGAGATAACATCAAGATTTATTTATTTTTCTAGAAAATGTCTGTTTCTGGCAGGAGAAAGAAATAAAGGGTATTCAGTTAGGAAAAGAGGAAGTGAAATTGTCCCTGTTTGCAGATGACATGATTAGAAAACGCCATCATCTCAGCCGAAAACCTCCTTAAGCTGATAAGCAACCACAGCAAAGTCTCAGGATACAAACTCAATGTGTAAAAATCACAAGCATTCTTATATACCAATAACAGATAAACAGAGAGCCAAATCATGAGTGAACTCCCATTCACAATTGCTTCAAATGGAATAAAATACCTAGGAATCCAACTTACAAGGGATGTGAAGGACCTCTTCAAGGAGAACTACAAACCACTGCTAAATGAAATAAAAGAGGACACAAACAAACGGAAGAACATTCCATGCTCATGGATAGGAAGAATCAATATTGTGAAAATGGCCATACTGCCCAACGTAATTTATAGATTCAATGCCATCCCCATCAAGCTACCAATGACTTTCTTCACAGAATTGGAAAAAACTACTTTAAAGTTCATATGGAATCAAAAAAGAGCCCTCATTGCCAAGACAATCCTAAGCCAAAAGAACAAAGCTGGAGGCATCACGCTACCTGACTTCAAACTATACTACAAGGCTACAGTAACCAAAACAGCATGGTACTGGTACCAAAACAGAGATATAGACAATGGAACAGAACAGAGCCCTCAGAAATAATACCACACATCTACAACCATCTGATCTTTGACAAACCTGACAAAATCAAGAAATAGGGAAAGGATTCCCTCTTTAATAAATGGTGCTGGGAAAACTGGCTAGACATAAGTAGAAAGCTGAAACCGAATCCCTTCCTTACACCTTATACAACAATTAATTCAAGATGGATTAGAGACTTAAATGTTAGACCTAAAATGATAAAAACCCTAGAAGAAAACCTAGGCAATACCATTCAGGACAGAGGCATGGGCAAGGACTTCATGTCTAAAACACCAAAAGCAATGGCAACAAAAGCAAAATTGACAAATGGGATCTAATTAAACTAAAGAGCTTCTGCACAGCAAAAGAAACTACCATCAGAGTGAACAGGCAACCTACAGAATGGGAGAAAACTTTTGCAATCTACTCATCTGACAAAGGGCTAATATCCAGAACCTACAAAGGACTCAAACAAATTTACAAGAAAAAAACAAACAACCCCATCAAAAAGTGGGCAAAGGATATGAACAGGCACTTCTCAAAAGAAGACATTCATGCAGCCAACAGACACATGAAAAAATGCTCATCATCACTAGGTATCAGAGAAATGCAAATCAAAACCACAATGAGATACCATCTCATGCCAGTTAGAATGGCAATCATTAAAAAGTCAGGAAACAACAGGTGCTGGAGAGGATGTAGAGAAAGAGGAACGAACACTTTTACACTGTTGGTGGGATTGTCAACTAGTTCAACCATTGTGAAAGACAGTGTGGTGATTCCTCAAGGATCTAGAACTAGAAATACCATTTGACCCAGTCATCCCATTACAGGGTATATACCCAAAGGATTATAAATCATGCTGCTATAAAGACACATGTACACATATGTTTATTGTGGCTCTATTCACAATAGCAAAGACTTGGAATCAACCCAAATGTCCATCAGTGACAGACTGGATTAAGAAAATGTGGCACATATACACCACGGAATACTATGCAGCCATAAAAAAGGATGACTTCATGTCCTTTGTAGGAATATGGACGCAGCTGGAAACCATCATTCTTAGCAAACTATCACAAGAACAGAAAACCAAATACCTCATGTTCTCACTCATAGGTGGGAATTGAAAAATGAGAACACTTGGACACAGGAAGGGGAACATCACACACCGGGGCCTGTTGTGGGGTGGGGGGGGGGTAGGGGGGGCGGCGGGAGGGATAGCATTAGGAAATATACCTAATGTAAATGATGAGTTAATGGGTGCAGCACACCAACATGGCACATGTATACATATGTAACAAACCTGCACATTGTGCACATGTACCCTAGAAAATAAAGTATAATTAAAAAAAAAAGGAAAGACTTTCAAGAAAAAAAAAAAAGAAAGAAAATGTCTGTTTCCTACCTTTGTTCTTTGGAAGGGCCTAGAAGCAATGACAACTCAGTAGCAGTGGCACCCTTAACGCCCCCCTAACTACTGGTTTACAAGAAGTGCAGAGTCTAAAGGGGCTGTAAATAACACAGTAAAGAGGCAACCAGATAAGATAAGAATATGGAAATTCTACAGGCCAAATGCACTAATTGCTTCAACAAATATTGGCATAGGAAAGTCAAGGGAAGTATGTTAGAGATAAATAGTCAATCAAATACAATGTGCAGACCTTGTTTGTATCCTACTTTAAGCAAAATAACTATAAAAAGACACTTTTGACACAATCTGGAAAATTTAAACAGACTGTATAAAATGATATCCAGTAAATATTGGTTTTTAGGTATTATAATGATATTGGGGTTATGCAAAATACATTCAACTATTCAGGTATATATTCAAGTATATACAGACAAGATCAGATGATGTTTGGAATCTGCTTTAAAATAATGCAGCATCCTGCCATCCTTTATCTTTTAAGTGGAACATTTAGACCATTTACATTCAACATTAATATTAAGATGTGAGGTACTAGTCTCTTATTCATCTTGTTACCTAGATAGTTTTATTGTTGTTGTGTTATTGTTTTATAGGCCCTGTGAGTTTTAAGCTTTCAAGAGGTTCTATTTTGGTGCATGTCGGACTTCAAGAGACTCAACCTAACACTGAAGGATTTATATAAACTCAAGGTAAAAGGAAAATAGAACACAAATGGAAACCCAAAGCAAGCAGGAGTAGTGATATAGTTTGGATCTGTATCCCTGCCTGAAACTCATGTTGAATTATAATCCCCCCTGTTGGATGTGGGGCTTGGTGGGAGGTGATTGGACCATTGGGGTAGATCCTTGAATAATAGTTTAGTAGCATCTCCACAGTGCTATTCTCCTGATAGTGAGTGAGTGAGTTATCACAAGATCTGGTTGTTTTAAAAGTTTGTGGCATGCCTACCCCCATTCCTCCTGTTCCAACCAAGTAAGACATGCCTGCTTCCCCTTCACCTTCAGCCATGACTGTAAGTATGCTTCCTGCATAGCCTGTAGAACTATGAACCAAGTAAACCTCTTTTCTTTAAAATTGCCCAGTATCAGGCATTTCTTTAAAGCAACGTGAGAATGGATTAACACAAGTATCTACTCTTATAGCTACTTCAAAGACAAAACATTTCAAAGCAACAACAGTAAAAACAAAACAGACAATGATGGTCACTATATAATAATAAAAGGATCAATTCAACAAAAAGATATTACAACCCTAAATTTATATGCACCAAACACTGGAGCTCCTAGATACATGAAACAATTACTACTATACATAAGAAATGAGATAGAGAGCAAAACAATAATAGTGGGAGACTTTAATACACTACTGACAGCACTAGACAGATTTTTTTTATGTACTTTAAGTTCTAGGGTACATGTGCACAACGTGCAGGTTTGTTACATATGTATACGTGTGCCATGTTGGTGTGCTGCACCCATTAACTCATCATTTACATTAGGTATATCTCCTAATGCTATCCCTCCCCGCTTCCCCCACCCCACGACAGGCCCCAGTGTGTGATGTTCCGCACTCTGTGAGGCAGATCTTTGAAACAGAAAGTCAACAGAGAAACAGTGGGCTTAAATGACATGCTAGAACTAATGGACTTAACAGATATTTACAGAACATTCTACCTAAGATCTGCAGAATATACATTCTCATCAGCACATGAAACATTCTCCAAGATAGACCACATGATAGGCCACAAAACAAATGTCAATAAATTGGAAAAAAAAAAAATCAAAATCATGTCAAGTATCTTCTCAGACCACAGAAAAAAACTAGAAATCAACTCCAAAAGGAACCCTCAAAACTATACAAATACATGAAAGTTAAACAATCTGCTCCTGAATACCTGGATTAATAGTGAAATTAAAATGGAAATGTAAAAATTCTACAAATTGAATGATAATAATGGCACAAGTTACCAAAACCTCTGGGATACATCAAAAGCAGGTGCTAAGAGGAAAGTTTATAGCATGAAACACCTACAACAAAAAGTCTGAAAGGCACAAATTGACAACTTAATGTCACACCTCATGGAACTGGAAAAACAAGAAAAAACTAAACCTAAAGTTAGAAGAAGAAAAGAAATAACAAAGATCAGAGCAGAACTAAATGAAATTACAACAAAACAGTACAAAATATCAATGAAACAAAAAAACTGGTTCTTTGAAAAAAACTGATAGACCACTAATTAGGTTAACCAAGAAAAGAAGAGAGAAGATCCCAATAACCTCAAGTAGAAATGAAACTGGAGAAACTTGAGGAAGATGGTGGATAGGCAATAAGGCTGACATACAACTCCCACTTGGATGGATGGAACAGTATGTGGAGACTCACACCATGGACTTTTGCTCCAGGAACCACCATATACCAGGAAAACAAAGAATTCACAGATCCTTTGAAAGCAGCAGCAGGCCACTGCAAACTCCAGAAGACAGGTAAAAAACCTGAGTTCTAAAGTGTGAGGGGGGAAAACCTGCCTCCAAATACATGTCCCCACTGGGGAACCCAAAAGTCCAGATTATGGAGGAAGGATTTAACCTCACCTAGAGCTGAAATGGATTTAGTGTGAAATATAAAAGTAGAAGCAACAGCGGGAAGAGCCTTGTAGGCATTCCCATTCTCCAGCTTGAGTCCAGGGAAGCCATCTCTGACTATATCTCACAGGGGCCCTTGGGAAGTCAGCTGGTGGAATTTGAGAAGGGTCATAGGGTGAAAGTAGCTCCTGACTGAACTTTGTCATAATTTTGACTGGGCTCAAACTCTCTTGAGCAGAATCCAGTGGCAAACAGCAACTGTTGAGGAAAGGAGAGTAAGAGTTGCATCCAATAGTGTGAGCAGATGGGGAGGGGTATGCCCTGAAAGCCATGCTTGTTTTTCTCAGTAAGAAAACTTATAGCCTGGAGCTAGGTCTGAGTCACATGCCCAGGCTGCCTGGAGATAAACTGAGCAGTGTTAGTGAAACTGGCCTTGCCAACTGCATGATTGCTGGGTGAGGCCTATTGCTACTGGCTTTCTGCCACTTCCCTGGTGCAGAAACAGCCATAATCCCCTCTGAAACATAACCCCATTGGCCCAAGAACCACCCTCCATCCTCCTCAGTGGCCATGGCAAGCCCTGACCAAGAAGAGTCTGAGCTAAGGCCTGCTTAACCTTGCACCCACCTGATGGTATTTCTCTACCCACCCCAGTAGCCAATCACACAAGACATAAGCTCTTTGGGAGCTTTATGACCCTGACCATTGCCTAAGAAACCCAAATGCTTATCCTGGTCAACTTAGGGTAAGCCTATATCCCCTTTCTACAACTGCAGCTGGTATTCTCTTGAAAGTGTCACCTCCTGGCCAGAGGCCAACCAACTCAAGACATTCCAGCAACTCATTACAGAGTAACTCTGCTCCAAGGAAGGAGAAAACAACAGCAAATTCAACTGCCTGCAACATCCTCGCTCACCAGTGGTCTTGAGTCTGTGCATGTGAAAACTTCACTACTAGCATAACCAGCATATGAGAAAGCCAGCACACTAAACATATCTACAACTAAGGACTCTCACAGATTCTATTTAACTCCCCTACCACCTCCACCTGCTCAGGTGCTGGTATACACAGCTGGGAGACCTAAAGAGAGATTGCATCACAGGACTCTTTGCAGACATTCCCTAGCACCAGCCTAGAGCCTCATAGTCCCACTGGGTGGCTAGACCCAGAAAAGCAACAACAATCACTGCAGTCTGGCTAAGAGAAAGCCCTATCCCTAGGGGAAAGGGGAGTGCACCACATCAAGGGACCACCCCATGTGACAAAATAATCTGAACAGCAGCACTTGAATTCTAGATCTTTCCACTGCAATAGTCTACCCAAATGAGAAGGAATCAGAAAAGTAATTCTGGTTATATGACAAAGCCAGGTTCTATAACACCCTCCAAAAGACCACAGTAGCTCTCCAGCAATGCATCCAACAAAAGAAGAAATCTCTGAATTGCCAGATAAAGAATTCAGAAGGTTGATTATTAAGCTGACCAAGGAAATAGCAGAGAAAGGTGAAAAACAATTTAAATAAGCTAAAACAATACAGGATATGGATGAAAAATGCTCCAGAGAAATAGAAATAATAAAGAAAAAACAATCACAACTTCTGGAAATGAAAGACACACTTAGAGAAAGACAAAATGCATTGAAAAGTTAGAATAATAGAATTGAACAAGTAGAAAAAAGAATTTCAGAGCTCAAAGACAAGCCTTCAAATTAACCCAATGAGACAAAGACAAAGAGAAGAGAGTTTTAAAAACTGAACAAAACTTCCAGGAAATTTAGGATTATGTTAAATGGCCAGACTTAAGAATAATTGGTGTTCCTGAGGAGGAAGAGAAATCTGAAAGTTTGGAAAACATATTTGAGGCAATAATTGAGGAAAACTTCCTGGGCCTTGCAAGAGATTTACACATTCAACTACAAGAAACTCAAAGAACACCTGGGAAATTCATTGCAAAAAGATCATCACCCAGACACATAGTCATCAGGTTATCTGAAGTCAAGATGAAGGAAAGAATCTTAAGAAATGTGAGGCAAAAGCATCAGGTAACCTATAAAGGGAAACCTATCAGATTAACAGCAGATTTCTCAATAGAAACCCTACAAGCCAGAAGAGATCGGGGTCCTATCTTTAGCATTCTCAAATGAAATAACTGCCAGCCAAGAATTTTGTTTCCAGTAAAACTAAGCTTCATAAATGAAGGAGACATAAAGTCTTTTTCAGACAAATGCTGAGAGAATTTGCTACCACCAAGTCAGCACTACAAGAAATGCTAACAGGAATTCTAAATCTTGAAACAAAACTTAGAAATACACCAAAATAGAACTTCCTTAAAGCATATACCACACAGGGCCTATATAAAATAACAGACCCAAGGTATTCAGGCAACAACTAGCATAATCAATAAAACAGTACCTCACATCTCAATATTAATGTTGAATGTAAATGGCCAAAATGCTCCACTTAAAATATGGCAGAATGGATAAAAATCCACCAATCAAGTATCTACTGTCTTCAAGAGACTCACCTAACATAGACGTGCTCACATAAACTTAAGGTAAAGAAGTGGAAAAAGATATTCTGTGCAAATGGAAACCAAAAGTGAGCAGGAGTAGCTATTCTTATATCAGACAAAACAGACTTTAAACCAGACAATAGTTTAAAAAGGCAAGGAGAGATATATATAATTATAAAAGGATCAGTCCAACAGGAAAATATCACAACCCTAAATATACATGCACCTAACATGGGAGCTCCCAAATTTATACAACAATTACTACTAGATGTAAGAAATGAGATACATGAGGCAGAGGCAGGCAGATCACGAGGTCAGGAGATCGAGACCATCCTGGCTAACACAGTGAAACCCCATCTCTACTAAAAAAATATAAAAAATTAGCTGGGCATGGTGGCGGGTGCCTGTAGTCCCAGCTAAGCAGGAGGCTGAGGCAGGAGAATGGCGTGAAGCTGGGAGGCAGAGCTTGCAGTGAGTAGAGATGCACCACTGCACTCCAGCCTGGGCAACAGAGAAAGAGACTCAGTCTCAAAAAAAAAAAAAAAAAGAAAAAAGAAATGAGATAGGTAGCAACACAAGAATAGCAGGAGACTTCAATATTTCACTGACAGCACTAGACAGATCATCAAGACAGAAAGTTAACAAGGAAACAATGGATTTAAACTGTACCCTAGAACAAATGGACTTAACAGAAATTTACAGAACATTCTACCCACCAATGCAGAATGTACATTCTTTTTATTAGCACATGGAACATTCTCCAAGATGGAACACATGATAGGCCACAAAATAAGTCTCAATAAATTTAAGAAAATTGAAATTATATCAAGTACCTCTTCAGACCACAGTAGAATAAAATTGGAAATTAACTCCAAAAGGAACCATCAAAACCATGCAAATACATGGAAATTAAATAATCTGCTCCTTAATGATGTTTGGGTCAACAATGAAATCAAGATCCTCTGGGACACAGCTAAAGCTGTGCTAAGAGGGAAGTTCATAGCCTTAAATGCCTAGATTAAAAAGTCTGAAAGAGGACAAATAGACAATCTAAGGTCACACCTCAAGGAACTAGAGAAACAAGAACAAACCAAACCCAAATCCAGCGGAAGAAAAGAAATAACAAAGATCAGAGCAGAATTAAACGAAATTGAAACAACAACCACCACAAATACAAAACAATCAATGAAACAAAAAGCTGGTTCTTTGAAAAGATAAACAAAATTGATAGGCCTTTAGTGAGATTAACTAAGAAAGGAAGAGAGAAGATCTAAATAAGCTCAATTAGAAATGAAATGGGAGGTATTACAATCAATACCACAGACATACAAAAGATCATTTAAAGGTACTATGAAAACCTTTATGTGCACAAACTATACAATCTAGAATATATGGATAAATTCTGGAAATATACAACTCCCCTAGATTAAACCGGGAAGAAATAGAAATTCTGAATATACCAATAACAAGTAGCGAGATTGAAACAGTAATTTTTAAATTGCCAACAAAAAAAAGTCCAGGACCTGATGGATTCTCAGGTGAATTCTATCAGGCATTCAAAGAAGAATTGGTACCAGTCTTACTGAAATTATTCCGAAAGATATAGAGGGAATTCTCCCTAAATTATTCTGTGAAGTCAGTATCGCTCTAATACCAAAACCAGGGAAAGGATATAATTAAAGAAAAGAAAACTACAGAGCAATATCCCTGATGAACATAGATGCAGAAATCCTCAACAAAATACTAGCCAACTGATTCCAACAGCATATTAGAATGATAACACATGATGATCAAGTGGGTTTCATACCAGGAATGCAGGGATGGTTTTACATATGCAAGTCAATAAATGTGATATAACATATAAACAGAATTAAAAACAAAAATCATATGATCATCTCAATAGATGCAGAAAAAGAATTTAGCAAAATCCAGCATTGCTTTATGATTAAAAACCCTCAGCAAAATTGGCATAGAAAGGACATACCTCAAGGTGATAAAAGCCATCTATGACAAACTCACAGCCAACATTATACCGAACGGGGAAAACTTGAAACCATTGCCCCTGAGACATGGAACAAGACAAGGATGCCCACTTTCACCATTTCTATTCAACATAGTGCTCAGTATCATTAATCATCAAGGAAATGCAAATCAAAACCATGATGAGATACCTGTTTTTTTCTGCTAGAATGGCCATAATTAAAAAGTCAAAAAACCATAGATGTTGGCATGGATGTGAAGAAAAGGAAACATTTATACACTGCTGGTGGGAATGTAAGCCAGTAAAACCTCTATGGAAAACAGTATGGAGATTCCTTATAGAGCTAAAAATAGATCTACCACTCAATCCAGCAGTCCCACTACTGGGTATTTACCCAAAGGGAAAGAAGTCATTATAGAAAAAAGACACTTGCACATGTCTGTTTTTAGCAGCACAATTCACAATTGCAAAGATGTGGAACCAACCTAAATGCCCATCAACTAATGAGTGGATAAAGAAAATGTATACATATACTATGAAATACTACTCAGCCATAAAAAGGAATAAAACCATGTCTTTTGCAGCCACTTGAATGGAGCTGGAGGCCTTTATTCTAAGTGAAGTAACACAGGAATGGAAAACCAAAAACTGTATGTTCTCACTTATGAGTGAGAACTAAACTGTGAGTACGCAAAGGCATACAGAGTGATATAACAGACTCAGAAGAGACTCAGAAGAGGTAAGGTGGGAGGGGGATTAGGGATTTTAAAAACCACACATTTGGTACAGTGTACACTACAGGGGTGATGTGTGCACTAAAGTCTCTGAAGTCACTGCTATAGAATTCATCCATGTAACAAAAAAGCACTTGTACCCCAAAAGCTATTGAAATAAAAAATAAAAAACTTAGAAATTTTAAAAAACCAAACCAAAAACCAAAAAATTAAAAAAATAATGCAGCAGTGTGTGGGAGAGGTAAATAAGGAGAGGATAGAAGAAACGGCAATTAAGCAAATCTCATCTTAAAGTGCTCAGAAAGAAGTGGCCCCCTAAAGATACCCAACAAAACTAATGCTGAACACTGTGAGCACCCTGCTCAGATCCCCGTGTAAGCAGGTAGGCCTGTCCCCCAGCTGCTGTGAGTGTTGGCGACTGCCCCTTCTCTGGAAAACTGCCCTCAGCCAACGGAACAGCAGCCATCTTGCCAGGAAGTTAGGCATGTCCCCTCCCCGCAAGCCATCAACCAACGACTTATTAACACAGGAATACAAAATGCAGGTGCCCTTGCCTCAAAGTGACAATGACTCTGTGGTACAATTGATACTCCAAAGCTCCCGGAAAGATCAGGCTGAAGCCAAGTTCATCCTTTTCAGTTCTGTTCCCGGCCTTATCCTACTTTCTTCCCCCCCTTTCTGCTAAGAGCTCTCCCCCAATAAATCACATGCAGAAAAGTCCCCTCTCATAATTTGCTTATGACATACTTGTTCTGAAGAATACAGCAAGATTGTTCTAAATGCAAAAATAAAGGATAAAACCAAGGACTAAAGTCAATTAAGATTGGAAGTATTATAAAGAAAAGGCTAGGTGTGAGTGGTTGGGGTATGGTGGAATTAGTCACATCAGGTAAAATAGAAGGGCTTGGAGATATGTCAGCAGCAGCAGGATACTCCTGCACCTTCAAATTCCCCTTAGAACTCCCCTATACAAGCAGGAAAGCGGGCTTCTGTCAGTGCCTTTAATTCCAGGGGACTGGCCAGGTAAGGGGAAGGGATCTAGTAGATTAGTAGATTAGCTAAGTAGCACTGTGGAAGGATCTTATCTGGGACTCCAGAGACCACTGTCCTCGATGCCTCAAAATCCTCTCAAGCAACCTTGCACCACAACTTTGGGATCCACCCGACCCTGCTTCCTGGGTATAATGAGCATTTTTAGTTTCATCTTCTCAGAACAGTACTCCTCTTCTCCTGGGAGGAGAGAAGTTCCTCCAAACCCTTTCTAGGTAGTAAAAATAGCACCCCACTCTAGACATAGTGATTGGTGCAGAGACAGGCACATTACTAAAGCTGGACAATCAAGGCTAAAATTTTCAACTTAAAATTCAAAGTATTATTTTAACTACGCAATACATTTATGTAGTCCAAAAATCAAAATGTCTAAAAAGAGAAAGTATACAGTAAAAAGTCTTGTTCTCCCTCTTTCTCTAGTTCTACTCCCACAACCAGGTACTTCCTAGGGTATCCTTCCATGGTTTCTTTGTGCATACACAAACAAGTACAAATTTGTTTTCTATCTTTTGTCACACAAATTGTGGCATAAGGTGAGTATTTTCTGCTGTTGAATTTTACTGTCTTTTAACACTGTATCTTGGTGGAAATCTTTCCACATCAGTAGATGAAGTACTTCCTCACCTGTATCTTTATTTTTAAAAAATAGTACAGCTACAGAGTATTCCATTAAATACATGCATTATGTTACTAATCAGTGCCCTTTCAAAGGACATTTAAGAATTTCCTGTCTTTGCTATTTCAAACAACACTGCAATGACTAGCCTTGTATGTATATTGTTTTGCATATACAATATACAATATTTTGAGAATATTTGTGTGATACATTTCTAGAAATAGGATTACTTTTCTCCATACGTGCAGGCTAATTTCTATCTCTAGGGGTTGCACCAATTTTCCGCTCTCACTTGCAGTGTATGCAACTGCCCATTTCCCCATAGCCATGTCAATAAAAAGTGTTATCAAACTCTGGAATTTTGCCAATCTAACAAGTTAAAAATGGCATCTTGCGGGTAGTTTTAATTTTCGCCATCTTTTATCTTTGGGTTGAAGGACTCCAAATGCTTGCAAAGCTTTAAAGAGGGAAGCCCAGGCCATACCTCAGTCATATGGAAATGGCCAGCTTGGCAGAAGTCCAAGTACAGGTAGAGAGAAGTAGAACTGAGAGACAGAAAGGGGAGAGAGTCCCTGGCTCCAAACATCTTGGCCTTCCCACTCTGGACTACATTTGCCAGTGATACCCCCTTTTTTATTTAAGGTGGTTCAGGCTGGATTCTGTTGACCTGCATCCAGATTGAGGATGCACAAACAACCCCATTAGGCTACTACAATCTGGTTGCCAGGTGGACCTGCCAGCTGCCTGGCCAGGACCCAGGACCTTATAAGAAGCCGTTAAAGGCACAGTGCAGCCACTTTGGAAAAATGCTTGCTGGTTTCTAATAAAGTTAAATATATGTCTATCCTATAGACCGGCAATTTTATTCCCAGGTATGTATCCTGAAGAAATGAATGCATATGTCCTCCTAAAGACATAGCTGCTTTGGTCAGAGTACACAAACACTAGAAATTACCCAAATGCCCATCAACAGGGCATGACAAAAAAATAAAATTAGGTATTTTTTTCCAATGGAAGAATAAACTACCAGTAAAAGAATGGAGAATAATCTCACAAACAATATTAGGCAGAAGTCAGATCAAAAAATGCATCCTACATAATCCCATGTTTATGAAGTTCAAGAAGAGGCATAACTAATGTATAGTAATGAGGTTAGAGTAGTTTTCATCCCTGTAGGTGAAACACTATCTGGAAGCAAGCACGACAGTACTTTCTGGGGCAATGGAAATGTTCTGTATCTTAGTTGGGGTGATGGTTACATAGAAAGAGGTACATTTCTTTATGATATCTCAATTTTTTTAAGTAAAAGAATATTATCAATAACAAAACAAACCATTGTAGGGAACGTAAGTGAACCATCTTGGAGATAATTTCCACCAGATGCAGATAACACTGAATCTGTCCTTTTGGGTGCAACAGCCCCTGTGGGTAGGAGGCAAGGTGTCTGCCCTCAGAAGTTTGCACACACTTTGCTGTGGACACTCAGTGAATCTACAGCCCTTTGGAAGCCCTCCTGGAACCAGCTCTTTCACTTGGCTTTGCTGCTCAGATTTCTGTCCTCACCTACCAGAGAGCTGAGGTCCCAGGGGCAGGCTGGTGTTAAGCAGCCCATGGCTGTGGTCAGAGAGACCCATATCTCCATCCTGGCTGCACCCTCTGAGTCCATGGAACAGGAGTATAATGGTTCCCTTGGTAGGTCATTTTGGAGATTCCAGATATCAGTTTACAAATCTGACATTATCCATGCTATCTACATGGGACCTATTTTATTATTTGTGAACAAGACCTGTGTTGACTGAGCTTAGAGGTCTTGGCTTGCAAGGATGAAGAAGGGTATGGAAGTGGATTAGGAGAGGGCGGGGAGACTTGATGGTCAGCAAGCTAAGTCCTTGAATATTAGACCCCAAGATTAAAAGCTGTGTAGTAGAATTCATTGTAATTGGTTCCCACCACTTTTCAGCAATTAGAGGGTAATTTTGGATAGGAGATTTGTGCCTGAAGCCTCATTCCCACTTCTTTGCAAATGCCTTTAATCTACCTTCTTACCTTCTAAGAGGGATGTTGGAGGAACACCACGGAGTGTTTGGGGAGAAGGGATGGATGAAGTGGGGACTTTGAGACAGATGACAGTTCTTAAGAGCTGCAAGGATCACAGGGAGAAGGAAAGCAATGGAAAGAGGTTCTGAAGGGAGATAAGAAAGCAGCAGAGACAAGGGTAGCCTCCTGTGCAGCGTGGGTATGGCTGTGGTTGTTTGCTGTGGCAGAACCTTAAGATTGTATTACACTATAGTAGCCACTAGTCCATGTGATTGCAGAGACTTTAAAATGTAACTACTGCAATGTAACTCTATTTTTAATGTTATTTAATTTTGATTAATTTAAGTGCAAACTGAAAATCCGGAGCCAGGTAAAAATATTTTCTATTGAACACAACTTTATTTGATATTATTATATATTTGATATTAAAGTTAATTATTAAAATTTATTTCACCTGGTTGTTTTTACTATGACTACTAGAAAGGATTGTGTTCTATTTCTGTTGAACAGTCCCACCCTAAGATGCCAATACACATGCTCCGTTCTGTCCTGCTCCCTCCCTGCAGATGGGGGCAGGGCTGTGCAATTTGGCGGTCATTGTTTTTTATGCATCAACACAAACTGTGTCATGTAAGCTCAGCTGGTACACTTTGTTTGTCTAACAAAGTCATCCAATCAGAAAGTTAAGAAATAACAAATAAGCACATGAATGAAGCAGAACTCTAGTGTGTTTCTTCTGTGTGCCGTCCCCAAGTACACTAAGAAACCTGTCCTAATCTTTAGTGGGAGAGGTGATGGAGTCCAATTTGTACTTTAAAACGTCACTCATCCCAGCACTTTGGGAGGCCGAGGCGGGCAAATCATGAGGTCAGGAGTTTGAGACCAGCCTGGTCAACATGGTGAAATCCCGTCTCTATCAAAAATACAAAAAAATTAGCTGGGTGTGGTGACGAGTGCCTGGAATCCTAGCTACTCTGGAGGCTGAGGCAGAAGAATCGCTTGAACCTGGGAGGCGGAGGTTGCAATGAGCTGAGACTGCACCATTGTACTCCAGCCTGGGAGACAGTGCGAGACTCTGTCTCAAAAAAATAAATAAAAAATAAATAAATAAAATAAAATGTCACTCAGGCTGCTCCAGGAAGAATGAACTAATGGAAAGAGAGTGAGAATGGGGGGCCCCGTGGGTAGGTCTTTTCTGCAACCCAGGCAGCAGTTATTAGTTACTGTACATTTACCTTGAGAAGAATTTTGCATTTAACAAAACAAAGTTCTGAGAAAGCAACTATAAATAAGTGTCACCTTCCCCCAACCTCAAGGGTAACTTTTCCTAGTACAGTTTTTGAAAAGGTAGCATGTCCAATATCCCTCCTACATTGTCCACCCAGTAGCACAGTCCTTCTCACTCAGTGAGCACCCCTGGGAACTTGTCACCAGCCTCTTCAATGGAATATTGCTATCCCTATACAAGCTCCAGCAGAGAAGGATATAAGCGAATCACTTCTGTTGTGACTGCTCAGCTCTTAATTCCTGAAACTCTACCAGCCCTGGCTTATCAAAGTCCCAGTTTCTTCTTGCCCAGCCTTTGGTTTTCAGGCAGGACCTACCTTCCACCAAAAGAAGGTCAATTTCAGAGCAATTCACTGATGGCTGGGTAGAGATCCAGCCAAACAATAATGTGCATGGCTCTGCCCCCTCACTAGGAAGCAAGAGGAGGAGTCTCATAACATATGTATCATTGTTTCTATAATATAATTTTAAAAGCTGGTGGGAATTCCATTTAGCCACCTCAGCAGTGTTCACTCAATGGTTCTCAAATATAATGTGCATAAGAAACACCTGGATGTTTCACAAAATGCATATGCCTAGGAAACAAATGACAATGTCAAATGGAGTAATTAGGGAGCATTAAATGAGAACTATTTATAAAAGTTCAGGAAAAACTAAGAAAAACACAAAATATGGTATAAGAGTGGAAGCTATTGTCATCCTTATATCTCAAGGACCAAGGAAGGAAACCAGGAGAGAAGAGTTATCAGAGACACCTGCCTAAAAGAGCTGTGGCCTTGGGTAGAGGGATAAAGCAGAAGAAAGTCAGGACTGTAAGCACCGAGTCCTCACTCTCCTCCTATCTCTACAGATGCCCCTTGGCCAAACCCAACCAGAAGCCAGAGAGCAAGGAAGCCCCTTGATGCAGCCCATTCAGTCCACACCAGCCAATTGCCCAGGCCCAGGCCAGGGTAGAGAAGTGTGGAAAGCGGATCTGAAGAGACAAATAGAAAATATGTAACCCATAACAACCCAGAACAAGAGTGATTACCAATCTGCTGGCTTCATTGGATTATCTGGTAAATTCTAGATGCTGTGACTTAATGGCAATATTGGCAAACTGGAGTTGAACTAGATAAGGGTGATAAGAGTGCTGAAAGTTAAGCCATTTTAAGAATGACTTTATTATAATACAAATCAGAATATTGAGTCTGGAGATGACAAGGTTTGAAATAAATAACCATAGCTGTGTGGTTTAAACTGTTTGATCTGATTTGACCCGTTTCGATAGGTTTAACTGGTTTGAACTGCTCCACAAATGCATGTCAAATCTTTACTTTTTCTGATTAATTACGGAAGTAGACACAAACATTATTAACAGTTAATTCAGTATATTCCCCTTCAGGCTTCCCAGTTGCCCAAACTGGATTCCCAGGGGGTTACTCAGTCACAAAGGAGTCAGCCTTCCCTGATGCAAACAAGAATCCCAGAGAGAAAGCAGTCAGCCTTCCCTGATGCTGCAGAGAGGGAACTGGAGTCTGGGTGTCCCATGGCAACCACTGTTTCTCACTGCAACAGACTATGGCTGTTGGAGCTTAGACCAACACTCTCCCACAGGTGCTCATCCACAGGGATGATCCCTATGCAAGTACAGAGGCTTATCAGCTTGGGCGCCAAAGTAGTAATTCTCTTTTAGTCCACATGCACACCCCCAGTCTCTTCCCCAGGGTGGAAACAGGCCACAAACTGGCCCCATTAGTGCCCAGGCAGGTCTGGTTCCAGGCCCTCATGCAGACTCAGAGCCACTATCTCCACTTCTCCATCTCTGCCACCTGTCTGGCTACCCATGAGTAAGGTTGCCTTATTTTTAGACCTTTAAAATATAACACATCTTGAAAACATGTTTCTCCCTTAACAATTGAGGCTATCTTCCCTACACATAGCCTTTGGGGAAAGCTGCCCTCAGGGGCATCAAAGTGGTTTCTAGCCAAGCTACACTGTGATATGGAAGATAACGTCCTCTCACTAAAGAAGACAGAGCAAAGTGCAATCCGTAGTAAGGTGCCTTGTTGGCGACACATATGTCCACAGAGCCCCCTACACACGTTCACAGAATAATGTCATAAGGGTCCTCATATTTTGGAGGCACAGGAGCAGAAGTTCCAAGAAGTAAAAGTTAAAAGGTGACAGATTTCCATCCAACACCAGAAAGAGATGTATAATGATTAAAGCTGTTCCAGAAAACTGGACGTTAGTGTGTTGGGGAATTTTGCCTATCATATGTGTTAAGAGTAGGGATTTGTACAGGTCTGCAGCAACTCAATTCTTGCCTCCTTGGAGGAGAGAATTCATCTGAGGAGCGTAAGGCAGAGTGAGAGACTGAGGCAAGTTTTAGAGCAGGACTGAAAGAGTATTAAAAATTTTAGACCAGGAATGAAAGAAAATCAAGTACATTTGGAAGAGAGCCAAGTGGTTGACCTGAGAGATCCAAGAGCTCCATCCAACCCTTGCCTTGGGGGAATCACTGGCATGATTCCAAGATTTGTGTTTCTTCCCCCCTGATTCTTCTCTGGGGATGGGCTGTCTGCACGCACAGTGGCCTGACAGCACTTGGGAGGAGCCCCATGTGCGGCATGTTTACTGAAGTTGAGTGCATGCCATGCCCGTTTGAGGTGTTTTTTTTCACTTACCAGTTTAGCATTTCTAGAAGAAGGTCATATACCAGTTAAACGCCGCCATTTTGCCTCTTAGTGCGCATGCTTAAGCCCACTCGCCCAGCTCCTGAAATCTTACTGGGAAGCTGCTGATCACCAGTTTCAGGTGTTTTCTATCTATTGGGAGCCTGCCCGTCCTTGGCGCCAGCTGTGGCCAATTATCATTTTAGCGATCCAGTTTAACAACTGCCTGACCATCACCTGACGGTTGCCAGACATTCTAAGGGATAGTGGGGAGGGCCTCTGCTGCTCTGCTCACGTTTGCTTAGCTACCTACTCTAACATGTGTATCAGAAACTAAGGCGAGGAGATGGATTACTGAACAAATGGTATTGAAGAAAATGGCTGTTTTTGAAGGAGAAAAAAAGCTAGATCTAACCTAGACTTCATAATAAATAAAAATTAATATGTGTGAAATATACACTAAATATTTTTAAAAGGACATAAACATCTAAATGTTAAAAAATAATATTTAAGTTATTTCAAGATGAGAAGAAGTTTCTATGAATAAATACAATAAAATATCTCATGTAGGAAGGTTTAACTGCATAAAATTTAAAATATTTACTCTAAGTTTTCTAACATATTTTATTGTTTATCCCTTATTAGAGGCAGGGTCTGTATAGACACCAAGGACTTTAACCAGCTCTCTTTCTCTCTCACAAATAACAAAACAATAACAAAAGGAAAAGTATAAACCCGGAAAGAAATATGAAAATAAATGTGAAAAGCAAAGGTTATAATTTAAGTCATGTAAAACTCTTTTAAATGAATCTTGAAAACATCACACCGATAGGAAAAATATGAGCAAATGAAATGTAGTGTTAAATCACAGAAGGATGAATATGAATGATCAATATAAGCATATGAAAAAAGACACTCAACTTTTCTGTATCAAAGATACAAAAAACAAAACAATGGTGAGATGTCATTTTTCAATTATGAAACTGACGGGTTTGTAAAATGAGGAAGTAGGCCAAGTTGCATCAAGAGAGGCTCTTATTTAAGAAAAAAAAGGGGCTTAGTTTTGCTGTCATAAGCTCCCTGTCCCTCAAAGAGATGAAAGAGGAGCTGGCTACCAACCCTCAGAGATGTGGCAGGGAGGATTCTAGGGTAGGGGAGAGGTTAGGGCCAGTAAGCGCAAGCTCTCCTCTGCTTCTCTGGCTTTCAGTGCTGTGTCTCAGAGCTGGATTCCCACATAGCTGACATGAAAGGAGAGACTTTCCAAAAAACAGGCTCTCCCAGACCTCACTTTCTATCTTTTCTTAGGTTAATGTATCCAGTGCTTATAGGTAGAAGCTTGTCCTGAAAGCACTAGCATGTGGGTGGATGTGTTGAAAATCTAATTAAGTAGCACATGCAGCCTAGCAAGAGGGTGCCCAGGAACAAGCCCAGTCAACCTGGCATGGCGTGAGGCAGCTTCCTGCATTCCTCCAGGGAAGCAATCTCAGTACATGGCAGCTATTGCTGCAAACCAGAAACCAGTACCAGCAGGTTCACTGTATGGAGTATTGATCCATAATTACTCTTCACCAAAAATATAAAATGAGTCTTTCTCCCTCTCTCCTCACCCTGCTTCTCCCCTCCCCTTCACCCTCCCTGTCTCCTCCCCACCCCTGTTTTTGTCTCTGTCTCTCTGTCAATGTACACTAATCTCTATCACATACACCAGTAAATATGTCAGGCTGAAAACATTCCAAATTGTGCAGCTCTCATTGATTCTCCTCTAGGCCATCACTGAACCATGGTGGCTAGCATGATTCACTTCCTTGCTCATCCCCAAGAACGTTAACCTTCTCCCCTCAACCTCAAGGTCAACTTCACTCTTTGGCTGCATCTAAAAATGTTATTCTTTTAACTGTCCTAGAAATTAGCTCTATCTTCCAGCCTCCAGGGAGGAATGGTTACTGAGTGCCTTGAATAAGGTGGATTTGCTATTTTAAAAAAAGAAAGAAGACCAGGTGCGGTGGCTCACACCTGTAATCCTACAACTTTGGGAGGCTGAGATAGGTGGATCCCGAGGTCAGGAAATAGAGACCATCCTGGCTAACACGGTGAAACGCCGTCTCTACTAAAAATACAAAAAATTAGCCACGCATGGTGGCGGGCACCTGTAGTCCCAGCTACTTGGGAGGTTGAGGCAGGAGAATGGCGTGAATCCGGGAGGCGGAGCTTGCAGTGAGCCGAACTGGCGCCACTGCACTCCAGCCTGGGTGACAGAGGGAGACTCCGTCTCAAAAAAAAAAGAAAGAAAGAAAAAGAAATTAGCTGCCACCTTGGCTACAGTGCAAATGCCAGTCCCTGCAGGATTCCCCCTTTCCTACCTCCAGACCCCAAAAGCCAAAGCACTTTTCTTTGAGCTCCTTGACAAGTCCAAACCCCAAGAGTACTACAGACCTCAGCTGGGTAGGGGAATGCTGTGGCTATCTATCCCGTGTTGGGGTGGGGTCTGTATTAACACAGGGACTTTAACCAGCTCCCTTTCTCTCTCTCATACTCAGCCTCCAAGTCCACTTGTGTTAAAAGTGTGTCAACTAGCAGACCCCAGGATCCCCATCCAACACAGCCAGTCTGCGGTGCTACCCAACTTCTTGCAGCAATCAAGACCTGGTCAAGATGTTTACAGACCTTAAACACTGAGACTGGTAAGATACCACCCTATTATATATCTCAAATAAAAATACTAAGCAATAAAATATGTTAGAAAATTTAATGAAGTTGTCACTTTTTTGTAACTTCCTGGTTTTTTTGAACAACAAGTAAGATTTTCTATTATTAAACCTTCCTAAGTTATTGTTATTAAATTGTTAGTATATTCTTGGACTAAACTCAACTAGATTAAGATATATTTTCTACTAATGTGCTCTTGAATTTATTGTATTTAGGATTTTTTGTTTCAGTATAAGTGAGATTGAACCGTGACTTCCTTTTTTGTGCAACTTTATGGGGATTGATATCAATATCATGCTTGCTCCATGAAAAGAATTTGGAAGTTTTTCTCCCTTTTTTTAATGCCTTGAAATAATTTAAATAACACTGAAATAATTTCTTCTTTAAAAGTTTGCAATAATTTCTCTTGAAACCATGTGGGCCTGGTGCTTTTTGAAGGGCAGCTCTTTGACAACTCCATTTCTTTATAGTATTTCGTTTATTAAAGTTCTCTAACTTTTCTTAAGTCAATTTTTGTAAAGTGTGTTTTCCTAGAACATTATCCATTTCATCTAAGTGTTTGACATATTTACACAGAGTCGAGCAAAGTAATCCCTTGTGATTCTTTTAATTTCCTCTATATCTGTTTTATTTTCACTTTAACATTTTTAAAAATTTTGTGCTTTTGTACTCTTCCATATTTTTCTGGATTAAGATAGCTAATGCTTTATCTCTTTCATGGTTTTGCCAAAGAATCCAAACCCAGATTTGTACATTGTTTTATTATTCTCTGTTTTGTAATTCATTATTTCTCCTTTCTCAATATTCATTCCTTCTACTTTGCCTATGTTTATTTTGTTGCTATTTTTCTAACTTACTGAGTTAGACGCTTAATTCATTTATTTTAATGCTCTCCTTTTTTTATTGAAACACATATTTAAGGGAAGAATTTTCCTCTGTATACCATTTTAGTTATATTCCACATATGATGACATATATATTTTCATATCTGTTATTTAGATTTTCTAAAATGTGTTTGCAAAGAGGAAGAAATCTTGCTTTTATGATGCTATTTTCAAACTTTCTCTCTTTTTAATACATTTTACATTTCCATTATATTATTCTTCCACTGGACCTGCTTTTCTGAAAGAGGTCCTTGTTTGAAAGTATCTGGGGCAGATAACAAGAAAGAAGCATTCTAAAACCATCAAACTATTTTCATCTCAGTCTTCTAATGATGGTAAATAGAATGGACAGGTAGACCCTGGAGGGGTAGTGGTGTGAGAATCCCCCTCTGTCATTCTTCCCTTCTTTCTCTTTTCCCTCCCCTGCCTCCTACTTCCATCCCCAAATCCCTCCCTCCAGGATATCTCAGTGAGCAGGGAAATGTGGACTGGATCTTGGAGAGCCTGACCTTGGGAGTGAACTGGTTGTTTTAGAAGCTGTTCTACTTAAAGCCATGTGGGGACTTCTGGTCTATTCATTCTTTCCCTTTTGTTGTCTCTCTGATATTCAGTAGATCCTCAAAATTCTAGCCAGCATCAGTAACTCTAAGGAAATTAATTCATCTAGTCACTGAGTCAACAAATATTTATTGAAGATTTACCACATTCTGGCCCTGCGCTGAGCACTGGGGATTCAGGGATGAGCAAGACAGACACAGCCTCTCCTTGCAGGGCTGACAGCTACAGGGATTACTGCAGCAGGAGCTGTGGGATATCTGCAAAGCAATGGTGATGTGTGGTGTAGCAAAAGCACTCTTCTCATTTGGACTCTATAATTATCTAGTGGGTAGGCTACATGACTATAAGGAGGATGAGGCTCCCTAGCACCACCAGAGAAGCTACGCTTGGCACAAACAGGGTGCCAAGACAGTGTTGTGATTTTGACAGAGAAAGTTCAAGATGCGATGAAAGCAGATAGGAGATGCATTTAATCTGTGGTGGGCAGGGCTTCGGAAGGCTTCAGGAGGAAGTGTCATTTCAGAGGAGCCTTGAAGGATGATTAAGAGAGTGAACCACCCAATGTGATGGGAAAGGATGAGCCAGGATCAGGGAATCCCACATGAGAAAGCTCAGAGGTGAGGGGGACCATATGGTGAGTTTGAAGGAATAAAAGACTTTCAGATGATGTAACCATGAGAAACAAGGCAGGAGTTTCCTAAGTTCCCCTAACACGTGATCTCTTAGGTGGAGAGAAAGGAGTGTGTGGGGAGGCTGGTCGAGAGTGGAAGAGTAAGAGAGGGAGGGAGGAATTCCCAAGAGGACATGGAAACTCAGGGAGTAAGAAGAAGAAGGGGCTTGAGTGATGAATCATGCTTCATATCTAGAATGAGAAAGTAAAAACAAAACAAGGAGATGCCTCTGAGAAAAAGCAAAATGAAACAAGCCAAATTGTGATGCTGCCTGTTTGTGGAGGCATCAAAGCTGCTGGTGATCCAGAACATATGACCAAAAACATGCACAAAGCAGTCTACCTGAGCCTGGGAAACCCTGATAGATTTCCCAGGAGACCTGAAGGTGGAGGCAGGGTGCCTGAGGCTGGTAAATTTTTTTTTCCTCCTTTTTCCCTCATCTGACTCAGTTAAAGCTGGAAGTGGTGTCTGAGAAATCAGGTCGGCCAGAACTCGTGTTTCTGCCACAGCCTGTGGAGGAGGATCTGAGGCTCGCTGCTCAATTTAGAAGAAAATGCCTGTGATCAGTGATGTTCCTGGCCCACCTGGCAGGTCGCTGGCAAATGGGCAGTGGTTGTGAGTGAGCTGGTTTGGGCTGTGCCTGTTGGTTAGGCCCTTTCAAAGAGTCGTATAGCCACACAGAGGGCAAATTGCTAAAGAGTCACATGTTCCACAGGGAACGACCCAAGCTATTCACTCAGGTGCCCCAGTACCACTGTTCCCAATTATGTGTTTGAAATCTCAGGATCTTGGAACTCTAGCTCTGTGTGAGATCAGGGAGGAGAGGCTGGGGAGCTGTGGTCCTGCCGTGAGTTGGCAACATGGGTGGGCATGAGGAACAGCAGTGGAAGAGCCGGCTGGGGTATAGCAATGCTTCCAAAAGAGTGTGTCCACTTGAGATGAGCATGACGACTTTTTTTTGGTAGCACACTGAAGAAAAGAAAAAGTAAAATAATTATATATTTATTTTGATGCACATTTGGAAATATTAGCACATAAATCGCACAACTTCGCTTGTTAGGGTAAGGCTAAAGTAAGTACTCAAGTTAGAATGCAGGTCAATTTAGAGAAAAATGTTGAATACTAGTACACAGAGGCAAGCATCCTGAGCATGAAGCACAAATGTGGGAAATTGGACATAGTCAGCAGACATTTATAGAATGACAAGCCTGCCCCAGGTGCTGTCGCAGCAAATGGACCTTGGTGGTGAGAGGAAACCATGCCTCTGCCTTTAAGTGGCTTACGTTCTGATAGGGAGCCACAGGCGTTAAATACCTAAGCAGATAAGTTGGTGGCAGGTACTGGGGAATGTACAAAAGGAGGTGACAGGCTGGGCAGAAAGTGGCTGGGAGAAGGGCATCAGCTCAGGGCATGGGGAGGCCTTGCTGATGCAGGGATGCTTCCCTATGAACTTAAGTAATGAGGATGAAATGGCCACGTGACGAACTGGAGCAAGAGCTTTCCAGGAGGATGAAGAGCAAGTGCCAAGGCCCTGGAGGCAGAGGTGCTTTGCGTGATTATGCATAGAAAGGAAGCCAGAGGGAGGGATGTGAGGAAGAAAAAGGCCCACAGTGGAGAAGATGGTTAGAAGGATAGAAGGAGACAAGGTCACACAGGTTAGTGACACTGAACTTTTTATTGTACTTAACTTCATTTGACTTAAGTTTAAATAGTGCCATGTGGCTTCTGGCTGCCCTGTTGGACAGTGCAGAGCTAGACGGTACACAGAGAGGGCCGAGGACTTCAGGAAGTGTTTCAGGTCTCACGAGCCGAGCTGTTTCAAGGTCTGCATTCTGTCTGCTAATGTAGTTACATAACATCCCACACTGTGTCTGAGAGTGTGGACCAGCAGGCAGGGCGCTCACCTGTCACTCCCTCTCCTTAGGCCTCAGGGAAGAGAGTTCCAGAAAGGAATGGAAACCTCAGGGGGTATGGGGGAGGCTGCATGGAGAGACCATCTTAGTAAAGGGCTGTGGGGACCCTGACCATGTAAGGATGCTTTGGGGGAATGTTTTCTGCTGCTACCAAGAAATGCCAGAAAATCCCACCAAGGATAGCTCTGTTTTGTGGGCTCAGACTTGGCACTCCCTTGTTATAAGCCCACTCCCCCTGGGACAGGTTCACCAAGTACTCCCTCCCCAGGCCTCTGGAGGTGATGTGAGGAGCCCTCTGAGGGTCAGAGAGGAAATGCTGTGGTCAGGGTCACACAGCACTAAGCAGTGAGCACTGAGACAGGACCCACGGTTGGGTCTGTGGGCAAACCCAGTGCCACTGTCTCTCTCACCAGATCCATCTAGGTTCCTCCCACTGTCCGTGTGCAAGATCACGGAAAACACTCAGCACTGAGAAGCATTCAAAAGCATTCTTTTTTATTTCATTTTACTTTGCAAAGGAGTAAGGTCCTATAAATGCAGCTTTATACTGTCCTTTCTTCTTCCTGGATCCTGTCTGCCTGGCTCCCAGGTAAACCTCCTGCCTCCAGCACAAGTGCCCCTGAGGTCCCATGCTCCACCAAGGACTCTGAGTGGTTGGTGGCCTCTGAACATTCAATCCAGACACAGGCGTGATTGATAACTTATGACAAATTAGTCTCAGCTACAAGCAATACTCCCTGCTCCCCAGGCCCACTGAAAGAAGAGCAATGTAGCCCATTCAATCCCTCCTTGCCTCAGTTTCTCCATGTGAAATGCGAGGACTAAAATGTCCCTTGGTTGGGTTTGGGCTCAAACCTGATCCCACCCTTCCAGGTGTAGCCCTTGGGCCAGTCACTGCCCCCGCACCAACCCCCATCCCTAAGGCCCCTCTACAGGTCCTGAGCAGCAAGTGGGAAGATGAAAACAGCACAAGCACAAGCAAAGTCACCTTCAAAGAGCCGTGTGGAAGTGAGTGTTCCTTCTCCCAGAATCTGGTTTTATTTATTTTTTTGGTTTTTGTTTTGAGACAGGGTCTCACTCTTTCACCCAGGCTGGAGTGCAGTGGCACAATCACAGCCCACTGCAGCCTCTACCTCCTAGGCTCAAACGATCCTCCTATCTCAGCCTCCCAAGTAGTGGGAACTACAGGTGTACACCACCAAACCTGGCTAAATTTTTTATATTTTGTAGAGACGAGGTTTCACCATGTTACCCAGGCTGGTCTCGAACTCCTGGGCTCAGCCACCTGCCTCAGCCTCCCAACATGCTGGGATTACAGGCACAAGCCACCACATAATCTAGTTTTGTTTGACTCACACTGTTTCTCCAGCCGCCATGATATTTTTGCAGCACAGTTTAGTGGTTCAAGACTGTGAACCACTGGGGCAGCAAGATGGCTGCACTGAACAACAGCTTGCTAATTACTAGCATTAGGGTCTCGCCAGCCGCACCCCATGTGTTCCTCACTTTCCTTCCCTGTAAAATAGGTCAGTTATGGAACCATCTCTGAGCATGGTGAGGATTCAGTGAGTTATACACATGAAGGGCTGCAAACTTTACTTGGCAACAATAATCCCTGCCACTAGAGGATGGCCACATTGTGACCCTTGGAGTGGATGTGGGGAGAGTGTGGGGGTAGTGACCAGGGAGGCATGCAAGGTGCTGGGAATACGCTGTTTCCTGATCTGGGTGCTAGTCTCATAGGTGTACTCCACTTGTGAAAATTCATCAAGTTGTGTGCTGAATGTTCTCACTTATACATAAGAGCTAAACATTTGGCCACATGCAGGGAGAGAGTGGAAAGACAGATAACAGAGACTGGGAAGAGTGAGTAGGGATAGGGGAAAGGGGAGGATGAAGAGAAGTGGGCTAAAGGGTACAAACATACAGTAAGGTAGAAGGAATAAATTCAATGTTTAATAGCACAGCAGAGTGAATACACTTAACAAAAATGTATTATACTCAGGTAACGGACACCCTAAATATCCTGACTTAATCATTACATAGTATATACAAAATTTCTCATGTACCCTATAAATTTGTAAAAATAAAAACAACAAAAGAGATTGAGACCATCCTCGCTAACATGGTGAAACCCCATCTCCACTAAAAATACAAAAAAATTAGCCAGGCTTGGTGGCGGGCAAGTCCCAGCTATTCAGGAAGCTGAGGCAGGAGAATGACATGAACCTGGGAGGCAGAGGTTGCAGTGAGCCGAGATCGCACCACTGCACTCCAGCCTGGGCGACAGAGCAAGACTCCATCTAAATAAATAAATAAATAAATAAATAAATAAATAAATAAAACTAAAAAATCAAAATCTATGAGCGGAAAAAAAATGTTGTATGTTAAAGATATATGTGCACTTTATCTGTATCACACCTCTTCATTTTAATACTGCCTAGGAATTAGTAAAATTCCTGGGAAAACTCCAGACTGTCAAAGACTGTGGAATTGGTGGGGTCCAAGCCAGATCTCCAAGGGTAAAGGGTTTTCTAGATTGTTTGGGTTGCAGGGAAAATACATACAATTATACCAAGGTATAGATGTGGTGTTAGGAGAGGACAGGGCTGGCAGATAGGAAGGCCCAGAGAAGGGGAGAGGAATCTAGAGTCTTAGGAAGGTGGTAGGGGTAGGGCTGTGGATTCCCCTGCCCTGCCCTGGGAACCCTTTGCGACTATTCCATTGCTCTCTGATGCGACCTTGGAACCCTCCAGATCACAGCAGACATCTCAGTGTCCATTGCCTAAGGCAGCAGTTAGCTTCAGCCTTCAGATGAGGGACAACTATCTCCTTGACGGAGCCATGAAGCATCAATGCCATCATGGAACCTCTTCACGGGTTTGGACTCCTCCCTTTATCTTTCTTTCTATGGAGGAGCCAGTTGCTACCAGTATTCAGATTAAAGGACCTATCAACCAGGTCAGGGAGCCAAGCCCCAGCTCCAACTGAGGTCACTCTTGTTTCCTGTTCCTCTTCCCACTTTTCTAAATTAATTATTTTAGCTCAAAGAGACATAATTAAGCCAGGAAATAGGAAAAAAAAAAAAAGAATATCATCTCAAACACAGGGATTCAGCGGTCAAGGACTGGATTGTTGTGGGAGGTCAGGATCCCTGCAAGAGAGCAACGTTCACATTGTCTTCCTGTCACAGGCATCTGAGTCAAGCCTGTCCTCTGGGTTAGGGCCTGTGTGGAAAGCGGTTCTAAGACTGATCTGATGATAGAACCTCACCCATCCTCAGGGAACAGAATCTTCACCCATGGAACATCAAGCAGGGGGAGGTCTAAGACTCCACGCCATCTTCATCTAAGGATTATGAACTGAAATACCAACTGAGGATGTGGTACAAAAGCCTTTCTTTCCATTTTTCAGTGAAGAAAACATACAAAATATTTTTATCACTTTAAAAGTGAATAACATGAAAAAATCCACAACTCATTATTAATTGAATGTAGAATGTCATGTTATCCATGCATTATAAATGTTTGCAGCTTGTCTAATAAAAGGAGTGAGATGGATGCTAGCCTTTTACGCTATCTAGCTTTTCAGCATCAATGCATAGAAGCAAATGGGAACATTCAAGGGTCAACTTGGAGAACTTGGCCATGAAGAGCTGAGGGGGCACATAATCTAATTTCTCTTCATAAAAAGGTTGATTCATTTTTTTCAGTTCTTTCCTATAGTTCATGATCTTATCCATCTCAGATTAGGACTGTGGATTATCATTCCCTGGAAACCCAGAAGGAGGTACAGTCTCTGACACCGACTGAAATTCAACACCTAAAATGGCAGTGGTTGAAGAAGCAACTGAGAATTTGGTGGGTTCAGTCTCAGTTGTCCAAAGATCTCAGAAGGCCTTTGGTCCTCCAGCTCACAACCACCCCATCTAGCCTGGACTCCCAGGCTTTTGTGCCAGTCCCCACGCTGTCTCAAAGATTTTCTGTCAGCAATGAGATTCAAAAGTAACTACATCACTGCTGTTCAAAAGAGCTCTTCCAACTGCAGTGAGTCTTCACCCATCAGATACAGAGTTTCTGGCATGAATGCAGTCTCAGAGAAAATAATCAGCGAAACATCAGACAAAGGGCAAACAAAGCTTCTCACCACCCTGAGTTTAAAGGCCAAACAACGAAGAGCTAAGGAGGAATGGACTGAGCACCCAGGAAGCTTCCCTGTGAAGGGCCTGGAGGAGGATTTCAGAAATAGCTTGGAGATAATCTATCAAGGAACGCAAAAAGCTATTCAGGGAGACTTCTGGTTTCCAGTCCAGCACGTAAGGTGCTTCAAAGTTGTCACTCCATTCTAACATGTAAAAAGCTGAACAAACTGAAAAATGAACAACTCTTCTTATATCTGTCAGAGAAGTGAGGTTACAGAGCAAACTGCTGCCCCCAAAACTGAAGAAACAGGCAGATAGAGAGAATCACAACTTCCTGGAGCAGAAATGCATGAGTAGAAACATTTGCAGAAACCGGTACAGTAGGAAAACCTAAGCTGTAATCGACAAATTTCTGGAGGCTGCGTGTGGACAATTCCGAGAAGACCCACTCATATGGGTGAACCTCACACTTTTGTGAGTTTTACCTCCAGATACTCTGTCAGATCCTCTCAGGGAATATTGAAGAAAAATGCCCTTTTGCATCTAACATGAAGAGTGGGGAAGAAATCATTTAAAAATACACCACAGCATTCTGTTCTTCTTAACAAAGTGTTCTCTCTGGAGGAAACTGAGTCTAATAGATTAGACTCTCTTTTACCAGAGCCAAATCTGTTTGGGCTTTATCAGAGCCTAGCACATCTGGGGGAAGGCAAACATCCTACCCTAGCCTTCTCTAGCCATCCTGTCCCTCCTAAGGGGGTAAAAAAATTAAAGAAGCAAAAAATTAGCTGGGCGTGGTGGCGGGCGCCTGTAGTCCCAGCTATTCGGGAGGCTGAGGCAGGAGAATAGCGTGAACCCGGGAGGCAGAGCTTGTAGTGAGCCGAGGGTGCGCCACTGCACTCCAGCCTGGGCGACAGAGCAAGACTCTGTCTCCAAAAAAAAAAAAAAAAAAGAAGCATAATGAAGCTCACAGTCCAGGGGCACAAGCCTACAAAGGACTGAGACCTAATCACAGGACTATAGAACACACCTCCACCCCAACCTCATACCTCACCACTAGGTTACTAAGGGATCTATTTACCAAAGTGCCTCTTACACAGTACATTGTGCCCACCTTTCAACAGAAAATTACAAGATACACTAAAAGGTAAAAAACATAGTTTGCAGAGACTGAACAAGCATCAGAGTCAGATATAGCAGGAATATTGGAATGATGAGATCAAGGATTTATTTTCAACTTTTGTTTTAGAATTGGGTGTACCATGCCAGTTTTTATTACCTAGGTATATGGTATGATGCCAAGGTTTGGGGTATGGAGGATATCAAAGCATAATACCCAATAGTTAGTCTTTCAGCCTTTGCCCCCCTGCCTCCCTCCCTTTCCCCTCTAGTAGTACCCAGTAACAATTGTTGCCATCTTTATCAGACCAGGAATTTTTTAAAACTATGATTAATATGCTAAGGGCTATAATACAAATGTAGACAACATGCCATAACAGATTGTTAGTATAGACAAAGAGATGGAAATTCTAAGAATCAAAAGAAATTCTAGAGATCAAAAACACTAACAAATAAGAAAAATGAATTTGATGGGCTTCTTAGAGGACTGGACATGGCTGAGGAAAACAGTCTTTCAGTTTGAGGATATGATAATAGAAACTTACAAAACTGAAGAGCAAAGAGAAAAAAAGTAGGGAAAAAAACAGCACAGAATATTCAGGAATTGTGGGACAACTACAAAAGATGTAACATACATGTAATGAAAAATAACAGAAGAAAGGAACAGAAGCAATATTTTAAGCAATAATGACTGTGAATTTCCCCCATATTAATGTCAGACACCAAACTGCAGATCCAGGAAGCTCAGAGAACACCTCCTAACAGAATAAATGCCAAAAAAACTACACCTAGGTACATCATATTTAAACTTCAGAAAATCAAAGATAAAGAAAAGAATACTGAAGAAATCATAAAGCAAAAAACTGACCTATAAAAGAGCAAATAAAACAATTACATCTGATTTCTCTTTAGTAAACATGCAGGCTAGAAGACAGTTAAGTGAAATACTTAAAATGTTGAGAGATGGGGACAAAAGAAAAAAAACTAAAATTCTATACCTTGTGAAATTATTCTTCAAAGTGACAGAGAAATAAATATTTTCTTAGGCAAACAAAAGTTGAATGTGTTGCCAATAAACCTTTCAAGAAATGTTAAATGAAATCCTTCAGAAAGAAGGAAAATTATATAGGTCAGAAACTCAGATCTATATAAACAAATAAATAACATCAGAGAATAAATAAGTAAAATAAAAATTTTTATTTTTTGTATTTGCAATTTATCTAACAGATGTTTGTTCAAAATAATAGCAACAATGTATTAATTATTTATTCTTACAGATTTATGCTTATGTATAAGTAAAAATAATAATAATAGCAATGTACAAGGGGTAGGAGAGAGGGAGTAGAGGTGTTTTGTTATTATAAGTTACTTGCACAATCTGTGAAGTGGTATAGTGTTATTTGAGAATGGACTTGGGTTTCTTGTGAATGTATATTGCAAACTCTAAGGCAGTAACTAAAAAAAAAAAGAAATAATTGATATGCTAGGAAAGTGAGGGAAATGAAATAATACAAAATGCTCAATTAAAACCACAAAAGGCAGAAAAAATATGGAGGATAAAAATAGAAATAAAACAAAGACAACAAATAGAAAACAGTAACAAATATTGTAGGTATTAACCCAACTATATCAGTACTCACTCTAAACGTCAATGGTCTAAAAACACCAATTTAAAGAGAGAAATTGCCAGAGTGGATCAAAAACAAGACCCAACTCTGTGTTGTCTACAAGAAATCCACTTTATAAGGACACATACAAAAGATGAAGAAAGATATACCATGCTAACACTAGTCAAAAGAAAGCAGGAGTAGTTATATTAATTTCAAACAGAGTAGACTTTTAGAGCAAGAAAACTTATGAGGAATAAAGAGGGACATAATGATAAAAGGAGTCAATATGCCAAGAAGGCATAATTTTTAATGTGTATGAGCCTAACAACATAGTGTTAAAATACATAAGGCAAGAACTGATAGAACTGCAAGGAGAAGTAGATAAGTTCACTATTAAAGTTGGAGACGTTAGCACCCCTTTATTAGAAATGAACAGATCTGGCCACGTGCGGTGGCTCACTCCTGTAATCCCAGCACTTTGGGAGCCTGAGCCAGGTGGATCACAAGGTCAGGAGATCAAGACCATCCTGGCCAACATGGTGAAATCCCGTCTCTACTAAAAATACAAAAATTAGCTGGGTGTGGTGGAGCGTGCCTGTAATCCCAGCTACTTGGGAGGCTGAGGCAGGAGAATTGCTTGAAGCAGGGAGTTGGAGGTTGCAGTGAGCTGAGACTGCACCACTGACTCCAGCCTGGCAACAGAGTAAGACTCCATCTTAAAACAAACAAACAAACAAACAAACAAAAACAGATTCAGCAGGTAGAAAATTAGTGAAAATCAGTAAAGACAGTTGAGTATACTCAACAGCACTATCAATCAACTGGATATAATTGACATTTATAGACTACTTCCTCCAACAACAGCAGAGTACACATTCGTCTCAAGTTTACATGGAAAGTTCACGAAGACAGACCACACTCTGGGCCATAAAACATGCCTTAACAAGGTTAAAGGAATAGCATTTGTACAATGTCTGTTCTCAGACCACAATGGCATTAAACTAGAAATCAATAACAGAAAGATAACTAGAAAATCCCAAAATACTTGGAGATTAAACAACATACTTTTAAATAAAATGCAGGCCAAAAAAGAGATATCAAAATTTTTAAATATTTTAAACTAAATGAAAATATAAGCATCAAAATTTGTGGATTGTAGCAGAAGCCGTGCTCGAAGGACTTCTTTTTTAATGTTTTACAATAGTTTTTATAGTCAGTGTTCATTTAGACTTTTTTCCAGTTTGCTATTCATCTTTTAACATGGTTTTATTATTTATTTTTTCCATGGGTTTTTAAGAAACAGGTGGTGTTTGGTTACATTAATAAGTTCTTTGGTGATGATTTCTGAGATTTTGGTGCGTCCATCACCCAAACTGTGTGCACTGTACCCAGTGTGTAGTCTTTTTTCCCTCACCCCCTCTCATTCTTTCCCCCAAGTCCCCAAAGTCCATTGCATTTTTCTTATGCCTTTGCATCCTCATAGCTTAGCTCACACCTATGAGAGAACATATGATGTCTGGTTTTCCATTCCTGAGTTACTTCACTTAGAATAATGGTCTCTAATTCCATTATTCCAAGTTGCTGAGAATGCTGAGTAGTATTCCAAAGGGGGGTTTATTAACTGATTACTTACATGATCACAGGGTCCCACAATAGGCTGCAAGCTTGAGCAGCAAGGGAAACCAGTCCGAGTCTCAAACCTGAAGAACTTGGGGTCCAATATTTGAGGACTGGAATCATCCAGCATGGGAGAAAGATGTAGTCTGGTAGGCTAGGCCAGTCTTGCCTTTCATGTTTTTCTGCCTGCTTTATATTTACTGGCAGCTGATTAGATTGTACCCATGAGATTAAGGGTGGGTCTGCCTTCCCCAGTCCACTGACTCAAATGTTAATCTCCTTTGGCAACACCCTCACAGACACACCCAGGATCAATACTTTCATCTTTCAATCCAATCAAGTTGACACTCAGTATTAACTATCACAACAATCTCTTCCAAAAGATAGAAGCAGAGGGAATACTTTTTAACTCATTTTGTGAGGCCAGCATTACCCTAATACCAAAACCAGATAAAGCTATTACAAGAAAAGTATAGATCAATATCTCTCTGAAACACAGATGCAAATATTCTCAAAAAAATTAGCAAATCAAATCTAACAGTGTATAAAAAGAAGAATAAGACAACACAACCAAGTGGGATTTATTCCAGGTATGTAAGGCTGATTCAACATTTGAAAATCAATTAATGTAATCCATTACATTGACAGGCTAAAAGAAAAAAATTAGGTGATTATATCAATAGATGCAGAAAAAGCATTTGACAAAATAAAATACCCTTTTATTATAAAAACTCTCAGGAAACTAGGAATAAAAGGGGAATTTCCTCAACTTAATAGGGAATATCTGTTTAAAAACCTTATAGCTAGATAGCATGCTTAATGGTGACAAACTCAAAGCTTTCCTGCTAAGATGAGAAGCAAGGCAAGGATATCCCCTCTCTCCACTGCTTTCCAACATTGTACTGGAAGCCCTAACTAAAGCAATTAGACAAGAAAAGGAAATAAAATATATACAGATTGGGAGAAAAAAAATAAAACTGTCTTTGTTTACAGATGACATAATAATCTATGTGGAAAATCCAAAAGAATCAACAAGAAAACTCCTGTACCTAATAAGCCACTGAAACAAGGTTGCAGGATACGTGGTTAATAAACAGAAGTCAATTACTTTTCTATATGCCATCAATGAACAAATGGAATTTGAAATAAAAACACATTACCATTTATATTAACACTCCCCAAAATGAAATTCTTAGGTACAAATCTAACAAAATGTGCAAAATCTATATAAGAAAAACTTATAGATTCTTATTTCAATTCTGTTGAAATAAATCAAAGAACAAAATAAGTAGAGAGATAGTCTATGTTCATGAATAGGAGGACTCTCTATTGTTATTGTCAGCCCTTCCCAACTTGATCTATACATTCAATGCAATTCCAATTAAAATCCCAGCAAGGTATGTGAATATTGGCAAAGTAATTCTAAAGTTTATGTGGAAAAGCAAAAGACCCAGAATAGCTAATGTAATCCTGAAGAACAACAAAATTGGAGTACTGACACTACTCAAAGACTTACTATAAAGGTACGGTAATAAAGACAGTGTGGTACCGATGAAACAATAGATCAACAGAACAAAATAGATAGCCCATAAATATACCTAGATAAATAGTCAACTAATATTTGACAAAGGGGCAAAGGCAATACAATAAAGAAAAGATAGTTTTTTCAACAAATGGTGTTGGAATAACGGGACATTTCCATGCAAAAAAGAAAAGAAAAGAAAAGAATCTACAAACAGACCTTGTACTATTCACACGTATTAACTCAAAATGAATCATGGACCTAAATGTAAAAATAAAAACTACAAAACCCTGAGAAGATAACATAGGAGAAAATTTAGGTGATCATTGGTTTGGCAATGACTTTTTAGATACAGCAACAAAGGAATGATGTGTGAAAGAAAGAATTAAAAAGCTGGACTTCATTAAAATTAAAAACTTCTACTTCTAATACAATATCAAGAGGATCAAAAGATGAGTCAGAGACTGGGAGAAAACATCTGCAAAAGGCACATCTGATAAAGGACTGTTACATAAAACAAAGAACTCTTAAAACATAAATAAAGAAAGTGAACAACCCAATTAAAATATGGGCCAAAGTCCTGAACAGACATCTAACCAAAGAAGACATACAGATGGCAAGTAAGCATATGAAAATATGTTCAATATCATGTCACTAGGGAATTGCAAATTAAAACAACAGTGAAATGTCACTATGCATCTATTAGAATGGCCGAAATCTAAAATGCCTACAGAACCAGATGCTGGTGAAGATGTGGAGCAACAGGAACTCTCATTCATTGCTGATGGGAATGCAAAATGGGACAGCCACTTTGGAAGACAGTTTGATAGATTCTTACAAAACTAAACATGCTCTTATCATAGAATCCATTAATCATGCTCCTTGATATATACCCAAAAGAGTTGAAAACTTATATCCACAAAAAAACTTACAAATAGATGTTTACAGCAGCTTTATTAATAATTACCAAAATTTAGAAGCAACCAAGATGCCCTTCAGTAGGTGACTGGATCAATAAACTGTGGGTACATCTGAACAATGGAATATTATTAAGTGTTAAAAAGAAATGAGCTATCAAGCCATGAAAAGACATGGAGGAAATTTAAATGCATTATCACTAGTGAAAGAAGCCAACCTGAAAAGTCTACATATTGTGTGACTCCAACTATATGACATTCTGGAAAAGGCAACCATGGAGTCAGTAAAGAGATGAGTGGTTGCCAGGTGTTAGAGGGGAGGAAGGGATGAACAGGCAAAATGTAGAGGATTTTTAGGACAGTGAAACTATTCCATATGATACTACAATTGTGGATCCATGTGATTGTATGTTTGTTCAAACCTATAGAATGTACAACACGAACAGTGAATCCTAATGAAAACTATGGACTTTGGGAGATAATGAGGTATAAGGGTATATTCATCAATTGTAACAAATGTACCACTGTGGTGCAGGATGTTGATAGCGGGGGAGGCTGTGCATGTATGGGGACATATACTTCTGTCCCCACACATGCACAGCCTCAAGGAAGATCAGAGGCAACTGGAAAATGTCCTAGAAAGGTTTGGGACAAGAAATTGGGGCAGACCAATCAGGATTGTTTCCAAGTCAGTTGTGACTTGTTCAGGGCTTGCTGACTACTTTACACTGGCCCCTCCTGGGAAGTCCCATATGGCTTAGAAACCAGAAATTGGGCACTCTCTGTGGGTTGTAAACATTACCTGAATATCTCTTGGATCTCCTTCCTTGTTCAGGAGCTCTTTGGGTCCTAGATGCCCATATTCTGTGGTTACATATGCAGCAGAGGCCTGGTCTGCCTCTCAAGGTCCTTGAATCCATAAGCATTTAGGTGGAGAAATGCCCAGTTTTGGCCTCTCCCCCATCCATCTTTCCCTCCTCAGGCACACATGTATAAAGAGAGAACTCTAAAGCCAAGCTCACCAAGGAGTGCAGTTAAATGAGATCATCACCCTGAATAGTCTTCTCCCTGTTCTAGTCTCTTATCTATGAGTGTGGAAGCCTAGAGGGCCCTGATATGGTCCCCCATAGGCCTTAGCAGCCACATCCACATGGCTTTGCTGGGTGTAGCCTATGTGGCTGCTCATATGGGTTGGAGTTTTGTGCCTCAAACTTTCCCAGGCAGGTATTGTATGCTACCGATGACTTCACAGTTCTGAGGTATCAGTGATGGTCCGGCCCCCACAGCTCCACTAAGCAGTGCCCTAGTGGTGATGCTCTTTGACAGCTCCCACCCCACATCTCCACTAGGCATTGCTCTAGTCGGGGATCTCTGCAGTAGCTATGTCCCTGTGACAAGTCTCTGCCTGGCCTCCCAGGCTTTCAGCAACAGTCTTTGAAATCTAGGTGAAAGCTGCCATGTCTCCATAGTTTTTTGCATTCTGTGGACCTGCAGAATCAACACCATGTGGATGCCACCAAGGTTTATAACTTGTACCTTCCAGAACAGTGGGGGCACTTTGAGCCACCACTGGGGTAGCTGAGGAGCACTGTGCTGGGAACAGAGACCCAAGGGGATGCTGAGAGGCAAGTCCATGGAGGGTACCCTTGGGTCTGATCCCCCAGACCATTCTGCCCTCCTAGGTTGCTGGGCCTGTGATGATAGGGGCAGCCTTGAAAATCTCTGAAATGCCTTTGAAGTCCTTCTTCCATTCTTTTGATGATCTCTTCTCTCTGTACTAATCACCTTAGCAAAAAGTTGCTGAGCCACACCCTTGATGTTCTCTCCCAAACACTTTTTTACTCTTCACATGGCCAGGCTGAGAGTTTTCCACATCTTTCCATTTTGCTTGCTTTTGATTATAAATTCCATCTTTAAGTCATTTTTTTCCTTCTCACAGTTTAATTTGAGGGGTTAAAAGCAGCCATTCAGCAGCCTGAATGCTTTGCTGCTTAGATATTTCTTCCACAGATATTCTAATGAATTGCTCTTAAGTTCTGCATTCCATAAAGCCCTAGGTCACGAACACAAAGTCCACAAGTCTTTGCTAGTTTATAATAAAAATGGCCTTTACACCAGTTTCTAATACCTTGTTTCTCAGTTCTTCTGAAACCTCATAAGAATGACCTTTACTGTCCATATTTCTATCAGCATTCTGGTCAGGACCACTTAACCAATCCCTAAGGAGGTCCAAACTTTCCCTAGTCTTCTTGTCTTCTAAGCCCTCACAAGAATCTAGGCTTTTTCTAGCCTGCTCCTCAAATTCTTCCAGCCTCTGCCCACTACTCAGTTCCAAAGCCACTTCCACATTTTCAGATATTTGTTATCAGCAACAACCCCACTTCTTGGTATCAATTTTCTGTCTTACTACATTGTCTGTTGCTTATAACGTAATACCAGAAACTAGGTAATTTATAAGAAAAAATATTTCTTCCAGCCCTGGAGCCTGGACAGTTCAAGGTCAAGGGAAAACAAGTGGTGAAAACCTTGCTGGTGGGGACTCTCTGAAGAGCCCTGGGGCTGTGCAGGGCATCTCATGGTGAGGGGGATGAATGTGCTAGATTAGTTCTCTCTTCCTCATCTTATAGAGCCACCATCCCCACTCCGATGATAACTTACTAATTCAGTAATCCACGAATGGGTCAATCCATTCAAGAGGGAAGAGACCTTTAGGTCCAGTCACCTCTTAAAGGCCTTACCTCTCAATTACTTCCACATTAAATTTCAATGTAAACTTTGGAGAAGATAAATATTCAAATCATAGTACCATCTTGGCTTGTCTGGGACAGAGGGATTCCCTGGGAGACAAGCTTTTTTATTGTTAAAACCAGGAAAGTCCTGGATAAACTGGGATGAGTTGGTCATCTTACCAAGTGATGAGGGTGGATGTTATACGCTATGAGACTTTAGCCGTGGAATAGCAATGCCATCTGAGGCACAGAACAGAAGAGCTAAAGGGAAGAATCTCACCAAAGAAAGAGAGCATCTTCAGAAGAAGAAGAGGCGAGAATGATTCCCAGACAATGAAAGCAAGTGTGCTGCTGCATCCCGCACCCAGTGCCTACATCCCACCACTGTTGCCACCACCACCATGCCCGATAGAAAGGCTGAAGGGGATGCTAAAGGAGATAAAGCCAAGATGAAGGATGAACCACAGAGAAGATCTGTGAGGTTAAAACAGATCTTTGGATCTGTTTTTAGCCACTTTGGAGGAGCGGCTAAACCTGCTCCTCCAAAGCCAGAGCCCAAGCCTAAAAAGGCCCCTGCAAAGAAGGGAGAGAAGGTACCCAAAGGGAAAAAGGGAAAAGCTGATGCTGGCAAGGAGGGGAATAACCCTGCAGAAAATGGAGATGTCAAAACAGATCAGGCACAGAAAGCTGAAGGTGCTGGAGATGCTAAGTGAAGTGTGTGCATTTTTGATAACTGTGTGCTTTTGGTGACTGTACAGCTTGAAATCATATTTTTATCAAGTTTTATAAAAATGCAGAATTTTGTTTTACTTTTTTTTTTTAGAGCTATGCTATTAGCACATGGAACACTTCATTGTTGTTTTGGGGGAAGGGGCATATGTCACTAATAGAATGTGCCCAAAGCTGGATTGATGTGGGGAAAACACCTTTCTTCTAGTTTTGAAAGACTTCCCCTTGGCTCCCAGGAGGAGGGATTTCCTGACTTTGACACAGATGGTCACCTTGGCACAAAAGCCTTGTGGTATTTAAAAACAAAATTTTTTTATGTCCCCTTCTCCCTTTCCATCCTTCAGCATAGACTTAACTCCCTTAAGCCCAGACATCTGTTGGGACCTGACCCCCAGTCATTGGTTACCAGTGTGTCAGGCAATCTGGACTTTCCAGTGATGCCACTGAGATGGCACCTGTCAAGACAGCAGTGGTTCCATTTCTAGATTGTGGATTTTCAGACAAATTCTGCCATTTTCATTTCACTTCCTGAAACTCAGGGTCGGCTTGTGAAAAGTTGTTCAACAACATGCTAAATGTGAAATGTCAACCATCACTCTAAACTTTCCATGTTCAGAGCATCAGATGAAGACTTCATTGGGTTTTATAGTGGCTTCTGGATTTTTGGTAGTCCATTGAAGGAGGGAGTTTAAAATTTGTTATATACTGCTAATGATTGTCTGCCCACATCCTGCCTGAAATACCATGATTGTTTATGGAAAGTATCTTTAATAAAGCTGGAAACAGTTTGGCTTGGAAAGAAAAAGAAATAGAACATCTTCTTTAAGGTGAATTTCTATGTTAAGAAAAGGATGTTGGAAATTGGGAATTCCTTGAATATTGAAGATTGTAGGGAGATAGTCAAAGTTGATGACTTCCAGTTTCTAAGCCAAAATTGGGAGATGACCTCAGAGGTAGTAAACTAGGAAACTCTCAAAAGTTCAATTGGGATCAGGATAATCTAAGGTCCCAGTGACAGAAAGATGTCCCTAAAGAGAATATTTCTAGTTGGTTAAAGCTCAGCTTGTCAGGAGAGCCACAAAACCAGCCTCAGAGCCATCTCATTGAAAGATACCTTGCCTCAGATAACTTGGCTTCTAAGGTCTCACAGTTCCATGTCCATTGCATTACATATCCACCTCATCCCAGTTTTCTTCATTTTTACCTGAAAAAAAGGACCTGTTTTAAAACACATTATTTTTTTCAAAAAACTCCCTTGAAAATTAAACACAATACAAAATGCCCTCTATTGTAGTTGTCAAGGGTAGAAAATCTAGTAACAGCCTGGCCCCAGGACCTGGCTCAAGCTCTCATTCCCCTGATCCTTCACTATTTTTACCTTTATACAGTCGTAGTAGGAAGGTGGTAGTCTATAAGCCTACTAGACTGGAACAGGGCTTCCCATTTCACAGAAGTAGGATGGGACCTGCCTTCTCTGATGCAATTCTATAGAAATAATAGTAATGTTGATTTTTATTTATTGAAAGTACGCACCATCTAGCCTGGCTTCAGGCAAGCAACTCAACCCATGTCCCAGACCCCACATATTTCATAAAGATAATACAGCCATGTGCTGTATAACTGTTTCAATCAATGATAGACTGCATATAAAAGGTGTTTCCATAAATTATAATACCATATTTTTACTGTACATTTCTATGTTTAGATATGTTTTAATATACAAATACTTCCTATTGTGTTACAATTATCTATAGTATTGGGTACAGCACCATGCTGTAAAGATTTGTAGCCTAGGAACAAGAGGCTGTATCATATAGCCTAAGTGTGTAGTAGTCTGTACCATTTAGGTCTGTGTAAGTAAACCCTTATGAGGTTCACACAACAATGAAACTGCTTAAAAATGCATTTCTCAGAAAATACTTTTGTTGTTACATGATGAATGACTGTACCTACAGAATAGGATTATCCCAAAGAATAAAATGAACAAGGGCTTCACACCTTGCCAAAGTTCTATACCATATTAGGAGACCTGCGACAATTGCCACATGGATGTGATGTTCCTGAGAACCCTAAGTCCTGGAAATGTCAGTATTAGTCAGGACAGTGAGACTTCAAGTCACCACCTGAACACTAAATGACAGGGTAAACAGCTCCAACTGTAGGACCACCTATCTAGGAGAGGGACAATCCCCATAGTCCCACTGAAAATTGCTTTCATAGGAGCTGACAAGGTTTGTGAAATCTCTGTTGCTTTCCAGTGTGGGGAGTGAAAATAGTTTGGCAGAACTGCAGGGAAAGGCCCATCTAGGCATAGAGTCAGTGACCAGAGATGAGGACTCCCGGGGCAGAGGCGGAGGCAGAACCATGTGTTCTGCAATGTTCTGCACCTGCAGAATCCTGAAGACTCCAAGGCTGCATCTCTGAAATAAAAAGATATCCCCAGCCTACAAGATGAGGCCATAAGCCTTCCAAAACTTAGGTATTGACAACCATGCATGTGTTGAGAATATGGATATATAGATATCAATGTTGTTTTAGGGTTTGGGTTTTGTTGTTGTTGTTGTTGTTGTTTTGTTTTTTTTTGCCTTTTCTTACAGTAGTTGTTGTATTAACCATTGTTTAGTCGGAGAAACAGAAGCCATACTAGTTATCTTATCAGAAAGAATTTGATGTAGGTAATTGGGTAAGTAGATGCTGGAGGCCTAGGAAAGTCAGAGGTAAGGTAAAGGTAGCAATTGCAGGAAGCATGTTCACCCTAAAGGCTGGGGAAACAAAAGGGAAAGTTTGTGGTTCTGGGAAGCTAGAAGCTTTGAGAGCCAGGGTTTAGACTGCAGAATAAGGTTCATTGACTGGATGGTTGGACAGCTCAGGAGCTTGGAGAAGAGGCCTTCAATGCTAGGACTTCCAATGCAGAAAAGGAGCCCTTGCCTAACATGTCAGATACTGCTAAGGGATGCAACAAGGTTAGCTGATGGAATGTGGAAAGCATCTGGGGAAAGGAGCCAATGTTGTTGTTTCTTGGTGACATGGGAGAAATAGGAAGTGCAGAAGAAAGGGCAGATCCCTTCTCCCTTCCTCTACCTTCCAATCCTTCTGGCTGAACCTAATTGAGAGCCAGCTAGCACAGGAGAAATGCAGTTTTCAGAGTCACAGCTCCAGCATCACAACAGAGAAGAACAGAGCGGATTTGGAACTGAGGCAGCACCTTAATCCACAGTGCATTGGTGGAACTGAAATTTTTTACCCTTTTATTTGCTGTTCATGTTTCTTCTATGATTTTCCTGTTCCTATCCAAATGCTATTTTCCTTAAGTGTAACACCACATTGACTTGTATGAATACATTGTGATAATCCTTTTTTATATATATACACACTGTATGTACATATACACTATAAATACACACTGTATATATACACATATATACATACAGATTAGTAAGATATGCTGTGCACACACACCATATACAATATATGTAATTATATATGGTGAGTGCACAGTATATGTATTGTATGCACAGTATATATATTGCATATGGTGAGTATGCACAGTATATCTTGCTATATATATGTATTATAGATCATGCATGTCCTCCAGATCAACATTTGCTAAATGAATAGATAAATGTTCACTTATCTTTTGCTTGATCCACCTCCAGTTTCTGTTGTGGGTGGGCTACAGGCTGCTATGGAAATCACAAAAAGCAGCAATAGCCTTTATTTATAAATAAAAAGATGACTATTTTAAAATACGAATAATTAACCTTAGAAAACCTTTTACAAAGCAGACGGGAGGTTGATGCATGGTTGGTGGAAATCCGGATGCTCTAGTCCCTTGCCCTGCCTCCACTGCCACCCTCCTGCCCTGCCCCTGCTCTGCCTCTTGGCAACAGGACTACCGGAGGTGGGCCAAGTGGGGAAGATCATGGGAATCCTAGAGTCATCTGCTCAGCCAGAGAGGAGTCTTTATGCATAAAGATTTGTGCAAATCCTGGCCCTGGACCAGTGTTTATAAAAGAGAATTTCTTAAAAAGCCGAGTGGGGCTCAACCATTCCCAGATGGGAGTTTCTTGCCTGGGAAGATAAAGCTGGAACTGAAGCTACAGAAATAATTATATTTTAAATTGAGGAACTAAAAAGAGAAAATAAGCAGAAGCAATAAGAAGTTACCTCTTGGCTTATAAAACAACATTAGAGGTTTGTGGAATAAAGCTGATTATGGAATCTGGAAACAAGACCTAGGCCATTTAATTTGCAAGACAGGCCTCAGCCTCTGAGCAGGGCCCAATGCAGCCAAGCTAAAGTCACCCATATGCTGGAAGTCCAGGTGAGCTTGGATAGGAATGCTCTAGATTTCCTCCAGCAAAATGTATTCCTCATAAGGCATTTGTGGAAAATAACATTGCAGGGCTCTGGAATGTTCTGTTTACACAATTAGAGACAAAAAGGAAGAAGAAAGTTCTGACAGTTTGCCAAGAATCCTTTCCCTCAAAGAATTTTATCTGGGTCCTCAAGAGGGAAGCAGGAGAGAAGGAAAGAGCCGAAAATGCAGCTCCTCCTGCCTTAGGTCATAAGTGTTAAAATACCACAAAAAGCCAAGGACTCCAAAAGTTCCACCTCAGATGACTTAAGCAGCAAAATAGCTAAAGAAAGAAAAATAAAAGTGGTGGGAGTGAGGAGGGACCCTTAGAGAATCTGGAGAAGAAATGGACCACCCAGAACTAAGCCGGGATGATGCTGCTAAGCAAAGACACAGGGAGGCCAGCCCTGCCAAAGCACTGAACTCTGAACAGATACAATAACAAATAGTCCATGCATAAAGAGGAGGGAACTTCTACTCCTGAAAATATGGGGGTTGTAGGAACTCACAATGAATACTACAAATACTGGAAACATAAGTACAAGTTCCCATGATGGTGTCCTATTTGAGTGCCAAAGTATTTAGGCAAATCTGAGTGACAGGGAAAAACTACTGTACAATTTATCCTGGAAGAACAAAATTAGGTCAGATTCTAAAGTGAAAACTGGGCCATCTTTTGGGGACTTCTGTTGGAAATATTTTGTTGTTTTTCTTTGCTTTTGTTGTAGATGACAGTTAATAAAAAGTCAGGCCAGTCATGATGGCTCACACCTGTCGTCCCAACACTTTGGGAAGCCAAGCTGGGAAGGCAGCTTGAGGCCAAGAATTCAAGGCCAGCCTGCGCAGCATAACTAGACCCCATCTCTACCAAAAAAATTAAAATTAGCCAGGCTTGGTGGTATTAGCCTGTAGTCCCAGCTACTTTGGAGGCTGAGGCAGGAGGATCCCTTGAGCCCAGGAGTTCAAGGCTGCAGTGAGCTATGATCACACCACTGCACTCCAGCCTGGGATACAGAACAAGACTCTGTCTCTTAAAAAAAAAAAAAAAAATCTGAAGACAAAACCCGATAAATGAATGTATTACCTAGTGCTTAAAAAACAACCAAGCAACTCTGGGAGGAAGAGAAGAGGTCAGAAGGAAAAACACCCAGAATAGATACTACTTATTCCCTGAAAGTCTAGGACTAAAGGCCCAGCTCAGAGAAAGGTTGAAGCAACCACAGCGGTAGGGTTCCAAGCATGATCTTTCAAGCATGGTGTACAAAGGTGATCCATAAGTGTATGGGGAAAGAATGTTAGATCATCCACTTCTGTGTATCAAAAAAGGACAGAAATTAATACTTTATTTAATATATGAATTGACACTGGAGGTCTCCCTCAGTCACTATGTCAGCCACATGTCACTCGGGCTCTGTGGCTTGACTCGTTCACAGTGTGCAGAGGCTGACAGTAGAACTCCGTTATTCACACTGCCTTACAGTGTTACCGGTTAAGTAGATAGACTGAGCATACTGGCTAGTTTTAGATGAATACTAAAAACATTCCTGCAAAGAAACAGTTATTGAAGATAATTCTAAGTATTGAAATACAAGTGAACAAAAAAACAGCCTAGCTGATACTTCTCCTGTACTGTCCTTATTAAGCACTTGAAATGTCACTACAGTGACTGAGGAACTGAAGTTCAAATTCTACTAATTTTAATTAATGTAAATATATATTTAAAATCTGATATGTGATTCCATTACTGTAAAACTTTTAAGTATATGTGGAACCACTTGAGTATATGAATCTATTCTGGCAACTATAAAGTTTGTGAAACTGAAATACAATTAAGAATTTCCGGCCGGGCGCGGTGGCTCAAGCCTGTAATCCCAGCACTTTGGGAGGCCGAGACGGGCGGATCACGAGGTCAGGAGATCGAGACCATCCTGGCTAATACGGTGAAACCCCATCTCTACTAAAAACTACAAAAAAAAAAACTAGCCGGGTGACGAGGCGGGCGCCTGTAGTCCCAGCTACTTGGGAGGCTAAGGCAGGAGAATGGCGTAAACCCAGGAGGCGGAGCTTGCAGTGAGCTGAGGTCCGGCCACTGCACTCCAGCCTGGGCGACAGAGCCAGACTCCGTCTCAAAAAAAAAAAAAAAAAAAGAATTTCCAATGATTATTTTTTAGCACTGGAATTGAGGTGTTCTGTAAGTGTGAAATACACACAGGAGTTCAAAGACTTGGTATGAAAAAATAATATAAAGTATCTAATAATTTTTATATTGGTTACATATTGAAATGGTAATACTTTTAATATAATGGAATTAAAAATATATATTATAAAAATTAATTTTGCCCTTTAAGAAATTTGTTTGATGTTTCTACAAGAAAATTTAAAATTAAAATTCTGTGAGAAAATTTAAAACTAAAATTATATTATTTTAATTATGTTGTCTTTATAGTGTCTTCATATTATCTTTTATAGTGTCTTATATTATCTGTCTACTAGATAGCACTGGTAGAGAGGACTTCTTTGCCCTACACCAGATCACTCATCCTTGTTGGCCCTGGAGGGTCTTGGAAAATGTACAACTTTATCTGCCTATTCTGGAGTTTTCTGTTTCATCATAAGATTACCAGAAAAATAGAAAACATACCCAACATGGGCACAAAAACTGCTGGGGTCATTTTCTCTGTGCCAGATGTGAGCTGCCAATATCATCATTTCCATTGGCAAAGCCCTTCAAACTTTAAAACAAAATGTAATTACTTTTACACCACCCTTCCCCTTCCTACCTCATGAGACTATTATGAAGCTAAAGAGAGAATGTGAAAATTCTGTGACATTGGAACAAGGGATGACTAAAATATCAGCCAAGTCAATACTTTCCAACAGTTACCACCTCTGACCCTCACACTTACGTGGTAGGCAATATCCCCATTTCATAGGTGAGGAAACTGTGGCACAGAGAGGCTAGGTCCTTTCCCCAAGTCACACAGCCAGCAGGTGGTGGGGCTGGCATCTAGACCTCTGCTCTGACCTATCAGAGAGTCATTGACACTGGTGGAGTGGACAAGGGACCTCACCCCCTAGAAACAATTTTCAAATGAGAAACAGTCTGGAGGTCTCTCTGCCTCTCTGGTCTGCAGGCTGGCCTCTCTAGTCCTTGGTGAGCAGCTTCCCTCCATGGGTGCAACAGATCCCAAGACAGCTGCAGGGAACCATGGGAAAAGGGAAAAGAAGCTTCCTGAATGCACTCATTGTCTTTCCAGACATTTCCAGTAAGAGGGTTGGTTCTTGGGAAACAAGACCTCATTCTTAAGCTGGCTCTGCACACTCAGGTATGTGACCAAGTGGCATCAGCATGGCCAACAACCACTTATTTGTCTAAAGCAACAGATGACTCGCTGGGACTACTTGAACTTCTGGCCGGGAAGCTGACCGCATTCTTACTGCCCACAGAACCTCCAGGCTCCTCTGATAGGTCAGCTGCAGGGTGACCTTCAGCCCCAAATGCCTATTTCTTCCCTTCCTGGTCATGACCGGTGGCAGGCCTGGGACGGGTGGTGGGGAAGGACAATATTCACTTCCAACGGTCAGTGGTTGTACACAGGGCCCTTCCCAAGCCATGGATTCCAGGCCCAGCTCTCCTTTCTGAAAGGTGGTAGTTTGACTTGGAATGAGATGTGCCTGCATCTGCCAAGTTAAACACACAGCAAAAAGAAACACAGCTCAATCCCCAAAGGCCCCGCCTAAGGCAAGGCACAGACAGGGCAGTTCATCTGGAGAACAAGGCGGGTGAGCCAGGTTCCAGCGCAGAGGATGCAGATGGGAATGGAAAGTTGTGGGGAGGGAGTAAAGAGCTTGTAAACTGAGGCTCTGGGAGCGGGGATGGGAGGAAGTGGGTCGAGTTCCCACTCCTGCCCACCTCCTTTTCCATCTACTTTCCCTTTGCCCTTAAAATAACCCCATAAGGTTTGATTGATGTTTTTTGTTGTTTTAACTGGTTGTCCTCAGGGAGGGTTTTCAGAAAGAGCAGCAGCGTTTCCAGGAGCTGGCAGGGCCTCAGAGTGAAGCAAGCTCGCCCACACCCACTCCCTTCCTCACCAAGCACCAGGCAGCTCAGCCAAGGGCTTCCTTCCCCTCCCTCTGGCTTCCTCCCCTTCTCTCTCACCATTTCACCCACGGGGAAAACGCTCCAAGTTTTAAAAGAGTCAGCTCAAACCAGCAGCATCCCTGAAATATAGAAGAAAGCCCTGCTAGGATGTCCAACAGCTCTGCATGTGTGACCTGGGTTGGGGAGAGGGGGAGGACAGAGCTGACCAGACACCCGACCTCTAGATGAGTCCCACCCCCTAATGTAATCAATGGCTTTGACCTCCTTGAAGAGCTGTTTAGAAGATTTCACATCAGCTGACTTGAGTTTCAGCCCCTGCTCTCTAATGGAAATGAATAGAAGACCCCAGGTAATCACCCACCTTGATAGCTACCACCTTGATAACAGAAGGGTGTCTCTAGGGCTATTTCTGGATCTGGCAGAAACTGATCTGGGTCACTAAATGGCTTTATAGTTACAGCTGATCTTCATTAATTATTAGATAGTTGCTAGTTAGACCAATTTGAACACGTCTAAGAGCAACTTAATGGTTGTTTATTTAAACTCTCTCCAATTATGACTGCTTAGCATATCAAAAGGCTGGGAAAATACCCCCAGGTAACCTTGGGAAGAGAAGGCAGGCACAGGTACAATGGGTGACTTTGCTGGGCTTAACAAAGATCTCAGAAAAAGAGCAAATTCAAATGAAGGTGAAAGTCACCCTTTAAATAAACCACGGATTGAAACAAATGCTAAAGAGTAGATCATCGCACGGTTCAACAACTCCCTCCCTCTTCCAGGTAATTGAAAATACTGTAACAGTGTTTTGCACTTGGACTCAGTATTATAAAGTTTCTATTGTGGTGAGGAGTAAACCCTCACATGTACATATTTACAAGGTTGTGAACACTAACGTCTGTATACTGTACCTTCTGAGCAAGTTAAGTGATTTTAATCCCTGATATGCACCAATTTTGATTTTTACCTTATACTATCTTTAGAATGTAACATTTAAATAGAGATGGGATCCCACTGTGCTACCAGTAATATCTGCATTGAGATTTTACTGTATGCCAGGCACTTTACAAGCATACTCATTTAATCCTTGGAATACCTTTTGAGTTTTGTTATTATCTCAGTTTTACAAATGAAGCACTAAAGGTTCCGAGAGGCTTTAGTAACATGCCAAGTTCACAGAGCTTAAAAATGCTGAAAGTCAAGACTTACTCAATGGGCATCAAACTCCAGATCCCATGGCTTAATCTCTGTGCTATAGTTCCCTAGTTTGATGGTCAACTTCTGATCTTCCAAATCAGAAAACTCCATCAGCGAGCCAAAGCTTTAAATCAGTAGTCAATATTGAAAGCTTTGTCTCTCTGATGGAGTTTTCTGATTTGGAGGGAACAAGTATTGTTGGGGTACTGCCCAGATCCACCACAGATCCCTTTTACTGATTCTCTGTTCAACTCCCCCAGCTTCAATGAGCCTTTGCCTTTGTATTTGTCCTATTGCTTCTGCAACAAATTGCCACCTTCTTTTTCTTTTCCTTTTTTTTTTTTTTTTTTTTTTTTGAGACAGTCTCACTCTGTCTCCCAGGCTGGAGTGCAGTGGCATGATCTCGGCTCACTGCAACTTCTGCCTCTCAGGTTCAAGTGCTCCTCATGCCTCAGTCTCCTGAGTAGCTGGGACTACAGGCACCCACCACCACACCTGACTAATTTTTGTATTTTCAATAGAGACAGAGTTTCACCATGTTGACCAGGCTGGTCTCGAACTCCTGACCTCAGGTGATCCACCTGCCTTGGCCTCTCAAAGTTCTGGGATTACAGGCATGAGCCACCGCATTCGGCCACCACCTTCTTAGTGGTTTAAAATAACATAAACTTATTATCTAACAGTTCTGGAAATCAGAAGTCCCAAATGGGTCCCATGGGGCTAAAATCAAGGTGTTGGCAGGGCTACATTCCTTCTAGAGAATCTAGGAGAGAACCCATTTCCTTGTCTTTTCCAGTTTCTAGAGGCTACCTACAGTCCCTTTCCATCTTCAAAGCCAGCAATCAAATCTCTCTGACCTCTGCTTCTGTCATCATATCATCTTCTCTGACTCATCCACTTCCCTTTTTCACATATAATGACTTTTTATTGTGATTGCATTGAACCCTCTGGATAACCCAGGATAATCTCTCTATCTCAAGATTCTTAGTTTAATCACATCTGCAAGGTTTTTTTGTTTTTGTTTCCGTTTTTTTTTTTTTTTTTTTTTTTTTTTTTTTTTTTGAGACAGGGTTCCACTCTGTCACCCAAACTGTAGTGCAGTGGCACGATCACAGCTCACTGCAGCCTCGACCTCCCCAGCTCAGGTGATCCTCCCACCTCAGCCTTCGAGGTAGCTGGGACTACAAGTGTGCACAACTACACCCAGCTAATTTTTTGTACTTTTTGTAGATATGGTATTTCACCATGTTGCCCAGGCTGGTCTTGAACTCCTGGACTCAAGCTATCCATTAAGATAATGCACAGGTTCCCAGGATTAGATGTGGACTGGTTTCAGAGCCATTATTCTTCCTACCACAGCACCTAATGACTGCAGCTGTTTCTGTCTTCCAAGGACTTTCCTTGGGCTCCTGATACCATTTTTCCCACAAGCAAAGACAGCTGGAAGTATTTAAGTGACGATATGTGCAGGCTTGCTCCAGACTGAGGGGTTTCCTGGGCCATGGGACTTTCAGTCCTAAAGCCAGGATAGTCCTGGACCAACTAAGGTGGTTGGTTACTCTATCCCAGATCAGACCTTAGCCAGTGACTGACAGTGCTGGACTACGTAAACTTAGCTCCTTTGCCTTAAGTTTGGACAAACTCTGAGGGATAATTGACACTTCAGAGTTCCCCTATAGGATTAGGCTGTAGCTGCTGTCTTTGCCTAACATTACACCCCTTGCTAACTTCCCTCCCTTCCCTGTCTTTCTTTCCCATTCCCACATTAGTTCTACCGGAAGCAGTTTCTTAACAAATAATCTGCTTACCAGTCTTCATCTCAAGGCCTACGTCTGGGGTGACCAGCTGAAGAACGAAGGTTATAGTAGCTTTGTTATCATTTATTCAACAAACATTATTGAGCTCCTTTAATATATCAGGTACTAACCCAGGGATCAAAAGTCAAACAGAAGCTAATTTCAGTCCTTATGAAGCTCACAAAAAAGTAAGGAGACAATAGAGGAGAACCAATAATACATTTTGTTAAGCAAGAGAGGCATCCAATGAACACCATGTAAGCAAAAGAAGGGCACAGACTACTACAAGGGAAGAGGTGTAGGCAGGGGCTGATGATTAAAGAAGCTTGGACTTTATATTAAAAGCTGCACAGAGCCACTAAAGGAGACACACATTTCAACAAATTTTTGCAAATCAGAAAGCAGTTAGCAGAGAGGTGACTGAGGGTTGCCTGTCTACCTAAGGGTCTACCAAAGCTAACATTCTAAAAAAAATCTGACTATGCCATTTACCTGTTTGGTGTCATCCAGAAAGATCACTCTTCTTTTGGGACCTCCAATTTAATCCAAAGTCTTTATCACATGTGTGTATCTCCTCTTCCTTCTGTTACTTCTTTGTAAAAGATTTTTAAATATACAGACTCATAAAAGAAAGAGAGATATCAGCAGAATATCAACAAATTATTTAAGAAAATGAAGTCATTACAGGACTGGTCATTGAGTGGGCAGTCCAAATGAAGCTACCAGATAAGGTATCTGCAGAGGAAAAAAGTCTGTAAAAAATATAGTTCTGCTTCTGGCCCTCTATCCCATTCAAGGAGAAGGGAGTTTGGTCTTTGAATGAATTAAACTCAAGGGTTTCAGAATTCAAGATCTCAAGAAGGGAGGAGGCTCAGAAATGTGACACATGGCTACAAACAGGTGGATAAGTTGAAAAAAGAAAAAACCAAAAACCTGTATTCTGAGAACTATTTTCCATTTCCAGTCCCCCTCACCCCAGCACACATACACACCCTTCCCTAATTATTCACTTTTAAACCCCAGGCAAGAGGTGGATACTATTTTTGAGAAACTGAATGCCTCAGAGGAAAAGATCACTAGATACTTGCTGACATTTCAGGGTTCCTCACTATCTTACAATAAAGCCACTATCTTATATTATCTCACAACAAGGAACCAACAGTTTACCTGAACATTCAATCAGTTCCTTCATCCCTTGGGTGTCTTACTCTTAATTATATACTCATTCCCCAAGGATCAAGAAATGTTGACAAAATCCCACAACATGAGAAAGACAAAACCAACAGAAAGTAGGTGCTTAGAGGAAAGAGACATATTTTGGAGGAATTAAGCAATATGCATTTTAAAATCTCTGAAGGCAGAACATGAAAACAAAGATAGAAAAGAGAAAAGAAAATTGAAGAATCATACTAGAAGGTCCAGCATTTGAATAATAAGAGTTACAGAAAGAGAAAACAGAAAATAGAAATTGTCAAAGAAATAATTAAAGAAATAACCAGAACTGAAAAATAAGCAAACAAATGAAAGGTCCACCAACAGCCTACAATGATGAATGAAAAAGGATTCATTATACAGGGTGTTACTGTAAAATGTCAGAGTCTCAAGGATAAAGTGAAGATTCCAAAGCATTCAGAGAGAATATAAACAGGTATTTGCAAAGGCCACAGTGAAACATAGAAGACGTAGAAGGACTACGCTGCAAACATTTGAGGAGAAATTATTCTCAATCTGGAATTCTATGCCTGGGCAATCATTAATGCAAGGAACCTAATAACTTATATTCCTTGCCTTTTCTAAGAAAGCTACCACAAATGTACTTTTTAAAAATGAGGTCAAAAATGAAGCAAAAGGAAAACATGGAACCCAAGAAAGAGTGGATCCAAAAAAGGAATGACAGTTATGCAGCAGTTTTAGAGAATGACCATTTCAGGAGGAGCATACAAATAGAACCAATACTTGTTCTTTGGTTGTTCTTCTTCTACCTCCAACTATTGGGAAAATCATCTTAATACACTGACAGATCTGATGAAGCATTTGAGAAAAAAAAAATTAAAGATATGCACAGAGAAAGGCTAGTAAATGGGAAAAGGGACAATTATTAACTCTAGGAAAAACATAAGAAAGTAAATATAATGCCCTACTGTATTCTGCAATGAACAATATTTGTACCCCTAAGAATATAAGCTTTGACTACTGAATAAACCAAAATTTTGATAAGCACATAGACAACCAAATAGGGAGAGGCATAGTTGGTGTCATGGGCTGAATCATGTCCAAAATTCATACATTGAAGTCCTAACCCTAAGAACCTCAGAATGTGACTATTTGGAGATAGGGTTTTGAAAGAGGAATTAATAATTAAGGTTAAATGAGGTCATGATGGTAGGTCCTCATCCAGTGACTGTTGTCCTTACAAAAACAGGAGATTATAACAAAGACACATATAGGAGAAAACCATATGACGACATCAAAAGAAGATGGTCATCTACAAGCCAAGAAGAAAGGCCTCAGAATGAAACCAACCCTGCTAAGACATTGATATTGGACTTCTAGCCTCCAGAACTGTAAGGAAATAAATTTCTGTTGCTTAAGCCACCTAGTCTATGGTACTTTGTTATGGCATCCCCAGCAAACTAATACAGTTGGAAAAGATGTAAGATGACCAAATCTTCATAAACTATAATAGGAAGTCAACATACTAAAATGTCCAAAATTAGAAATCAAGATATGAAGCTAAGCCTGCTATTTGAAATAAAGAAAGAAATATACTTTTTAAAAGCTAAAAGGGTTTAAAGAGTTGCCCCTGGGGAGTGGAATGAGGGCTGAGGATTCACACTACACATGCACAATCCACAATCTTGAATCCATAGAGCCAAATGTAGTTCAGAATTCTAACATTTTCTGATTTCTAAGAGGGAATATCATGCACATAGTTATCATACTTACTGCCATCAAGGTGTAATATTTTACACCTTGCAATATTTTTGCAATGAAACAAAATTTAGGTCAAGTTTTGCCACCAGAATGAGCTTTGGTACCAGAAGTACCAAAAAATCAGTTTTCAAAGCTTTTTTTATTTTTAAAAAATACAGACCAGTGACTGTAGACTTATATATGATATTTTTAACTCTATATAGTACTTTGATAAATATCAAAATCCTTTTTTAAAAGTTCATTCTGGTAGACAGGTAGAGGAAGATTTGAGGAGTGGGAGTACACAGGAGAGTAAGACTAGAGTCAGACACTGATGACAAGGCTATTGCAATAATGAGGCAACCAGATTGAAGGATCTGAACTAAAGCATCCATAGAGAAAGAAAGAAATAGATCTGAGAGATGTTGAGAAGATGAAATCGCAGCCTTTGTCAACAAATCAAATGGGATAGGTGAGAAAGAAGGAATAGTCCTGGACAAAGCTTAAGTTCTTGATGTGGAAAATTGAGTACGTGGAACTGTCATTAATTGATCAAAGAATACAGGTTTGGAGGGCAAGGGGAGAGGTGAGGCTTCGGCCTGTCAGGTTTCCATTAGGAGATGTTTAGGAGGCACTTGGAAACATTTGGGCAAATTATGCAGATTTTACCTAACCAGTGACAGGGTTCCTAAAGGCAGGAAGCAGGGAGAGCAAAGGAGGGGTGAGATTTAAGGCTCCAGCCCTAGCCTCTGCTTTGCTTTCTCTTCTCAATGAAGTCTTGTCCTAGGGAATAAAGTAACCAAGCCCCTCCACTTGGTACTCCAAGTTGCCATCCCGCAGCTCTGAGAGGCACCTGACATGGCTGTAGGTGCCCCTTGGATGTTTTCTTATAAGAAAAGGAAATAGCTTCCCAGAAAAGCCAATTCTAGGGTTCAGTTAATGGCTGGAGTGATAATTGACAACCTCCTTTGATAAGAGAAGCTGAAAATAATTCATTTTCTCCTATCTCCACAGATCAAAATTGGGGAAATTGTCAGAAAGAAACCACTACTCAAAAAAGTGCCAGGGTTAAATTGTTTCAGGGGTGAGTTATTTCTAAATCAAACCTCATATGCTCTTTAGGCCACATCAGAGAATAAGGAAGGAAAGAAGGAAAGCATCTCTATTCTTTTTTTTTTTTTTTTTGAGACGGAGTCTTGCTCTGTCGCCCCGGCTGGAGTGCAGTGGCCGGATCTCAGCTCACTGCAAGCTCCCCCTCCCGGGTTTACGCCATTCTCCTGCCTCAGCCTCCAGAGTAGCTGGGACTACAGGCGCCCGCCACCTCGCCCGGCTAGTTTTTTGTATTTTTTAGTAGAGACGGGGTTTCACCGTGTTAGCCAGGATGGTCTCGATCTCCTGACCTCGTGATCCGCCCGTCTCGGCCTCCCAAAGTGCTGGGATTACAGGCTTGAGCCACCGAGCCCGGCCAGCATCTCTATTCTTTTAAAGACACTGATGTAGTGCCAATATCAGAATTTGTCCATGATAATTTTTTTAAAAACACTCCAGAATTGGTAAATATCCATGAAAAGTCAAATATAATATTAGCAATATAATCTGAGAGTATTTTAATTCAAAATTAGGAAATCTAGCAATATATTTCTTCATATTAATAAATGAAAGAGGGAAACCATGTGACCTTCTTGAGATATTTCAAAAAAGCATAACATGTGGATTTTTTAAAACTTCAAAACAATTGGAGGCCAAAGCGGGTGGATGACGAGGTCAGGAGGTCGAGACTATCCTGGCTAACATGTGAAACCGTGTCTCTACTAAAAATACAAAAAATTAGCCAGGCGTGATGGCAGGTGCCCGTAGTCCCAGCTACTCGGGAGGCTGAGGCTGGAGAATGGCATGAACTTGGGAGGTGGAGCTTGCAGTGAGCCGAGGTCGCGCCACTGCAGTCCAACATGGGGACAGAGCGAGACTCCATCTCACAAAAAAAAAAAAAAAAAAAAAAAAAAAATTCAAAACAATTAATACTATATACACAAACAAATTCAATGCCTTGAATCCTGCTTAATGGTGAAACATAAGCATTGATTAGAGTCCCAAACAATACAAATAGGTTAAACAATAAAATAACTAAAAAGTAAAATAAGAAGCATTAATATTCTAAATGAGAAAGCAAGTTTACCATTATTTGCAGAACTGTCAGTGCATTCCTCAAAAACCAAACACAATTAACTGAAAAACTATTGAAAATAATAAGCAGGCCGGGCGCGGTGGCTCAAGCCTGTAATCTCAGCACTTTGGGAGGCGGAGACAGGCAGATCACGAGGTCAGGAGATCGAGACCATCCTGGCTAACACGGTGAAACCCCGCCTCTACTAAAAAAAAAAAATACAAAAAAAAAAAAAAAGAAAAACTAGCTGGGCGAGGTGGCGGGCGCCTGTAGTCCCAGTTACAGGGGAGGCTAAGGCAGGAGAATAGTGAAAACCTGGGAGGCGGAGCTTGCAGTGAGCTGAGATCCGGCCACTGCACTCCAGCCCGGGCGACAGAGCAAGACTCCGTCTCAAAAAAAAAAAAAAAAGAAAAGAAAATAATAAGCAAATTCAATAAAGTGATCAATTACAAAGTAAATGCAGAAAGTTGGTAGGTTTCTTATATACCAAGAATAAAAATCAAATGCACTCAGAAAATGCGATACAAAATGAGATGTTTCACATTTATATATGATACATATGAATAAATTCAACAAATATGTGTAAGACTTATAAGATGAAAACTATGAAAAAACATACAAATATGTGAACTGGCATGCCATGTTCTGAAACAACAAGAGTAAAAGCTGTCCCTTCCCCCTAAATCTGTAAAGTGAACCACTGTCAACCAAAATTCCTAGATAAACTTTTCACAAACTGACAAAATGATCCTAAGATCATCTGGGAAACCAAATACGTAAGGGGAGTGAGAATATTCACAAAATAAGACTATTGAGGGGGCTTTGCTCTATCAAATATTAAATGTACTATAAATCTACATTTATTAAATCAAGAATGAATGAATGGATAGACAGAACAATGGAACAAAATAGAGGGTTGTGTATTTGAAGTGTGGACTTTCAAATCAGAGACTCACTTAGGAAAATAAATATATATATATATTTTATTTATATATTTAATTATAAATATATATAATTGCCTTTCTTCTTACATAAAAGCAAAAACCTTTTCTTGAGTTCTCTTCCTAATTACTTTCACTTAAATTTTCAACTGCGACTGAAAAACCCATTGTAACCTGAATTATTTTATTTAATTCTTAAATACAAACCTATGAGATAGGTGTTATTCTGTTCTCAATTTTACAAATATAAAAACTAAAGACTAGAAAGTATAAGAAACTTGCCCAAGTTAGGTTGGTCAAGGAGAATGAAAGCCAGGTCAAGGAGCCTCCAACATTCATTTAGAGCCCATTCCTACCCCAATCTCTCATTGCCTCACAAGGTAGAGGCCAGGTATACCCCTTTTGAGAGTTTATCTCAGTGAGCCACATCTGTAATGCTGGTATGTCATGACAAAAACAAATCTTTCCTTAACAATTGCCCCAAGATTTGCAAGGTAATTACAGATGAAAATACCTGAAACATACATGGGTTCTGCTAACTATAAAACACCTTATCACCATATCATACCGTTTTTTGAAAACATCTATTTTGAAATTCTATCTCTGACCATATATGCTGCAAGAGAAAATGTTATGTGTATTATTCAACTGAAAATGATTCAAATGGCCTTCCCTGCCTATGTCACTCACCCAGTAAGTCTCCATTATGCAAATGGGACAAGTCCAGACTTCTCAACCTCACCTAATAGCCTCAGCAGATCAATCGCTTTCCATGCAGCCTTTAAAGATTTAATCACCAGGCCCTCTCGTATGCACACATTCCTAACAGTGCACTTGTCACTTTCGATTCTAAAGGTTTTTCTGCTTATCTACTTACAGAGTCTCTGAGAACAGGAACTCATATTTATATTCCTGAAACCTGTGAAGGTGCCTGGCACTTGGTAGGTATTTAATGTTTGTTAAATGAATGGGTGGGTGATGAATAAATTATAGACAAATGGATAAAGAATTACACTTTAGACTAGAACAGAACAGGAGCCCACTGTCAGAGAAGAGAGTAGAGGGCTGACTGTAAAAATGGCCACTTCCCCATTGTTATCTTTTCATTCATAAAGCAAGACTGGGAGCGCCCCTGTTACATATCCCTCTTACTACAACACACTATGCCACAGATACGTTTTTACATGTCTGTTTGTCACATTTTGCCCTTTTGCTCATTCTCAGAAGGGGCTATGTCTTTGCATACATTTGTATCTCCAGCAACTGGATCAAAGTCTAGAACAAAGTAGGAATGCAGTGCTCACTGCTTCAAAGCATGAATTAATGGTTCAATGAGTTTTGTTCTCCTACTCTATCAAAAGCCCAAACATGAGACCTGGAATGACAGTCCTCTGACAGAGCGATGATCTGGAACCTATGCATTTTCTGCAGTTAACTTGGCCTGTGGCTCTCTCCTCTCTTCCCTTCAGGACATCTAGGAACACCACAGAGTGGCTGAGAGTGTTGGGAGGATCTTGGTTACACTGACTGGAAAGTGAAGTAACCATGTTGGATCTAGCCTAGGTAGCATTTACAAAACATCTTTCACATCCCGTTGGTCATTCAGGACTATGGCCAACAAAGGAAATAATGTTGTACTAAGAGGAAAAACAAAATTAAAAAGAAACAAAGCTGAAGTATGTAGTTTAGCTGCCAGCCAATAACACTTCCTTTTTAGCAAAATTTGGGGCAATGGGCATGACCCCAATTTTCAGAGGCTGCAGATGCTATGTCAGAGTGACCATCTGGAGTGAAAGTTCTCCATTTCAAGCTCTGCTGTCAGTCAGAAGAGGCCAAAGAGCTCAATCAGAAGTTGGGAGATAATTATTATTGAGCTTTTGGATAAATTCAATCTTAATATAATAATAGTAAGTTTTGCTATTACTTAATCTTAAAGGGTCTAAAATTGTTCCAAGCCATTGTTGTTATTTGTTTTGCTAATAATAGTCTTCCTTTGCTAATAATAACCTAGGAAATTTGTGGTAGTCATTTGTAGTTTTTTCTATTCATAAAATTCCCAAAGAAATTCATTAACCAGGATTATTTTTTAGAGCAAAAAAGTCATATTTTACAAAATAGATTCAGGTAGAGGCTACCACTAGGCCTTTCTCTCTAACCTAGGAATAAGTTTACATAGTTCAAGATGGTCTCAAAAGATCCTTTTTTGTTTAAATTTAAATTCCTTATATCAATTCTAAAGCCCTTTTAGCAAATCTAGAGCTCCAAACTACCAGAGTACTCTCACTTTGTCTATGGTAAAGAATTGAGGTGACTGTATACCCAAATCAATGCAAATGTAAATTAGGATGTATAAAACTATTATCTGTGTGTGTATACACACACACACACAGTTTTTCTATCATCTTAATAATATCAATTTGCTCTGAAGCTTTTTTCTTCTACTATAATTGGTGCTGGATCCTTTTAACTTTCTTTCCTAGGTATTTTCCAATTCACTGATCAGCTTAAATCACTCCTAAACTAATGACAAATCCTTCTTAAACCTATAATTACAAAGATTGACACTGACTAATATACCAAACCACTCACTATGGCCACAAATATGAAGGGAGAGGCAAGATCAATGGACATTTACTTAATCAGGATTTTTAAGTCAAACTTTTAGAAACATGTAAAATATTTACTCATACCCTCTATAAACAGTGTTCTCTTCTACCTCTATGCCCTAGAGCATGAGATGTCACCATAAATAAAATGCTTATCTTAATTTCTTTCCTTTTAACACATAATTTCTTGCCTAGTAACATTATTTGCCTGATTCTTTTTTTTTTTTTTTCAACTATTGCTTTTATTCATGGAACACCAATTCTGGGTCTATACCAGTTTCTAGAGATATAAAAATGAGTAAGACATGGTTCTTGTTTCTGAAACAGTCAAAGACGGAAGATAGACATGCAAATAAGATAAAAAGCTGCACTTACGAGATGGACACAAGCAAGATACCATTACTGAGTGTTTTCTGCATGTTGGTCATGGAACTGAGCATATCTTCTGTAGCCCTTCACCACGGTCCTATCATGTACACCCTGTGATTATCACCATCTTACAGATGAGGGGACTGAGGCTTGGAAAGACCAAGTCACATAACCAGAGTCCTAGCACTAAGAAGTGGTAAAAGCATGTTACAACAGAAAGAGAAAGGTCTGCTCAGCCTGGATAATGCACAAAAGACTTCAAGGAGCAGGAATTTGGGGGCTGAGTCTTGAAGGATGAGTAGGAGGCTTCTAGGCAAACATTTGTATGGCTGGGAATTAAAATAGACAATGTTGCAAGAGGCTAAATTTCCAAAAGAGCTTCTTTTTGGGGGTTCCCCATATAGCCAAAAGAAAGCAACAAGATCACGAAAATTAAATGATGTGAAATAGGGTATACATGGAAGATCCTCTTCTACCATCTTTTCACCTCAGTGACCATCCTCTCTTCCTAAAATATCGGAATCAGAGGTTCATTCTTTTGGATTAAATTGTCTGGTCTCTGGCAGTTGCCTATTAAATGCCAAGATGAGATACATATTAGTTATTATTCATCAACACTCTAGCATGAATCAGTGTATCAGCTCAATGCTGGCTCTGGCCCTGGAGATTGACTGCCAGTTACAATCTGGGTGACCGTGGATAGTTTCCTAAACTGTAAAATGTGAATGTTAATAACAGTACCTGATAGAATTGTTGCAAGGATTGGAGATCATACATGCAAAGCACTTAAGAACAGCACCTGGCACTTTGTAAGTACACAGTAAATGTTAGCTAATCTTATAATTAACAAAACCTGAAGAAAGAAGAATTAGAAGGAAAATGAAGGAGAGGAAGGTCAATAAGGGCCAATTAGGGGAAATCATTACTGCCTCTCTGGAACTATGGGTCAAATACAAAGATATAGGGGTCAGGAAAGCAGAGATTGGGAAGAGGAAACAGGATGGGGCCTGTCCAGGGTACAGTACTTGTTATGTCTCATCTGGTTACATATTGGTTTCCCCATTAACTTTACCAGTCTTGTTCATTGCGATATCCCCAGCACCTAGTGCCTACCTAAGTGCTCAGTGAGGGTTTGTTGCATGAATGAATGAACAAGGGATTACCTTTTGTATTTAAAAATAATACATAAGCATACGTAGAACAAAGACTGGAAGGAGACACCCTAAAATGTTCATCATAGTTACATTGGGTTCACAAGATTAGAGGTGATTGTGTTTCCCTTTGTGCTTCTCCACTATTTTTTTCAAGTTTTCTGCAGAAGTCTTTGGTTGGTCATACAATGTAGATGGGAAAATTATCAGACAGTTCTTGGTTTTCTGCATTATCAGAAGTTAGATTGTTTCAATTTCTCTTCCAGGAGAAAACTTTAGGAAACAAGGCTTCTCAAACTCTAACGTGCTTACAAATCACCTGGGAATCAGACTAAAATGTAGACCGTAATTCAGCAGGTCTGGGGCAGGGCCTGAGAGTCTGCATTTCTAACAAGCTCCCAAATGATGCTGGTAGTGTTGGTCTGTGAACCACACTGTGAGAAGCCAGGGTATAGACTAAAGTAAATAAATCCAAACCGAAACATACGCGAAAAAGCAAAAGTAGAAAGAGAAGGTGAACTGGTGGGCAGACGGCTTCTCATTCCAAAACCAGCATGACTTCAGGACATTTCTCCCTGAGGTTGTGCATTCTTCAGGATTCTATTTTGCTCACTTGGTCTATTCAGAGGCCAAATTGTTCAAGAGAAAGGATTAGAGTCTATTAAAGCCCTGGGGATACTTATATTTTCTCAACAAAGCGAAAGACTGTGGCAGGCCTGGCTCTTTTTTTTTTTTTTTTTTTTCACTTTGTCTTCCATTAAACACCATTACTGTTGCTGTCAGTCGAGTTTCTTTAGATTAATGTCTCCTAAATTAATTTTGTGTTCAATAAGCCTCCACAAATATGTTTGTTCAGCAGACAAAATTGGACCCTTCGATTTAACTAAGGGTGGACGCACAGACACACAATACTCATCTGTGATCACATGCTGTCGGCCTGGGTCTTTCATTAGTCACTGTCACCAGTGGTGGCCACTGGTCCCTGCTAAGCTCTTCCAGATAATCAAATGTTGCTCCTATTGAAATATAATCCTCCCCAGAGCATAGAGGGGAATTTTGTAAATTGGCTGGAGAGGATTACAAAGCACTGGAGAAGAAAATAAGCAAAAGTAGAAGCAATCCTTAATTGAAGATTCTCTGACAGCAGCAAATCTTTACTTTCTTTAGCCCTAATTTTTTTTACAGAATGTTTAATGCATATCCCTTCCACCCACTTTGTCCCACTCCATTTCTACAGTCCATGTTCCAACATTGCTAAATCCTAATATTACAGAATTTGGAGTTGGCCCCAAGTCCTCACTTTACAGATAAGAAATCTGAAGCCCAGATAGGTTGGACAATTTTCCCAAAGCCCTCCAGGTTTTGTCCCAGACACCAGGGTTTCCACCACAACCTCAAGCTGTCTCAGTTTAATTGCTTCAGAGAACAGACTTGAGAGTGGACAAACCAGGTTTGCTCTTCTGTTGCCATTAAGGTATTCCTTGTAAATAGCCTCAAATGTTAAATTGTGCTTTGATACTAATAATTTAAAACAGTAGCCTTTGCTTTTTACTTTAGCTGTCATAAGCATTCATTTCCTACGGTGGGTAGATTGAATGAGTATGATGCCTGGGACTCAGAGGAGTCCTGTTACATCAAAAGATGGTTAAGAGCAGCACAAAGATGGTGCTGGGACTTCCCAGGGAGGCCAGAGATCAGAGGAGGTCCCAGGGATGACTTGGGATCTTGCTTGGCACCACCATAGATAATCACCTGATTCAGCTTACTGTCCAGAAACCATCCAGAAGCTGGGAGTGGGGCAGGCAGAAGCCTCACCTTCCAAGTCTCACAGTGATGACCCTGTGGTCCACACTATAGGAGCATTCCATCACCCTGAGGAAGAACCAAGGATGTCAAAATTCATGGTCATTATGACAGAATTAAATTCCACAGAAAGTAGAATTCCACATTCCACCTTAGTGTTTCATTGGGCTTTGTTTTTGACAAATCAAAAGTAGTCCATATATCTATAAAAATTACTGTTTGGTCCAGTAATCCTGCTTCTAGGTACCTATGTGAAGGCTACACTGGCAAAAGTAAGAAAAGATACATGCAAATGACTATTTGCTGTCATGTAATTTACAACAGCAGATAACCGGAAATAGTGTAAACAACTATCAATACACAACTTTTTGAGTAAATTTGGTACATCCAAACAGTGGAGTGTTATGCAGCTGTCAACAAGGAATAGTTTTGCATGGTATAAAGAAGCCATTGCCAGGATAAATATTTGATTAACAATTTCCATGTAGTGAAGTTTGTATCATTCCTAAAAAGTTGTAGACATAAAGATATGCACATATATGCATATCCATAGAAATAAGATGCATTTTTATTTTATTTTAGATTCAAGGAGTAAATGTGCAGATTTGCTACATGGTTATATTGCGTGATGCTGAGGTTTGGGCTTCTAATAATCCCATTGCCCAAGTAGTAAACACAGTATCCAATAGGTAGTTTTGTAACCCTTGCTCCATCCCCTCCCTGTTTTGGAATCTCCAGTGTTTATTATTCCCATCTTTATGTACGTGTGTTTACCCTCCACCTTTAGGTGAGAACATGTGGTATTTGGTTTTTTGCTCCTGTGTTAATTTGCTTAGGATAATGGTCTTCAGTTGCATCCATGTTGCTGCAAAGGACATGATTTCATTCTTTCTTATGGCTGTGTAGTATTCCATGCTGTGTATATATCACAGTTTCTTTATCCAATCCACCATTAATGGGCCCGTAGGTTGACTCTATGCCTTTGCTATTGGGAACGGTACTGCAGTGAACATACGAGTGCTGGTGTCTTTTTTGCAGTTTTATTTTCCTTTCAATATATACCCAGTAATGAGGTTGATGGGTCAAATGACAATTCTACTGTTAGTTTTTTGGGAAATCTCCAAGCTGCTTTCCATAGTATCTAGACTTATTTGCATTCCCACCAACAGTGTATATGCGTTCCCTTTTCTCTTCAACTTCACCATCTGTTATTTTCTGACTTTTTAATAATAGCCATGTAACTGGTGTGAGATGGTTGGTATCTCATTATGGTTTTGATTTGCATCTCCCTGATGATTAGTGATGTTGAGCATCTTTTCATATGTTTGTTGTCTGCTTGTATGTCTTCTTTTGATAAGTGTCTGTTTATGTCTTTTGACCACTTTTTAATGGGTTGTTTTTTGTTCCTGATTTGTTTAAGTTCATTATAGATTCTGGATATGAGTCCTTTGTTGAATGTATAATTTGCTAATGTTTTTCTCTCATTCTGTAAGTTGTCTGTTTACTCTGTTGACAGTTTATTTTGCTGGGCAGAAGCTCTTCAATTTAATCAGGTCTCACTTGTCAATTTTTGTTTTTGTTGCAATTGCTTTTGAGGACTTAGTCATAAATTATTTGTCTAGATCAATGTCTAAAAGGATATTTCCTAGGTTTTCTTCTAGGATTTTTATTGTTTCAGGGTCTTACATTTAAGTCTTTAATCTGTCTTGAGTTAATTTATGTATATGGTGAATGGTAGGGGCCCAGTTTCATTCTTCAGCATATCATTAGCCAGTTTCCCCCATATCATTTATTGAATACAGTATACTTACCCCATTGTTTATTTTTGTCAACTTGTCAAAGATCAGTTGGTTGTAGTGTGCAACTTGTTTTCGATGGTCTGTATTCTGTTCTATTGGTCTATGTGTCTATTTTTGTACCAGTACCATGCTGTTTTGGCTACTGTAGCCTTGTAGTATAGTTTGAAGTTGGGTAATGTAATGAAGTTGTGATGCCTCTGGCTTTATTCTCTTTGTTTAGGATTGCCTTGTCTATTTGGGCTCCTTTTTGGTCCCATGTAAATTTTAGAATAATTTTTTCTAATTCTGTAAAAAATAACATTGGTAATTTGATAGGAATAGCATTGAATCTGTAGATTGCATTGGGCAGTATGAACATTTTAACAATACTGATTCTTCCTATCCATGAGCATGTAATGCTTTTCCATTTGTTTGTTTTGTCTATGACATCTTTCAGCAGTGATTTGTAATTCTCCTTATAGAGACTTTTCACCTCCTTGGTTAGATCTATTCCAAGGTATTTTTGTGCGTGGCTATTGTAAATGGGATTGCATTCTTGATTTGGTTCTCAGCTTGAACATTATTGGTGTATAGAAACGCAACTGATTTTTGTACATTGATTTTGTATCTTCAGACTTTGCCGAAGTCATTTATGGGGCCTACGAATCTTTTGGTGGAATCTTTAGAGTTTTCTAAATATACAATCATATATCAGTGAAAATGCATAATTTGACTTCCTCTTTTCCTGTTTGGATGCTTTTATTTATTTCTCTTGCCTGATTGCTTTGGCTAGGACTTCCAGTACCATTTGGAATAGAAGTGGTAAGAGTGGACATCCTTGTCTTGTTCCAGTTCTTATAGGGAATGCTTTCAGCTTTTGCCCATTCGGTATGATGTTGATTGTGGATTTGTCATAAATGGCTCTTATTATTTTGAGGTATGCTACTTCAATGCCTAGTTTGTTGAGGGTTTTTATCATGAAGGCATGTTGGATTTTGTCAGATTCTTTCTCTACGTCTGTTGAGATGATCACATCATTTTTGTTTTTAATTCTGCTTATGTGGTGAATCACATTTATTGATTTGCATATGTTAAGCCATCCTTGAAGATGAATATTTTAAAATAGAAGAAAAACCCATACGATTTTTACATGATTGCCTATAGATAGATGTGGATAAAAGGGATAAAATGTCGGCCTCTTTGAATATATCTAGTCTTGATGATTTCACTTGAAACCATGTGAAAATTTACACAGATGCAGAACAAAATTGAATCTTTAAAATGCAATTCTTAAAATCAAAAGCAAAATGAAACAGATGAACAAAGATGTATAGCCATTGGTAGCATAGCCTCCAAAGAGAAAATATTCTAAGTGATTCAAATTACCTGTACATCTCTAGTAGGATATTCCCTAAAGACAGAAATAACTGCAAGATAATTCTTCAGTTGTTTTCAATAATCACCTGTTGATGGAGGTATTGGCATTATTATTCTGAGTCTGTTGGATACATACATATTGCAGGATAAAAGGAAAGAAACTGGGTAATTATGACAGTGTCATTGAGAACTAGGATATTCAGTATGGAGGAAAGGAGACACAGATATCAGATCAGTGAAATGTACTCTGTAATCCTAAATTTGAATTGACAGTATCGATATAAGCTCATACAATGCAGTGTTTTACTTTTTTCATTTTTAAAACTATTTTGATATAATTATAGATTCACAGGAAGTTGCAAAAGTAATACAGAGAGGTTCTATGAACACTTCATTCAATTTCCCTTAATGGTTAGTTGCTGTATAACTATAGCACATTATCACAACCAGGAAACTGACATTGGTACGGTGTGTATATATAATTCCATATCATTTTATTACATGTATAAATTTGTGTAACCACCATCACAATCAAGGTACAGAATGATTCCATTACCACAGAGATATCCCTCATGCTAACCCTTCATAATCATACCTACCTCCTCCCACTCATCATTTCTAACCCCTGACAACCACTGATTTATTCTCTATCTCTATAATTTTGTCATTTCAAGAATGTTATATAAATGGAATCATACAGTATGTGACCTTTTGGGATTGGCTTTTTTCACTCAACATAATACCCTTGAGATCCATCCAAGTTGTGTGTATCAGTAGTTTGTTTCTTTTTATAGATGGTTAGTATTTCATGGTATGGATGTACTGCAGTTTGTTTAGCCATTCACACATTGATATTTTGGTTGCTTCCTGGTTTCAGCTATTACAAATAAAACTGTGATGAACATTCATGTTCTGGTTTTTATATGGACTAAGTCTCATTTTTCTGGGGTAAATGACCAGGAGTGTGATTGCTGGGTTGTTCTGTAAGTGTATGTTTAGTTCTTAAGAAACTGCCAAATATTTTCCAGATTGGCTGTACAATTTTACATTTCCACCAGCAATTTATGAGTTTCTCCGCATCCTTGCCAATCTTTGGGATAGTCACTTTTTTTTAATTTTAGCTGTTCTAATAGTTGTATAATGATATCTCATCAGTGATTTTAATTTGTATTTCCCTAATGGATAGTGATATTGAACATCTTTTCATGTACTTATTTGCCATCTGTATATTCTTCTCAGTGAAATGTCTCTTCATACCTTTTGCCCATTTTTTAATGGGATTGTTTGTGATTTAACTGCTGAGTTTTGAGAGATTTTAAATATATTTTATAGGAGTCCTTTGTCATATATGTGGCTTACAAGTATTTTCTTCATGTTGCTCCCTTTTCATCTGCTGACAGGATCTTTCACAGAGCAGAAGTTAAAATTTTGATGACATCTAATTTATTTATTTATTTTATAGATCATATTTTAGGTATTGTGTCTAAGAATTAGTTACCAAATTATAGGTGCCAAATATTTTCTCCTGTGTTCTCTTCTAAAAGTTTTATAGTTTTATTTCTTGCATTTAAATCTATGACCCATTTTGAGTTAATTTTAATCAATTTTATTTTAGAGCAGTTTTAGCTTTACAGTGGAAGATACAGAGATTTTCCATATACTCTCTGCTCCTATACGTGCATATACAAGTTCAGATGTAAGTTCTGGTATTGGTTCTATGTCAGTGTCTTTAAAAGAATGAGATGCTTTCATTCTTTCCTTATACTCTGATTTGTCCCTGAATAGCATGGAAGGTTCAATTTGTAAATATTAATAACACACTGTTGAAAACAATTAAAACTGGCACTTTTTAATGAACATTTTTAAAGAGTAGTTTTAGGTTCACAACAAAATTAAATGAAAAGTACAGAGATTTCCCATATATCCCCTGATCCTATAAATGCAAAGCCTTCTCTATTATCAACATCCCTCAGCAGAGTAGTACATTAGTTACCATTGTTGATCCTGCACTGACACATTAGTATCACCCTAAGTCCATAGGTTACATTAGGGTTCATTCTTGGTGGCGTACATGGGTTTGAACAAATATATGACATGAATCCACCATTGTAGTATCACATAGAATAATTTCACTGCTTTAAAAATCCTCTGTGCCCCACCTATTCATCCCTTTTTTCCTGCTAACTCCTGGCAACCACAGACCTTTTTACCATCTCCATAGTTTTTCTTTTTCCAAAATGTCATATAGTTGGAATCATAAAGTTTAGAGCATTTTCAAACCAGTTTCTTTCACTTAGTGACATGCATTTGTTTCCTCCATGTCCTTTCATGACTTGATAGCTCATTTCTTTTTAGTGTTGAATAATATTCCACTGTCTGGATGTATCATAATTTATCCACTTACCTACTGAAGAATATCTTATTTTTGGCAAGTATGAATAAAGCTTCAAAAAATGGTCATGTGCAGGTTTTTGTGCAGGCATAAGTTTTCAACTCTTTTGGATAAATACCAAGGAGCACAGTTGCTGGATCCTATGGTAAAAGTATGTTTCGTTTTGTAAGAGACTGCCAAACTGTCTTCCAAAGAAGCTGTCTCATTTTGCATTCCCACCAGCAAGTAGTGGGAGTTCCTGTCTGTTGCTCCACATCCTCACCAGTATTGGAGGTTGTCAATGTTTTGGATTTTGGCCATTCTAATACATGTGTAGTGATATCTCATTTTTGTTTTAATTTTCATTTTCCTGATGACATATGATGTGAGTCATCATTTCACATGTTTATTTGCCATATGTAAATCTTCTTTGGTGAGGTGTTTGTTCGGATCTTTGGTCTATTTTTTAATCAAGTCGTTTTCTTATTACTGAACTTTAAGAGTTCAGTATATTTTGGAAAACAGACTTTTATCATATATGTCTTTTGCAAATATATTCTCCCAGCCTGTGGCTTGTTTTTTTATTATGATGACAGTGTCTTGGGCAGAAAAGAATTTTTTTAAATGATGTGCAGCTTATCAATTCCTCCTTTCATGGATCATGACTTTGGTATTGTATCTAAAATGTCATCACCAAACCCAAGGTCATCTAGATTTTCTCCAATGTTAACTTCTAGGAGTTTCATAGTTTTGTGTTTTACATTTAAGTCTGGGTGCACTCACAAACCTAACCATGGGTCCTGTCTTAGCGCTTACCACTTAGTGCTATGTGACCATGGCCACAGCACTTCCCCTCTGATCACTTGCAACGAACCCAGCAGGGAGCACGTGGTGAATCTGCCCCAGGAGGAGTGGGTTTACAACCTGGGGGTGACAAGTGTGAGTGTAGGGAGCAGATCCACCCAAGGTAGGATTTGCTGGTGTTCCTTGCTAGCAGCAGAAAACACTCCCCCAGAGTGGCCCCACATGGCCCCACAGCCCTTTACTAAGATGGTCTCTCCATGCAGCCACCCCCATCGCCCCTAAGATTGCCATGCCCTTCTGGAACTCTCTTCCCTGAGACCCAAGGAGCAGGAATGACAGGTGAACTCCCTGCCCGCTGGTCCACACTCTCAGACAAGTGTGCGGTGTTATGTAACCATGTCAGCAGACATGACCAAGACCCTAACACCACCTGTGTGACCTAAAGAATTTCCTAAAGTTCTCTGGGGGCTCTTGGTATGCCCTGTGGCTCTGTGCTATCCAACAGGATACCCAGTAGCCATGTGTGACTATTCAAAGTTAAATCAAACTAAGTAAAATTACATATTCAGTTCCTCAATCGCAGGCACATTTCAAGTATTCAATAGCCACCCGTGGCTAGTAGCTCTTACATGGGACAGAACAGGTCTAGAGAGCTGTTGGACATAGCAGATTCACTTCTCATGCACCCTGACTTTGAAGGTGTAGACGTTTGACGTCCCAGTGTTATGGTGAGGCTTTGTACAAGACCACCCACGTGGCTTGGACCCAGGCCTTGTCAGCCGTTTCCCGTGCTCCTATAACCAACAAGGTCTGTGTGTTTCGGCTGAGAAAGCCTGAGTGAAGGCCAGGTTTAAGGTTTGCTCAACCCCTTTCAGTTCCTTTTTTCATGCTGCTTTGGCCCTTGAGGAGCCCCACTTTCCATGCCAGCTCGACAATGCACATAAACAGGTATTCTCCAACATTTATCACACACAGTAGGTGTTTACTCAGAACTGTCCTTCAGAGCACTGGTGTGTCCTAATGCCTGAGACAAGAGTCCGTACTCCTCTTTGATATGTTTTGAATCAAATTCTGTATTTCTGCTAAACTCCCCTCCTGTGAAAACTAGGGGTTCTAACTCACACTGTGAAACCGTGTGACCATCTCCCTGCCAAAGGCAGTCACTTAGTGGCCCTCAGCTCAGTTGTTTTTTTCTCACTATCTCTGTATCCTATGCCCCCTCCCAGCTTCTCTCACCCTTTCTCTCTCTCCTTTCTGGTGACTTTTTAATTAGTTTACCAAAATAATTGTACTTCATAAGAATCATTGCGTTCAGTGGTTTTGATGTTTGGGATAATGGGGGGTTGCCACAAATGAACTGACATTACCAGGCAGAACCCTCAGTCCAGCGATCTCTAATCAATGGTCAGACTGCTAAACATACAGCCTTTGTGGTGGCTGGTGTGCGTCTGCATGAGTATGAATGTCAGCGTTACTATATCACAAGTGCAGTCAGGCTGAGCCTCCCAGAAACTACTAGAGTACACAGAGGGGATTATTTTTATTTACATTAATCAAAAAATAGCCTGACTTCCATCACAGTGTCTACCTCTGAAAATATCATACTGCATGCATTTTTTTTTTTTAACTTTAAGTTCTGGAATACATATGCAGAGCATGCAGTTTTGTTACATAGGTATACATGTGCCATGGTGGTTTGCTGCACCTAACAACCTGTTATCTAGGTTTTAAGTCCCGCATGCATTAGGTATTTTTCCTAATGTTCTCCCTCCCCCTTGCTCCCCACCCCACAAAAAGCCCCAGTATGTGATATTCCCCTCCCTGTGTCCATACGTTCTCATTGTTCAACTCCCACTTATGAGTGAGAACACAAACTGCATGCATTCTAAAGATGGGTTACTGAAGGCAAAAGCAGCCTGGACTCTGGTCTCTAAGCAAGTGATCTCCTCAGGTTTTCATCACTGCCATCTTGCTCCCAGCCACCACTTCTGGCCCAGGAGCCACGAGTGTGGTTTTACCACTAGGCAGGTGCCCATCATAAGAATGGAGGGAAATAATTAATGAGTGTCCATGAGTGGAAAGTGAATGCAGTTCCTGGTCTATCTTGGAGGGAAGCTTACTTCTGCTGTCTGATAAACCCTTGGAAGAAAATACTGGGTGATCTCCAAGGGTCACATGAATCTAGCACAAGTTTTTTGTACTCCACAAATTCATTTTTTGACTGATACATTATAAAATGTTCCCGAATCCAACAGATGACTCATAAGGGCTGTGTTGTCCAATGCAAGATTTTATTCTAATACCACTTCAACAAATCCAAAATTTGAATTCAATCCCAGCTCTGCCTCAGCTTTCTTTTCGTAAAATGGAACTGTGACAATCTTGTAAGAGTTTAAGGATAAAGGATTCTATAAGATAATGTCTTTGAAAGTGCTTCATATGTAAGGTAATCCATAAATGATCATTGTACTATACTATTAATCATTGCCATGACATCCAGGTAAGATTTGTAGCCTGGAAACCAAACCTAGCACTTAGAAGACCATGTGAAACAGCAACTCTCGAGCTTTAATAAGAATCAGAATCATCTGGAAGGCTTGTTGAAACCCAGTTTCTAGATACTCCCCCTCCCCCAGAGTTCAGCAGGTCTGGGAAGGGGTGCAGAATTTGCATTTCTAACAACTTCCCAGGTATATGAGTTTGCTATTGCTGAGTAACAGATTACCACAAATTTAGCACTTTTGTTTTCTCACAGTTGTATGATTCAGAAGTCCAATCTAGGTTCTTTGTTCAAGTTTTCACTGGGCTGAAGTCAAGATGGCTCTGAGCTACATTCCATTCTGGAAGTTAGGGTCCTCTTCCAAGCTCTTGTAGTGGCTGTTGACAGAATTCGATTCCTTAGGGGTATAGGATTTAGGGCCCTGTTTTCTTGTTGTCTGTTAGCCAGGGACTAGAAGTCACCTTCATGTCTTTGCTATATAGCCCTCCAAAGGCCTCTCACAATAAGGCAATTTTCTTTATCTTGAGACCTGCAGAAGAAATTTCTTTTATGCTTTAAATCTATTCTTTCAAGAAAGGCTCAGCCTAAATAATCTCCCTTCTGATCAACTCAAAGTGAACTGACTAGGAACCTTAAGTACATTTGCAAAATACCTTCTTCTTATAATACAATCAAGGGAGTAATATGCCATCATATTCACAAGTCGCAGTCACATTCAAAGAGAATAGATTAGAGAAGGGATTAAACAGAGGATGTACTCCAGGGAGTCAGCAGTCTTGGGGCCATCTTAAAATTCCGCCAACTACATCAAGTGACACTGATGATTTTAGTCCAGAAACCACATTTTAAAACCACGATTTTAAAGGAAGATATAAATAAATACACATTCATGTGATGATGATAACTGTGAGTTCAGAAAATAAATGATTATATATTTCTGGATGAAGATTTCTAATCAAAATGACAGAAAGAGTTCAAGAGGAAACCTACCCACTACACTGAAGACCTATTGATGCTGCATAAAATTCTTTAAATTATGAAGATATATTTAAGCTTAAAAAAAATAAGCAGGATGTAAACATACAACAGCAAATTGGGGCTAAAACTGTTGGCTACTGTGGACACTGGGGTCATAGATAGACATAGGGAATTGAGTTCAGCTCCTCTGGGAACCATCTTGTTTGAGTCCTCGGTAGCATTTGAGACCGTTGACTATGCCTGCTGAGTTCCATTACACATTTTCCTGAGCTTAGGTGGCACCAGTGCTTCCTGCTTTCCCTCCAGGGCCACTCTGGCCACTCCTTCGCAGTCTCCTTTGCATGCTCCTTTTCCTCCACCCTTAGGATGTTTCTTGCTCAGAGCTCTATCTTGGGACTTCTGTTTTCATGTGACATGTTCTGGGATACTCCAGTGAAATTCATGACTTCAGAGACATTCCTTTTGTTGAGACTTCTCATTCTTTATTCCCAGCCAGGTCTCTTCTCCTGAAGGGCAAACCCATATATGTAACCACCTCCAAGACAGCGTCATCTGCCTGTGTTCCAGACCTTCAAACTCAACATGTCCAATTTTGAACTTACCACCTTTCCTCCTGCCACAATGCTTCTCTCTTTCACCATTTCTCATCTCAGTAAAAGGCACCATCACCCACCAAAATGTTTCAAAAAAACATGGAATTCTCCCTTCTATCTCTCCACCTCACAGCTAACCAATCATCATCACCTATTAGTTCCACCTTCTAAACATCTCTCTATCCATCCACTTCTCTCCATTTCTGTGGCCACTCTCGTAGTCCAGGCCATCATCTGCTCCTGCTTGCATCATGAAAATGATTTCCTAACTACCATCTCTACTTCTATTGTTAATTTCTTTCAACTCATGATCCTCATCTTAGCCAGGAAGATCCTACTAAAATGCAAATCTCGTATCTCACTCCTCTACTAAAAACTTCACTGGTTTCCTTTCCTCATGGTAGAGTTCAAATTCCTTACCATGCCTTCAACTTCTCCATTACAGACACTACCCCAGATCTCCAGTCCTGATTTTGCCCATCCCCACCCCACCCTCTATAGTGCAGCCATACTGAACTTTTATTCATTCCTCCCATATACCACACTCTCTTCCCTTGTTTAACTCCTACTCAGTCATCAGATCTTGGCTCACATATCCCGTCTTTCAGGAGGCCTTTTCTGACATCTAGACAAGGCTAGGGACCCCACCAAATGTATCTTAACATTCTGCACCTCCCCATCATAATATTTATCGTATATTATCGTGGGGGCTGAAAGCTTTTTGAACAAAGATACAGTGAGAGTCATTATATACTACTCTTCTATGCCCTCAGTACAGCTACTGCATCAGTGGTTAAACTACATCCTTCCAGAAGTGATAAGTGGCACAGTGTCTGAAGAGTAGTTTCCTGCAAGATCTACCATGAGAGGTATTGCAAGCCCTTAATTCCTTTAAAAACAGGGAAGCAGTCACTAGGACTCAAACAAACAGAGAGGTTTTGCCCTGAATGAAATGTGATTTTAATTTGCACAATATGCACATTTATAATAATAATAGCTACACAAGACATGCAATAATAAGTCCCTAATGCTATCCTAGGGCAAAATATCTAATACAAATTAAATTGGCTCTGTTCCTAGGAATTTTAGTATATTGCATTGTGGATTTTTAGCCAAAGTTGTGTTGAGTACAGCTGATTAATATTCTAATTAAAATCAGAATGGGACCATAGGAAATTGTTGGGTTTTCCTAGTAATGAATAAATAAAAGCCTTCCCAATGAAAATAAGCTTCCAAGAGACATCTGGATGGACAAGGCTATGTTTTCTGTAGGAACCACATAGCAGGCCGACCCAGAAGTCATGAGACCTTGAAATGATGCTGTCTCCAAAATCTAACCGATGAATAGTCTCTTAACCGCAGAGGTACTTTTGGCCTTTGGAGGACTCTAGATATGCACAATTGTTTTCTTCTCTTCTATATGCCAACATGGAGAAATCATCCCACTCACATTCTTGAAGGGGCAGCTCAATATACAATATGATATTGCCTTTAGCCACAGATAGTTGGAATAGATGTGGACACTTGTATCAAACTGGGTCAATCCCAAGAGTATGTGAATGTGGAGGGCTGAGCTGGAAGGCCAGGTGGTCCTGGAGTGTGAGAGAACTCCATGAGGGCACCCACAATGGCTCATTGTGAGCCTCAGTGAATGAGCAGATTTCCAAGTCTGCAGAGGGAGGAAAACGCAGCCATTGCCAAAGCAAAGAAACAACAAGGACCCAGATGGTAGAGAGAAATCAAAGTGCAAGAAGCTTCCCAGAATGCTTAAAATCAGCCCTCCTGTGCTTAAGATAATTTGAGCAGTTTTCTGTTCCTTGGCTACCTAACACCCCTAAGATAAAAGGAAGTAGTGGCATAGTTCACATGATTTTCTGTCCTGGTTCTTAACATTGCTCCTGCCTAGTTAAGAGCAATACCAGTGCCTTAGGTGAGGACTGAGATGGTGTCCTGAGGGAAAATATGGGGAATGTGGAGTGAGCAGAATGCAAAAATGGGATGACAGTAGCCAAAAGAACTTCAGTAACTAGAAATTTGGGTAAATTTGGGTAAAATTTAACAAGAAAAGGGTCAATATGAGTGAATACAAAGACCCACATTTAGAGAGGGGAAAAAAATCAGCCAGACAGTTCAAGATGAAGGGTGGAAGTGGAGAATGGATGTAATAATAATTCATGTGTTTAAATGACTGAGGAGGTGTAATAGAAAAAACAAATCTGACTTGGGGCTCCATACTCTTGAATTCAGCAAGTACTCTGTGTACCTACTATGTGCTGGGAACTCTGTTAGATGTCATATATCCACATGTCAAAAATATTATTATAACCCTCTTTCTAAATATCTAATAAACATAGAAGGCCTCTTTTTCAACAAAGTGGTTTTGGGGTGGGGGGTGGAGAAGGAGTTACAAAGAGTCCCAGACTCACCGGATTCAGTCTTTGCCCCTTTTAACTTTGTCTAATCAGTCATTTTCATAGCTATCAGAATCATCAATTCCTGCTTCTTGTGGAGCTTCCTTTTTATCCTTCAATAGATGTCTTAGTTTGGACTCTCCTAAAGGCACATCCTAAGACAAGGACTGAGTGCAAGTAGTTGATTTGGGAGGTGATCTGGGAAATACCAGTAGAGTGGGGAAGTGAGACAGGGAAGGGCAGACAGCCTGTCAAGTGTTGTCAAGGTGCTCCTGGGGCAGCCAGGGCATGATTAGTGGGGAATTCTGGGAGCCGGTGTAGGACAACATACTGCAGACTTATTAAGCAGTGAGAAATTCAAGGCCCTCCTTTCAATGATTGGTTGAGAGTTGCTTCCAGAACATCTGTTTTCTGGCTTACCTTGTATGCAGGCTGTGTGCGCCGAGACAGATAAAAAGCTCTCAAGGCAATTCACAAATACCACAGTAGCAGCCTCTGTCTTTAAAAATATTAATAAATTCTGAGGGAATGGGATGGGGAACTGATAACAACAAAACTCATGTTTTCTTCAGGATTCATTCTATTTCTCCACATTTGTACCCTTATGTATGTGGATCAAAAGATGAGCTGATTCTTTCATAACATGCAGAAGATGATAGAATTAGGAGTCTGTGAGAAAGGAAGAAGTTAGACAGTATGTTGTATAAATATTGCTGCTGTGTTGCAGGAAAAACATGTCTGGCAGAATTTTAAGGTCCATCAGTTTACTGGAAGTGCAAATGGCCCTGGGTCTAAGTCCCTAGAAATTTCACAGCAAATCCTAAGTAGACTGCCCGTTTTCTAGTGTGATCCAGTGAGTCACAAGGCTCTGAGACACTGCATGGATTAGCTGAGAGCAAATTCTTACGTCCAGTTTCTTCATACAGTCCTTGACTTGGCTCTCTTTTGCACTTGAAATTGGAAATACGCTTGGATTAAAAAAATAAAAATAAAAAACTTGATTTTTACCTGAGCTAGTGAAAAAGGAATGTGTGGTTAGCAGAAAATACATATAAATTGTACATGAAATTTTTCCTAGTATGTAGATTTTTTTAAATCATTTGAGGGCAATAAAAATGAAGCAGCAATCCTTTGTTGTTGTTGTTGAATAATTGTCTTCATGCCCAAAGAAATGCTTCATCTGAATTTTTTTTTTAATGGAAGGAAAAATTCTTAGGCAAATTTGTTTTCCCTAAAAATATTGCTATTCCTCTTTCCTTTCATTCATATTCCTGACCCCGGCCCAATTGGCCAGCTTCCCCACCATGAGTTAGCTCATAAACATATGCCTTTTTGGTGACACCTTTTGAGAGCAAGGAGCAGCATGACAGCTTTCAATCTCATCCTGCCCAAATTTGAAACACCGTTCCCTGCTTTCAATACTTTTTCGTGTATTCTAGTATAGCACTCTACGGACAGGGCTGACACATTTCTTTAGCTGTCCATAGGTCCTTTGCAAGTGTACATCATTGTCTTAGACATGAAGCCCCCAAGGAAAGATTATCTTACTGCAGTATCCATCTAGAACCATGGGACATACCACCACATGGCTGCCATGTTGCAAAACCCCTGGAGGCACCTTTCGTGTAGAATACCATGGAAATGGAACCCTGGAGTTGTAAAGTTAGCAGTGCTGACCAACACAAAATTGCTGTTCAATAGTAACCTGGATAATGAAATCACTTTCCAGTAGCAATTATGACAAACCCACTCGCAGTAAGAAATGCATATCATTTTCCAGGGGAGACAAGATCTAAAGAGAAACTCAGAACTAGATGGAAAATCAGAAATCAACTAATGCAGCCCATTCATTTGACCCCAAGCAATCCAAACTCTGAATGGCTAACTCAGCGTGAAATGGCTAAGCTGGCTCTAGAATATTCTAGAAAATGTCTCCTGCTTCATCACTCTTCATCCTTTACAGCCCTACCTACTTCTTCATCCTTTACAGCACCACCCCTACTCCATACCACATACCTTATCATCATTCATAGAGAAATCTAGATGAGAGCTATCAAGTTCCAATGGCTAAGGGACCAGTCAAGGGATAAAAATGAACAAATCCAGCCAAATGGGTGCCTTGGTGATCTAGGAAGGGCTCCTTCCACCTGAGAGAGCAGCCACTTTTCAGCCAATTTTTATCCTACATGTGTGCAGGTCTGCTGTGGCTGGATATTCTTCAAGAGAAGTCCAAAGCCTAGATTTTCATGAAAAATTTCCTGACTCTTAAATGTAGTAAATTAACTTTGGTGGTTTTTAAACACTATGTGTGCCAAGTAAAGCCAGATATGGCCCACAGTTTGCAGTTTCTGCCTTGGATGATATAGACCCCTTGAAGGAATCAACACTTCCTCTTAGCTTACCAGTTGCATGGTCTATTATGAGTCAGTGTTTCTGAGCTTTGATTTATTTATTTATAAAATGAGAAAATGGCCCCTTTTTGAAAGATTTTGTTAGAACTAAGCTTAGTTAGAATTAAGCTAATACATATCCAGCACATCGCACAATGGCTAGCACAGCCCATTCTCAACGAAACATAGCTACACACTTCCCTTTGCATCTAGGACATATGCACATAGATGTTGGTGGGAAACATTCTCTGTAGCCCTACAGTTGCTCTATATTAGGGAAACATGGCCACTGCTGAAGGCAGTGGGATGGGGTTGTCTTTAAGCAGTCATCTGTAACCTGAATCAGAGTTTGTACAAATCAGAAAATTTGGTTTGGCATGGTCTTTGGCATAGGACAGTAAGAATAAACAAATAAACAATAAAAATAAAAAGGAACATATCCTTACAGGCATCATTTAAACAGAAAACATAATAGTTATGAATACAAAGGCAGGATGCTCACATCAGGCCACATTTATAACAAGGTTGTGTTATAAGATGTGTGCTCAGATAGTTTATCAAGCCCTCCTAAATGGCCAAGGTCAGAAGTCAGTTGGCAGCTGAGAATACACTCATGTCTTCCCTCAAAAGGTGAGTGGGTCTCTGCCTTTAAAAGGATGGACCTAGGCTGCATTTAACTATTGGCAAGAGAATTGGCAGGAAGTGGGGCTAGGGCTAAGGGACAGGCAGAGGCCACTGGAACTTGTGAAATCCTTGAAGCACCAGAAATGGCTTGTTCATTGGCCTTCTCTCCCTCCTCACAAGCAATGCAGGATGTCTGGCAGTAGGGGAATGTTTGACTTTAGATTTAGGCCTGGATTATGGGTCAGACTCTTTGTGTTTCGCCCTAATTCCTATTTGGTCATGATTTTCATACCTGGACCTTCATAGTCAGAGAACATTCAAAGCTGCATTTTTTAAAGTCAGTGATTCTGGAGCACAATTGTTACAGGGTCAAACAGCTTATTATGATATCTCAATCCCTGCCAGGAGAACACATTTACTAATTTAAAATGAAATAGACCACATAAATTATTGGTGACCCTTATATGCCCACCAGGCTTCTAGCACAAGGCCTTCACACAGGAAGCACCACCCAATAAATCATGGTTATTGAATAAAACCAACATTGGGTTGGAAGAAATGATGGCCCACAAAGAGAAGTAAAGCCCACAGTAGAACAAAAACTAGTCCTCTGCAAAACTAATTTACTCCTTTTTTCTATGTCTTATTCACTAATGAAGTCTGTCTTCATTGGCTCATTCATTCATTCATGCCATAAATATTTTCTGAATGCCTAATATACATCAAGAACACCAGTAAATTCTAAGGATAAAAGGAGGATCCTCAATCAACATTGTATCTACCCTGCGAAAATGGCATGGCCCTCAGAACCATAACTACAGCCAGGTCATCCATTGTGGACACCAATCTATGAGGCTTATCTGTCTAAATCACCCAGATCTGCTAGAAATTGTTTTGCTCTCAATTTCTTTCTGTGCTGCACTGACACAGTATAAATGTCACTTGGTTTGGCCAAATTGAAAAACAGCTTAAAAGAGGTAGGGGACTTTTTTTCATGAGTTTATCATCCTTTTAGGCTGTGACTTTATTTAATGTTTGAGCTGATGACTCTCGGGCCAAAAGCCTCCACTCGAGATATGCCATTACTATGCTAGGTCAGTTTGTCATCGAGGAGAGTTGATCAGTAGACTAAATGTGACAGAAGCTAGGAACTTACTGGTGTCCTATAAACATCAATCAACCACAGTTTGAAGCATGAAGAGCATGAAAAGAGTTATATGGGCAGATACAATGCCAATCAGAGAAGCATATCATGCTTGCTGACTCATCAAAGAACATTTAATACTGACATATATTTTGAGCTCTTACTTTGTGTCATTCATTGTGCTAAGTGTTTTACTTACATTATTTTCTACAGTTCTCAAAAGAACTCTGTTATTGTCGTTCCCATTTTACAGCTAAAGAAATCAAGATCTTCTCAAGAGGTTAAACACCTGCCCAGGCTCAGAGTTAAGAAAAGATGGAGTGGGGGATGAAACCCAAGTGTTCTGAGTACAGAGCCCTGCCTTTGACACACACAGCTTCTGCAGCTCTGCCATATGCATTGCTTCACTTCAGTGTTGCTACCAACCCGTGGGGGCCAGAGAGCTTCTATTCCCCATATGACAGATGGAAACTACAGCTCAGATCTCACAGCTCTAGTGGGCACCAAGTTACAAGAGAACAGAGCACAGGCACACAACCTCTGGTGGGCAGAGACACAAAGAATCTGAAAGGACCGCAGCATCTACCCTGGAGTGTTGCAAGATACTGCACCACGACCAGGATTTGCCCACACACTCTGAGCTCTGCTGAGTACTTCCACTGGTCATAGGAGCCTCTAAAGGAATGAAATACCAAGTGCTGAGCCTTGGACCCTCCCAGAAACTAGATTCAAAAGGGAGAAGCAAATATTCATGCAAATTGTAAATGCATTTGCCCTTTGACCCAATAATCCCACTTCTAGAATTGTGTCCTGTTGATATTTCTACACTCACGAAAATGTTATTCTTTACTGCACTGTCTGTGACAACAAAAGAGTAGAGACAATTCAGACATTCATCAAGGAGGGACTGCTTAAATTAATTATGGTAGCTATTTAATGAAATACTACATAGCTGTGAAAAAGAAGAAGCTCTCTATGTACTGACATGGACTGGTGTTGATATGGTTTGACTGCATCCCCACCCAAATCTCATCTTGAATTGTAGCGTCCATAATTCCTGTGTGTCACGGAGGGACCCTGTGGAAGGTAACTGAATCGTGGGGGCAGGTATTTCCCATGCTGTTCTCATGATAATGAGTAAGTCTCATGAGATCTGATGGTTTTATAAAGGGCAGCTCCCCTGCACACACTCTCTCTGCCTGCCACCATGTAAGATATGCCTTTGCTTCTCCTTTGCCCGAGCTTCTCATTTGCCTTCCACCATGATTATGAGGCTTCCTCAGCCACACAGAACTGTGAGTTCATTAAACCTTTCCTTTATAAATTACCCTGTCTCAGGTATGTCTTTATTAGCAGAGTGAGAATGAACTAATACAGGTGTCTAAGATTTATTGTTAAAGAATGTAAAATGCAGAACATTTTAGTATGTTCTCTCTCTTTCTCTCTCCCCCCTCTCTCTCCTCACACACACGCACAGAGATCATGTGAGCACATAGCAAAATAGTATCCACCTGCAAGCCAAAAGAAGAGGCTTCAAAATGAAATCTGCCTTACCCATACCTTGATCTTGAACTTCCCAGCCTCCAGAACTATGAGAAGCAAATTTGTTATTTAAGTCATCTGCTCTATGATATTTTGTTACAGCTGCCAGACCAGACTAATACACCATCTGTATTATTCAGTGTGGACCAAGCTGCTGTGACAAACAGACCCAAACATGTAATGGTCTGACATGATAGAAGTTTGTTTCTCACATACCTAGAAAGGTGTTTAAGTCTATAGGTGGCTTCCCTCCACATGGTCATTCAGGGACCAGGGTCCTTTCATCTGATGTCATTCCCCCCTACCCCCAGTTTCCTGAGGCCTAGATGTCATCTGTATCCAAGTGGCAGAAAAGGAATAGGTGCAGACAGGATACACATGCTCACAGGCTTCCTAAAAGCCTTGCTGCAGAAGTGGCACACATCACTTCCTATCATATTCTATTGGTAAGAATAAGTCACATGACCAGTGCAAGAGTAGCAGAGTAGGGGAGGGGATGGGAAATTCAATCCCTGGCTCGGCAACCTCTTCCCATCTCAACATTTACCATGGAAGGGGAGAAGAGACAGTTACCCATCTCTGCCACCATCTCTTTCTCTGTTACTAAAGGAATTATGGAAGGGTTACCAGACATCATTCACCCTGCAAGACTGTCCAAGAAACCCTAATGTAATCCCTGACGATATAAAAGAGACTTTGATGATGAGGAAGTGCATCTCCAATTGGAATGATGAACACAGTCTAGGGAGCTACGGGAGTTAGCTGGAGATCTTACTTACCCTGAGCTTCCATGTGGCCCAGTTCAAAAATCAGCATCACTGCTTTTTCCCATCACTCATCTCTGATTCTCTCATCACAGAGAGATCCCCTCAGACTTTTTGTTTAGTTTATCTTCTATTTAATGGCAAGAGGGCCAGCTCTTCAATGACCAAGTGTGTGTTCTTTTTTGACTCTCTCAACTCCAAGTCCAGCACTCATTCCCACAGGAATAGCTCCTTCATACCCCAGAAGACAAATGCAAATCATCCTCCTGGCCCTGTCTGTCCAGTGCCTTCACATGTGCTTACACACATGTGCACATACATGCATAGGCATGCATGCTTTGTGCCTATGATATAGCTATCACTGTGTCCAAGCCCAAGGAAACACAAGTAGGAAGGTGCAAAGCACAAATATACTCATGACCAAGCTTCCACGTAGGAGGAAGAAACACATCAATAGTTATCTGAGAGGTAACAATTAGGCATAGATTCTGACTTAAATACCTCTTCTAAGAACCTAAAGCAACACAGATGTAATCTAATCCATGGAATTCAGCAGGTGGAAGAAACAGATGCAAATTTTGAAGATTGCTGCATTAAACTAGAGCAAACAAAAACAAAATTCAGCCAGAAAATGTAACTCTAGGAGTTACTCACTTTTTCACCATCAAGGGCCCATTTAATTGTTTATAAACATCACATGGGCTCATGCTGGCAACAATTTTTTCCTCCCAAAGAAATTACATTTATTAGATAGCAATGTCCTCATTTCCCCTGTGTCTCATTAAGCAAAGACATATGCAACTACCAAGCAGGGTTTCTGATCACTCATTTGTTCATTCAACAAACATTTATTGAACCCTTACTGTGTGCCAGGCACTTGGGATACAGCAGAGAGCATGGCAGACACGGTGCCTGCACGCTCGTTCTTACCGCAGAAGCAGATGTTAATCAAATGATCATAAACATGTAAGTACAGATTTGAAAGGAGAATGAAGGAGGCCAGGAGAGAGTATGAGGTGAGATTTGCATAAGGTGGGGCTTCAGGAAAGGCATCTTGGCCTAAGGGACACCTGAGCTGAGCTGGGACCAGCTCCTAAAAAGGTATGACTGCCCTAAGTTCAGTAATTTCCTCCAAAAGAGAGGAAAAACATACAGTTAATGACTATATGTCTGCTCTGTGCCAGAGACAGGGATGGGCCATTTCTTTGACTATCTTGGCTTCTCCTCTCCAATGTTTCCACGTAGGTGATATGCCCCCAGTTATTGCAGATTAGGAACCAAGGCTCCAAAAGTTGCAGTAGCCTGCTTGCATCTCATGTTCAGTAAGTGGTAAATAAGGGAGTCAAATCTGGATCCAAAGGAGCTAGTAACAGAAGACAGGGATGCTTAAGGTGACCTCACTCTGGCACTGAAAGGAAAGCCACAAAGAAGCACCAGCACTTGCTGTGAAGGAAAGGTGGGTGCACCCAGGTAATGCTTAAACCCATGGAGAGGGGCATGTCAAGAAACCATAACCACACTGGCCTCTCCATCACTTGGACCACCATATGTGCTTCCAAGCCTGTGCAAACAAGTAGCACATGGGAGCATCCCAGCAGAGGAGAGGGAGCTGTCTTTTTGTACAGATTTCTATAAATGAAGTCTGTGATTTGACAGAATTTGACCTTTCAGTACTGAGTCCTTTGCCGGCCCCATCATCGTTCCTGGCAGGACTCTCAACCTCCCATAAAAAGGAAAGTGTGACCTATTTTAAAATTCCTTCAGGGAAAGAGTCAGCATGTTGTCATGGCAACTGATGTGGGCTTTTTTAGGAGTCCTGCTTGGTTCTTCCTTCAGTCTAACCTATTTCCGCCCCAATATAAATCAAAGCTCGTGTGCTGGATTCCCAGGGGTGGGAGAGCAGACAGAAGAGAATCCCTGCAACCACAGCCTCTCGCTAGTCCCCAGCTCCATGGAAACTTTCAAGGGTGGAGAGAAGGTAGGAGAAGAGAAGAGGATGTAGAGTGAATGAAGGAAACAGAGGACAAGAGGAGGACCTCTCGCCCAGAAATGGATACATGGGTTTAAAGGCCTGGGCAGTATCTAGTCTTGCACATTTGTAGTGGTTCCAATGGTACAATCCCTCCACCTTCCCCTCTACCTACCACTCTAACTCCCTGACCCAGCAGCTTTAGGAAGCCTTCCTCTCCACCTTCCAAGAAGTCCTACAACTCTGGTTGTCTAGGTCTTCTGTCAGGGCCTATATTGTGGCTTGTCTAGCTTTACTACACATGTGTCCTGTCACCGTTTCTCAACATCTAAGTTCCTGGAGTTAAGAGCCCATGACTGATGTTTCTTTTCAGCCGCCACATCCGTGCACTGTATCCGTGCACACATCTCTGCTGACTTCAAAGAGAATTTCAATGTGGTACATATACACAGCCATAAAAAAAAGAGAGATCATGTCCTTTGCAGGGACATGGATAGAGCTGGAAGCCATTATCTTCAGCAAACTAACGCAGGAACAGAAAACCAAACACCGCGTGTTCTCATAACTGGGAGCTGAACTATGAGGACACATGGACACATTGGAGCGGGGACAACACACACTGGGGCCTGTCCAGGGGGTTGGGGGGTTGGGGGAAGAAGAATAGCTAATAGACACTGGGCTTAATACCTTGGTGATGGGATGATCTATGCAGCAAACCACCATGGCACACATTCACCTATGTAACAAACCTGCACATCCTGCAAATGTACCCTGGAACTTAAAATAAAAATTGAAGGAAAAAAAGAGAGAATTTCAAGACATCATTACCCTTCCCCATGTTGTTGAGCACATACCCACTCCCCTTTCCCCCACTATCCCTATAGAGGAGAAGTACTTTACCAATGAGTATCAAGACCTTCATAAGAACCCATAAAGCAGAGTCCTTCTGTCCTGGCCCTATCTAAAAGGTAGGAAGCAGATTTTTGGTGAAAGTGAGGGATTGGCACAGTTGCTTTCCAAGACTATTTAGCTGCAAATGACAAAAAGCACAAGTCAAACAGACTTAAGCAAAACAGAAGGGAAATTTATGCACTCATTTAACTGGAAAGTCTGGCTTCAGTGGCTATGGCAATATGATCTCTATCTCTTAATTTTACTCTGTTTCGGCTTCATCCTCAGCAGGCCCTCCTACATGGTAGCAAAGATGATGACCAGCAGAATCAGGTATCTACTCTACCAGGGCTGCAAATACAACATGTCCAAGCCCTTAGCAATTCCACTGGCCAGGCCCGTGTCATGTGTCTACTCCCTGGAGCCTTATGAGTTGAGTAACCCCCACAAATCCCATGACTTGGAACAGGAAGGAGATGGAACCCCAAAGCAGAATCCAAGTGCCATTTGCAGAAGGGGTGGTATGGCGGCTGAGCTAACAAACACAACGCATGTCCACTGCTAGGCAGTATCTTCTCTTTTTTGTTCTCATTTAGAATACTAACACACAGAATTAGAAGTGTCTCCCCCTTGAGAAACATCTTTAGTGTTGAAGGATTGGGCAAACCCAGAGTAGAACCGATTTTGGAAAAAAACAGTGAGTCACCTAAAACTGGTGTTGACCCTAGGTTTGCAAAGTGAGGAGTGAATGGGGGTCTTATTTATTCATTTTCACATTGAAATCCTCAGCTCTGTTCCACCTTGAGCCCTTTCTCACTGGCTGTTTGTTGCCAGCTGGACTTTGCAGACATCAGAATATTTTCCTTAATTATATGTCTGTATTTAAAAAAAAAAATAAGTAGTGGTGCTTATCATTCTGCCTGCACATGGGGACCTGGATGAGCCGGCTGACGCAAAGCAGTTTCTAAGCAACTTGCAGAGGCTGGTGCCTAATGCAACAGCAGTGAGATTTGGAGGGAAAATAAAATAAAACCCATGGAAACTCAATGTGGAACCAATTTTGATTGGTTCATAAAGGCTGCACGGGGTCCTTTGGGAGGTTAATTCCATCTCAGACTGATGGAAAGGGGCTTGTTTCCAGAGAGCCAGGGCCTCTCTGGTGTGGGACGTGTGATAAGTGGACTTCTGGAGGATTCCAATAAGCACTTTGTCCCAGGAAGACCTGGCACTGATAACGTGTGATAACAGAAATGCTGACGCTCAGAACCAAGAGAGGCTCTGAGGAGCCAAGCATCGCAAGCAACTCCATGAGTGATGGCTAGAAGAGGAAGAGGGGTGGAGCATGGTCTCCTTGCCCCCACTGCCCTCAGCCCAGTGTGGCCTCACTGCCTGAAAGAAGGGGTAGGCATTCTGAGCTGAGAGTTTTAAAGACTCACATCCATAAAGCAGACTTTGCAGTGTACACAGAAGTATAATTGCAAGCAGTGGTGTGATTAAAAAGTGTGTGGGCTTTCTGGTCATTTCTTTGTGCGAACAGCATTTGCATACTGCCTATGACACTCACCATCCACCATCCATGTGACTTGGGGAGAGTCATTTAACCTCTCTTTGCCTAAGTTTTCTTGTTTTTTTTAGATGGGAATAGTAACAGGATCGTTATGAGTATTAAATAAGATAATGTCTATAAAGCTCCTTGTTCCTAGTGGGTGCTTAGCAAAATACCTATTTGTTCTCTTTCCCTCAAAATATGCCTATAATCCCAGGCCTCTTTTGGGAGCCTGCGGCAGGTGGATCACGACCTCAGGAGATAGAGACCATCCTGGCTAACGTGGTGAAACCCCATCTCTACTAAAAATACAAACAATTAGCCGGGCATGGTGGCAGGTGCCTGTAGTCCCAGCTACTTGGGAGGCTGAGGCAGGAGAATCGCTTGAACCCAAGAGGCGGAGGTTGCAGTGAGCGGAGATCGCGCCACTGAACTCCAGCGTCAGCGACAGTGAGACTCTGTTTCAGAAAACAAACAAACAAACAAAAAACCATTCTCTTACCTGCTCCTGATGCCCTTTCTGGTGCTTTCTTTCTATCACTTAAATTAACATATCCATTCAACAGGCAGCAAGGGCCTGCTGCATGCCAGGTGCCTGGGGCTGTGGATACAGAAGCCCAGGGACCTAGTCTTGGCCTTGGAGGTGCCCCCATCAGCTGGAGCATCAGAGAAGAACAGACAAGGCAGTCAGTCAATCGCAGGGCAATGAAGTGATTGCATCAGGCGGTGGTGGGGTTTGGGGGAGTGATGTTTGGGAACCACAGGTGTCTCTGGTTTGAAACCTGAAGGGCAAGGGGCAATTGTAAGCTATGAGGCTTTGCTAAGGAGTTTGTGCTTTAAGTGCAGAAAAGTGAAGGGATTGATTTTCATTTTAGATCACTCTGGGTGCTAGGAAAAAATGGGTGGAAGAAAAGGGTGGGGCCACACTGGAGACAAGCCTAGAGTATAAGTGGCTGGAGTAGAAGATATCAGTGCCCAGTGCCCCACTCATAGTCCCTCACCCAGACCACTGAAGTGCCCACTGGTCTCTCTTCCAGTCACCAGTGCTGGTATCTCTTTGCCTGATGGTCATCACTTGTACACTGGAATTGTCTTCACTTCCCAAAAAAACTACTTGCACACAAATTCTTTTCCCAGGGTGGATTGTTATAGGAACCCAAACCAGGAAGATGACTAACAGAGAAACATTTTCTAAAAGTGGTTTTGACGTTGAGGAGGAGAGGGAAGGCACTGGGCTCCACAGGAGAAGGAAGGCTCTGGAGTTCCCAGGGGATAAAACTCACCAATATCTCCTGTTTCATTCTGTTCTGCTATGGTAACTTGAAGGACCAAGCGGCAACTGGGAGAACCCATTCCAGCCGCCACACATGTCATCATTTGGCTCCTTGACACTGCCTGGAGCCTTGAGATTGTGGGGCGAGTCTCTGGAGCACAAGGTCCTGCCTTAAGCAGCCTCTGGCACACTCTTCTAACTGATGTAGCAGAAGAATCCTTAGTTTCTGTATTACCAACACTTGAGACCTTCCTGTGGATCCATTCGTAAGGGCAGAAATCAAGTTCTGGTAGGAATTCAGTGTCAAAAAAAAAAAGAATTGCCAAGCTCCATCATTTGACATTCATTCATCTACTAATTAAAACTTTAGTAAAATTTATTGAGTGTTTCTTGTGTGCCAGGCATCCTGGGAGGCCTTATGGATATGATCTTGAACAAAGCTAGAGTTTCCCTTCTCCTCCTGTCCAGATGGATTGGCAGTGACTACTTCACTGTCTGGATTCTCTGAGCTGTACTCAGTTTTGGGTAGTGAAGGTAGACTCTGTCTTCCTCTCAACATGAACATTATCTATTCCTATGGCTCCAGGTAATGAAAAAAGACGAGTCATTCAGTATCATAGAAAAATTAGCAAATGACAGTTCACGAGAAAACCAATGACTTTTAACCATATGAAAAGATTCACAAAGTACATAGAAAAGTTATCAGTTCATCAAACATTGAAATGGTGTTGAGGAGGGTGTTGAAAAACAGGCACTTTCATATATTGCTGTAAGAAGTTTAAATTGTAAAATCTCTACAGATAAAATTTGGAAACCTCCTTTAACAATGTAAATGTATATTGCCATTTGATTCCAATTCTAGTAATTTTTCTTTAAGGTCAACTCACACTTGTGCAAAATGACATATGTATAAAGATGGAGTCACTGCACCATTGTTTGTCTTAGCAAAAGGGTAGAAACAAGCCAAATGGTAATCAACTTAGGAATGGTTCAGTTAATTATAATATATCCATCCAGTGCACTAGTATACAGCTGAAAAAAATAAGGAAGCTATTTATGGACTATAAGGAAAGATCTCCAAAATTTAGTGTTAAAATTTTAAGGTACACAACAATGTGTAACACATCATGCTACCCTACACACAAACATACATACATTCATTTGCTTGCATATGCAAAAATATTTCTGAAGGATACACAAGACATCTCTGACATTGCCTTCAAAGAAAGATCTGGATGCTTAGTGGATAGGTATAAGAAAGAGTTTCATTGTGTGTGTTCTAAATTCTTCTTTATCTTTTGATTTTTTGAAGTAGGAAATAAATATATTTAGTATCTTAAAAATAAATTCCCTTTGAGCTCTAGGATGTTAACTATACCTTGTCTCTAACTAGGTATTAGAGTAATAAATGCTAGTTGTTATAACAAACAATTCTGAATGTCAGTAGCTTAATATAATATAAATAGCTCACATCAGAGGTGGATACAGGTTAGGCACTCCCTTCTAAGCAGTTCAATTCTATCTGGTTGCTCTGCCATCATGGTCTTTGAAGTCATGATTTCACCCAGCTGGCAGATGAAGTAAAGAGAGAATTTGAGAAAGCATACTGAAGGCTTACCATCCTAGCACAGATATGACTCTCACCATTTCTGTTCACATTACACCTGGCCAGAATTAGTGATATGGCCTTATCTAGATACAAGAAGGCTGGGAAATGTGGTATTCTTGTATGCCCAACAAGAAAAGGAAATGATTTGTGAAACACATAACATGATCTCTGTCACTAAGGATCATCCTAGGCCTTCATGATGACTGCACTAAGATTCTAGAGAGTCTGTTGGTCACTTCCTTAATTGACTCCTTACATCTATTAACTTTTGCCACATAAAAAATTATCCCAAACCCAATGGCTTGAAATAACGATGATTTATTTAGCTCACAATTCTGTGGGTTGACAATTTGAGCTGTGCTCAGATGAGTGGTTCTTCTGGTCTTGACTCACCCGTGCCTCTACAATCAACTGCAAGGCCAGCTGGAAACTGACTGATACAGCACAGCCTCCGCCAAAACAGCTCATCTCTAGGCAACATGATCTCCATCATCCAGCTTGCTAACCTGGGCTGGTCAGTCATGTAATGACTGATCAGGGTTCCAAAAGGGTGTGGTGCAGAGTATCTAGCCAGTCAATCCAATGGGGTTTCTGTGAACATTAATAATATCTACTCCCTTATCACTGAGTGTTAAGATATTTAATGTGAGAATGGTTTGGAAATAGTTAAAATGCTCTACAAATGTAAAGAATTATCACTTTGATTATTGACAGCAGATTAGAGCAGAGACTGCAAGGTGTCCCAAGGCCTGTGCTCAGAACAGGCACAGTGTCACTTCTATCACATTCTTCTCTAACTAAAAGGGGGAGGAAATAGACTCCATAGCTTGATGAGAGGACCTACAAAGTCACATTGTACAGGGATGTAAATACAGGGAAGGAAATGATCGTGGCCATGTTTGCCATCCACCATAGTTCTGTTCAAAGGTTTTTGGGGGCAAAATTGATTCACATCCATGTCTAGGACTTCTTTGGAAAACTTCTTAGTGAAATTGATGAAAAAGACAGCCTTCTGCTACAAAAGGCCATACGTGGCCACCTCCACAATCCCTGATATCCAAACCCAGTATCTACACAGCTAAGTCATGGGTGCCAAAGTAAACCAAGAACACTGCATGAATGACAAAAGAAAAGATGACTTAGGGAGAAATTTGCTAATGATAAAAATTATTGATGCTTAGAATTGTCCTTAGAGATCCTTTAATCTACTGGTTTTTAGATTAGTGCTCCGTGGAACTATGAGAACTCCCAGAAGGTGATTCACAGATTCACTGAGGGGAAAGGCAAACACCAAATAGCAGTGCAAAAGAACTCTGGGCCTCCCCACACTACCTCAACCACAGCATCCACAATTTTTGTAACAAAGAAGCCATTGACTTCTTATTGCAAAGATCCTGCTACTCCTTATACAAATGTTTTCCTAGAACTGCACTGTGGTTATTTGGATTTATTCAAATTTGAACACCCAATATCTTTAGGGGAGCCAATATCTGTTGAGTGCCCACTAAACACCAAGCATTGTGTTAGGTCTCTCAGTATAGAGTCTGATTCTCTCTGCCACATGGCTTAAGGGCCTTTCAGATTTCTTCTCCATGTCTGCCTTTATCCTGGACACCTACTTGCCAATGCTCAGGTTCCACGTCTCCATCATAACCACATTCAAGGTCCTTTCCTGCTATAGTGAACATCAGCATGCCTTACAAAGGCAAGCACCATCCAGTTTTACACTGTCTCAGTCAGCTCTAGCCCACCTAGGTCTCCAAGATCCCTCCAAATCTGAGTACCAGGAGTTCTCCAGTAAGTTCCCAATGTTCCCACTTTCCAAGTACAGCCATAGCCTTTCTTGGCTAACAACTTCTCCAGGCCAACTTGATATTAACAACATACACTCCAGTCAGAAATCAGGGCTATTTCTCTTCAAGTCTGGTCCTCTTTGACTTACATGACATCATCTTGTTTCTGAAAAGTCCATTGCTAGATGAGAAATTATAAAAAGGTTAATAGGAAATGACTTAAATCTTTATTTTGAAACAAAAATCTCACAATGCAACATGAGGTCAGTTGCTACGAGACAAATTTGTACCGTCCGATCATCTAAAATTCTATTCTTGGTTCTGCTATCAACCCAACCAGAAGTATTTATTGAGACACTTTGTCTCCCTGAGCCTTTTATTCCTTCTCTCCTCATTCTGTTCCCAATGGGAGTGGACTACCAGCTGCCAACCACCTCTCTAGACTTCTAACTCCCAGGCCAGCTAGGTAGAAGTGCTGTTGAACAAGAACGCTAAGCATTAATAGTAATCTCTTCATCCCGAGAGAATGTTGGGACTGCTTGGATAATTCTAAGGTAACCAACTGACACTTCTTATCTGTTGGGGCTCCTTAAAGGCCAGAAGTCAGGATCCAGTTCTAATTAGCAGGCAGTGGGGCAGAGTATCTAGCCAGTCAATCCAATGGGGTTTCTGTGTACATTAATAACATCTACCCCCTTATCACTGGATGTTAAGATATTTAACGTGAGAATGGTTTGGAAATAGTTAAAATGCTATACAAACGTAAGGAATTATCACTTTGATTATTATGACACCCCATCTCATTTTTTCCCCTATTTCAGAATGCAAGAATACTCTCTAGTTGAGTCTAAATTAGAAGAAGCAGTAACATTTTACACCAGTCCCTCCAAGTAGTCTTCTGGTGGCCAAAAACCAGAGCAGGCAGCACCACAGGTGAGCCCAACCAGGCAGGACTTTTTCTTAATCACAGACAAAGAGGAGCTGATGGTGTGAAGCTGAGAAAACACCGCCTCATGAAGATTTCTCCAACTTGTATGTGACATCCAAGGGCAAAGCTGTACTCTTCAGCCAGGAAATCAAAAATATGTTGCATACCCTGGCCAGAGATGTTTCAAAGTACTGGGGAGTTAGAGACATGAGCATAAAAAGAAAAATGCCATTGCATCCCTGGCAGCTAACATAGCACTCAGTAAATAGCATGCACCATCCTAGGTACACAGAAAACATTGGGTGGGTGGGTGGGTGGGTGGATGGATGGATGGATGGGAGAAGAATGAAAGAACAAGCATAAAGATACCCCAAAGGCTGGGCACTGTGACTCACGCCTACAATCCCAACACTTTGGGAAGCCAAGGCAGGCAGATAGCCTAAGGCCTGGAGTTCAAGACCAGTCTGGCCAACATGAAAAAACCCTGTCTCTGAAAAAAAAAAAAATTAGCCAGGCATGGTGGTGCATACCTATAATTCCAGCTATTTGGGCAACTGAGGCGCAAGAATTGCTTGAGTCCTGGTAGTGGAGGCTGCAGTGAGCTGAGATTATACCACTGCACTCCAGCCTGGGCAACACAATGAGCTTCTATTTAGGGGGGAAAAAAAAACTCCCCAAATGTGCCTCTATTTTACGAAGAGATGTCTCCCCACCAAAGTGATTAGAAACTGCCATTTCAACAAGTACCAAGGCAAACTTTGCTTATGAACAGCTGTTTATGACCCAACATTAGCCACAATGCCATGCTAGCTTAAAGCATGACTTTCTACAAAATTTTTAAAAGGCTTCCCTCTCAGAGGATGATTAGGAGAGGGCATCTGCTCTGATCTGAAACTGCCAGGGCCTACAGTTTGGATTCCAGTACTACTCACTTCTTCTGCCAGGTAACTTTGTACAATGTACAAAGTGAACAACTGGGTGAAGTTGTTTTGCTTAGTTATATGATGAAGCAAACACTAATACTATGGGAGAAGGCAGAATGTGGCTCTCTGGCTTGCCAGGCCCCCTTCTCTGGCCTCCTCCTGGGCTGGTGGAGTAGGGCGTGTCAGCCACTGACCTTCGGTGACCACACACAGAGGTGTTCTGGCACAGGCCCAGGTTAAGCTCATAAAGCCAGAAGAAACAAATCGTGTATAATCTTTACCCAGGTGAAGATCAACAGCGCTCCCATTACCCCCAGAGACTTCTCTAATGACCCATCCATCAACATACCCTCCACACCTCCAGCTTCCTTAGGCAGTCACTATTCTGACCTCTGTCACTATATATCAGCTTTGTCTTTTCTTTCATTGCATAAAAATTGAATCATACAGTAGGTTCTCTTTTGTGTCTAGATTATTTAACTCAACACAGTGTGCTTGAAATTAATCCATGTTATTGTGAATAGCAAGAGTTCATTCCTTTTGGTGCTGAGGAAGATATTCAAATGGCCAGGTCACATGTAATAAAATGCTCAAAGTTGTTAGCCATCGGAGAAATACAAATTAAAACCACAATGAGTTACACCTGCATACCCACAAGAATAGCTAAAACCAAAGGTGCAATACCAAGCATTGATGAGGATGTAGTGAACCGTAACCCTTGGGTGCTATTTGTGGGCATGTAAACTGGTAAAAACCATTATGGAAAACTGGTGAGCAATTTCTTTTTTTTTTTTTTTTTTTTTTTTGAGGCAGAGTCTCGCTCTGTCGCCCGGACTGGAGTGCAGTGGCCAGATCTCAGCTCACTGCAAGCTCCGCCTCCCGGGTTTACGCCATTCTCCTGCCTCAGCCTCCCGAGTAGCTGGGACTACAGGCGCCCGCCACCTCGCCCAGCTAGTTTTTGTATTTTTAGTAGAGACGGGGTTTCACCGTGTTAGCCAGGATGGTCTCGATCTCCTGACCTCGTGATTCGCCCGTCTCGGCCTCCCAAAGTGCTGGGATTACAGGCTTGAGCCACCGCGCCCGGCCCTGGTGAGCAATTTCTAATAAGCATTCACCTATTATATGACCTGGCAAAAAATGAAAACACAAATGCACAAAGAGACCTGTACGAGAATGTTCATAGTAACTTTATTTATAAAAGCCCCCAAGTGCAAATGGCTGAAATGCCTATCAACAAAAGAATTGATAGATAAATTGTATATCCAAATAATGGACAAGTCATTCATACCCTCTATGGTGCCTCAGTTAATGGAAAAAAATAATGTGTATGCCACACAGAGGGTTATTAGATGAACAATGGGGAAAGTGACTTACAAATACAAGATTTATCTTTGTTTTGTAGCTATATAAATCAGAAAAAGACAAAGAAAACGTAGGCTTAAAAAAGAAAGAAAGACACAAACCAATGTGTTGCAGGCTGCCAACTTCTAAGCCTGCTCAAATTTCTCATCTTCCTGGATCCAGCCGCCATTTCTCTGGCCTATTGGAGGTAAGAAATAGTTAGGGACAGCAAGTAAAACCATTTTTCCTCCTCCCAATAAAACATGGTAACCAAGAAGGTTTCCTTTAGAATTTTAACTTAAAATAAAAACATAAAAACAGCCAAATGGCAGGTGCGGTGGCTCATACCTGTAATCCTAGCACTTTGGGAGGCCAAGGCGGGCAGATTACTTGAGGTCGGGAGTGTAAAACCAGCTTGGCCATCATGATGAAACCTGTCTTTACTAAAAATACAAAAATTAGTGGGCCACCTCTAATCCCAGCTACTCAAGAGGCTGAGACAGGAGAATTGCTTGAACCTGGGAGGTGGAGCTTGCAATGAGCTGAGATTGCGCCACTGCACTCCAACCTGGGCAACACAGTGAGACTCAAAAAAAAAAAAAAAAAAAAAAACCAAATTTCCCATACATGTTTAATCTGCTTAACTCAGAAATCTTAAAGTATCTATTTCTGCATCCTTCCCATAATCTTTATTCTGTTTTAATCAGCTAGCCACCTCAAAACTCTGGAACAAGCAGGAAAAGAATCACATATACCCATACACACACACACACAACACATACACACACACACAGACACAAACATACACAGAAACATAGACATGCACATATGTTGTCTTCTCTACCTAGGAATATATGGAAGTCTACATATTTTCTATAGCTCTGCACAATAAGCACAAAGTGATGTGTCACTTGATAGCAAACATGTTAGAACATATACATCCAAGGGAGCTTTCCCAAAGTGAGGAGCTTCTAGTCTTATTCTGATGATGCTGTTCCTGCTTTAAAAAAAAAAAAAGAAAAGAAAAGAAAAGAAAAAAACACCTTTTTGGGGTTTTTGGAAGCCTTGTTACATGAAAAACTGTGAGAAGAACAGAGGCTATAGAATCTGGAAGAGAAAAGCCACAAAGGCTTACAGATAGGGAAACTAAGGTTGAGTCACTTGTCCAAGATGACACAGCCAGTAAGGGATGGTGGCTCAATTTGAGCTCAGGCAGTCTGCCCTTGATCTGTTTTACCCTCAGCCCTCCTAGAATAGAATGGGACAGACAAATAATGAAGACTGAAAATGCAGCCCCGGTGCTCTGGTGGAAGAGACTGGAGTATAGTTGGATGCGCTGAGGAAAGAGTGCTCCTTGGGGGTTAGGGAGTGATAGGTGTCAGGAAGGACTGCATGGAAGAGCTGCTGTTCACAAAGAAGGGACTTTAGAAGCTGATTTAGCTCTTTTCAGATTCACCAGCTTTTATTTTCATACCTTCCTCCAAGGTAGGTTCAGAGAATGCCAGGTGGGATTTGTAACATCTCGTTCCTCAGCCACTATCAATACCCTTGCCTGGTACCTCTCTCATAGTGGATGGGATCTTGGGCACAGCGTTGGCAAATGGGACCATTCCAGGGAAATAAGCAAGCTGTCAATGCCTTCTTCCCTCTGCCTCCTAGACTCCTGAAATCCATAGTCAGATATTTCCCTAATAGTCAAATGGTGGTCCAAGAAGAAGAAGAAGAGAGAGACAGAGAGAGAGAATGTGTGTGTATGTTTTTGTGTGTGTGTGATGCAAAGGAAACAGGGAGGGAGACCGAGGCCCGGGAGCCCATCTCTCCCCCAGCCTCAGAGCATCCAGCTCGTGCACACAGGACCAAAGTTGCCTGGTCCTTTGATCGGTACCCCATGCTGTGCCTTGTGCAGGGAGTTTTTAAATTCTCTTTCATTTTTATTGAGCAGCTTCCCTCCCCACCCCCCATCTCTGAGTCAGGTCTTAGAATTATTGGGTCCTTCTCTTCATTGATTTGTTTTTCTGACCTTTGTAGTAGATACAGAAATATATGGATGCAACAAGAAAAAAAGGAAGAAAGGGAAGGGGGAGGGAGCCTGAGCAGCCTCCCTCTGGAAGGGAGGGTGTATGGTAAGGGACTTGGGTCTGGCCACATTTTAAAGAGAAAAAAAAGCAAGTGAGATGGCAGCAGCTTGGTGCCCAATAACGGAAGCCTGGCTGGAAAGGAAAGGCCCCTGACCTGAAGGCGCTAGCGACTGATGAACAGCGTAAGGCCACCATCCTGTGTCTTCCCAGAGGATGGTGCAATGGACCTCTGTGCCTCTGTGCATTTGCTTTCTGTTGAAAAGACTCCTACATCAGCTTTGTTTTTCTTTCTTTCAGTGAATACCTACAGCACCCACTCCATGCTAGGCTCTGCACTAGAGCCAGTGATGCATGAGCTCTTTTCTTTCCCTCTCTCTCTGAGCCTATTGTATTAAACCTCATGTCTTCAAGCCAGCCACACCTGTGCATCCTCCACTGTCATCACTGAGAAGAGGGGGGAAATGAACACTTGTGGAGTACCCACTGCCCAGCACCGTGAAAGCATTTTATTTGTATTACAGGGTGCTTGGCAAGACTTTCTGTTGCTCCAAAAACAGAAGCTGGGATACACAGCTGAGTCACCAACTGGAAAGTAGTGTTGGATGAGAAATGATTCCTCCCAACAGGTGTGACTGCTGTTCCCATTTAGAAGACAACCGAAAGGGCTCTGAATCAGTGGTAATGATCTGAGTTTACTGCAAGATGGGGATGCCCTGTGTCCTGTGTCCACCCTAGCAGGGCATACTCCTAAAGAGGAGATACATGGCAGAGGAAATCCCAGAACAACCTGCACCTTGGCAGTTTGATGAGGCTGATGATGTGAATCCCCCAACGGTCAAGCAACATCACCTAAAGTGGCTACACTTGACTTATCTTGCCTCTACTTCACCCAACTGGGCTGCCCACCAGTCAAAGGGAGGCAGTAGTGAAAGCTGAGTTGAAGTTGAAGAGGTGAATATCCATCAGGGAACTGACACGGGGCCATTCAGAAAAATCTAGACACGCACACTGGAAGGAGGTCTAGCCTTTGAACTCCTGCCACAGAGGGCATCAGCAACCAGCCAGTGCTGGCCCAAGAACCACCACCACCCAACAAAGGGAACATCAGAGATAGGAACAGTTATGTAAAGAGATGCTCATCCTTTTCCTCTTCCTTCTACCAGAAAACCACCCTGGAGGGATCAAACCCTAAAGAAGGAGTAGGTACTCCAAGCTTGCCTGGGAGGAGGGAAGTAATGTAGATGAAATTGCAATTGAGTTTGCAAGTTAGCAAGTCCCGTGAGCACCCCATCCCATATCCCCTCACCTTTACTTTTCATTACACCCAGGCATGACTTCCAACTGCCAACATCTGCATCTCTTTGCCTGCAGGCTTCTTCTGACCACTGAAGCCTTCTGTGCCCACAGGGAACTGTTGGAGAATTAAGAGATCCTAGAAACAGCCCTCAGCCATTGATACATGGATATTGGTGTATAAATACCCCAGCTCCTTTACTTAGGTAGGATAACTCTGAATCTCTTGTTCTACACTACATTCATTATTTATAGGTGCAAAACAATTTACCCCCAAAACATGGTAGCTTAATATAACAATAACTTCACTATTTTACAGTTTCTGTGGGTCAGAAATTAAGGAGCAACTTACCTTGGTGGTTCTGGCTTCAGATTGCTCATGAGATTGCAGTCAAGATGTCTTCTGGGGCTGCAGCCAACCAAAGGCTTGACCACACTGAATGATCTGCTTCCAAGATGGCTCATTCACAGATCTGGCAAGTTGGTGCTGGCTATTGGCAGGAGACCTCAGCTTATGACCACATGGACCTCTCCATAGGACTTTTTGAGTCTCCTCATGAACTGTGACTGGCTTCCCCCAGGGCTGGTAATCCAAGAGAAAGAGAGATCAAAGTGGGAAGAGCAACATCTTGTATGACCTAGCCTCAAAAGTCAGATACTGCATTGATTATCTATTGCTACAAAACAAATTACCCCAAGACTTAGCAGTTTTAAAAAATTATTAACACAATTTCTAGGGGTCAGGAAATCTGGGCACAGCTTACCTGGGTGCCTCTGACTCAAGGTTTCTTTTGAGGCTGCAGGCTCTCTCTCAGTGTGTTGGCTGAGGCTGCAGGCGTCTCAAGGCTCAACTAAGGGAGGATCTACTTCCAGGCTCACTCCCCGGGCTGTTGGCAGCCTCACTTCCTCCACCACATGGGCCTCTCCATACGGCAATTCACAAAATGGTGGCTAGTTTTTCCTCCGAGCTAATGAGGAAAAGACCAAGAGAGCATAAACAAGAAGAAAGCCAGGGTCTTTCTGTGACCTAACCTCACAACTGACATTTATTACCTTGACCACATTCTATCGGCTAGAAGTGACTCCCTTATTATTGGTTATAAATGGCTCACACTCTTGGGGAAGGGATTATACACAGGTATGACTACCAGGAGACAGGGATAACTGGGGCCATCTCAGGGGCTGCTAACCACAGACGGCATGTTCTATTGGCCACATAGGCCACACACATGGTTCATTGTGGGAGGGGATTAAACAAGGGCATGAATACAGTAGGCGAGGATTGCTGGGGCCAACTTGAAGGCTGGTTCCCACAAAAGTGTTTTCCAGTGTTCCCCAGGGAAATTAAGCAACTGTTGATTATGTGCTTTTTAATGTCTGCCTTTCCTTTCCAGGTTCACTTCTCTTCTTCCCTAGTCTTTCCTGGCATCGTCTTCCAAATAAACCACTTGCATATGAACCCTCATCTCAAAGTCTACCTCTAGGAGAACACAGAGTAAAACTTTAAACTAGACTTTTATAAAAATGTGTGGAACTAATACACAAAATTCATTTCTTATCTTGGAACACAGCAAAAATTTGAAAGCCATTGTAGTAAACACTGCAGAATTTCAGAGCAAGAGTGGTTTTACTTAACCTGATGACATCTAGGAAGACTAGGCCTTAAAGATTTGGATATAGGAAAAATCAGAAAGTACATTGTATATCCACAAATAACAATGTTCAAAACAGAGGCTATTAGTTCTTGAGAGAATTCTCCACTTGTCTTTTGGAATTAAATTTTTATTTCTACCTGCTCATCACTTTATTCAGTCTAGTAAGGGCCTTGTGTCAAGATGCCCATACTCTGCCTGAGCTCCAGCCAAGCCTTATGCCCAGCAAGTATTCTATACTTTCATGAGGTCAGATTTCTCTGTGGCAAAATGGTAGAGATTAAATGCAAAAAAGTTCATAGCACTGGGGAGGGGTTTGGGATTCCAAGAATAGGCCAAGTTGCTTGAAACAATGGCATATTTTTCAAAACTCACTTTGAGACTCACTTTGGATAGGCAGGTACCAAATGACTCTTGACCTCTACGCACCAAAAACATGCTCAGGAGAAATCAAGGCCTTCCAATGCACTCAATCATGGGTCTGTCAAGGGCTGGCTAGAGAAGCTTAAATCCAAATTAATTACTCAGAAATCTCTAGTTCAGAAGTTGGGCCACAGACATGCTCATCAGCATGCAACGGCAGTGCCATTCCCACAGCAAGAAGAAAAGAAACCAGCATAATGAGGACAGTAGATAAAAGGGAGACCATGGAGGAGGATCTTAACTGTATCTTAATTGAGTCACACGCTTTCTCCTTCATGCAGATCCTGGCCCTGAAGTCAAAAAGAGAGTGGCTTCTCTGCTGGGGTGCTTCCTGTGCCCCAGCCATGACTGGCATCCAAGGTCAACATACTGTGGCAATCTACTAAAAAACAGGTGTATCAGTTAATTGTTGCTGCAATAATGCTATATAACAAACCACCCCAAACCTTAGCAATAATCACACATTTTCATTTATGCATCCACAGATATGTGGGCCTATGTGTTTACAGATCAGCAGGGGGTTGGCTGATGAGGCTGGGTTTGGCTGAGTGGCTCTGCCTCAAACTGTGAGTGTAGCTGGTCTTGGCTCTCATTGAGGTTTGGCTCACATCTGCTCCACATGTATCCACTCCCAGGACCAGACTAAGGGGGATGCTGTTACCCAGGGGTGCCTCTCCGAGGCACAGAGAGAAAGCAGGAACATCCGAGGCCTCTTAAGGCCTAGGCTTAGAAGTGACACATCCTCCCTTCTGCCCATGTATCATTTGTCAGAGTCAAGGGGTGGGGAACTACCCACAAAGAGGCCATGTCAAGGGTGAGGAGGTAGAAGAGGGTAAAAGATTTGGGGCAATAATCCCGTGGACCAAAGCCTGAGTCTCACCTCCCAAACCAAACGGAAGCCACGCTGATAGAGACTCTGGAGTTCCAATCTATTTGTTAGATTTCTGATAAGTGGCAGGACGAAGGTGAGAATGACACCTTGTGACCTCATCTGGCCACCACAAAAACTGTAGGACAGTGATGGAGCACACTGCCCACTTCCTCTACACTGCAGAACCAGTCAACGCAGACCATGGCACTCAGGAGCCTCCTGCATGGTCAGACTCAGTTGTTATTGTTATAGTGAAAAGGTGTGGCATTTCCTCTGACGTTGGAAGGCGAGGGAAATTGCAGGTTATGTGGTCATTCCCAGGGAAAGAAGAACAGGGCCTATTCTTCAAAGACATGTGTGCTACTCTACAATTAGGGATGTTCCATAGCCATCAGTTTCTTCTACGTTAGCTTTGGCCTATGTGGTTGACTGGCAAGGTGACTTTTGAAAAGGGAAAAATTTCCATTGCTTTTCTAAAAATGAAGTAAAAAAATAATAATAAATTAAAAATATATATAAAAATAAGATTTTTGACTTGGGTCGACAAAAAAAAAAAAAAAAAAAAGCTATCCAAGACTGCTCCAACCTGCATAGCTTAGAGTCAGTCATGACAAAAGTACTTTCCTAGGCCCTATAAACCACTGACTGGGTGTGCACAGGGTTACAGCACACAGACTGCAGTGTCCCCTGCGCTACGTGACCCACCCGGGGAGCAAGTGGAGGCTGAGTTCCAGGCTGTACTCTGCTTGCCAAGCCAAACACCCAGACTAGGGACTGTGTTATTCTAAAGGAAGTGGCACCTTTGATAATTAACCTGCCACAAGGGGCATCGTTTGGTAATTCACAGAAAGATGATTCACCACCAAGGGTAATTTATCTCCTTAACAGTCAGATGTATGGCTGTCCCAGGCTGCCCAGAGGCTGCCCAGACCATGGGGCCTGGCATGGTGTGATAAGTTGGATTCCCTTTCAACTCTTCCCTGACCCCATCACGTCCTTTGCCACGTGACACTGCAATGCCCCAGTGTGACTCTGCAGTGTCTGAAAGAAGCAGAGTATACTACTTCACACCACTGATAATGCATTAGCTGTGTGACTTGCTTTGCCCAGTGGAATGTCAGTGGATATGAAGCGAGCAGGAGCTTTATTTTTTTTATTTCAGTAGGTTTTTGGGGAACAGGTGATGTTTGGTTACATTAATAAGTTCTCTAGTGATGATTTCTGAGATTTTGGTGCACCCATCACCCAAGCAGTGTACACTGTACCCAATGTGTAGTCTTTTGTCCCTCACATCCCTCACACCCTTTTCTCCAAGTCCCCAAAATCCACTGTATCATACTTATGCCTTTGCATCCTCATAGTTTAGCTCCCACTTATGAGTGAGAATATATGATGTGTGGTTTTCCATTCCTGAGTTACTTCACTTAGAATAATGGTCTCCAATTCCATCCAGGTTGCTGCAAATGCCATTATTTCGTTCCTTTTTATGGCCAAGTAGTATTACATGGTATATATATACCACAATTTCTTTATCCACTGACTGACTGATGGACATTTGGGCTGGTTCCATATTTTTGCAATTGCGAATTGTGCTGCTATAAACATGCATGCGCAAGTATCTTTTTTGTATAATGATTTATTTTCCTCTGGGTAGATACCCAGGAGTGGGATTGCTGGATCAAATGGTAGTTCTACTTTTAGTTATTTAAGGAATCTCCACACTGTTTTTCATAGTGGTTGTACTAGTTTACATTCCCACCAACAGTGTAAAAGTGTTCCGTTTTCACCACATCCATGCCAACATCTATTTTTTTATTATGGCCATTCTTGCAGAAGTGAGGTGGTATCACATTGTGGTTTTGATTCACATTTCCCTGATCATTAGTGATGTTGAGCATTTTTTCATATGTTTATTGGCCATTTGTATATCTTCTTTTAAGAACTGTCTATTCATGTCAAGATTTGCTCTTGCTGATTTGAGTTCCTTGTAGATTCTGCATATTAGTCCTTTGTGATACATATACTGCAAAGATTTTCTCCCACTCTGTGGGTAGTCTGTTGACTCAGCTAATTGTCTCTTTTGCTCTGGGTAGATAGCTTTCTAGTTTAATTAAGTTCCATTTATTTATCTTTATTTCTGTTGCATTTGCTTTTGGGTTCTTGGTCATGAAGTCTTTGCCTAAGCCAATGTTTAGAAGCATTTTTCCAATGTTATCTTCTAGAATTTGTATGGTTTCCAGTCTTAGATTTAAGGTTTTGATCCATCTTGAGTTGATTTTTGTATATGGTGAGAGAGGAGGATCCAGTTTCACTCTTCTACATGTGGCTTGCCAATTATCCCAGCACCATTTGTTGAACAGGGTGTCCTTTCCCCACTTTATGTTTTTGTTTGCTTTGTCAATGATCAGTTGGCTGTAAGTATTTGACTTTATTTCTGGGTTCTCTATTCTGTTCCATTGGTCTATGTGCCTATTTCTGTACCAGTACCATGCTGTTTTGGTGACTATGGCCTTGTAGTATAGTTTGAAATCTGGTAATGTGATGTTTCCAGATTTGTACTTTTTGCTTAGTCTTGCTTCGGCTATGTGGGCTCTTTTTTGGTTCCATATGAATTTTATAATTGTTTTTTCTAATCCTGCAAAGAATTATGGTGGTATTTAGATGGGAATTGCATTGAATTTGTAGATTGCTTTTGGCAGTCTGGTCATTTTCACAATATTGATTCTACCCGTCCATGCACATGGGATGTGTTTCCATTTGTTTGTGTCATCTGTGATTTCCTTCAGCAATGTTTTGCAGTTTTCCTAGAGTTCTCTTACCTACTTGGTTAGGTATATTCCTAAGTCTTTCTTTTATTTATTTATTTTTTTACAGATATTGTAAAGGGGGTTGAGTTCTTGATTTGATTCTCAGTTTGATCACTGTTGGTGTATAGCAGAACTACTGATTTGTGTACATTAATTTTGTATCCTGAAACTTTGCTGAAATGATTAATTAGTTCTAGGAGCTTTTAGGAAGAGTCTTCAGGGTTTTTTAGGTATATGATCATATCATCAGCCAACAGCAATAACTTGATTTCCTCTTTATAGGTTTGGATGCCCTTTATTTCTTTCTCTTGTCTGATTGCTTTGGCTAGGACTTCCAGTACTATGTTGAATAGAAGTGGTGAAAGTGGGCATCCTTGTCTTGTTCCAGTTCTCAGGGGGAATGCTTTTAACTTTTCCCTGTTCAGTATAGTGTTGGCTGTGGGTTTGTCATAGATGGCTTTTATCATCTTGAGGTATGTCCCTTCTATGCCAATTTTGCTGAGGATTTAATCATAAAAGGATGCCGGATTTTGTCAAATGCATTTTCTGTGTCTATTGAGATGATCGTTTGATTTTTGTTTTTAATTATGTTTATGTGGTATATCACATTTATTGACTTTCATATGTGGTTGGTTGGTTTGTTTGTTTTTGACAGAATCTCACTCTATTGCCCAGGCTGGAATGCAATGGTGCAATCTCAGCTCACTGCAACCTCTGCCTCCCGGGTTCAAGCAATTCTCCTGCCTCAGCCTCCTGAGTAGCTGGGATTACAGGTGCCCACCACCATGCCCAGCTAATTTTGTGTATTGTTAGTAGAGATGGGGTTTCGATATGTTGGCCAGGCTGGTCTCGAACTCCTGAACTCAGGTAATCCACCTGCCTCAGCCTCCCAAAGGGCTGGGATTACAGGCGTGAGCCGCCGTGCCCGGCCTGACTTGCATATGTTAAACCATCCCTGCATCCCTGGTATGAAACCCATTTGATCATGGTGGATTATCTTTTTGATATGTTGTTTGATTCATTTAGCTAGTATTTTGTTAAGGATTTTTACATCTATGTTTATCAGGAACATTGGTCTGTAGTTTTCTTTTTTTGTTATGTCCTTTCCTGGTTTTGGTATTAGGATGATACTGGCTTCATAGAATGATTTAGGGAGGATTCCCTCTTTCTCTTTCTAGTGGAATAGTGTCAATAGGATTGGTACCAATTCTTTGAATGTCAGATAAAATTCAGCTGTGAATCCGTGTGGTCCTGGACTTTTTTTGTTTGCAATTTTTTTTATTACCGTTTCAAGTTTTTACTTCTTCCTGGTTTAAACTAGGAAGGTTGCTATATTTCCAGGAATTTATCCATCTCCTCCATGTTTTCTAGTTTATGCATATAAAGGTGTTCATAGTAGCCTTGAATAATCTTTTGTATTTCTGTGGTATTAGTTGTAATATCTCCCGTTTCTTTTCTAATCGAGCTTATTTGGATGTTCTCTCTTCCTTTCTTGCTTAATCTTGCTAATGGTCTACCAATTTGTTTATCTTTTCAAAGAGCCAGCTTTGTGATTTATTTATCTTTTGTATTTTTTTGTTTTAATTTCATTTAGTTCTGCTCTGATCTTCATTATTTCTTTTCTTCTGCTGGGCTTGGGTTTGGTTTGTTCTCTTTTCTCTAGTTCCTTGAGGTGTGACCTTAGATTGTCCACTTGGGCTCTTTCAGACTTTTTGATATAGGCATTTAAGGCTATGAACTTTCCTCTTAGCACCGCCTTTGTTGTATCCCAGAGGTTTTGATAGATTGTATCACTATCATCATTCAGTTCAAAGAAATGTTTTAATTTCCATCTTGATTTCATTGTTGACCCAATGATCATTCAGAAGCAGGTTATTTAATTTCCATGTATTTGCATGGTTTTCAGGGTTCCTTTAAGTGGGGTTGATTTCCAATTTTATCCCACTGTGGTCTGGGAGAGTACTTGATATAATTTCAATTTTCTTAAATTTATTGAAACCTGTTTTGTGGCCTGTTATATGGTCTGTCTTGGAGAATGTTCCGTGTGCTGATGAATAGAATGTATACTCTGTAGTTGTTGGGTAGAATGTTCCATAAATATCTGTTAAGTCCATTTGTTAAAGGGTAAAGTTTAAATTCATTGCTTCTTTATTGACTTTCTTTCTTTTTTTTTTTTTTTTTTTTTTTTTCTTGAGACGGGACCCTCGTTCTGTCGCCCAGGCTGGAGTGCAGCGGCTGGATCTCAGCTCACTGCAAGCTCCGCCTCCTGGGTTCATGCCATTCTCCTGCCTCAGCCTTCCAAGTAGCTGGGACTACAGGTGTCTGCCACCTCGCCCGGCTAGTTTTTTCCTTTTTTTTTTTTTTTTTTTTTTTTTTGTATTTTTAGTAGAGACGGGGTTTCACTGTGTTAGCCAGGATGGTCTCGATCTCCTGACCTCGTGATCCGTCCGCCTCGGCCTCCCAAAGTGCTGGGATTATGTTGACTTTCTTTCTTGATGACATGTCGAGTGCTGTCAGTAGAGTATTGAAGTCTCCCGCTATTATTGTGTTGCCATCTATCTCATTTCTTAGGCCTAGTAGTAATTGTTTTATAAATTTGGGAGCTCCAGTGTTAAATACATATATATTAGGATTGTGATATTTTCCTGTTGGGCAAGTCCTTTTATCATTATATAATGTCCCTCTTTGTCTTCTATTACTGCTCTTGCTTTAAAGTTTGTTTTGTCCAATATAAAAATAGCTACACCTGCTCACTTTTGGTGTCTATTTGCATGGAATATCTTTTTCCAACCCTTTACCTTAAGTTTATGTGAGTCATTGTGTGTCAAGTGAGTCTCTTGAAGACAGCAGATACTTGGTTGGTGAATTCTTATCCATTCTGACATTCTGTACCTTTTAAGTGGAGCATTTAGGCCACTTACATTCAATGTTTGTATTGAGATGTGTGTACTATCCTATTTATCATGATATTCATTGCCTGAATACCGTTTTTTTTTATTATGTTTTGTTTCACAAGTCCTGTGAGATTTATGCTTTAAGGAGGTTCTATTTTGGTGTGTTTAGAGAATTAGTTTCAAGATTTAGAGCCCTTTTAGTAGTTCTTGTAGTGCTGGCTTGGTAGTGGCAAACTCTCTCAGCATTTGTTTGTCTGAAAAAGACTGTATCTTCCCTTTATTTATGAAGCTTAGTTTCACTGGAAACTGAATTCATGGCTGATAATTATTTTGTTTATGGAGGCAAAAGATATGGCCCCAATCCCTTCTAGCTTGTAGGGTTTCTGCTGATAAATCTTCTGTTAATCTGATTGGTTTTCCTTTATAGGTTACCTGGTGTTTGTGCCTCACAGCTCTTAAGATTCTTTCCTCTGTCTTGACTTTAGAAGCCTGTTGACTATGTGCCTAGGTGATAATCTTTTTGCAATAAGTTTCCCAGGTGTTCTTTGAGCTTCTTGTATTTGGATGTCTAGATCTCTAGCAAAGCCAGGGAAGTCTTCCTCAATTATTCTCTCAAATATGTTTTCCAAACTTTTAGATTTTCCTTCTTCCTCAAGAACATCATTATTCTTAGGTTTGGTCATTTAATATAATCCCAAACTTCTTGGAGGCTTTGTCCTTTTATTTTTATTCCTTTTTTCTTTGTCTTTGTTGGATTGAATTAATTTGAAAGCTTTGTCGTTAAGCTCTGTACTTCCTTCTTCTACTTGTTTTATTCTATTGCTGAGATTTTCAGTGTATTTTGCATTTCTCTAAGTGTGTCTTTCATTTCCAGAAGCTGTGATTGTTTTTAATTTATGCTATCTATTTCATCGAAGATTTTTCCCTTCATATCTTGTATCATTTTTTTATTTCATTAAGTTGGACTTCACCTTTCTCTGGTGCCTCCTTGATCAGCTGTATAATTAACCTTCCTGAATTCTTTTTCTGACAAGTCAGAGAATTCTTCTTGGTTTGGATCCATTGCTGGTGAGCTAGTATAATCTTTTGGGGTGTTAAAGAACCTTGTTTTTGTCATATTATCAGAATTTTTCTGGTACTCTCTCCTTTAGGTAGACTAGGTCAGAGGGAAGATCTGGCACACAAGGGCTGCTGTTAAGATTCTTTTGTCCCACAGGGTGTTCTCTTGATATGGTGCTCTCCCTCTTTCCCTAGGGATGTGGCTTCCTCAGAGCTGAACTGCAGTGATTGTTATTTCTCTTCCGGATCTAGACATTCAGTGGAGCTACAGGGTTCTGGGCTGGTACTGGGGAGTGTCTGTGCAGTGTCCTGTGATGTGAACCATCTTCAGGTCTCTCAGCTGTGGATACCAGCACCTTGTCCATTGGAGGTAGCAGGGGAGTGAAGTGGACTCTGTGAGGGTCCTTCATTGTAGTTTTGTTTATTGCACTAGTTTTGTGTTGGTTGGCCTCATTTAGGAAGTGGTGCTTTCAAGACAGCATGAGCTGCAGTCGTATAAGAAGGATCAGGCAGTGGGCAGGACCATAGAGCTCCCAAGAGATTATGTCCCTTGTCTTTGGCTACCACAGGCAGGTAGAAAAAGACCATCAGGTGGGAGCAGGGTTAGGCATGCCTGAGCTCAGACTCTCCTTGGGTGGGGTTTTCTGCAGCTGCTGTGGGAGATGGGGGTGTGGTTCACAGGCCAATGGAGTTATATTCCCAGAGGATTATGGTGGTCTCTGCTGTGTCATGCAGGTTGCCAGGGAAGTGGGGGGAAACAGCAATTACAGGCCTCACCCAGCTCCCACACAGCCCAAAAGGCTGGTCTTACTCCCACCATGTCCCCCCAACAGCACTGAGTTTATTTCCCAGCAGCAGATGAGCAGGGCTGAGAACTTGCCTTAGGCTACCAGCCTCCCAGCTGAGAAAGCAAACAGGGCTTTCAGGTTTTACACTTCCACTCCTGCTGCAGCTTCTGTGCTGTGTCTACACTTCCTGGTTCACCACGCCCCTAAGATTCTGTCCGGGAAACTTGGTGTTGTGTTGAAATTGTTACAAAGTTCGGGTGGAAGTTTCCTTCTCCTTTTGGTCTTTTCCCAGTTCCTCTGGCAGCTCTCCCCGAGGATCCCTGTGAGACAAAGTCAGAAATGGCTTTCCTGGGGACCAAGAGTGCCCACAGAGCTCTTCCTGTTATTTCTTCTACCCCTACATTTCACTCAGCTTTCTAAATTTGTCTCAGCTCCAGGTAAGGTCAAATCCTTGTCCCATGATCTGGACTTTCAGGTACCCCACTGAGGGTGTGTGTTCAGGGACGGATGATCCCCCTTTCACACCTTCACACTTTGAGTACTCATAGTTTTTCAGCTGTCTCCTGGGGCCTGCAACAGCAATCTGCTTTCTTCAAAGGGTATATGGATTCTCTGGCTTTCCTGTATGTTGCTGCAGTAGTTCTTGGAGCAAAAGTTCATGATGTGAGTCTCCACATGCTTCTCTGTCAATCCAAGTGGAAGCTGCAAGTTAGTCCTGCCTCCTATCTGTCATTTTCTTTGTAGGAATATGAAACAAGTGGGGACTTTAAATGTGCTTGCTTTGCCTGGCTTGGCTTCTTGAGCCTCTGCCATCTGACATGAGAAAGACATGTTTCCAGGAGCCTCTGGTATCAGAAGGAGGAGCCCCCAGCAACCCACAGTCAGAAACAGGGACACATTCACTGCCTGACAGAGCAATAACCAAAAACAATCAATGTGTGCTGTTTCTTATGCTGTATCATTGTAATTAAAACTTGCTGGTATACACTGTGATTGACAGAGTGAGATAAACTCTTCCCTCAAAGCAAAAAGCCTAGGTAGTCCAGCTAAGAAAAAGCATCTAGAGGTGAAAAGAAAATATAAAAGCCAAATAGATATTTCACCAGAGAACTGAGCAGAGAGTCAAGCTCAAGGTGGAATGAAAACTGAGGACAACAGACCAGGGTAATTGGGTTAAGAAGATGAGTAAGAAATTAGGTGTTTTTACACTGCTATAAAGATACTACCTGAGACTGGGTAACTTACAAAGAAAAGAGATTTAATTGCTCCACAGTTCTGCATGGCTGAGGAGACCTCAGGAGACTTACAATCACAGTGGAATGCAAAGGAGAAGCAAGAACTTCTTCACAAGGCGGCAGGAGGTGGGGCACGGGGAAGAGCCACACACTTATCAAACAATGAAATCTCGTGAGAACTCTATCACAAGAACAGTGTAGTGGAAATTGCCCCCACGATCCAATCACCTATCCCCAGGTTCCTCCCTTGACATGTGGAAATTACAATTGGAGATGAGATTTGGGTTGGGACCCAGAGCCAAACCATATCATTACACCATTTGCTGCTCCAAAATTTCATGTCCTTTTCACGTTTCAAAATTAGTCATGCCTTCCCAATAGTCCCCCAAAGTTTTAACTCATTCCAGCATTAACTCAAAAGTCCAAGTCCAAAGTCTCATCTGAGACAAGGCAACTACCTTTCACCTATGAGCCTGTAAAATCAAAAACAAGTTCGTTACTTCCAAGATACAATGGGGGTACAGGTATTGGATAAATGTTTCCATTCCAAATGGGAGAAATTGGCCAAAACAAAGAAACCACAGGTTCCATGCAAGTCCAAAACCTAGCCAGGCAATCATTAAATCTTAAAGCTCCAAAATAATCTCTTTTGACTTCATGTCTCACATTCAGGGCACACTGATACAAGAGGTGGGCTCCCAAGGCCTTGGGCAGCTCCACCCCTGTGGCTCTGCAGGGTACAGCACCCACAGCTGCTTTCATGGGCTGGTGTTGAGTTCCTGCCACTTTTCCAGGCACACAGTACAAGCTGTCAGTGAGTCTGCCATTCTGGGGTTTAGAGGACGGTGGCACTCTTCTCACAGCTCCACTAGGCAGCACCCCAGTGGGGACTCTGTGTGGAGGGTCCAACCCCACATTTTCCCTTTGCATTGTCCTGGTAGAAGATCTCCATGAAGACTTTTCCCCTGCAGCAGACTTCTTCCTGGATATCCAGGCATTTCCATACATCCTCTGAAATCTAGGCGGAGGCTCCCAAAGCTCAACTCTTGTCTTCTGTGCACCTGCAGGACCAACACCACGTGGAAGCCACCAAGACTTGAGGCTTGCACCCTCTGAAGCCACAGCCCAAGCTGTACCTTGGCCCCATTAGCCACGACTAGAGCTGGAGCAGCTTGGATGCAGGGCACCATGTCCCAAGGCTGCACAGAACAGCAATGCCCTGGGCCCAGCTCAAGAAACCATTTTTCCCTCCTAGGCCTCTGGGCCTGTGATAGGAGAGGCTGCTGTGAAGATCTCTGAAATGCCCTGAAGACATTTCCCCCCATTGTCTCAGCTATTACATTTGTCTTCTTGTTACTTATGCAAATTTCTGCAGCAGACTTGAATTTCTCCCAAGAAAATGGTTTTTCTTTTCTACCACAAGGTCAGGCTACAAATTTTCCAAACTTTTATGCTCTGCTTCCCTTTTAAACATAAGTTACCATTTCAAACCATCTCTTTGTGAGCACATATAACTGTATACTTTCAGGAAAAGCCAGGTCATATCTTGAATGCTTTGTTCCTTAGGAATTTCATATGCCAGATCCCCTAAGTCATCTCTCTCAAGTTCAAAGTTCTACAGATCTCTATGGCAGGGGCAAAATGCCACCAGTCTCTTTGCTAAAGCATAGCATGAGTCACCTTTGCTTCAGTTCCCAAAAAGTTCCTCATCTCCATCTGAGACCACCTCAGCCTGCACTTCATTATCCATATCACTATCAGTATTTTGGTCAAAACCATTCAACAAGTCTCTAGGAAGTTCTAAACTTTCCCACATCTTCCTATCTTCTTCTGAGCCCTTCAAACCATTCTGACCTCTGCCTATTACCCAGTTCCAAAGTTGCTTCCACATTTGTAGGTATCTTTATAGCAGTGCCCCAGGTACCAATTCTCTGTATTAGTCCATTTTCACAGTGCTATAAAGATACTTGGTAATTTATAAATAAAAGATGTTCAATTGATTCACAGTTTTGTATGACTGAGGAGGCCTCAGGAAACTTCATAATCATGGTGGAAGGTGAAGGAGAAGCAAGCACCTACTTCATAAGGCAGAAAGAGGGGGAGGTTAGGGAAGAGCCATACACTTATCAAACAACCAGATCTCATGAGAACTCTGTCAGGAGAACAGCACAGGGAAAACTGTGCCCATGATCCAATCAGCTCCCTTGGCACATAGGGATTACAATTCCAGATGAGATTTGGCTGGGGACACAGAGCCAAACCATATCAGATGCCTAGTCAGGTTTAGGAGATGAGCCTTCATGACTTTCTATAGCATGCCTGAGGCTTGCCATGTGAGTGAAGAGGGGCCACTGAGGATTCCAAGTGTGCTCAGATACTGAAATGTCAATCTGGGGTTCCCAAAGTGGCTGCTGCCCACTGCAGCAAAGACCATTCTGCTGGGAACCTTGGGGAACAAGGGAGTCTAGAGCAGTGTCACATGCTCCACAGTCCATACCTTCCTTCAAGCTCAGAGTACTGCAATGTGCTCCAGTGCAGCCCTGTGAGGAGGACAGACATTTTGTCTGCAGGAGTCTCCACTGAGTCCGTTGGTTTTCAAGAATGACTGCGCACCAGGCAGCACTGTTACCTCACTGCTTTGCATATCCTCCATTGAAGCTGTATCAAGCTGTAGTCAATTTGGCTTTTGCAAATACAGGTGCATTTCTCACAACTTGTGGCAATGAACTGAAAAAGCATTCAGACTTTAGTGACTTGTGGTAGGAGATATTCGAAAGGAGAAAGGAAGAGAATTTCTCTACTATACTGCTTCCAACCCAAAAACAAGTAGCAAAGTAAGATGCTTAATTTGCAAAGGTCGTTTAGGAAAATGAGTCTATGTGCAATATGTGTTGTGCTTGGAGAGAAAAAGAACAAAATGCTAGTCTCTAAGTGGCCTACTTTCCAGGTATGGCTGTCCTAGGCTCCAGGGCCCTGAGGACAATGACACCTGGGTTCAACCCACTTAAATCTGTTCACAACAGAAGGAATAGTTTTACTAAGAACTTTTTGAATGACGGTATTCTCTTAATAATAAGTGGACCAACACCATCTAAAGGAAACTAACTGAGGTTTAGTAAAATGATGCATATGAAGAACTCATCAATGGGGCTTTCATGTGAGTCACTGTTAACCCCTCAGCAACCTTTTGAGGTAGGTGTCACCATTCTTGGTTTGACACATGCAGGATCAGAAATCAGAGAGGTGACATGATAAACCCACAGTCACCCAGCTAGTAAGTGACAGAATCTGAATTCAAATCCAATGCTAGTCTGACTCTAAAATTTATATTCATCCCATTATATGGAACTGACATTAGTCTTAATATTTTATATAAAACAAACATAAAATCTCAACTTAGAAACACAGATGTGTCACAAATATAACTTTCTTTAGTTTTCTATTACCCCACTTAATTTCTCTTCCAAGCTCATTCCGCCAGGGTGATGATAACTTAAACTCAGGCAATTGCTTGACTCTGCCCTTCCCAGGGTTGTGCAATAGGCCCTTGGGATGCTCCACACCAAGGCCCCTCAAGCATCTGGTTTCAGCCCAGTTATGGAAGATAAGCATGCTGCTTGCACCTAAGTCAAGCACATGCTGCCATGCATCCGTGCTTTGCTGCCTCAGTGACAATGTATCCTAGTCTCCTTATTCTCTGGGAGGACAATTTTGAGGCTCATTCCTCAGAGGGTTCCCAGAGAAACTGAGCCCCAGTTGCCCACAGTGATAATTTCCTCATGAATGCCTCCTTTATTGACTTTTCCTCCTTCCCTCAATCCCTCATCCCACTCCCTGACTCCTGCTTGGAACTCCCCCTGGGAACTCCTCCCAAATAAACTACTTGCACATGAATGCTTGTCTCAGGATCTGCTTTCAGGGAAACTGTAAGTAGCACAGTTTAAATTCCTAAGACCATCCAGAGGGCCAAGGCATAGCAAGGGCAGGATGGGACTGAACAACTGATCAGCAAGTCAAGTGTCCCCTTAGGTATCAGATAAGAAGTCCTTATCCCATTGTCCCCATTCACCAGTCTGTGTAAGTTGTTTTTTGAGTTGTTCCTTGTTCCTGTCCTATAACTCCCTCAGGCCCCCAAACCTGTTTCTATTCCCTATTTCTATGCCATGCTACATGGAGTGGGGAGGACAACAGAATCTCTCTATCACGCTGTCTCCACATGCCACAGGGCCATCCCCACCTCCCCAGGACTCCACAGAGGAAACAGCATGGAACTCCACTCTCACCAGCCTGTGTAGGCTTCACTTGCCTCCCTGATGCTCCATTAACTGAGCAGCTACAACTGGGATCTCTCTCTCTAGGGCCACAGGAACCTATGCTTTCATACTTTCTGTCTGGCTCTCCTCTCCCCAACCCTGGAAGAAGCCTCTTCTCCTCAAACACTCTATTCTCCTTCATGGTATGTCTCCTAAGCATTCTGTCTATGCCCACAGTCCTTTTCCTCTTCTGAGAGCTCCAGTTTCAGGGCCCAAAGTCAGGAAGAAACTTGCAGGCTACATTTTGCTTTCTGACTGTCACTTTTTCTCCTGAAACAATTATCTCAGGATGGCCTCCTAGTTTCTTGAAAAGTAGGGGGGCAGGAGAGACACTATGGTAAAAATGAGGGAACTAAAAATATAAACATCAGTTTACATTTTTAAAAAATTATCCTTCCATATTTATGCAACATATAAAAATAATCCATAGTGCATTGTGGTCCTAGTGTGAGATCCCAGGTTTTCTTAACCAATTGGACATCCTCCAGATGTCTCCTGTTCTGGGCTGGTGTTATCATTTCTTGACGTCAGAAGAGAAATGCAAAAAAAGCGGGAGGCATGGTAATCTAAGGTAGCAGTTCGGGGCTCATTGATGCCCCCAAGTTGCATTTTTTGGATATCTTTCCACTTTATTTTCCCTATGCCCCATTTAGACTGGTGATTTATTGTCTCTTGATCAAGATATGGTTGCAGCAGCTGCAAGCATCACCTCTCCATTCAAGGCAGGAAGAACATAGAAGTGAGGCACTCCTTTGGGTCCACCCAACCTAGCCTAGGGGAGCACACAGATCCTTGCCTACTGGTTCCCACACAAGTGACCCCAGCCCAGAAACGCTGAATTAGACTATAGTTGTCCCTGGCTTATTTTCTATCTTGAAAAAAAAAAAAAAAAACCAACCCTATTCTATCTCACAGGACTACCTCACTTCCTTCTCTTTGCATTGCTCCCTTAGCCTGCCTAGACCCTATGTCCTGCCTCCCACATTCCCCACACGGGCCTTACCCATGACTTCACTCTGGAATGTCTCCTTCAACAACAGAACTTCTCCTTTTGCTATTTCTTGATGCTTTCATACACACACACACACACACACACACACACACAGGCATGTATACCTGCAGAGACACATACACATACAGACACACACAAAACACACATAGACAAACACACACACACACCCCTTGAGCTCTTATGGAGAATCAGAGATTCCTATCCCCATCCCCCATATCCCAGTGGGCCCCTTCCCTGTGTACCTTCTTGTCCTTTCTCCCTTTTCCATAATGCTGTTTATGCCTTTTTACTGCTCTCCCTGGGAATAGTCACTTATACCAACCCACAAGCACCTGGCAATGTCAGATAAATATGGTATAAAATAATCACTTTATTGACATCCATGTACCACACAGAACCTATGTCGGAGTTGGTGAAGAAGCAACAATGCACATTTGATTTTAGTTTACCAGTTTTCCTAGTAATGCCTGGGTCAAACAAACCATTTTTAACTCTGCTGGTCACTGCTGAGGGTAGAGCCCCCACCTACCTCACTTTGCCAAACCCCAGTGATTGTTTTCAATGACAGCTCCTGCCAGATTGGGACACTGTTAGAAGTGTTGTGATGCCACAACTGACGACATCACCTTAGTTGGCAAGTTGGGTCTGCCCAGAAGATTCAGGAAGAGAAAATGTAGTCATTTTTCCCCTTTTTCTATACATATTCATCACCCTCCTATTTAAAGAAATGAGGCTTTCTCTCTCCCCATCTCTTTTTCTTTATTGTGAGATTTCAGAATTACTATAGACCAATGACTATTATGTCCCTGTTGTTCTTCCCCTTTTTAAACAAGAATGTCTGTTGTGATCATCCTGTCCTTGTCTCCCCAATCTAAGCCCAGGGTCTAGCACTGTAACTCTAGCCTTTGTTATCACTTGCTGAGGTGGGCAACCTGGGCAAGATACACCTGCACCTGAAACACCTTTGCCATCTGATCTTTCCCTACATCCCAGCTAGCTCATGATCCTCCCCATCAGTGGTAACCACATGTTGTGTTTGTGCAAAGTTTGTCATGCAGAGCCTTGGGCAGCATCCAATCAGTCCTCTCACTTGCTCAGGATTCAAGGTCCAAAAGCATGTCTGCAGCATGCACGAAAATAATCCATGCAAGGACAGGGAATGGAGATACAAAAGAACTAATGCAAAGAAGCCCAATGTGTGCCTTTTTTCATCCTTTAAGGAGCAAAATCATGTTTCTAGTTCCAAAAAGCAGCCAGTAGCCAACCTGTCCTGCAGCAGAAATAAAATGAGGAATTGTGCATGGTTGCCAACCACGAGAAGGTGTGATCAGACCACCACTGGCTGTGGTTCAGTTGCTAGGGAGACCGGTTTTGGTTTGTGTGTGTCAGCACCAAGAGATGACGTGGTACTCAAAGACAAGGGCTTGGAGTAAGGAGATAATGAAGGGAAACTGTTTACAGCCAACATCTACATGCCACATGGTTTATTGCTTCATCAGGTGGACACTGGTCTCCTGCCAGCCAATTCGTTTCTCTTGTGAGTCAGAAGAGGAGCAGGCCCATGTGTGTGTTCAGGTTTTGAACCACATGTGGGAGCCAGAGAGGAATGGGGTGATCAAGAAGAGACAAAGGAACAAACAGACAACTGAGCACCTACTATACACCATCAGTTAAACTACAAGCCAGACCTTCCCATGAGGTGTTGGGCCGCCAGAAAACAGAAAATGTGTGTTAATGATCCTGGTATCTCCCACACTGTGAGTATTTTTAAAGTATTAGTGAAATTTAATATCTGTTAAGGAGGATAAAATCTTTGATCTACGCCTAGGAATTATTTACTTAATCATCACAGACATGATTTTTTTATAGATGAGAAAAAAAGACTCAGAGGGATTAAAAATATTCGTTAACTACAGAATGGGAGAAAATATTTGCAAACTATGCATCTGACAAAGGTCTAATATCCAGCATTTATGAGAAACTTAAACAGATTTACAAACAAAAAACAAACAACCCCATTAAAAAGTGGGCAAAGGACATGAACAGACACTTTTCAAGAGAAGACATACATGCAGCCAACAAGCATATTTTTCTCAATATCACTGTTCATTAAAGAAATGCAAATCAAAACTACAGTGAGATACCATCACTGTAGAATCAGAATGGCTATTAGTAAAACGTCAAAAAATAACAGATGCTAGGTGAGGTGATGGAGAAAAGGACACATTTATACGCCGTTGGTGGGAGTGTAAATTAGTTCAACCATTGGTGGAAAGTAGTGTGGCAATTCCTCAAAGAGCTAAAAATAGAACTACCATTCAACCCAGCAATCCCATTACTGGGTATATGTGCAGAGGAATAGAAATCATTCTACCATAAAGACACATGCACGTGAATATTCATTACAGCATTATTCACAATAGCAAAGAGATGGAACCAACCTAAATGTCCATCAATGACAGATTGGATAAAAAAATGTGGTATGTGTACATCATGGAATACTATGCAGCCATTAAAAGGAATGAGATCATGTCTTTTGCAGGAACATGTATGGAGCTGGGGGCCATTATCCTTAGCAAACTAACACTGGAACAGAAAATCAAATACTACATATTCACACATTTAGTGGGAGCTAAATGATGAGAATTCATGGACACAAAGAGGGGGACATCAGACACTGGGACCTACTTGAGAGTGGATGGTGGAAGGAGAGAGAGGATCAGAAAAAATAACTACTGAGTGCAGGGCTTAGTACATGGGTGACAAAATAATCTGTACAACAACCCCCCACGACACGGTTTATCAATTTAACAAACCTGCACATGTACTTCTGAACCTAAAATAAAAGTATATATATACATATGGATGTATATATTGAAGTTACACAGCCAGAAATTGGTAGCCTTGGAATTAGAATTCAGGTCTTCCTGACTCCCAAAAACTCCATGGGAAAAGAAATGGGTCTAGGTTCTCTATTTGACAAGGTAGGATATGACCAAAAGAGACTAGCATAAGTAGCCCTGGGAAGATCCGGTCATAAAAGAGTTTAGGAAGCCAGAGTGAAAGTCCAGAGGTTCTCAGGACAGCCAGGAATCAGTGGTTTGTGGGGTAGCTGACACAAGAAGAAACCTCAAAAAATGAATGTGACACCCTAAACTTGTCCTTCCCTGATTAAAACTTTCATCAACTACCCTCAGGATAAAGTCTAAACTCCTCAGCCCCACACTTGACGCTTTACAACCTGCCCCCAATTTTCTTGACCAGCCTCATCTTCCCAATGCTGTCTTACTCAACCATCCCTCCCTGTGGCCAGCCACACCTGAGTCAGGGAATGCTTGCTGTCCCTAAATGTGCCATGTGTGTCCATGCCTATGCCACTGCCTGAATTCCCCAATGCCTGAGAGGCACAGCCTCAAAGGCTCAACGTGGCACAGTGCTCAGCGGGCATGCACTGAATTGAGATGTTGAACCTCTGCTGTGGCACTAAACACCTGTGTGCTCCGTCCCCACCACAGCTGAACATGGGTGAGCCCAGCAGTGGACTTAGGCAGGGAACACTCTGAAGACAAGCTGCCAGGGCTGGAAGCCTTAGGTCCAGATGGGGTTGAGTCAGCAGGGGTTAGGTAGTTCTAGGGGTCCTATAGCCTTCCTGGGCCTTTTAACCAGGATCTCTAGTCTCTGCTGCCCTGCTTCCCTCTCAGTTATGGGGGGCCTTAACCTTCTGTGATCTTTCTACATCCTCTTCCCACTGCTGCCCAAGTGACTGTGCATCTTAGTTTGGGTTCCACTGAAACCAGTCTGTGAAACAAGGACTTGGATACAGGTGGTTTATTTGGGAGGAGACCCCCAGGAAATAGGGACGAGGGAAAGGGGGAAAGTGAGGCAGGGAAGGGAGAAAAGCCAGTAAAGCACACATTAATAAGCAGGTTACTGGGACCTGATGCTGCCAGGGAACCTCTAAGATACCAAGTAGGACATACTCAGAACCTTTCCACTGCAGCATGGGAAGCCTGTTTTTCGGTGGGTCATTGGACTCCCATTCCCCATCCACCGACTCCCAGCCGCATTGCTGGTGGGCATGCGAAGGAACAGATCTGTCCAGGCAGAGTGAGGTTCCCTGAAGAAGCAGGTGCATTCAGCCCGCCATACCAGGCTCCCTATGAGGCTGGTGTTCAGCCTTAGTGAAGTCATACCTCCACAGCCATCAACAAAGTACAATAATAAAACAATCTCTTCCAGTTCTGCAGCCTTTCCTATTTCCAAAGTCCTTTCACATATGTCATTCTATGTAATATTCAAAGCAACTCAAGAGGGAAGGTGTCACAGTGCCAATTTCACAGACAAGAAACTGAGGCTCCAGAGGTCCACCTGCCAGGAAATGACAGTTACAACAGAAAGATCAATGTTGTTCTTGCCAACCCACATGACAACATCCAACCCCATTTCCACCTGTTCCTTCCTGGAGAAACAATATGCTCATTAGTAATCAGGAATCTGACCTTCTCCAGTGCCATTTGGCTGACTGCTAGAGTGGAGACAGGGCCTCCTTAGAAGAGGCTAATCTGGGTAAGAAGAAAGGCAAAACAGAAGATGCCTGAAAACAGTGACTTAAAAACTTCTGAGAATCACATGTGGTCCAAAGAGCTCTGCACCAGCTTGGCTACACTAGGCGAGTCACCTCATCTCTCTGGGCATCTTGCCCCCTCTCCTAAGCAGAAGGCTTAGCAGGAGGGAGATGAGCCCAGCAGGACAATGCCTCCGGGCCAGGTAGGAAGCAGGAATCTCTGTTGGTCTATGTGCCAGAGAGCAAAGGGTAATGGGGGAAGAAGTATGCTCAGCTAGACAGCAAATGAGTTGACAAGCTTCTGGGGCCAGGCTGGAAGCTTAGGAGAGGGGTTAAAGGGGATCAGAGGCAAAAGGACACAAAAACCTATTCTTAAAGCACAAAATCAGAGCAATGGGGTAGAGGTCACCACCATTTTCATCCTTTCCAAGATGGGGTCTTACAGCTCTGACAAGGATTTTTTACCCTACCAAAGTGCCTTGGCCTGGGTTCCCTGCACCCATTTGAAGAGGCCCCAGCATGGGGCCCTATCTCTTCTTCTGTTCATTGAAAAGGGATGTACCAGACAAGTTTTTTTAAACAGCACCTGCAGAGCCTGGGGGAGCCTAAGGCCTGCTGGTATGGACAAAGGAGGAGGTGGGTGTGGCAGGACCTGAGAGAGGGCCTGGATTCCCACTAAATCACACCTGAGGAGCCTTCCACTTTTGTTAGACAAAGATTCTGAGTACCATTCTCTTTAAAGAATGAATTTGGGCCTGGCACAGTGAGTCATGTCTGTAATCCCAGCATTTTGGGAGGCTGAGGTGGGCAGATCACATGGTCAGGAGATTGAGACCATCCTGGCCAACATGGTGAAACCCTGTCTCTACTAAAAGTACACAAATTATCTGGGCATGGTGGCACGCACCTGTAGTCCCAGCTACTTGGGAGGCTGAGGCAGGAGAATCCCTTGAACCCAGGAGGCAGAGGTTGCAGTGAACCAAGATCGCACCATCGCACTCCAGCCTGGAGACAGAGCAAGACTCCGTCTAAAACACACACACACACACACACACACACACACACGCACACACACAGAAAAAACAATGAATTTGAAGGCTAAAAATGCTTGAAACAAATGAGCTAACCAAGCTTTAAGAATCTTTCTGGCCAAGTGTGGTGGCTCACGCCTGTAATCCCAGCACTTTGGGAGGCAGAGGCAAGTGGATTGCTTGAGGTCAGGAGTTTGAGACCAGCCTGGCCAACATGGTGAAACCTCATCTCTACTAAAAATACAAATATTAACTGAGAGTGGTGGCACACAGCTGTAGTCTTAGCTACAAAGGAGGCTGAGGCAGGAGAATCGCTTGAACCTGGGAGGCGGAGGTTGCAGTGAGCTGTGATCGTGCCACTGCACTACAGCCTGGATGAGCGATACAGCGAGACTCTGAAGAATCTTTCTGACTCTAAAATCTAGGCTGTTTCTGAAAAGCAATATGGTGTTCCTGCTACTGCAGAATTAAAGGGTCTGTCTGCTGTGCTCTTGATGGAAGGAATGTCCCTGGGAAGCATTATCCTATTCTTCTTCTTGGCATACTCGTGCCGTTTAGATTGGTTTGAATTTGGCTTCTGGCATTTTTGGAAAATAATTTGCATGAGTGCAGGGAATGGGGGCTCTGATCTCATCAAATGTGGTGATCTTGGGCAGGTTCTGGAGGATGTTAATGGCCTTCTTTCCTGGGGGTTGGCTGCTAAATGGCAGCAGTAATCACTAGCACTCAGGACTCTGAAATCTTTTCTCCAAAACTGGAAATCCTCATTTAGTCCACAAAGTTATCCTGAGAGGTGAGTGCCACTAGCCCCATATTCCAGATGAGGAAAGTTAAGCTCCAAAAGCTTGAATGACTCAACTCACCCAAGATCACCAATAAGAGAAGAGCTAGGAAAACAGTCTGTGTTTCTGGCACCACATCCACGTCCCTGGCTCTTCTTAAGTATATAGATGAATCTAGAAGCTCTAGCCTCCAACTGTGTGGTGACTGCTGTTGGTATGACAGGCATATCCCTTGCCCTTACCATTTCAGTGCACAACTGCCCAACTTCCAGCTACTGGCACCTGCATCTCTTGGGCTAAGGGTTTTCTTCCCCATGCCCTGTGAGGCAGGCCAGAAATGGTAGGGAAATTTAGCACGCCCACTCCCACGAGCAACCTGTCAGTCACCAGTGGCCAGCTCCCCCACACTTCAGGTGCAATAACCCCAAGGCATGCTCTGCACTGCCTTGGAGTGGCCTTTCAAAAATGAAGCCCCAGTTGCCCACAGTGGTAACCTGCTTGATTACACCCCATTTAATGACCTCCTTCCCACCTGTCTCATTTGCAGGTGTTTCCTATGATCACCTTCCAGTTTACCCGACTTGGAATCCTGGTCTTAGCTTCTACCTCTGGGGAACCCAAACCAAGATGGGCTATCCTATGGTTAAAATAGGGCAAAAAAAAAAAAAAAAAAAAAAAAAAAAGTCTCTCTTTTCCCAAGGGTTGTTGCAGATTTATGAGACCATATTCTTAAAGCCTGAGGAGAGAAAGGTACCTGATTAGGAGCAGACACCAGCTTTATTCAAAACCCATAAAACACGCTACATCCCATACAAAGTGTACTGTGCAGTCATTTTTAAAAATGAGGAAGATCTTAATATGCTGATATGAAACCATAGCCAAGATACATTGCATAGTGAAAAAAAAAAAGCAAGTGACAGAACAGTATGTTTAGGAAGCTGCCATTGTGGATTTTAAAAGAATTTATATACATATGTATGTGAAGAATATCTCTGAAAGATACACACAAAATAAAAACAGAAAAGTATAGGAGTCCCTGAGGAGACAGACTGGGGACTAGAAACCGTTTTCGCTTTTCATTGTTTAAACCAGCTTTACAGTATCCTAATATTACTTTTTAAAAAGGAAAAGGGACAAGGAAAAACACTACTAAGTGAAACAAACCAAAAAGGCTCATTAAAAAAAAATCTAAGCGCATCATGCTTAGCAGAGGAACAGTTGGTCAGGAGACCCCAAAATCTGCATTTCTAATTAGCCCTCAAGTGACTCTGATGCTAGTGGACTGTGCTTTAAGAAAACCTACCATAAAATGCCATCCCTTCATTGGGCTGCAGAACACTGCCGAAGGCTCTGGAGGAACTGGTGAACTGAAGATGGGCAGTGCTGGGGGCATCTGCAAGGGCAGTGCTGGGAGCATCACCAAGGGCTGTCCCTGAGAGGGTACATCTTTGCTCACCGCAACAGGACACTTAGTGATAAAAGTACAAACCATTTCCTTTTCCTGACTCACCTCTCAGGCAATGGCCACCATCTCCCTGGTGAAGCTTTGAACCAGATTATTTTGTTTGCTTTCTCCTTTCCTTCTGTAGAGGATGCTCCGCTGGCCCGAACAGTGAGAAAATTAGAAGCAACTTGATTTTTTAAAACATGAGGCAAGAATGAATATCACAGGCAGCATGAAATCTAAATTTGAGCCAAGTAGACCATTGTAGCATCCTATTAAAAAAAAAATAGAGACAGACAAAGAAAGCAATGGCAAACAATCTCCAAATTGATTTAAAATTAACTGGACATCTGGTTATAAGGTGAAACGGCCACCAGGCACCTGAACTGGAGGTGACAGGTAGACTTTTCACGAATCTTGGAATTCACAAAATTGCAGTGAACACTGGGAATTAAGAAGCCCCATTAAATGGTGATCATGATGCACAAGGTACTATTTGGTCCTAACTGCTGGTTTCCTGGAACTGAGCAGGCAAAAGAAACAGGTGCAGAAGGAAAGCAGAGGAGCTGATTGTCTGCAGGCCAATCTGTGGTTTAATCTCACATGTCCTAGTTGCCTGGGACAACATAGTTCTCAAGTGCTGTTAAGTGTTTCACAAACTATAGCAGGCACCCTGCTACAGGACAAACGCTAGGTGAAGGCACCAGAAGCCCCGCCCAGCCCTGTCCTCCTTTATCTGCCCCGCTAGAAGAGCACAGAAGGAAGCTGGGTTTACCAAATAAAAGATGCTGGGAATCCGTGATCCAGCTTGGAGCTGGAATCGAGACCTCGCTGGACCCCAGGCTCCAGCAGAAAAGGAGAGCAAAAGCCAACTTTGGCTCAACCTGATAATGAGCCAACCTCATTATGAGATTAGCTGCCAGGATGAACAACACTCTCTTAATAATGCACACATCGCTATGACAACCACCCACTTGGCTACCTAAAGATAACTTCATTGTGTGGCCATGTTTGCTTGTTTGAAAAGAAATGCTGTCTACCGTGAGTTCCAGCGTTCTGCTCCTCTCTCACGCCTGTGGTTCTGTGCAGTGTGTGTGCCTGTCCATGTGCGCGAGCAGGCCAGGTGCGTGTATGTGTGTGCATGCTGCGAGTGTGCCTCATGGGGCAGGCAAGGAGCCCAGGACCCCATGGCAGTCCTGGCTTCAGGGATATAGTCTAGTTCTCAAGGTTGGTAAAATTTCTGTCGGGCACAGGCACCCAAGCGTGTTGACATAATTATTCAGGAAGACAGGCTTGGCCAGGATTAATACTGTGATTAATTACGGTGGGAGTTTCAACAAGCAAGTGCATGCTCGGGAGGGTCGGCAGGGACGTGACAGCCTCTGGCCTGCCTGCTCGCCGGCAGTGCGGCCGGCCGGCAGAGGAGGGTGTTGAGCGGGGAGCCACATGGGCCTGACGGTAATGAGAAATGAGAAAAGTGCTGAAAAATTGATGGCGCCTGCAGATTGCGCAGGCTGGCACACAGCGGGGGGCCCCCTGCAGCCGGCGCGCTGGGCGCAGTATGCTAATGCCGGCGCCTGGGCCCGGGAAAAAGGAGGAAGAAAAGCCTGCACAAAGGAGAGAAATGCAAATGACAGGCACAGAGATCAGTGCCGAGAATCCCGGATTAACTGCGTGGAGCTGGTGCTTGCCCGGGTTTAACCCTTTCTAGACTGTGTCAGGGCTGCAGGCGGGGGTGCTACTGGGAACTTTGGTCTGCGTCTGGGTCCAGGACTAAGTGAGGCTGCAGGGAAAATGAAGTTGGGAAGAACCAAGAAGCTGAAGGAAAGGGGCTGGTTTTTGTCAGGGTAGTGACTTCTTCGAAAAAGGTGCTGGGGGAAGTGAGGAAGTGATGTCTGGGGGTAGGAAATGGAGTGGCCCAGCCTATAGTGGTGGCCTAACAAGCACCCCGGAAGCTTCTACAACGTGGGCCGGGGGAAGGGAGGCCAGGAAGCAGAAGCACCCTGCTGGAAAGTCCAGTCCTTCATCTGGGTGATGAAGGTTACACAGGGTTACTGAAGGTTTGGGCCATAATCCCAAACGTAGAAATCTTGAAAGATCAAAATCCCTTAAGTCTAAAATTGACACCAGACAGCTACAATATTATTTACATGATGTTGTAAATAGAAGATGTGTGCACGTTACTGTATCTCAGTTGTGCTTTAATCAAAAATGAAAAGCAGAAGGGGAAAAAAAGGCCAGAGCAGAGGGCCTGTTAGGAGCTTCTCAGACTTACCTTCTTGGGGAGAGAACCATGAAGCACATTTCATGAATAGTGAGCGTCCCCAAACAATCAGGGTCTTGGTGCTGTGCATGTTTTCTCTCTCTCTCTCTCTTTCTCTCTCTCTCTCTCTCTCTCTTTCTCTCTCTCTCTCTCTCTCTCTCTCTCTCTCTCTCTCAGAATGTCACCATGGTTTGTGCCCCGGAGAGGAAAATATTTGCCAAAACATAGGTATATCCATCCACAACTCTCCTTCCTGAGAAGTGTGTTGGGGTGAGAAGTCAGCAATAACTCCACAAGGAGTCCCAAACGGAGCAGAATGTCAAGTCTTTGGAGCAGCCAGGAAGAGGAAAGGGGCTCTGAAACTCCAGAGGATCAAATTCTGTTTAAATGTGGGCAGACCTGAAGGGATGTTAAGGACACCAGGTTACACCAACAATGGGGAGAAATGTATATGTATGTTGTAGGGGGTGCAGAATCAAAGACATTCCATTTATGTAATAAAATGTAAGTTATTCAGATATCTACATACTTATATTTTAAGTCTGAATGACAGTATATCTGCCTGTTAGCAGTAGTTTCCTCCATGAGATAGAAGGACCTGAACTTTCTCTGTAGGGTTTGAGTTTTTAAAATAATATTCAAGTCTTAGGAAAAAATAGTTCCACTTTGAAAGGAAAAAAAAAAGTAGCAAAATGGGGCCAGGCATGGTGGCTCATGCCTCTAATCCCAGCACTTTGGGAGGCTGAAGGAGGTGGATTGCCTGAGCTCAGGAGTTCGAGACTAGTCTGGCCAACATAGCGAAACCCGTTTTTCCCCAAAATACAAAAAATTAGCTGGGTGTGGTGGTGCATCCCTGTAGTCCTAGATACTTGGGAGGCTGAGGCAGGAGAATCGCTTGAACCTGGGAGGCAGAGGTTGCCGTGAGCTGAGATTTTGCCACTGCACTCCAGCCTGGGCAACAGAGTGAGACTCTGTCTCCAAAAACAAAACAAAACATATATATACAGCAAAGTAAGTGGGAACCATGGGAAGACTGGCATGGGAGCCATATGTGTGTGTGTGTGTGTATAGCAAAGTAAGTGGGAGTCATGGGAAGACTCAATTCCAGAAGCAGAAGCCATGGAGGGCAAGGAGATAAGGGCTTCTAGATTCTGCTTTCTCTTCCAGGAGAGTATCTGGAAGGCCTGCAGTCCCTGTGGTCACTCCAAACCACCACCCCCAGCTCTGCCTTTCCAGTTCCCTCCTTCCCCAAGAAAAGAAAGAAACGCTTCCCTTTACATGTGCAGGGATAGGAGGTTCTGGGCCAAGAGTCTTCTCCAAAGCTTTTCTTATTTATAAGTGGCACTACTAAGCTCGCTGCCTGTGAGCACAGAACTTTCCCAGCTACTTCCACTCAAAACATTCCACCTGATGCTCCCTATCAGTCCATTTTGCAGATGGAGGCACAGAACTGCAGATCTAGAGGATATTGTAGAGACTGCCTTTCTCAGGGGCAGAGTGGGCGTGGGGGTGATATTTATAGACTAACTATTTTGTGCCCACACTGTACAGGACATTTTGTGAACAGGACTTCTGCCCAGTTACACCTCATCACTTTCCTGATAGGGAAATTCTTTGCCTGCAGAAACGCTCTCTTGAGGGACTGCAGGGAAATGACTCTCTATCCCCCTCAATATGGTTACACATCCACATCTGCGCTCCATCTCCATAGCTGCCTTGCCTAGCACAGGGTCCAGAACAGAACCAGAGGTTGTATTGCTGTATTGGTTATATGTTTTCCCCTGGGACAAACAAAACAAAGCAGACTGTTTGTGCTATGGTTCCTTTGAACCAGAAATTACAATCTTTGCTTCAAGAGACAAGAGGATTATGAAGCCTTTTAAATGTCCTCCCTTTCTCGTTTTACTGCAAAGCTTCAATGAACTCCAAACCCAGGGGTATTCATCGTAGCACAACAGATTAACCAAATAGGAATGGGAAGTCATTTGAGATGTTTTTCCTTTACTTAAGCCCCATGAGAGGATGGGGCTTGTGGGAAGCTCAGGGAAGGGACCGCCTTTGTGGAGGCAGGCACAGCTTCACTAGGCACAGCAATTATTCTAAAAACATCTGGGGCATGAAAATTTAAAACACCAGAATTACAATGGGTAGAGTTTGTGCCCAGGATATTTCCTGTGCATTGCCTCTCCTGCCGAGAGAGTCTGGCCAGGAAGACTTCCCAGTAGGTAAGGTCTGTCCTCTTCCTCCACCTGTGCTGAGCAAGGGTTTAGGATTTGAATTTGTTTGGTGCAGCACCCTCCAACCTTCCCTGTCCTTTTGATTCCCAAATAGGAAGAAATCCATCAATCACAGAGGATTGCTTATGTGTCAGCCCGATAGGAGGGCAACCCAACTTTTGCTTTCTGTTTCACACATACCTTCACTAGACATTAAAAAAAAAAAAGAAAAAATGGCCTGTGACACTTTCATGAGCTCCTTACCCAGAAAATTGGAAGAAAAAAAAAGGATTAAGCAATTCCCCACTTTTTAAGAGTAATAGTTTACACCTCACTGATGATGAAAAAATCATCTTTACAGAAGAATGCCAGTTAATAAATATGCAAGGAACCAAGGAATTAGAAAATCACCCGTTTGCAGCCCTAAATGAAGTAAAGGATTCAGGCAAGGATCATCAAGGAAAGTTAAAGCCTTTCGGTATTAGAGTGGAATAAAGTCAATTTTAGTTATGTGAAAGTGAGAAAAATTATTTCCCATCTGTCTTTTCTTAGAAAGTCATGAGGATATAAGGCCCAACAAAATAAGGGCATAGAGGCAGCCTGTGGGGACCAGGAGAGGCAGGCATCAGCAAGTGTGGAGGGAAGTCTTGGGAAGATGAGCAATCAGCCCAAACAGGAGACAGGAGGCAGACTGGGGGCTGGAGTCGGAGAGATTTGTGACATTTTCATGACAATTTAGACTTAAAAAGACAATAAAGACAAACAATGGGGAAGAAAAAAAGAAGAAAAAGTCTTTTTTTTAACTTCAGGAAGAAAACAAAAAACAAACAAACAACAAAAAAAAAAAACCTGTTCAGCAACAGCACTGTCCTCACAGTGCACTAGTTGGCTCTGAAGTGAATTATGATTCCGTAGTCACAGCTGTGTAATCCCTATTTACTGATTGTCAACTTTTAAAGTTGAACAAGAACAAACAAAAAGACTTTAGGGGTCAAATAACACAATAAAAACATCCTCCATCTTAACGTAGACATCTCAGTGCAGATAATGAGAGCGGAAAGGGGTAGGAGATTGCAAGGCTGATAGCACCTTGATATTACAAGATGAGGAGTCAGAAGATGCTCTTATTGACCTCATAAGAAAAAAACCATAAACAAATTACTAAAAGTAACAAATGTAACCCATAGAAAAAGGGAAGAATGATATTATTTGAGCTATTAAGGAGAGATGCAGAGGTGGTAGAAGAGAATTAAATCTTCATCTGTCATAGGAAGAAGTCAGTAATTAATGTCTAAAATCGATCAATCTATAAATTGTGGCAAAATGTATTTTAAAGATATGGAAGTTATGCTCAGAAGACATAACTAAAAGTGTTAATAAAGACTGTCTCTGGGCCAGGCATGGTGGCTCATGCCTGTGATCCCAGTGCTTAGGGAGGCCTAGGCAAGCAGATCGCTTGAGCCCAGGAGTTCGAGACCAGCCTGGCCAACACAGCAAAACCCTGTCTCTACAAAAAATACAAAAATAGCTGGGCATGGTGGCATGTGCCTGTGGTCCCAGCTACTCAGTGGAGGGGGTGCTGAGGCAGTGTACAACACAGCCTCCAGAAAGTCAAGGCTGCGGTGGCTGTGATTGCACCACAGCACTCCAGCCTGGGAGACAGACACTCTATCTCAAAAGAAAAAAACAGTCTGTCTCAGAAGAATGGGGCTCATCATGGGAAGGATGAAGCAAGAAAGAATTCTTTCTCTATATAAGTCTTTTTGTATAATCTGATTTTTTTAACCAAACACATGTATTACCTCAATTTTTAAAACCCATATTAAAAATATACAATAGTTAAAAGAAATGCACCAAATAATTAATTTGAGGATTATTGTCATCCTATGAATATGTATTCTCTTGATTTTAAAAATATGTTGACATACAGTTAACAGAATTGTAACTCAACAATTAATATGAAACTACTGATACACACAAGAACTGGGTCTTCCCACTCTCAAATTCATATGGTCCTTAAATTATTTATGTTTTCTTTTATGTCTCTCAGTAGAATTTTTGTTATCTAAAGCTTATATATTTTTTCTGTATATTTCTTGCTGAGTTTATCCCGAAGGCCTTTATATTTATATTCCTATTTTCAGTGGGATTTTTAAAGTAAGATTTACAAGTGACTATTGCTGACATGGAAAAATCATTGATTTTGCTACATTTAAATATCACCCTCATACTGCAATCTTATATTGTTATAAACAGCTTTTTAGTTTAATCTCTTATTTTGTTTTTATTAAGTTGATGATAATATCATCCGTGAGTAATGATTAGCCCAGCCCTAATTCTGCTCATTCCTTCGCTCTATTTACTCAATTTTTTAAAGTTATTAAATAGCAGCAATGGAGAGCATCCTTATTTCTTCCCTTGATGTTAATGGAAACACAGCTAATGTCTCACTCAGTAGGGTTTGAGCTAGCTGCTATCAGAAGCTGAAAATGCATAGCAGTCCAGAGGAAGGGCCTCCAGATGAGACTGCCTTGTCCTGAGCCAGATCTGCATCCACCATTTACTTAGCATCATGACCTTGACCAATTACTTAGCCTCTCTACACGGTAGCTCCCTTTCTGTAAAATGGGATGACACTGCCTACCTCTGAGCATAATCGTGCTCATTAAATGAGATTCTCTGTATAAAGCACCTGTAACAATGCTCGGGCAGGTCTAACTAGTGCTACTTTCAAGAATCTAACATATGACACTCATTCCATATCATCTTGTTAGAATTGGCCTTTTATCAACCACTTGAGGCCATTTTGGACCTTGACTCTGTCCTCAGTTTTCACGGTTTCCATTAGTTCAGCAAAACCTTGCTGATTCATTAGCCATTTGGGTTGTCATATTCATTTTACACAAGGAACCATGATTGTCACCCAGATTCCCTGTGGATCTTCTCTTCTGTCTTCTTTGTATCCTTTTGAGAAAGGTGCGTCTTGAGAGAGGTGCATGGCTCTAGGACTAGAGCCGTGACTTCACCCCAGGCCGTCCCTTTTTTTTTTCCACTTACAATGAGTTTATTTTTAGATGAAATAATATATTCACAATGATATTAAAAAGTGCCACTGTGTGGTCTTGGGTAAAGTGAGCTTCTCTTGGCTTTGTTTCTCATCTCTAAGTTGAATGAGATGGTCTCCTTCACAGGGCTATCTTGGAAATTAAAGGGCAAACAGAAATACGTGGTTAGCCTGGCACCTGTACCACACCTTCATTTCTTTACACTTCTCCACCCAGGGCTCCTTTGTACAAAATGAGAAGTAGGGAGTGGCCTGGAATGTAGGAGAAAACCATGCTTCCTGTGATTAAGCTCAGCTCCACTCGGGTGGATCGAATTTGGTCTTCTTTCCAGGCTTAGCTCGGGAGAGAGTCAGACATATTGGCTCCCAGTACTGAAACAGCAACTGAGCCATCTCAGAAGATGCTAACACCTCTGAAAAATAGTGAGAGTCCTATTCCCTTTACCACCAGCAGCTCTGAATCCTCAGCTGAGGAACTCGGGTGTGCAACACAGAGACACAGCTTCCTTCCCTGCAGGGATCAATTCTTTCTCAGTCAGAGCCATTCAAAGCCCTTAGACATTCCAGAAAGGTACCCACAGCTCTATGCAAAATATTTTTATTAATATTTGGACAAGAAAAAGGAATGTATTCTCATGCAGCTACATCTGCAAGCAACAAAGAGACATTTAAATCTGTCTGAGACAAACCAAGCAAATGCCACAAAAACACAGACAAAAGTCCTCCTACTACCTGTCTTGGTTGACAGAATACCAATTATCAGCATGTATAGACTCATCCACTTGGCACACATGTGAGCCACTGCTGTGGTCTGCTTGCCAAGGCATCTTCACTGAGGACGTGAAGAAGAGCCCAGAGACTCTGCCCAACAGTGATGCTTCAACCCCAGATCCAGATGTTCATTACAGCCATCCTTGGGAGATTTTCCAGAGTGGCATCCAGAACCATTACACACCTGTAAAGTGTACAGCTTCCTTTGGTTGGCTATTCCTCCTACTTTCTCCATCTTTCTGAATGGCCTCAACAATTCATCCAAGTCAGAGACCCTCAAATCTTTGTCTGTCACCCCTCCATCTAATCAATCCCCAAATCTTGTTAATTTGATTTCTTAACTATCATCCAGATATGTCCATTTCTTTTTCCCTTCTTCAGTGCTTCCTGAATTCCTGCAATAGCTTCTTACTTGGTCTCTTTGCGCTAGTGTTTTCCTCTCTAACCTATTTTCCACAAAGCAGCTAAAGTGATTGTGGGTGTTAATGACCCACAAAGGGCTTCCCCTCTGGGTGAATTCCAAATTATTAGCGTTGCATACAAGGCCCTGTGTGATCTGCCACTGCCAGCCTCTCCCTGCCCTCTCCATGCCCCCACTGCTGTGCTCCAGGCAGGCTGGAGTGATCCAACTGTGTCACACTTATCTTCTCGCTAACTGTTTCCACTGCCTCCAACCACCTCCTCTTCATTAACTCCAGTTCACCCTCAGACTCAAGTGTCATGTCCTAGAAAGACCGTTCTTGATCCTGCTCATACTAAGTTTGTGGTCCTCCTCTAGGCTCCCAGAGAGCCCTGGGATGACTTCTTGGTCACTTCTCAGTGTCCTTAGCTAGACTATGAGCTCCTTGCTGGCCAAGAATGGATCTTATTCAACATTGCATCTCCAACACAGAGTAATAATAACATTTGAGTTAATAGTAAATACTCAATAACATTTATTGAAAATATTAATTCATTCCTCAAAATAAAGCATTGACAAAGCAACCTGCTGCTACTCTCTTTTGAGGATTACATTACTGTTTACAAACACATCCACCACCTTTTTTCATCTGAACCACAAAATAACCCACCCAAGGTGCCGCAAGACGGTACTGTTTCCATTTTATAGGTAAGAGCAACCAAATCCTTTAATATGAAAATTGAAGCTCCAAGAATTTCAGTGACCTGCCCAAGACTGTGAGCTGGTAAACAAATCAATATGGATGTAATGATGTTGCACATGGCCAACCTACTCAGCACCTCCTATATGCCAGCACCTACTATATGCCAGGCTCTGGCAAGGTCCTTTACAGGAATTATTTTGTCTATTCTTCTGAACCCTAGTTTAATGTTCTTCCTACAAGACTGCTAAGTTTGTTTTAACCACCCGGAAACATTTGTGGAATGAGGGACGTCAGAAGGGCTTTTTTCTGAAGATAACTCGCCCACTGCCTACAGTGTCAAGAGTCTATCAATGGTTCCAGTTCAAGTTAAGACCACAGAATTTCCATGTTATGAGAGAACAGCAAGTCACAGGTCTACCCCACCCACTATAATGTAGCACACCAAGGCCATCTACATAGCTCTAGTTAGTTGCTTAGTAGCCCCCAAGAAAAATAGGACCCAGGAGGAGGAGGAAGGAGTAATGAGAGATTTTGATTGTCTTCCCAACATATTTTTCATCCTATATCTACTACGCAGTTTCCAAGAAGTTTGGGGGAAAATGTACTCCAATCTAGGGGTTGAGGGTGGGGACTTTGCTCTTACTGTTTTTAACCCAACCAGTTTAATCCTATGACCTATGACTACCTAAAACAAAAGTATATGTTTAATTTTTTCATGTCTTTTCCAGCTCATGGCATTTCCTCGATCCAAGGAATTAGTTCAGGGATGTGCAGATGACCAAATTCAGGCCTTTAAGACATGAGTGTGGGTTTCAGAAGGTTTCAGGCAGGGAAATTTTCTCACTATAAAAAAAAGCACTCCTAGTAATCACACCTTTCTTTTCCTCTGGCATATGGAAGCAAAGCCCAGGGTGGCTACAGCCACACTGGCACCATGAGAGAAGCCCATCTGAGAATGAAGCCTCCACACAGGCAAAAATCCAGCCAGAGTGATCACCGAGGCACAGCTCCAGCGCCACTGTGATGATACACCCTCTGATGCCTACCTTACTCTGGATCATTATTCAATAATGTAGGGTGATACATTTCTTGATAGTTTAAGCCAGATAGAGACACGTACTCAGATATTTGTTGCAAAAAAAATTTCAACACATACAATCCCTTTACCAATGAAAGGGTTGAGAAAGATCTTCACGGGAATGCCATGAGGCCCCAAAAGTGAGAGAAGCATAATAAAACCTTGGCATCTTGGGAGGCGTGGTTAAGGACATGGACTCAAACTGTATTCAAATCCCAGCTGTGACATTCACTAGCTCTGCTACTGGGCATATTACTTAATCTTTCGAAATTTCAGTTGTTTCATTTGTGAAATAGGGATAATAATTCTTACTTCATAGGATGGCTGTAAAGATGAAATAAAATAATGCATTTTAAAAACTTTGCACAGTGCCTGGTGTATAGTAGCAGTAACTGCTGTTCTTTAGTAATGGGGGTAGTAGTGGTAGTGGTAGTAATGGTGGTTGGTAGTAATAATTATTCTACATATATAAAACCTTCAAAGTCTTCCATGCATTGCTCAGCCCTGGAGGTATTGATGGAATCTAGAGTTCACTATGACTCAGAGTTTAGCTCATTGCACCTAATGGCTGAAAACTGAGCTTTTTGCAAATAGATATAAATCCCCAATGAAATTGTTGGGGAGTTTTAATTAAGGTGATCAGGCTGATTAATGATTCCCTCTGGGCAAGTGCTGAGGAACCCAGAAGTGGAGCAAGAGCTTTCTAAAACACCCAGAGCAATCCATTCGCCAATCTACAAATGGCACCAGCTCTTCCCTGGCCGTTGGCTCTCAAGGCTGTTCCCCCATTCAGAGTCCTCTTGGCTCTTCTGCAGCCACATACACACCCATTTATCAAAAGGAAAGGTTGGGCCATCAAATCAGTGATTTCCTTATTCTCACTCAATTCTTCCTCTGTAAGAATCGAGTACATTAATGGACTAGCAATGGCTGCAGAGCTTTGGGGCAAGGAATCCAGATTCTCACTCTGTTCCACCACAAACTTGAATTAGATAAAGCCCCAGGACTCAGGGGTCCAAGTCCCTCTAAACCCTATGGAATGTAAATCCTTCCCAGATATGATCTTGCCCTCGGCAGCCCTCTCCCAACTCTTCCAGATGGGAAAAGGAATAAAATATACATTTATTCAGGATCATTACCTTGAGCCAGGCCTTGTGCTGGGTACTGGAACTCTAAGACTGGGTGACACTTCTGGAATCAGAATGTGAACCAAAGAATTGTCTTAAGGATTAAATGAGTTTCTTCACATGCTGAGAGCAGTGCTCCTCAGACAGTAACATGCACACGAACTATGTGAGGATCCTGTTAAAGCACAGATTCTGATTCAGCAGGTCTGGGGTGGGGTCTGAAAAGCTATGTTTCTTACAAGCTTCTGGGTTATCCCAGGTGTGCTGATCCAAGGACCATACTTTGTGTAGCAAGGACTTAGAAGGCTGCCTCACTTAGTGAATGTTACATGTGGTAGTTTTATTACATGTGTTTAGTAATTGATGAGCAAAATTGAACTGAGATGTTTACAGTCTTATAACAGTATATTCAGGATTTTCATATCTCTCATATTCTTTAATCCTCATAATTCAACACCGTAGGAATTCATGTCCCCATTTACAGGTAATGGATTTGAGGCTTAGGGGGTAACTCAGAGTGACCAATTGTCCCAGTTTGCTTGGGATTTTCCTGGGTCTAGCACTGGAAGTCTTGCATCCTGAGAATGCCCTCAGCCCCGGAAAAACTAAAAGGGTTGGTCACCCTAGAACTAATAAGTAGTCTACTGGAATTCAAAGCCTGGTCTCTGAATTCCAAAGACATATCCTTTCCCGGAGACTAGCACTGCCTCAATGCTAAACAGAGGAGGTGAGCATGTGTATGTAGGGGGATGGAGGGTAGTTGAAGAGCTTCCAGATTACGAGTATGCTTCTGTTGGTTTCTAAAAGCTTTCTTTCTTCTAATATAAAACAAGGATATACAAAGACTTACGAAACGAAAATATAATTTAATGAATTACTATAAGTCAAACCCTTTTGTAATTACACCTATGTCCAGAACTAGAACTTGAGTCTACATGAGAAGCCCCTCTGTGTGCCCCATCTCAATCACTACACAAACACACTCTCCAAACAAGACCACTACTCTGACATTTTTTTAACTTTTAAGTTAATGGGTACAAGTGCAGGTTTGTTACATAGATGAACTTGTGTCATGCAGGTTTGTTGTACAGATTATTTTTATCACCCAGGTATTAAGCTTCATACCCATCAGTTATTTTTCCTGATCCTCTCTTTTCTCCCACCCTACACTCCCCAGTAGGTCCCAGTGTGTGTTGTTCCCCTCTGTGTGCCCATGTGTTCTCATCATTTAGCTCCCACTTACAAGTGAGAACATGCAGTATTTGGTTTTCTGTTCCTGTGCTAGTTTGCTAAGGATAGCCTTCAGCTCCATCCATGTCTCTTCAAAGAAAATGACCTCATTCTTTTTTAAGTCTGCATAGTATTCCATGGTGTATTTGTACCACATTTTCTTTATCCAGTCTATCATTGATGGGCATTTAGGTTGAGTCCAGGTCTTTGCTACTGTGAACAGTGCTGCAATGAACATACGCATGCATGTGTCTTTATAATAATTGCTTCCTTGCAATTCTTTAGTTTTATCACCCAGGATAAATCCCTTAACAATATAATTTAACTTTGCCTGTTCTTTAATTTATTTCATATGTCTTTTAGTTTCATTTGTCTCTTTGTTTATAGGTTTTCCCTCTGTCACCCCTTGCCCTTACCCCTTTCTGTTGATTAAAGGAAACTGTTTGATTCATCAAGTTTCCCACATGCTATTAACAGTTTGTTCTTGTTTTTGTCTTTGCATCCTCTTGGCATAGTGCAAAATGTCCCTCTGTCCTCTGTATTTCCTATAAACAGGTAGCTGTGTATAAAGGCAAGATCAGATTCAGGTTTTGTTTTGCGGGGCAGAACTTTAGAAGTGTGTTCTTCCATCAAGAGGTACATAATGTCTAGTTGTCTCCCTCTGTTGAAAACCTGGAAATAAAGGAAAGAATCAATCATTAACCCCGTCTTTCTATAGGAACTGCTCCACTAGGTAGTGAAATAGTAGACCAAAGGAAATGCCTCTTCAGAGAAGTATTTCAGCTCATAAATGAAAAAATAAATGATAGAACTAGATATTATTATTTTTCAACCCTCAATCAATCATTAATGACTGGATCATATATTTCAATGAAATTCAGAGAATAGGAGGGGTTCAGGTCTCCCCAGCTCCCATTCAGTAACAAGGTAATATAAAAGGAGGGAAGTGACAGTCCAAAGTCACTTGGGCTAGAGAGAAAAGTCAACAAATCCCAGAACTCTGGGTCCTGTATACAGACGTTGTGTGCAGACCAATTTCACGGTATTTACAGCTGTTGTCTCTAGTCTCCTCTCTCCATATCCAGGGATATATGCTCATACACTTTAAAAGACTGTCTCCAACGATACTCCCTCAGTCCCCAGTGAATAATGCCTCTCAGTACTTATGTCTTTATATTGTCTCACACACACACACACACAGACTCGTGTGCGTGCACATACACTCACTCACACACTGAATCCAGGCTGACTCTGTAACCAATAAAATGTGGTGGAAGAGACACTGCACCACTTCCAAGTCTAGGCATAAGAAGCCTTGCAACTTCAACCCTGTTCTCTGGGAACACTCATTCTGTGAGAAGCCTGGACTATGTCAGAAATCCGACTATGCTGAGACTGCCATGCTGTGAGGAAGCCCAAGCTTAACCATGTGGAGAGGCTGCATGGAAAGATGCCTAACCAACTCCTGGCTGTTTCAGTTCTACAACCCAGGAGTTAAGTATGTAAGTGAAAACATTTTAGGTGTTTTTGCCCCAACTGACGCCATGTGGAGAAAAAAACAGGGAACCCAGCTGATAGAATGAAGGGTTCTAGATATATGGCCCCAGTCAAGTTTTCCCAGCCATCTCCATCCATTTGAGCTACTCCAGCTAAGACCTTATACAACTTAGAGCAGGGACAAGCCATCTCTGCCATACCCTGCCCAAATTCCTGACTCACAGAATTGTAAGCATAATAAAAAGATTGTTGCCTTATGCCATTAAGTTTTGACATGACCTGTTACAGCAATAACCAAAACATACACAGAGTTTATATTCATATGCATAAATTAGATGCCTTCTGCTGTCACAAGACAGTAAGAACTTCTTGAAAAAGGAAATCCCTTGATTCCCCTTTGGACAAGCTTCCAAATGTTAGAGACCAGGTCTCTTTTTAGCTCACCTTTGTATTCCCCAGTCCCTGTGCAGACATCTGGTCCCATTCTATCTCTAAAATCACCCTGGGTTGAATGACCTTTGGGTGTCCTAGTCTCTTATCATTTATATATTTTTCATTTATCTCTTCTCTACCTGCCTTGGATAATTTTAAGTTCCTTAGGGGTAGGGACACTACCACATTTTTATTATGGAATATTTTACATGTACTAAAATATATAATGTATATGTAAAGTATATGCATTATAATGAAATAAACACCATAAATCTCCTTGGTGCCAACTTGAAAAATAAAACATGAACAACAGGGAGCTTCCTTTGAAGTTCTCTAGTGCCCCTGATGGCAGACATCATCTTTCCACAGAGGGATCCACTCTCTTAAACTTTATGTTTAGCATTTCTTTCCTTTTCTTTATAGTTCTGCAACAGATGTACAAATTTCTAAGTCATTTGACTTAGTTTTGCATTCCTTTGAATTTTGTAGAAATAATAGTATGGTGTATTAATTCTCCAGCAATTTGCTTTTCTATCCAACATTATATTTCTGATTGTACTCTCCATTAAAATGCATAGCATTATTTTCTCTGCTGTATAGTATTCCAGCATGTGAATATACTATTCTGTAATGGTTGTTTGTATTGTTTCCAGACTTTTTGCTACTAAACAATACCACTATGGACATTGCTGAGTATATCTCCTGGTGTAAGTACTTCTCCAAGGGAACCCATTTTTCACTGTTGTTTCTTAGTGTCTCACACACTGCCTGACATTATAGGCATTCAATGAAATATTGAACGAGTGAATGAGTAACCATGTTGTTCAAGTTTTCCTTATTCTTGCATATTTTCTTTTCTGATCTATTTATTGCCCAGATAAATATGTTAAAATATCCTACTATGCTGGGGATTTTACAGTTCTGTTAATTTTTGTTTTATATACCTCAGAGCTATATTATTAAGTATAAATGGATTAGAAATATGCCCTCCTAGTGAACTAAAACCTTTATTATTATATAAGAATTCTCAATCTCTAGAAATACTTTCTTGATCACAGTATATTTTGTGTGACATTAGTGTTATTAAATCAGTTTTCTTTTGTAACTATTTGCCTGTTACAGCTTTTACTATTATTTAGTCTCAAACTTCTGCTGTCCTCTTCTTTTTCTTTTAATAGTATATATTGGGGTTTTTCTCTAGTCTGGTAATCTATGTCTTTTAAACAGTTTAGTCTATTAACATTTACTGTGATTACAAATGTATTTGGATTTATATCCATCATCTTATTTTTTCCTTGCTATTAATCCCATTTCTCCTGTGTGCATAATTATGTGTGTGTGTGTGTGTGTGTGTGTGTGTGTGTGTGTGTGTCTTCTCTTTTGGGGCTTCGTTTCCAATTCATCAAAATTTTAGCTTGTTTACTCTCAAAATTTGCAAAAGGCATTTAGGCACCAACCCCACCTGAGGACCAACCCATGTCTACAGATTCACAGAGGATATATTTTCCCCTTTACCCAGAATCAAGGTTAGGCTGAAACAGACAAGTGTTCTTGCATTTTGCCTCTGCAGGAGGGTTTTTCTTGGCTTACTTTTTACTAAGAGTGTAGCCCTTTGTGTGTCATATCTTCATATGGAGTGGAGAAAAGATACCACTCCAACTCTCCCCAGGCTTGATGCCTTGTCTCCCTCCATGTCTGTGGCTACAGATGCCTCTGGACAGCCAGTAACATCAGCGCTTTTTCATTCCCACTCTCACTTCATCCCTGGTCTCTGAAAACTTTCTTCGTCTTTTTACAGGGCCATCCATGCATTTAAAATTATGTCTCTTACATTTTATCTATCATTTTAGTTGTGTGGTAATAGAAGGGTTTCTGATTTTTTCATCTCCCATTTTACCAGAACAGAAATCTCTTTTTCTAACTCCTTTAAAGATGATAAATTGTCACATACAACATATGGCAGGCAAACTACCTTTTTAAAAAAGGAATAAGAGGTCAGATATTATTCAAACTAATGTATCTTGGGGATAATATTGCTCCAGGGATTCACCAGTAAACACTTAGAAGAAAATAGCATCATCTGGAAATGATTCCACGAAGGTACATTCCTAGGAGAATTTTCTTCTTGGAACAGCAACAAAGACTTGCAACCAAATATTAGGGAGAGATTTATCTATACCTCATTTGTAATTAATAAAAGCACTCCATTGAAGATCAATATATTGTTAACAATGGTTACACAAGATTAAAGTTTCGTGAAGATCATTGTTTACAAAGCATTTTTATTATACTTATCTTGCACTCCTTTTGACAGATGTTCTGAAAGACCCCTGGATTAGGAGCTATGGGTAGGAGTGCTATGGCACCTTGCATGGAGTCAGAAGACCCAGCACTAACAACAAGCTTCAAAAAAGCTTCAAACAAAAGCTTTTCTGAAGAAGGCTTTTGACAAATCACCTAAAATCCAAAACCTCTGCTTTCTCCCTTTCTTTGTTTAGCTTCATTATACCGAAATCTATTAAGACACTGGGGTTCCTTCCAGTCACTGCCTTTTGCTAAACTCAGAGTTCCTACAGTCCTCACCTTCCAGTAAGCACATTTGACCATATATTCAACCCAAGTCCATCAAAATTTATATATAGTGCTCTCCATTCTCTATTAATAGCCCATCTCCCAGGCTCTTAAAGCAGAAGTGGATTATGAGAAGACAGTCAAACAGTGAACGATGTGAAACTCTCTCATTCCCCTCCTGTCCCCACCCAATGTAGAACCTCTCAAACAACAAACTCTCCAGTCTCAGGACATCGCTAGCAGGAACAGTGGCTTTGTTGGATGAAACTCTAGCTCTAAGCAGACTGATCCTAGGCACTAAGAAGACTGATCCTAGGCACCTGGCCATCAATGCCCCCCAATGTTGTTCTTTTTAAGCAGGACAAATATAGAAAAGCAGAGTTTGGGTCCCATTGTTATTTCTAGGATTGCCAAGAATAACCCACTGTCATGCTCCATAGTCCATATTGTGTGAGATTTTGATTATTTCAGTGCTCTGATTCTTGACATTAAAAATGAGAGACATTGATTTGTCTTTCCTTATATAAAATCAGCAGTTCTTCTGGATCTTCCCCACATAGTACCTCAGAACATTTTTGGCCTTTTCTCTGACACGCTGACATTGTAACCACAGAACCACTTCAATCTGCTTTAACTTTGTCAGTAACAAAATGATGAGCTGTTTCTCAGTGCAATGGACTCCCAGGTTGCAGGTCACATAACCTGAGCTTACCCAGCTGAACCAGCATGCCCAATTCGTGATCCCAGAGCCAGCCAGAATGACAAAGTCAACCACAGGTGGAATCTAAGTGCTTGGATTGAGAAACAGGGACCAAATTAAGAATCACGGGGTGCTCTGTTTTGTCGCAGTACAGACCTAAAAGCCAAGGACTCAGCATCACGTCTTTGCATAAACCAATTTAGATCATGCTTCATTGCATTTTCCTATCTCTCTCATTGCTACTTTCTGCTTTTAAAATCTGTCCCTAGACTGCAGCTCAGGGAGACAGAGTTGAACGTTGCCTCCTGTCTCCTTGCCGGTTGACTCGCAATAAAGCTTTTTCCTTTCTCAAAAGCTGATCCCATAGTATTGGCTTCTATGCACATGGATAGCAAGCCCATTGCTCAGTAACAACATGACCCAGAACATTCCAAGGCATGATTATAACCACCAAATATTTCAACATTGATGTTCAGTATTTATTCACTCTCAAAACATGTCACAGTTCCAGTTTCAATCAGAGCACAAATATTGCAAAAAAATGTAAGGCACATAGAAAATGTGAGCAAACCAAGATCATTTACATATATAAGAAAGCTTAGGCTCAAAGCAGGTGCTTACTCCAGGTCACACATCCCCAGAGTTACAGGACCAGGACACAAACTCAGGCCATCTGTACCCAAATCCACTGACTTTGCCACTAGTCCATACTAGCTCACATTGGCTAGCTCAGTTCTTCAGAATAACTCTACTTTATGGGGAAGACTGATAATATGAAAAAGTCAAAGCTTTACCATGATGCCACAGCTGGGGTGAGCATCAAGTTTATCAAAACAGTGGAGAGAATGAGGGAAAGAGAAAGGGGTAAAGGAGTCTCCTTGTGAAGTGATTCTTGCTTCTGATTCATATTCCTTATGGAGTTTTTCACCTTTTAGATCTCCTATTAATCTGAATTAGAGTTCTGTACCACCCTGTCTTGGTCCCACACACAAACACACACTTGAATAGTCTAATGGCAATGTGTTCTAAGAAGTCCAGAGAAAAAAAAAAAGAAAAAAAAGAAAAAAAGAAAAACAAAAAGAAGGCCAGAGAAGTCACTCTAGATAGGGATGCTCCATCCCAATGGATGCAGCTCTCTGTCCTGAAGTGCCTGGGGGAGAAACATAAGTCACCAGTTTGGGACTCCCTCCAGATAAACCCACAACCCAGATGAGAAGGGGCCAGATAAACAAGGCTGCCCTGTGCTCGGCCTCCTCTCTGGGCAGGGTGGCCTAGGGTCAGAGGGCAAAACAGGCACCTGTCCCCAGGGCTAGTCTGTTTTGTTTTTGTTTTTGTTTTTTAATCATTTAGGCAATGGCTTATCAAGAATCTGACTCCCTTTAATTAGACTGAGCTATGGACCAGGGGCCAGGAATTCAACTCTCAGCCCCACCCTACCACTATGGTGTGACTCACCTGGCCACAGTGCCTTTTCCTCTTGCCTACCTTCCCCACGGCCTCTCTCATAGGAGATAGCAAGTCTGCCTATCGGCCTTCCTCAGAGGGCTGCAATCAGGCATATGATAAAAATAACAGCAACACCCCCTTTCTCTGCAGAATCACCATGGTAGCTGGGACCCTGTACTCATGTTCTGAAAACATGAGGGCTTTCAAGGTGTCCATTGCTGCTCAGTACAGCGGGGCTCAGGTTCACGTGCTCTCCGCACCACCCTACCCCACTTTGGCCAAACCAACAATACTCTTGAATTTCTCTGCAAATTTCTTGCCAGCAAGTTTCCAGCATTTGAGGGTGATGATGGATTCTGTGTGTTTGAGAGCAATGCCATTGCCTACATGAGGAGCTGCGGGGAAGTACTCCAGAGGCAGTAGCCCAAGTGGTGCAGTGAGTGAGCTTTGCTGACAGCGATACAGTGCCAGTACCTGGGTGTTCCTCACCGTGGGCATCATGCAGCATAACAAAAATGCCACCAAGAGTGCAAAGAAGGAGGTGAGGTGAATTCTGGGGCTGCTGCATGCTCACTTGAAGATGAGGACTTCTCTGGTGGGTGAACAAGTGCCACTGGCTGATATCACAGTTGTTTGCATATTGTTGTAGCTCTATAAGCAGGTCCTGGAAGCTTCTTTCCACCAGGCCTTCCCCAATGCCAACTGCTGGTTCCTCACCTGCATTAACCAACCCCAATTCCAGGTTGTTTGGGGGGAAGTGAATCTGTGTGAGAACATGGCCCAGTTTGATGTTTAAAAGTTTGCCGAGAGCTACCCTAAACAGGACACCACATGGAAAGGGAAGGGCTCACAGGAAGGGAAGCAGAAGCCCCAGGCTGAGCAGCAAGAGGAGAAAAGGCCAGCTGCCCCTGCTCCTGAGGAGGAGATGGATGAATGTGAGCAGGTGCTGGCTGCTGAGCCCAAGGCCAAGGACCCCTTTGCTCACCATCCAAGAGTACCTTTGTGTTAGATAAATTTCAGTGCAGGTACTCTAAGAAGGACACACTCTCTGGGGTGCTGCCATATTTTTGGGAGCAGTTCGATAAGGATGGCTGGTTCCTGTAGTTCTCAGAGTATCATTTCCTTGAAGAACTCACCCAGATCTTCATGAGTTGCATCTCATCACTGGAATATTCCAGTGACTGGCCAACCTGAGGAAGAATGTTTTTGTCAGTGTCTTCTTTGGAACCAACAATAGAAGCTTTGAGTCTGGGTCTTCCAGGGCCAGAAGCTTCCCTTTTCACTGAGTCCAGATTGGCAGTGGGACTACAAGTCATATACATGATGGAAACTGGATCCTGGCAGCAAGGAGACCCAGGCACTGGTTCAAGAATATTTTTGCTGGGAGGGGGCCTTCAAGAGTGTGGGCCAAGCCTTCAGTCCGGGCAAGATCATCAAGTAAGCATCTCTTGCCATTGGCCTAGCTGCCTGCACCTGCCCTTCAAGGAGATGGGGGTCATTAAATGAAACTGAACACTGAAAAAAAACAACAGCAAACATGAATTAGCATTTATAAATACCTACTATGTACCATATTCTTCACATATATGATTTTTATCTGCCAACAACTCTGTGAGGTAGTGATTATTCTCATTGTCCAGATAAGAAAACTAAGGCTCAAGGAATTAGACAACTTGCCTTAGGTCAGCAGCTGGTAAGAAGTAAGACTTCAATTGGAAGCCAGGTAATATCTGGCTGTAAAACTGTGCTAGTTGCGCTATGCCATGGTGCACTCACTGTTGCTCTCACCTTCATCACAGGGAAGAGCAGTGGCCTGTTGGAAGAATGATTACACTTTTTCCTTTCTTTTCTTTTTTTTACCCATTCACTGCACCACCTCTCTCCAGTGGACTTTTAATGTTGGAATCTGGAGTTTCAGACCCAATATATTAGTCTGTTTTCACACGGCTATAAAGAAATACCCATGACTGGGTAATTTATAAAGGAAAGAGATTTAATTGACTCATAGTTCCACATGGCTAGGGAGACCTCAGAAAACTTACAGTCGTGGCAGAAGGTGAAGGGGAAGCAAGTACCTTCTTTACAAGGCAGCAGGAGAGAAAAGAATGAAGGAGGAACTTCCAAACACTCATAAAAGTACCAGATCGCCTAAGAACTCACTCACTATCAAGAGAACAGCATGGGGGATACCACCCCCATGATCCAATCACCTCCCTCCCTTGACATGTGGGAATTACAATTTGAGATGAGATTTGGGTGGACACACAGAGCCAAACCATATCATCCAAATTTGGGGAGTCATGCCCATCAGTCCCTCATTAATTTCACTGTGAGTTTGGGAGACCATGTGACTATTTTTCAGGTAATCCTCCCATTCTTTTAAGAAGCACAGATTGTACAGAATAATCCGTACATCAAATCCTTGTGACATAAAATTTACCTATATAGCAAACCTGTGCATGTATCCTCAAATCTAAAATAAAAGTTAAAAAATAATAAGAAATAAAATTCATAGTCATCATCATATCATGAATTAAAATTTACCAAGTATGTTTAAAACCATGAAGTCATAATGATTTTTAGTGAGACATTGGGAAAATGTACAATTTGGATAGTCAATAATATTAAGGAATCTCCAGTTTATACACAAAGATTAAGAAAGAAGACTAAGGAACCTAAGAGTAATAACGGTAATTGAGATGTTCTAAAAGAGTCCTTATATTTCAGAGATATATACAGTCAATACTCATTATTTATGACTCTGTATTTGCAAATGTACCTACTTGCTAAAATTTATTTGTCACCTCACAATCAATATTCCCAGTTTTTTCATGTCATTTGTGGACATGCGTAGAATAGCAAAATACTTGAGTTGCCCAATGTGCGTGTTCCCAGCCCAGAATGAACAAGGGGAGAGCTCTGCCTTCTTTCTTCAGCTCACATCAGTGTAAACAAGTGTCCTTTTTGTGGTGTATTTAATGCCATATGTTTCCATCTTTGTGCTTTTTTTTTTTTGGTAATTTTGCTGTTTAAAACAGCCCCTGGCCAGGGCCTGTGATCCCAGCACTTTGGGAGGCCGAGGCGGGTGCATCACCTGAAGTCAGGAGTTCGAGATGAATCTGGCCAACTTGACGAAACCGTGTCTCTACTAAAAATACAAAAAAAATTAGCCAGGTATGGTGATAGGCATCTGTGATCCCAGCTACTCAGAAGGCCGAGGCAGGAGAATTACTTGAACCCAGGAGGCAGAGTTTGCAGTGAGCCGAGATCGCACCATTGCACTTCAGCCTGGGCAACAGAGTGAGATTTCATCTAAAGGAAAAAAAAAAAAAGAAAAACAAACAGCCCCCAAGCATAGTGTTGAAGTGCTGTCTCATGTTCCTAAGAGCAAGGAGGCTGTGATGTGCCTTCTGTGTATTAGAGAGGCTTTTTTCAGGTATGAGTTATAGGCCTGTTGGCTGTGAGTTCATTGTTGACGAATCAACAATATATACTAAATAAGGTGTCTTTAAACAAAAACATACATAAAGCAAGGTAATGTATTGATTGATTAGTGAAAATGTGACCAGAGGTTCACAAGAATCTAATCCTGTATTTTCCCTAATTTAGTGTATGTAATGACTTTATAAAGCATAACTACCTCCAAATAACAAGAATAGACTTGGCTAAAATAGTTATAAAATATATGGCGAGGAGTGGCAGAGGGGAATACTATGTAAAGTGAATAAAATATTTTTGCTGGCCTGGATCTGGCCCTCAGAACCCGAATTTTTTGTCTCTGGTCTACTTCATTCTCCTTAACTACTACTTTACAGCACAGAATCTCTTCAAATTTTTTTCAATCATTTCCCTATTGATAGACATTTAGATTCTTTCCAGGTTTTCACTATTATGATCAGTGCTGAGTGCACATCTGCACATGAGCAAAAGTTCCTCTTGAGAAGACATGGAGAAGTGTAATTGCTGAATCACAGGGTACGCACATTTTACATTTTAATAGACACTGCCAACTTGCCTTCAAAGTGGCTGTGCCAATTAAATACTCCCACCAGCAGTGTGTGCAAGTCTGGATTTCCCACTCTCTTGCCAACACTTAATTCCACAAATATTTTTGGAATCTGAATCCTCTGTGTGAGAGACACTAATGAGGTTCTGGGGGTGGAGAGGAGGCAAAACAGGATATAAGCTACATGAGACATGGCATTGCAGACCCAAAGACAAGATACTCAGACGCTCCAGAGATTTCCCAAAGACTCACAGAACAGTATGGTGGAAATAAAAAGCAAGCAATAAACTTTCAAGTTTTATCCAGTGGCCCACTTACCTCAAACAATAAGCCATAAAAATTAACTAATTCACTTTAGACTGCTAAGTGTACTAAGATATGACTGTTAGGTTTAGCTGAAGTCTGCGATTAAGGCAAATCCCTTTAATTTTCAAAATAAGTCACATTTTTCCTTATTACACATGGATATATATTTGCCTGTGTATTTCCAAAACAAGGCTTACAACATGCATGCCATTTAACTAAGCAATTCTTTTCCGTATATACCCTAGATAAATTATTTGAAAAATTTGTAAAAGCTTAAGTGCAACGATGTTCATTCACAGCATTGTTTAATAGCCTCAAAAATATGAACTGCCCACCAATCCAAAAAGAGGGAATTAAATAGTTAAATGTATCAAATAAGTATAAATAGTTAATTCAATAAAGTGTTAAATACGTTGAACTATTACAACCATCATGAAATGATTTATTCATTGTCATGGAAAGACATTTAGAAAGTAGTATTGTTTTAAAAAAGAACTATTAATGTGTATGCAATTTTTTTATTCACTCACCAAATACATACTGAGCACTCATAATGTGTCAGGCACTGTACTGGGCTCAGGGGACAAAATCATAACACCTGCAGGCAAAGTCCTGCCTTCAGGGAGGTAGTCTGTATTTTTTTATTTTTGCTTGCTTTGTGGACTACATAGACAGGCTTCTCCAGCTGGGATATGAGCAAATTACTTTTTTTAAAATTAAGCTCTTTGTGATTTCACAAGTGCTGATAGAGTGCTTCTAATTCTTACACCATGTATGACTGTAAGCTCCATTTGGTTAAAGTGTCTCCTTTCTAACATCGTAGTACTTAGACTAGTGGGAAGAGGGTTTACTTCATTCAGAGAACCAGCAGAGCAGACTTCCCTCTCCCAGTACCATTCTCTGAGGGAAGACATCTAGAAGAGTGAAAATACCATGGCTGAGGGGTCAAACAGTCCAGGCTCAGAGCCTTCTCCGGCACCTGACTTAACATCATCCAGCTGCAGTGTGGCCACCTATAAAATGAGCACTATAGATTTCATGTGAAATGAAGTCACAACCATACAGTGCTAAGACAATGACTCGCATACAACTAGGAGCTCTCTAGATACTAGTTTTTCTCTCACCTTCTGCTTTTCTTTTCAAAGGTTGGTCTCTTCTACAGAAATCACTCATATGAATAGAAGTAAGATGCAGGACTTCACTTGGGATATTTGTTTTCTATTTGTCTCATAACATTGAAAAAACGAGTGGTCCGGCTTACACACAGATTCTTTGAATATGTTTACCAATATTGTCTGATAGTTAGCAAGTGATCAGATTCTTCACAATTAGACATCAGCATATGCATACACATGTGTCTGTCTTTATCTACTTCCAAAACACAGGACCTTCTTCCCTGCTTCTGATTTCTCTCCATTGTATGCCACTAGAGTGTGTGGGAAAAGTGGAATGGGAGTGTACAGAGGAGGACCTGAAAGGGATCCACAGTCACGTGAATCAGGACTGACCAATCAGAGTGTAATGGTAAATACCGAGTGTCAACTTGATTGGACTGAAGGATGCAAAGTATCGATCCTGGGTGTGCCTGTGAGGGTGTTGCCAAAGGAGATTAACATTTGAGTAAGTGGGCTGGGAGAGGTAGACCCAACCTTAATCTGGGTGGGCACCATCTAATCAGCTCCCAGCTTGGCTAGAATATAAAGCAGGCAGAAAAACGTGAAAAGACAAGACTGGGCTAGTCCCCCAGCCTACATCTGGGGATGCTTTTCCCCTGCTGGATGCTTCCTGCCCTTGAACATCAGACTGCAAGTTATTCAGTTTTGGGACTCGACCTGGCTCTCCTTGCTCTTCAGCTTGCAGACGGCCTATTGTGGGACCTTGTGATCATGAGAGTTAACACTTAATAAACTCATACATATATATATGTGTGTGTGTGTGTGTGTGTGTGTGTGTGTGTGTGTATCCTATTAGTTCTGTCCCTCTAGAAAACCCTGCCTAGTACACAGAGTATTCCATCCACCTGGCCTCGGTGATGGGCTCAGAGGTGTGCAAGTCAGTCCAGTGGTTTGCAATTTTAAGATATCCTAGGACAAAAACAAGTTCTCTTTCTGCTAGGGTAGTTTAGTTTGAAGACTATAAGCCTGGAACTGCTGAGATCCACTGTGTTGACAGAGTCCACCTGAGAAGAAAGCACAACCAAGTGATGGGAAGACCTGATCATCCTAATGATATTGCTTGAGTCCTCTGTGTCCAGTCCTACCTGAAGCCAAAGCTATGCCTGGACTCCAATTATATGTACTTTGCGCTCACTCGCTCGCTCTCTCCCTCTCTCTCTCTCTTTTTCCCTCTCTCTCTCTCTCTCAGTTGAGCCCCTGCTCCACCACAGAGGAAGATCCTGAAATAAGGATTGATGGGCAAAGAGTTTATTTGAGAAATAATACTGGAAAACACCAGTGAGGTAATGGGAAAGTGAGGGCAAGAGAAGGCAGCCAGTAAAGGGTGCATCATTGAGCAAGTAACTGCTAAAGAGCAACTTGGGGCCAGGCGCAGTGGCTCATGCCTGTAATCCCAGCACTTTGGGAGGCTGAGGCAGATGATTATTTGAGGCCAGGAGTTCGAGACCAGCCTGGCTAACATGGTGAAACCCTGTCTCTTCTAAAAATACAAAGATTAGCTGGTCATGGTGGCAGGGGCCTGTAATCCCAGCTACTTGGGAGGCTGAGGCAGGGGAATTGCTTGAACCCAGCAGGCGGAGGTTGCAGTGAGCTGAGATAGCACCACTGTGCTCCAGCCTGGGTGACAGATCGAGACTCTGTCTCTAAATCAATAAATATGAATTAATTAATTAGTAAAAGGCAACTTGGGTTCAGGCCCTCTTGGGAACTCTGGGAGACCTTGTGGAGGACACATTTCAGAGCCATGCCAACCAAGAGGCAAAGGAGCTGGGGTATTCATCCCCCCTCCTACCTATCCGTATGTCAGACTCTTCCCAGGGCTCATTGGTACCCTTCATTTTTGGGCCCACTGTAAGAATGGACAAAGCAGACTCCTCAGGCAGAGTTGCAGGGGCTGGCAGTCAGCAGCCAAACTGGTGTGCACAGCATCAAGAAGAAATGGATGGGATATGCTTGCTTTGTATTGTTTGGGGTTTTTTTGTAGGACATGGAAGGCTAAACTAGGCTTTCTGCCATTTTCAAAGGAAAAGCATCCTGACTAATATTAATATATGTAAAACTTCCACTCAATTAGAGGTCATCCTATTTAACCCTAGAATGTTTCTGGGATAAAATATCCCTGGATTGCTTCCTAAATCTACTCCCATCCCAGACATGACACCATCGTGGTACAGTAAAAACCTCCACCAATATCTTTTGCGCCCTGCACCCACACTGGTCACGGACAGCTTGATCATCAGTGAGACCCCCTAGACTGGTAGAAGCAGCCAACCCTGAAGCTTTCCAGAGTCAGTGGGTACTCCAGGAAACCAGCATCACCTTTATAGCTCCCTGTTCCATTTAATGTCCTGTGACCCAGTCACTGCTCTAAGCTAGGGTAACCACCTATGGTAACCACAGTGGGCTACCAGCATGCTCAGAAGGCTCTTGGTAGCTGCCCAGAGCTCATATCTTCAACATGCCTCAGAAGAGGCAGAAACCTCCTGCCAAGGGAGCCAGGGAAACATTGGCCCCCAATCCTCCTATGGCAAAAGTCTGAGGGGCAGGGATCAGGAATCCAAGCTGTAGCCATAACAATTCTCTCTCTCCCACCAGAGAATGATGCCTGGGACAGAGGGAGGAAGTGCAGTACATGTGTCGTCTCCTATAAGTTTGCTGCAAGGTGATAAATATCTTTTGTTTCTATTGTGAATGAGATCTTTCTTTTCCATTATTTTTTCTAAGTGGTTACTGTTGGAAATAGGAAAGCTATTGATTTTTGTACATTTATTGTGTAACTTGCTGCCTTACTGAACTCTCATTATTTCTAATAGTTTTTCAGGTCAATTCTCCCAAAGGGGAAAAAAAAAAGGTTTAGGTGATGTGACAAAACTCATAAAAACACATGAAATCAGCCACCAGCATTCAATTTGTTCTAGGATGTGTATAAAATCAAGGTAGACATAAAATTCCACCTATGCTACATGCAAGCCATCTGTTCCCACCCACCCCACTGTCCTCCACCGAAAGGCTACTCCCCTGTGTTGGGAGGAAAGTCTTTGAGATCCAAACACAGCAAAGTCCTTAGATGGAGTCAAATGGCCAAACTTCCCCCGTTCCTGGACTGTCAGGACCGGAGTGGGTTCCCAAGCTGTGAAAAGCACAGGACAAAGGCTAGCTCTCTAAAACCTGGTCCTAGCATGCTATCCATCACTCCAGCCCCCTGCAGACATTCAGTCACCCACTCTACCAGCCGTCTTCAAGCCTAACTAAGCACCTACTGTGTGCCAGGTTTGGGAATGCAAGAATACAAAAGGTCTAGTCCCTTCTTCAGACAACTTTCGAACATAGAACCTTCCCACAGATGTACCAAATTTTGTTTTACCAGAATAGGCCTAGACAGTCTTCGATATACCCTTTGTCATTGACTTCTCTTTGTGGGATGTGGCAACACAGTCAACACTCTACCCAGTCACCCTCCAATTCCTTTTACAGTTGCTATGCGTTGCTCTCCTGGCCTCTGTGTGATCTTGTTTCTGCCGCTCCACCTGCAACTCCCGTTAGAGGACTGCCCTCAGGAGGCTAGCGCTAGTCTGCCCACACCTGCAGAGATTGGAAATTCCTGGGAGCCAACATCTCCCCAAGGCAGCCCTGGGGCAGTGATTGACAGATGCAGGCCCGTCAGACTCAGAGATGTAACTCACACTTCAGAGCTCCCCTGAAGGATCAGGAGGAAGCTACCCCTGCAGGACTTCACTCTATCTCTCCCCCTGCCCTGCCTCGACTCCCTGACCAATCTCCCAGGGAGCACTTCCTCAACGCATCACTTTCTCATAAGTCTTTCTCTCAGGAAGACACAGAGCAAACATCTGACCTCCATTGCCATAGTTTCCCATCTGTCAGGTCAGCATAATTAGAAAGTCTCATGAGAAAAAGATTAGAGTTCTATTATGAATTAAATTGTGTTCCCCAAAAATGTATATGTTAAAGCCCTAATCCCTCAATGTGATTACATTTTGAGACAGAGCCCATAAGGAAGTAATTAAGGCCAGGTGGGGTCACAAGGAAGGGACCCCCATCCAATAAGATTAGTGTCCTTATAAGAAAAGACACCAGCAGCTCACATGCTGGCCTGTGTTTTCTCTCTCTCTCTCTCCATGCACAAAGAAGAGGCCATGTGAGGAAGGACACAGCAAGATGGTGTCCACCTACAAGCCAAGAGAAAAGGCCACAGGATGAAACCTACCTTGCCAGTACCTTGATCATGGGCTTTCGGCCTCCATAGTTGTGAGAAATAAATATCTGTTGTTTAAGCCATCCAATCAATGAATTTCATATGGCAGCCCCAGCTAATACATATTCCTTCACCTGCTCTATGGCTTGGATCCTGTAACAGCCTCCTCGGCTTTATTCAAGTCACCAAGATCTTGTTCCACAAAACAAAATTCCTGTGGCTCTGAGGACAAGTCTGCCTCACCCTATGGAAGATAAAATAAATTTGAAGCCATAGACCAGATGTTGGCAAACTTTTCCTGTAAAGGGCCAGGTGGTAAATATCTTAGGCTTTGCAGGGCACATGGTCTCTGTGGTAACTACTCAATTCTGCATTGTAGTGCAAAAGCAGTCACAGATCTGATGAAGGAGTGTGGCTGGGTTCCAATAAAACTTTATTTAGAAAAGCACACCTCTGAGGCCTGCGGGTGTGTGTTGAGCCGTGAACATGGGTCTCTGTTCTACAGGATGGGGTTTGCTAAAGTTGTCAAAGAACAAGGCCTGCTTTAAGAGAAACCAAGTGAAATTCAGAAAATGATAGGAGGGTAAAACCGATGATTATACTTGGAAACGCTTGGTGATACTGTATCAAAATAAGTACAACACACCCAAATACAGGATGATAGTTTGGTGACAAACATAGATATCATTTGTCAGATTGCTTATGCCTGTATAGAAGGGGATATGATAGTCTGCACAGCTTAAGCATATGAACTGCCAAAATATGGTGTGAAGGTTGGCCTGACACATTATACTACAGCATATTGTACTGGCTTGCTGCTGGCCCGCAGGCTTCTCAGTAAGTCTGGCATGGACAAGACTTATGAAGGCCAAGTTGAGGTGACCAGAGATGAATACAACATGGAAAACATTGATGGTCAGCTGGGTGTTTTTACCTGCTATTTGAAGGCAGGCCTTGCCAGAACCACCACTGGTAATAAAGTTTTGAGGGCCCTGTAGGGGGCTGTGAATGGAGGCCTCTCCATCTCTCATAGTACACAATAACAGATTCCCCGGTTATGATTCTGAAAGCAATGCATTTAATGCAGAAGTACATGGGAAGCACATCATGGGTCAGAATGTTGTAGATTACATGCATTACCTAATGGAAGAAACTGAAGATCTTACAAGAAACAATTTTCTCAATACATAAAGAACAGCATAACTCCATACATGATGGAGGAGATGTATAACAAAGCCCATGTTGCTATATGAGAGAATCCAGGCTATGAGAAGAATCCCAAGAAAGAAGCTAAAGAGAAAAGGTAGAATCATTCCAAAACATCGCTTGCCCAGATAAGAAACACCGGGTAGCTCAAAAGAAGGCAAGCTTCGTCAGAGCTCGAGAACAGGCTGCTGAGAGCTAAACCGAACAATTTTCTATGAGAATTTTTCAGATAAAGACAATAAATTTATTGACTAAGCTGCTAAAAAAGAAAAAGAAGGAAAGAAAAGCAGACTTCTCTAGGCAATTGTTTCCTGACCCCTACTACAAACTCTTTGACCTGGAAGGGAGTTAAGCAAACCTCAAATCCACCCCACATTGTGAAGACAAGGACAAGTGCAGATGGTGGATGGGACTCCCCAGGGTCTCCCAGGGAGTTCATGGCAGTCAGACTAGAAATGGATACCCCTACTCCTCGTTTCTCTTCTGTTGTTCAGAACTAAAGCTTAAGCGGGTGGGGCTGAATCATAAAGGCTTCTATGAATGTTGGTAATAGAGGGTGAAATGGTGCTGCAGGAGGGGAAGGGAAGGACAAAAGTCAGCAAAAAGCCAGGTATTGAGACAGCCATCAGCATTCCCACCTGAGGATCTGCCTCCCAATGGGCAAGTCCGCCCCTCAATGACTATGAGGCAGTGATGATACTGACCCCTGAACTCCAGGACCCCATGGTGAGGGGCCCAAGGGAAGAGGAGGCCAGTGGCTGAGCGTTGTAGAGCAGTGGGGAGGGAGGGACCTATGGTCTACACCAACATTGTGAGTGTAAAGCTCACTTGCACAAGTGTGACTCAATTCATGCTCTCACAAAACTGTGCTTTAGGTGTGAAGTTGGGTACCTATTTTGAGATATCAGCTGCACAAACTATAACCTGTGGCTTTATACTGAGAGAGGAGGTAGTGTAGGATTGCAGCCTCTGGTCCCAGGAGAAGATAAAGGAGACTCGGCAGTTGTCAGGACCTATGGTGCTGTCTCTCTCTCTCTCTCTCTCTCTCTCTCTCCCTCTCTCTTTACCTCTCGCTCTCTCTTGCTCTCTGTCTATCTCCATTTGTTGCCACAGACCACTGGGCTCAGATGAGAGCCTCTCAGCAGATGCAGGGAAGGGAGCAGCTGTTCACGGCAGTGGCCCTCCTAGTGCTTTGAGACTCCTCACAGCCCCACAAGGTTCCTTTGGGCCCCCTCAGAAGTCTGGGCCCACCCAGCATAAAAATCTCCCAAGTCAGAGGTTCAAGTTTTAAAGAAAGAAATTTACAGATGTGCAAAGAGAAAAGAAAAGAGCCTGTTTGGTCCCTAGTAGAGGACCGATTCTATTTGGAATTGTTTGACCACCTCACTGCCAAGGCAACACGAACCAAACATACCACCAGCACCCTAGAAACAGATTTTTTTAAATATTTGTATCAACAAGATTTCAGTCTTCAATCATCTCAAATTAAATGGAACCTAAGCAGTAGGAGTTATTGTAGATACGTACGGCAAAGAAAGGAGACAGGAAAAAAAAGCTTTGCATCACGTGACTTTTATGCTGCAGAAACTTAATGAGAAACACACCACATTTCCAGAACCCTCTTTCTAGTCAGGGCTCCCGCTGAGATAAAAGGTCACAAGAAGAGAAGGAGGGAGAGGGAGGGAGCGCCTTCGTGGAGCGGGGAGGCACTTTTACTGCAAAGTCGGGCCCAAATTTCATACAAGCTGCTATCGGGTCTGATAGTCTAGACTGATTATTTTCTTTGAATGCCAGATGTGAAGAGCTTGCATAAAAGAACCGCAAACATTACCCATTTAAAAACAAATCGACCCAAGCTGCATTCACTGCGCAAAGGAGAACTTTCCATCCCAGACTCTGCAGAGAGAGCCAGGCAGCCAGGCCACCAGGCCAGGAGCGACCAGGCCTAGTCGGTGCGTCCCACTGCTGCCCCCTGCAGGCCATAAGCCTCAGGCTGGCCAGAAAGCAAGCTGGCTCAGCCAGGCCTCTGCTCATCAGTGAGACTTTTTCTGTCCATCCAGCTCAGGGTGGCAGGAGAATGCTCCTCCACAAGATGCCAGGCCATGGCTGGAAGACTGAGCTGGGCCTGGGCCTCAGCGTTACACATATTGTCTCGTTCAACCATTAACCCTGCAAGGTAGAGACATCAATCCCTTTCACAGTTGAAAAATTGAAAACTTGAGAGATTTACCCATTGGATGCAACTGGCTTTTCCAGTTTTGGTATTTGACACCGGTGCCCCTTCCATGGCCCTATGTGCGGTTGGCCATCAACACCAAGATCCTCACCTCAGGGAAGATGGAATGATAGAACTGCAGCCCCAGTACCCAAACTGGACCATACCAGCCCAGAAGACACCTGGCCCACCAGGCCCACAGGGCCAGGCTGGGAGTAGGGTGGCAGGAGGGATCTTTCCATCCCTCAAACTGGGTGTGGTCCTGGATTAGGGGTCCTTACCCCTGCTGGGCAGTTAGGGAAGGCTTCTTGATCCCAGGCCCCTGCAGAGTATCAGGCCCTGAGCCAGGGCTCAGGTGAATTTGTAGAACGAGAAACATCCTGACCACACTCTGGCCTCTGGAATCTCTTGATGGCCCTGCCTTTCTTCACCAACCCTGGCCATTTTGGGTTGTGTCTCCTCACACAGGAACTGACTCTGTAAACACCATGCCAACATAACCTCTGACCAGGCACTTCCCATTTGGCTGCAGCTACAAATCAGTGTCAGACACTCAGGATCAGTGACCTTCAGAGGGGGCTGGGCATGCAAGGACCTTCCATGTGATCTGTATTTAATCTAGTGTGAAGGACCTCCAGCCTTGCTGCTCCAGGCAAGGCCAGCGCTGCTGTGGGCCCTCTGCCCTGCCTAGTCCTGGCTGTCACGGGAACAAGACCAGACACTCCTGAGGGAGTTTGGTTTTCTGCCAGTGTTGTTAGTTTAAGACTCTGTAGTGTACCTTTGGGTTTTCCTTCCTTTTCTGAACCCTCCTAAGTGGCCCACTTAACTCTCTGACCTCATCTCCCAAACAGCTCCTTCTCCAGCAAGGCAAAGCTGTTTTGCTGTCTTCCACCTGTGGGGTTTTTTTTGTTTTTTGTTTTTAAGACAGTCTCATTCTGTCGCCCAGGCTGGAGTGCAGTGGTGCAACCTCAGCTCACTGCAACCTCCACCTCCCAGGTTCAAGAGATTCTCCTGCCTCAGTCTCCCAAGTAGCTGGGATTACAGGCATGTGCCACCACGCCCAGCTAATTTTTGTATTTTTAGTAGAGATGGGTCTCACCATATTGGTCAGGCTGGTCTTGAACTCCTGACCTCAGGTGATCCATCCACCTCAGTCCGCCAAAGTTCTGAGATAATAGGCATGAGCCACCGCCTGGCCCCACCTCTGCGCTTTTGCACAAGTTGCTCCCCTGCCTGGAAAATCTTCTACCCCTTCCTCACATGGCTGACTCGGACTCGTCAGACAACTCTTGCAACTTCCTCCCTCTCCTGCATGCCCCTGCCCTGAGCTCCCACCTCACCCCACCTGTGCATTCCTATGACGTTTACTTCCCCATGCAGTTGTTCACCACCGTCCTGTCTTCCCACATAGAGTCAGGTGTAACATACTCAGCAAAGATTTGGCTGATTCCCTAATTGCTTTTCATCTGCACGTGACCACCCCTGTCTTCAGGGACCCACACTTGCTGCATTGGAAACTGGGACTTGAGACCTGTCTACAGGACTAAATATTTACCTGTGGGTTTGTTCTGGAAGGAGAAGTTCCCTCTGGCCCCACTCCCTCCCAAGGGTAGCCAAGGAAAGGAGCCAACTCTATCATTCCGGTGTGATTTGGCCAGAGGTGCCTATGGGGCCCAGGGATGGGGTGACAGACCCAAGGAGGTGTCACTGAGCTATGGCTCCAGGAACACCCTGGCCTTTCTGACCCACTAGAGCTTCCTCCTCCTGGAAGGGTTGGTGGAGGTTATTCCTGTAGCTACAGGAGGGCTCCTCACAGAGGTGCAGCTCCTTTTGTTTCCCCTGAAACGGCTGCCTGGAGAATCTGGCTCAGACAAGTTTGTCTATCATTCTTGAGTAAACCACAAGGACAGCAGAACAGTGCATCAGTCATTTACACCTCAGTGAAAACAAATGAATAAGATCCAGTCTTTGAATTCCAGATCTTAGGACCCAAGGGGACTTTAACAACCAATGCCCTTTCTGTCTAGCTGGCTTCCTTCTTTTCATTCAGTGCTGGTGCTATAGCTTGATACATTTATAAAACACACATTTATAAAACACACCTCCTGCCCCTCCCCCTTTGCACAGCCCCCCTCACTATTCTCATCAATTTAGAATTTGAGCACTAACCATGAACCTTGTAAAAACAGGCATTCTTTCCTGAAATTATAAAACATGAAAAAGCCCCAGGTCCAATGCCATCTGTTCCCTGCCTGGCTCCTGGATGAAGCTCTGTGACCTGGGAGGCTCCTGAACACCCTTTGGCCCTTTGACAGGAGAAGGGAGGGAGGGTGCATCATAAGTTGCCTTACTGGCCCAAGGTCGGAGGTGATGGCCCTCAGGCAATGAGAAGGCTGCTACCATGAAGAAAAGTGTCTTGCATTTTCTAATTCACCATGCCCAGTGTGACTTCAACCAACAGCACCCAAATGGATCAACAACAATTATACCTTGGAGGTGTCCCTATGCCTAACAGAAGGCTAATGATGCTTGGGAGTGGAGGGACCCCCTACTTTTTCCTCATCCCTGCAAAGGCAACTCCCACCCTCCCTGCAGCAGGACACACAGAAAGCAGGGCTCACCCATTCTGCTCTCCCAGCTCCCCTCAATCTTCCTCCTGTCCTCTGCTCCATCCCAGAAGAGAGAAGTAGATGGGGCGTGGAGAACAGCTGGGCCCAAGCAAGGGCCTTGAGGCTGGAGGCGAATACAAAGGGAGGTGAGAACCACAGGGAGAACTACTTTTAAGCCTCCATCTGCTAACAAATGAAAATGTGGAAAGTAAGGCACATGGATTTCCATTGCAACAACGTGTCTTTGAGCAGGAGAGGCCATCTGGGGATAGTAGTGAGGCCCCTGATTTCAAAGTTTGAAGCCACGAACCTGCATTTTAAGCCCCCTTTGCCACAAACTAGCCTGCAAGGGATACAGAAGCACCTGCCTTACAGGATATGGGAAGATTTCTGAATGACAAAATACTTAGAACCATGCCTCACACATGAAAAATGCTGTCTAGGAGGAGGAGGAGTCATACATAGCATAACAGAGGACTTGGCACCATCAGTGGAGCTGCAATAAGCATATAGAGCACTTCACAGTTTGCAAAGCCCTCTTGGTTCTGTTCCTACATGTGTTGCTCACAGCAGCCCTACAAGGCACAAGCTGTCCCCACATCACAACATGAAAACACTGACGTTGTGAAATGACAAGAGATTTGCTAGTCATTCACATGGATTTCCCAATGGATATCAAAACAGGGCACCAGGAAGGGAGAAAAAGATAATAGGTCTGATGAGCCCGAGCAGAATTTTGCCACAAGGAAATTTAGAAAGACGCTTCCTTGCCAGTTGGCATCATGCACGTTTTGGGGTCTCGTAGGGCCAGTGTTGTGTTTTACACACGTGGGGAAAAGGTGGGGTACCATAATCATTTCAAAGTCCAAATACAGCTGTTTGTGTACCCCCACAGATACAGGCAGGCAGAGCAAAGGTGAGATCCCAGGCACCTAATTCCAGCTTCCCTGATGGTTTCAGGGCACAGAGACCTCATGCAGCCAACAATGACATTCAGCCCAGGATTTGCAAGTGGACCTAGGCAGATCTTAGCAGACCTGCAAGTGAGATTGTGATCCTGCTTGTGTCCAAGGCCTCCTGCCTCCACCCTGGTATCTGTTAGAGACATGAGCACAGTCACCTACCCTCTGTGCTAATGCAGCCTCTGCCAAACCCTTTAACTGTTGGCTTATGCCTGCATCTGAGCTCCACCTAGTGGCAGATGTTAGGCATGGCGTCCAAGTACGCATTTTCTTTCAGGACCACCCGCTCCATTTAGAGTCATTTAGTGTAAAATAGACACTTTGGACTCAGCACATCTGTGACCCGGACCCTTTGTGACAATGTTCATATAACCTTCCTTTTGCTGGTCCATTAGCTTTATGTATGCCGGGCAGCCTGAAGGCATTAACCTGGCCAGTTGTAAACCTAGCCAGAGATTGTGTGACCATCCTTCCTACTTCCCCTAAAGCCCTCGGCTCTGTGATGTTCCAAAGGCGTGATTTGGGCTGAACTAGCAGCCACATGGCATAATGGAAAGAATACAAAAGTAGGGATCCAAAGACCTGAGTTATAATTCCACCATCTCCACTAGAGAACTAGATGGACTTGGATAAGTCATCCAAGTGCCCCAAATCCATCTGTCCCATCAGTAAAACTGGGATAGCAGTGCCCATCATTGACATCACATGTTGTGGCATACATGCTAAACTGACACACGATACTTCTCAGCAAGAAGCCAGCACATAATCCAAGAGAGTTTCTACACATTTTTAAGAAATGGGTAGCAATCCGTGTGCCCTGTTCTTCCTTGCCTTTGCACATGCTGGTTTCTCTACCAGACACGCCTTTATCCCCACTCCTCCCAGGTAACTTCTTTCCTCATGCACTAAGGTAAGGTAGGGTGAAAGCCTTACCCTACCTCACCTTACCTCTGGACTCCCTTAATATACTGTTAGGGGGTTCATCACACCTTATTGTACGCATTTGCTGCTTGTGTCTTTCCCCAACTAAACTGCATCCTCTTTGAGGGCAAGGAGTGTGTCTTGTTCACTCTCATATCACTGCTGCCCAGCACGAAGCCCAATATATGGTAGGCTCTCAATCCTACTTTGTGTGGAATGACTTAAAAAGTGAACTAAATGAACAAGCAGTACTACAGGATCCTGAAGATTCCTCCTATGTATTCTTTCATAGTCCTACTTGTTTTAGATCTGCAATTCACCTGGAATTGATTTTGGTGTATGTGTGAGGCAGAGATAAAGATAGACTTTTTTATATGTAGATATACAACACACCCAATACTGTTATTTTAAAAAACAACCTGGTCAGGCGCAGTGGCTCACACTTGTAATCCCAGCATTTGGGAGGCTGAGGTGGGTGGATCACAAGGTCAGGAGATCAAGACCATCCTGGCTAACACAGTGAAACTCCGTCTCTACTAAAAAAAGTACAAAAAGTTAGCTAGGTGTGGTGGCAGACACCTATAGTCCCAGCTATTTGGGAGGCTGAGGTAGGAGAATGGTGTGAAGCCCGGAGGCGGAGCTTGCAGCTCACTGAGATCACACCACTGCACTTCAGCCTGGGCAACAGAGCAAGACTCTGCCTCAGAAAAAAAAAAAAAAAAAAAAAAAAAAAAAAAAAAAAAACAACCTGCTACATATTTACCCTGTGCAAATAAATAACAAAATGTAAGGCAATAACAACTTAATGCAATGCCATGCCCACTTGAGAGCCCTGAGCTGTGGCAGTCGAAGGAGGTAGCCAGGCTGTAAGCAAAGGCTACAGGTGAGCAGGAAGCATAGGGTCCAAACCAGGAGAGGGCTACCATGGAATAGAAGGTTGCAGCAAGCTCTGAGAATCTGTATACCTCATAGGAATGAACAAGGGGTGGACTGTCAGTGTAACAGGGGCCCAAGCAGAAAGGCAAGTTGGGGAACCAAATCAGGGGAAGTTCAGGAATTACCTTAAATTCCTGACAGGAACCAAGGGAACTGTGCACGGCCCCGGGCTGAATTCACTGGCCATTACTGCTATGGCATCTGGTTCTTATCCCTACAGGCAGCTCTTCGGGAAGATCTCCTGCTGAGCAACTCACGGCATCAGGGGGCTTCTGACAGCTGGGGCTTGGAAAACTGCAGAGAATCAGGAAGAGAGAGATGCTGAGAAATGCCTCAGTTTCTGTGTACCTTCGTTGGGAAACTCAGCTAAGCGAAGAGGTCCCAGGTGGGGACTATGAGGATCTGTGTGGCACCTGGCCCTCCTAAAGGCCAGCTGTTACTCAGCATCAGGCAAGTATCGCCACATAGAAATGAGGCCCAGGGTTGTCAGCTCTTTCAGTGTTCCGAGAGAAGCTGCAAATCCAACTTATGTGCACAATTTTTAAGTATTAGCAGCTGATCTTTTAAAGTTGTAAACACTGTGAGCTATATAAAACCCATCTACAGATCAAATCTAACCATATCCGATTTAGTATCCAATTGGTATCTTTGAAACCAACGGAGCAAGAAACAAATTCTGGTATTCTTAAGTCCTGGGTGAGCCTACAGCGTTGTTCAGATATCAGGAGGAGAGTGTAGAAGAGGTGTCCGCTAAACCCCGAGAAAATTGACTGTGAAAATGACTGAGAAAAAAAAAATGTAGTCCCCCGCTGGGTTACTTTCCTGAGTATAATTGCATTTTAATAATCTGGGGCTGATTCCAGAGGTAATAATTGAGTGGTTCTCACATTGGGTTTGTGTTGATTATTTTGGAAAATGTGTCAAAGCTTATTTTATTTTCCAATCTTGTACTACTTTAATGAAAATTCATTACCAACAGAGCTTTCTGAACTGGAAATGAAGAAATTGAAAATACGCATCTGTGTATAAGCAAGCATGCTAAATAAATAAATTCTCTTTACATGAGTTATCTGGCTCATTTTGATGAAAAATGAATAAGGGAATATTTCAACCTTAGAAATAGCACAAAAAAAACCATGGAAACAGTAAGAAAATGAAACAATATTATTTTAAGGATCATTTGGGACAACAACGATGTAGAAGGAAACGCATTAGGTTTAGAATCTTAAGATCTGGCTTGAGTCAAGATTCTGCCCTTTAGGGTAAATTACTTTACCTCTAGAGGATGGAATTATATTTCCCTGCCCCACTGGAGTCCTTTGTCCTTTGTTCACAAAAGTGAGCAAAGTGAGTATGTCACTACTAGGTGAAGCAAGCTTTTAGAGTTTGTGCAATCTTTGCTATGCTTTTTTTCCCCTTTGCCACTGTATCAGCAATGTGGTGTATACTCTGTCAGCCATAGTTCTACAATGAAAACAACAAAGATGTGGAACAGAGTTCCAGACCAACCCATGATGGACGTGTATATGGGCAAGAAGTAAGCCTTTGTTGTTTTAAACCACTGAAATATGGAGAGATGTTTGTTACTGCAGCATAGCCTAGCCCATTTCAACTGGTAATTGTCTGTGAGCTTCAGATTCCTTATCTTAAAATGAAATTTACAAACACCTACCTTAAGGCATAGTAGTACATGTTATTTCATTTAGCAATGAGTATACTAATTTACTCATTTTTCCATTTCATTTTTCATTTTATACATTAGGTATATAGTAAATATCTCATGTTTTCTATTCCCCATTTTATATTTTACATACAACAATATGTTGATGTGCTCCTTACATTATGTTTCTTTAAGTCAGGAGTCTTGTCTTTTCATCTGTGTATCTCAAATAACAAGGACCAAAAAAACTTAAGCTAACAAACAAGCTGTATTTCTCTTGGAAGAAAAACAAATGTTGAACAGGTTGCATAACAGGTTAAAACAGGTTTATTCCTCATTAGTCATCAAGTAAATGCAAATTTAAAACCACAATGTGATAATTCCATGCCAATTGGAATGGAAAATCAAAAAGACTGGCAACACAAAATGTTGTTGAGGATGTGGAGCAAGTGGAACTCTCTTACACTGCTGGTAGGAGTATAAAAATATACACCCACGTGAACAAGAGTTTGGCAGTTCCTTCAAAAGTTAAATGTATACTTACTATATGATCCACTCATTCCACTCTTAGATATTTATCCAAGATAGTTAAAAACGCGTGCCCACCGTTTTAACCTATTGCTGTGTAACATTACCACAAACTTAACAGCTCTAAAAAGCTGCATTTATTAGCTCACAGTTTCCGTGAGCCAGGAGTCTGGGCCTGGCTTAGCTGGGTCCTCCTCATTAGCACTTCTCATAAAACTGCTATCAAGGTGCCAGCCAGGGCTCAGGTTTCATCAGAGGCTCAACTAGGGAAGGAACCACTTCCAAGCTCATATGGTTGTTGGCAGGATTCTGTTTCCTGCAGACTCTCAACTGAGGGCCTCAATTTCTCACTGGCTGTTGATCAGAGGTCACCCCTAGCTCCTTGTCATGTAGGTGTCTCCATAGGGAAGCTTATTTCATAGAAGCCAGCAAAAGAGTCAACAGCATCTGCTAACAGGATGAAAGATACAGTCATATGTAACATGACCATGGAAATGACATTCCATCACCTTTACAATATTCTGTTAGTTAGAAGGAGTCGCAAGTCCCACCCACACTCAAGGAGAGGTGATTGGACAGGGGCAAGAACAACAGGAGGCAGGGATCACTGGAAGACATTTTAGAGACTTCTGCCACACTCACATAAAAGACCTGCACACAGATGTTCATAGCAACTTTATTCAAAATAGTCAAAAACTGAAAATAATTCAAATGCCCATCAACAGGTGAACAGATGAACAAATTACATGACACATAATGGAAAACTACTCAGCAGTAACAGAATGGGCTATAGATACACACAACAGCATGAATGAATCTCACAGACATAGTAATAAGTAAAAAAAAAAAAAAAAAAGTCAGATATAAGAGTACTCATACTGCATTTATACAATATTCAAGAACAGGCAAAACCTCTCTATGGTGATACATATCAGAACAGTGGCTACCTCTGAGGGGTGAGTATTGACTGGAAGGGAACAGGAGGGAGCATTCTGAGGTGGTGGAAATGATCTATGATCTTGTTTTGGTAATGGTATATGAGTGTATACAATTGTCAAGACTCATCAAATTCTTAAGATGTGCATTTCATTGCTAATCATATTTCAATAAAAATAAGGCTTACTCTCTTGCCATTATAGTAGAGTTTTTTTTCTTAAGAATATTTATTCTGGTCTTCAGCTAGAATAATTCTTATTTTTAAATTTTCACTTCTATTGAGAGGACTATGATACAATCCATAACAGCACAGGGAAAAATGCTGGCACAACAAAACATTCATGAAGATATTTTGTAATATAATCTATAGATCTTTTTGACTATTATTGAAAAATAATAGCCAAGGGGGGAGGGCTGTCCTCAACAATGGCTCCAAAAGTGTAAGGCTGTTTCTACTATTATTATTACTATTGCTATTATATTTCTTATTAAATACAGAGCATAGACAGCATTTCAAGTTGGTATGGGCTTTTGCACCCAAAGCAAAATACATCATTCAAGACACCATAAGAAAGATATCCTAAGCTCATCTTCCTGCTACAGAAAGAGACAGCATTTGGCAGGGGCTGGACAGAGTCCAACCACTGAATGGCCCAACTGCAGCGCGGAACCGCAGCCCAGCTTGAAGGGCCAGATGCGAAGGGAAGACCAAAATGAAAGCTATCAACAGAATAAAAGAACACACAGGCAGGAAAACAGCAGGAGGGCTGCAGAAATAGAGGCAAGCACAGGGAAATATAGCAAGAACATGAAATGTGCTGTTACTGATTTGCATGCGGGTTGGGTGAATACGTACTTTTTTTTGGAATAGAAAACTAAAATGGGAAAAAAAATGTTTTTAATGAACAAAAACGATGATATGCAGGCATATTCATGGTAACCTGGGAATGAGACCAATCTCTTCTAGTCAAAATCTAATACCAACAAAAAGAAAAATTGGGTATAAGAATAAAGATGCATTTTAAACAAAGAGAAGAAAAGGCATTTGCGGTTGAGAGACATTACGTACCTTAAGGCAGGCTAGTTGAATCTTTAAGCATAATAAATACACATAACTCCTTATAAACGTTTCTTAACATACGTAGTTCAGGGGACAGGAAACCCAGGACTAAAAGACAAAAGCAGTGGAAAACAGGGTATTTTTCCATCTAAGATGCTTGATGTTGTCATTTACTCCACATACATTTATCAACCCCCAAGTGCTGCGACAGCATCCTCCCTCCTCCCTCATTCTCTGTGCCGCCCTTCCCCAGAACCCCACTAAACGTTCATAAATTCCCGCCTCCCACTCCTCACTCCTCTGCCACAAGCAGGCTCCAACCCCTCTGCCTATTCCTGACTCAGCCTGGGCCACAACTTTCAACATCCCCATTAGACTGAAAAGCAGAATATGCCACGGCAGTTGTGCTGATTTCTTTCAGGTATAACAATTTAGGGTCTTTGTAGACCCCTCATCTTTTAGAGTTACCTACTGAAATGTTAGGTAAACAGATGAATGAAAATAACTGTACTGTTACTTGGCTGTGAGAATAATTCCATCCTGGAGCCACAGGTGCTTAGAAAAGCCCAGCAGAACTTTGTCACTGATCGACCATCCGATTTGAGGTCTTCTTTCTAAATCACCACTTTTTCATATGATGTATGTCAGGGGACATGCAGAATCAATGAATATAAAACAAATGATTTATTTAGAAAGAAGTAAATGTACCACATGTAAGCAGCCAGAGAAAGCCCAACCCCAGCCATCCCCACAAAGCCAGGGACCTCTCTGCCCTTAATCACCAGGCATTGGAGGAGCATAAGGTGGGTGTGGCCTGCACACTTCCTTTACTAGTCAAGATTGGTTGCAAACAAGGAAAGCCCCTCCCCAGGAAAGAACTTCGGCCTTGGAAATCGACCACATTTTGAAAATAAGCATTTCTCCGTAGAGAAATGAAGGGTTTACCCTGTCCTGAGATTAATGGTGGATTGCCTGAGGGTCACACAGTCAAGGTTTATCTGGCTCTGAATAGCAGGAGAATGTAACCTAAGGACTTACCAGTCCTCAGGTTTCCTTGGGGTTGCTAATAGCTCTGTTTAAAAATATCTGCAACTTCCATCTGACTGGTTTGTTTGTCAATCTACTGAAGAACTGGTCGGAAGTTTGCTGGCATTCTGAAACTATTTTACTTGCCAAGGATAATTTAGTAGAATTATAAAACTTGATTCAGTTTCTATCTCATGCTCCACTGATTATACAGATATATATATACCTATATAGATATATCTAGATATCTATATATTATCTATATTTAAAAATTAGGGTGATAATTCAGCCAGGAATAGGTGAAAGTTTGTGAGGAACAGGATATTCACATATACCCAAACTATCGCCCACAAAAATGCCCATTAATTACAAAAGAAAAAAATAGTAATTTAGCAGCGCAGAAACCTGATGGACACCACCTTATCCATTCCTGTCATGGATAATGGTACAGTCTCACAGTGTATGTCTCATGGTATAATACACTGAGAAGGACACGATATTACTTCTAGGATATTCTGTCCAAAACATGTAACTTGAATTCATAGATAAGAAGACATGAGACAAACCTAGGTTAAAGAATGCAGAGTCATGAAGAACAAAGAAAGGCTGAGAAAGTGCTCCAAATTAGAGACTAAAGAGATATGAAAGCTAAATGCAATGTGTGTCCTGGCTTAGAAATAAAAATAGCTATACAGGATATTCATGGGACAACTGGCAAAACTGGAATATAGACAGTCAATTAGAAAATAGTATTGGATCAATATTAAATTTCCTATATTTTTTAACTATATTGAGGTTACATCAATAAGAAAATGTTCTTGCTCTTTGGATATAGCCATGGATATATTTAGGGGTGAAGAGGTGAAGGGACATGATGTCTGCAACTTATTCTCAAGCCGTTCAGAAAGAAGGAGAAGAAAAGGCCGGGCACGGTGGCTCAAGCCTGTAATCCCAGCACTTTGGGAGGCCGAGACGGGCGGATCACGAGGTCAGGAGATCAAGACCATCCTGGCTAACACGGTGAAACCCCGTCTCTACTAAAAAAAATACAAAAAACTAGCCAGGCGAGGTGGCGGGCGCCTGTAGTCCCAGCTACTCGGGAGGCTGAGGCAGGAGAACGGCTTAAACCCGGGAGGTGGAGCTTGCAGTGAGCTGAGATCCGGCCACTGCACTCCAGCCTGGGTGACAGAGCGAGACTCCGTCTCAAAAAAGAAAAAAGAAAGAAAGAGAAGAAAAAAGATGTGTGCGTGTGTGTGTGTGTATGTGTGTGTGTGTGTGTGTGTGTGTAGAAAGAGAGAGAGAGACACCAAACTATGGAAATTGTTAATAATTGGTGAACTAGGTGTGGTGGCTAATGCCTATAATCCCAGCACTTTGGGAGGCTGAGGGGGGAGGATTGCTTGAGCTCAGGAGTTCAAGACCAGCCTGGGCAACATAGCAAGAACCACCTCTACCAAAACAAAACAAAAAAAAATTTTTTTAAAAATTCAAGCCAGTAACTGTGTGTTAAAAGAAAAAATTAACAATAATAATGATTGGTGGCTGAGCGTGGTGGCTCACGCCTGTAATCCCAACACTTTGGGAGGCAGAAGCCAGCAGATCACATGAGGACAGAATTTCAAAGCCAGCCTGGAAAACATGTTGAAGCCCTGTATCTACTAAAAATACAAAAAATTAGCCAGGCGTGATAGCACACACCTGCAGTCCAAGCTACTCAGGAGGCTGAGGCACAAGAATCACTTGAACCCAGAGGCAGGGGTTACCGTGAGCCAGGATTGTACCACTGCACTCTAGCCTGAGTGACAAAGCAAGACTCCATCTCAAAAATAATAATAATAATAATAATAATAATAATAATAATAATTGGTGAATCAGTGTGAATCTTTTTTCAAACAAGGTGAAAATGAGGGTGGAGAGTTAAACAGGGCTTAATCCCCTCTCTGGATTACTAGTGTAAACCAAATTAAACCCCTTAACCGACTGTAGGGACTCCCCTCTTGCCCAATGGGACCCCAAAGAAACCTGAAAAACTGGTTCAGGCCATGATGAGAAGGGTGGTGGGAGGTCAGACATGTCTTATTGTACCCTCCTTCCTTTGGAGTTTAGACACAACTGACCAGCATTAACATTAAAATAGAGATCTTAAAACTGGCAAAACAGATTCCTTGTAGCAATAAGATACCAAATTCCAACCTGACTCTGGTATAGTATCAGATGACAGATAACAGGCTTGAAGGAAATCACAGTATTTTACACCAAAATATATTTATTTGAGATATTCTGAAATGGCGCTGCAAAGCTGTCTCGTATGAGAGAAATTTGTTTTGAGTAGAGAATCTCTTTCCCATACTACGTATTTTCCAGAGAGTTTGACATCTTTTAAGGTCTGATATGAGACATTCACCATCTATTCTCTCTGAAGCCTGCTACCTGGAGGCTTCATCTCCATAGCAAGAACCCTGGCTTCCACAACCCTCTTATCTAAACTCATGCATTTCTTTATGCTGAATTCAACTCTTCTGCAGGGCTTAACTCTTTCAACCATATGGCCAATCAGGAAGTCTTTAAATCCACCTATGGCCTGGAAACCTCCTACACTCCCTACCCTTGCTTGGAGATGTCCTGCCTTTCTGGCCCAAACTAATGCATAACTTACTTATATTGACTTATGTCTTTACCTATAACTTCTGTCTCCCTAAAATGTATAAAACAAAGCTGTAACCCAACCACCTGGAGCACACATTCTCAGGACCTCCTGAGGTGTGTCATGAGCCGTGGTCATTAACCTTGGCAAAATAAACCTCTAAATTGATTGAGACCTGTCTCAGATACTTATTGGTTTACTCTAGCATACCAGCAAAGTCAGACGACCTCTCAGTTGGTTCCTGAGGAATAAATTGAACTCTATTTTGGAATAGAAATAAATTGAACTATGTTTTGGGTCTATGCATGTCCAGCTAGATGAGTTGAAATGACTCTAAATGTCTGTTTCCATGATTGACCTGTGTTCTCTCACATGACAATTGTCAATATAGGAATGAAAGGTAAAAAGACAATTTTCTCAAAATCTGGGTCATGTCAAATAAAGTTGTAAACAATGCCTAATTTTGCCCCTTTCCCCACTAATAAGGAAAGACCAAACTAGCTGATTCTCACATTATGTTCTTCCCTTGTGCTAATAACAGACATTTACCTACCGATATACAAGTCTGTATAATATACAAGTTTAATTTTTAAGATTTTTTTTTGCTGTATGTCCTTAAAGTAATTCTATAATTATGGGAGCAATTTCTTCAATTTATAAATGAATATCTCTAGAAATTATTTATCTGTGTTTTAATTCATAGTGAGAGCTGTTTTACAATTTGTAGTTCATGAGCCTCTGTATTTACTGTTTAATTTTCTGGTGACATTAAGCTGCAGCTTGAATTATGAAAAAGGCAATAACTATTTATACAAAGATGTTTTAGTCATTTACTTATTTAAAAAGCATGTGTTGAAACCCTTAAATGTGAAACTGCTCTTGTAAAGTTATGACAGAGAAATCTGACAGTAGACTTCATCTTGCTTCTAACCTCCAAGCTGTCCTTGGTCATTCCTGGGTGTAGACCAAGCTGACTTTGGGAGAAATTTAGTTTGTAACTTAACCTTACAGCAAGGATAATAACAGCCCTTCCCAAAACTAAACCACCTCTGTAAAACTAATGAAAGTCCACAAGGTTAGAATTATGAGAAAGGCCTGAATTCTGCTAACATATAGGCTTAAACCATAACCAACTGCTGTTCCAGAAGTTACAAGATTTGTGACTTTCCTAATTGCTTCCATAGATAACATCCCTGCTGTAGAACCCATAATTGGTTTTTTGAGATGTTTTCAGACTGACCTCACCCGGGCTTGTGACTCATTACTCAGCTGGTCCTGTGGCCCCACTGAGAGACAAACTCAGCACACGAAGACCATTTTCCACACCCTGTGATTTCATCCCCAATCAATCAGCATTCCCCATTCCCTAGTCCCCTGCCCATCAAACTATCCTTGAAAACCCCTAACCTCTGAGCCTTTGAAGAGATTGATTTTCATTAATAAATTCATCTCCCTCCATGTGGCATGGCCCGTCTTGCGTCAATTAAGCTCTTACTTTACTGCAATGCCCTGGTCTCAGTGAAATGATTTTGTCTGTGCAGTGGGCAGGAAGAACCTGTCCAGCAATTACAAATTTGGGGGCTCATCTAGGATCCACCTTTGTGGGTGGATGCCTGCTCATGGTTTGTTAACCTCCTGCTGGTATGATGGACCTGGAGGTGAGCTCTGGTGGCCACTTATTTCTCTTGCAGTGAAGGCCATCTCTGGTGCTCTTCCTGTCAATAAGGTGATGCCGACCATGGTGCTTGAGCCTAATTGCAATGCAATGAAGAACTAGTTCCTGGAAAAACGTCTTTTTTTTTTTTTTTTTTTGAGACAGAGTCTCAGTCTGTCGCCCAGGCCAGAGTGCAGAGGCTCATTTTCAGCTCACTGCAACCTCCAACTCCCGAGTTCAAGCAATTCTCATGCCTCAGCCTCCCAAGTAGCTGGGGTTACAGGTGTGTGCCATCACACCTGGCTAATTTTTGTATTTTTAGTAGAGATAGGGTTTTGCCATGTTGGCCAGGCTGGTCTCAAACTCCTGGTCTCAAGTGATCTGCCTGCCTCAGCCTCCCATAGTGTTAGGATTACAGGCATGAGCCACCACACTACACCCTAGAAAGATGTTTTTAAACTTGTCTGGTGAGTGTTCTAAGCCCAGCTAGCATCTCTTTCCTCCTCCTAATTGCTCCGGCTCCTATGGGAGTCAGTTTTTAGGATGGGTCTCAGTTCAACGCCTTCAGGGATCTTGGTTAAGCACCTGTGGAGGGCCTCAGTTTGGCTCTTGTGAGGTCCCAGTTTCGCTTCTTCCAAGGTTTTAGCTGGCTCTCCCTAAATAGTAGGATGAGCCTTGGTTTGGGAAGATTTCTCCCCATTTAGACAGAGAATATGAGGTTAGATTGGAAGAATCCTCTTCTGGTCTGGAATCTTGGTTTGAAAGGCCTTTTTGCTCTCTTTACCTTGCTCTGCATGTTTGTATGTGTGGAGAGGATTCCCCAGAGAAATTGCTGACAGAAGTCTAGCAGGCTCTCCTACTTTGTCTGAATCAGGCACATTCAGTGAGCCCTGAAGGAAGCTCAACAGGCATAACTCATGGTGACCATCCACTCTTCTATCTTACCTAGAGTCCACCCATTGATAACTCCTGGTGAGAGGTCATCCCACCCCACTTAGTGGATCAAAGACAGCAGGAGCCAACAGGGGCAAGTTTGAGCCTTGCCAGGTTGATACTTGGGTGCTGGGTGGGGTGACTAGTGTCTGTGTTTTGTCACGTATATTTTGTTTTGACCGGAATGGAAAATGTTAATTCACTTCCCCATGCAGCCAGTTGAGCTGCATCATGCAAAACTAAGAGGCTTTTCCCTATGTTTCTATGAAAAGAAAAAGATGATTTTCTTTTGTAATGCAGCTTGGCCCCCACTGCTACAGTACAGCAAACAGGGTCATCAAACCCACTCGGAGAATGGGAACCCAGAAACCTGGCAAGTTGGCAAAAGCGTAAGGATTTCTTACCAGTCAGGCTTCTGACTTCTCTCTCTCTGTGCAGACTGGCTGAGTGAATGAGAAAAATCACCGCTTGTCTTCTCTGCAAAGTTTTGATTAACGAGAAATAGGATTTGTGTGACAAATCTTAGCTGGTAGCAAACCTGGTGTACTTTATGCTATAAATTTGTCTTTCTGTGTTATTCTGTCATAAAGAGGGGTTACTGTGGGATAAAACATTGCTGTAGGTCCCTTATAAGCCCTCTGTTCAAGCTAGCCCTGAAGACTGGTCAGTTACAAACTTTGCTTTAGGTCCCTGAAACAAAAACCAGATGAGTTTCCCTTTCGTCTTGTTTTATGTCCTTGAAAGTTTCACTTTGCAACTGTGTGGGAGTATTCTCTCTTTCTTTCTACCATCTGGAAGTTAGAAATTTTCAGGTTCGTGTCAGGCAGCCAGTCTGAAGTTACCGAGAGTCTGAAATGTGTCAGTACACTCTTCATCCCAAATGTGTCAAGCACTTGGGTGAGTTTTATCTTAAAAGACCCCATCCCTATGGGGCTTTTTTCATCTTTTACTATCTTAAGCCCATTCCTAAAAGTGAATTCTTGGGGACCATAGACATGTCTCCTCTCCCCCATCTGTAGAAATACTTCTTGCTTATATGGTAAAATCTGGGAAAACTACCATCTGGTTTAACTGGCTTTTGGACTGAGACGCTGTTGGAATGAAGTATGCCATTTTTTAAAAAGGATTTTAGAGAACTTTTACTTGCAACATTTTTTTAAAGGTTTGAATTAAAAGAAGGACACATGATAATGTCATGGCTAGTCTTAGAAAATTCTCTCGAGCAGTTAAAATCCTTTGAAGCTTGAAAACGACTGCTCTAGACTCCTTCTGGGAAAGAAGATGGTAGTTGCCTCATGCTGTAGTTCAGTAGCTAAGCCATTTCGCTTCCAAAATGGTGGCCTGGGTTCAATTCCTGGCTTAGGGAATGAGTTCTTTCTGATTTCATACTTGTGGGAATGGCCCGGCGCAGTAGCTCATGCCTGTAATCCCAGTACTTTGGGAGGCCAAAGTGGGCAGATTGCCTGAGGTCAGGAATTGGAGACCAGTCTGGCCAACATGGTGAAACCCCATCTCTACTAAAAATACAAAAAAATTAGCCAGGCGTGGTGACATGCACCTGTAATCCCAGCTACTCGGGAGACTGAGGCAGGGGAATTGCTTGAACCAGGGAGGTGGAGGTTGCAGTGAGCCATGATTGAGCCACTGCACTCCAGCCTGGGTGACAGAGCGAGACTCTGTCTCAAAGGAAAAAAAAAAAAAAAGTGGGGTTTTTGCTGTTTACTGATTCTTTGTCCCCTCCATGGACATCTTCTGATTTTCTATCTTGAGTTTTCCTTTCTCCAAGGTACCTTAGTGGTGATTCTAGATCTTCTAAAAACCTCTTGTCATCTCTTTGGAAACACTTCATGTGTCAACAGATAAATCATAACCTTAGTTAAGGATTTTTGGGTTCACTTGGGAAAATACCTTTGGGGAAGAAAAATAAAGCTTAAAAGCCAGAGGTGTTGGCTGTTTGTCCTGGCTACAGTCTGGTAGTAAGAATTTAAAATGATTTCTTTTAAAAAGAGCTCTATGGTTAAAAGTCAGCTTAATTAAAAGTGGATATCCAAACTATACATATATCCTTTATGCTTTTTTCTCTTCTTGGGTCTTGTTTTCAGAGGAAAAAAAAAAGTTTTTTCCTCTCAGTCAACTGAATTATTTCTCCATTTACTTTTGCCTGTCTTTTTGCCACCCTCAATGCCCACATGAGAAGACCTGAGGTAATTCCAGAGAGCCTGGGACTTTTTGGGAGAAACAGAGGAGGTGCTACAGACCCCATTTTGGGAAAAACCTGTTTTCCTCATGGAATCCCCGAAAGTGTAAACAGACAGATCCCTCTCAAAATCCAAGGCCCTGCTCTGTTTTTCATTGTGTTACCTCACCTTCTTGACTTTGGGGCATCAGAAGTTACTTTGCGCTATGAAAGGGTTGTTAGCCTTGGTGTGTAATAGCTAAGTAGAAAGCATACTTTTAGGGATGGCTAATGTAATGGCAGTTGCTTACAGTGAGTGGATATTACTACAGGGCGACACCCAGTTCTTTGGATAAGAAAAACACGCTCTTGGGTGCCTGGTAGGTGAGGATTGGGGATGGGCTGATTACAGAATGTGCTGGTTGGCTTTGGGGTTGCTGACAGGCCTCGAGAGAATGTCCTTGCAGTGAAATGCATGGTAAAAGCATTGCACTGTCTCATCCCATGGCGGTTTCCTCTTTTGGGGGACCCGGGATCCAGTGTAAAAACGAGATCCTTGAGTTCGGAGGATCTGTTTCGCCTTCCAGCTACTCCTGTTTATTAAGCCCTAGAAACTGCATGCTTTCTTGGGCCCCATTCCTTAAAAGGTTCCACCCTAAAGCCACTAATCCAATTTATAAACTTAAATCTTTAAGGAAATACTCCATGTGTAAAGAAAGGTCTTTGCTTTTCCTGGCATTCTTAGCTGGATTTTTACTCACACCATTTTCCTTGATTTGAGTAAAACATAAATTCTCTATCTTGTTTCACCTAAGAATTGTCCCTTTAAGAATGCAAATTTACAGGCCAGGCACAGTGACTCACGCCTGTAATCCCAGCACTTTGGGAGGCCGAAGCAGACAGATCGCCTGAGGTCAGAGTTCAAGACCAGCCTGACCAACATGGAGAAACCCCGTCTCTACTAAAATACAAAATTAGCCGGGCATAGTGCCGGATGCCTGTAATCCCAGCTACTTGGGAGGCTGAGGCAGGAGAATCGCTTGAACCCGGGAGGCGGAGGTTGCGGTGAGCTGAGATCATGCCATTGCACTCCAGCGTGGGCAACAGGAGCAAAACTCCATCTCAAAAAAAAAAAAAAAAAAAAAAATGCAAATTTACAATTGCCTCCCTGAGAATTATTTAGGGCAAGGAACAGGTAATCAAGAGACTGATGGTATCAAAAAGGGAAGAGAAACTTAAAAACTGGCAAATGAAGAATCTTATAACTCTACCAGATCTACTTCTGCTTTGTATTCATATGTGTCAGGTGTGTGATGTTTCACTACCAAAACATATCAAAGAGCTCTAATTAATTGGCTTAAAGAAAAATAAGCACTTAGGCCGGGAGCGGTGGCTCACACCTATAATCCTGGCACTTTGGGAAATCAAGGCAGGAGGATTGCTTGAGCCCAAAAGTTCGAGACCAGCCTTGTTGATGGCTGTTGTGAAACCTCAATTCTTGTCTTCTTAGTTTAAAAGAATTTAAACAACAGGCACATGACAAAGGAGATGCAGCATAGAGCAATGTATTGCAAAGGAGAAAGAATACTCTGAAAGTTAGGTGCAGAATAAACAGCATAACCTGAGAGAGGGTTCAGAGCAGATTGCTCGTGAGGATAAGACAGCATTACCTGTTACAGAGGAAACTTCCTTTATGGGAGTCTTACATGATTATTCACAAGGGATGGGAAACAGTGTTACTAACAAGCATGTTCTGGATGGTCCTCTCGACACACATATGCAGTAGCTGTATATGCTTGTTCATACATCACATGTCTCATTAGCATCTTAAGTCTCCACCCAAGGGTGTGTTTTTTACTATCACAGTGAACAAAGGGTCAGCTTGAGGTCAGCTAAAATCAACATGCTCTCTACAGGGGCAATTCTCTACTGGAGATAGCTATACTTGAATGAGCGTGGTCACCACGGTTACTGCATCCCAAGGACATGGTTACTTCCTTGACTACCTATCCTGCCTCGCCTGGGCAACATAGTGTAACCTTGTCTCTACAAAAAATAAATGTAATATGAACAGACACTTTTCAAAAGAAGACATACATGCAACCAGCAGTCATATGAAAAAAAAAAAAACTAAACATCACTGATAATTAGAGAAATGCAAATCAAAACCACAGTGAGATACCATCTCACGTAAGTCAGAATGGCTACTATTAAAAAGTCAAAAAATAACAGACACTGGCAAAGTTGTGGAGAAAAAGGAATGGTTATACACTGTTGGTGGGAGTGTAAATTAGTTCAACCATTGTGGAAGACAGTGTGGCGATTCATCAAAGTGCTAAAGACAGAAATACCATTCAACCAGCAATCCCATTTCTGAGTTTATACCCAAAGGAATATAAAGCATTCCATTATAAAGACACATGCATGTGTATGTTCATTGCAACACTATTCACAATAACGAAGACATGGAATCAACCTAAATGCCCAGCAATGATAGATCGATAAAGAAAATGTGGTACAAATATACCATAGAATACTATGTGGCCATAAAAAAGAATGAGATCATGTTATTTGCAGGCACATGGATGGAGCTGGAGGCCATTATCCTTAGCAAACTAATACAGGAACAGAAAACCAAATACCACATGTTCTCACTTATAAGTGGGAGCTAAATGATGAGAACACATGGACACATAGAGGGGAACAACACATGCTGGGGCCTATCAGGGGTTGGAGAGTGGGAAAAGGCAGAGGATCAGGAAAAATAAGTAATGGGTACTAGGCTTAATACCTGGATGATAAAATAATCTGTACAACAAACCCCCATGACACAAGTTCACCTATGTAACAAACCTGCACATGTACCCCTGAACTTAAAATAAAAGTTAAAAAATAAAAATAAAACTACATTTTGGCCAGGCATGGAGGCTCATGCCTGTAATCCATCACTTTGGGAGACTGAGGCAGGCCTGAGGATCAAGGATCACTTGAGGCCAGGAGTTTGAGACCAGCCTAGGAAACATGGCAAACCTCCATCTCTACCAAAAACACACACACACAAAAAAAAAGTTAAAAATAAAAAATAAATATTTTAAAAATTAGCCAGGCACAGTGGTGCATGCCTGTAGTCCCAGCTACTCAGGAGGCTGAGGTGAGAGGATCACTTGGGCTCAGGAGGTCAAAGCTGCAGTGAGCCATAATCATGCCACTGCACTCCAGCCTGGGTGACAGAGTGGGACCCTGTCTCGAAAAACAAAACAAAAAACAAAAAGAAAAGAAAAAGAAGCACTTAAATCAAATATTTTGCCAGAAAAATAGAAACTTTAATCACTTTATAATCTTTGGTAAATATGGTTTTAAAAATTATTGGTAAAATAAAATGACAATGTTTTCAGAATTTAGACAATTGGTTTGAATTAGGCAGATCAGATATGGTGTTTGCTATAAGTTTTAAGGTCATAAACTGCTTTTATGACTTTTTTTAAATAATTGTTTGACTTACCTGTTTTACAGTCATTACATTTTAGGTAAGGCCTGGAGACATGGAGTTAGCCATGTCCCCCGGCTATGCTGGGAAGAGTCAGATGTGTCTGCAGCTCTGTCCTTATCTAGGCTCTGCAATCTGATACATGGTTAAACTTGCTTATACTTCAGGTTCCTCACCAAAAGTAAAAGTTGCTAAGAGTTAACATTGTAACATATGTAATTGAGACCAGTGAGAAATAGTAAATAGTTTTACATGCAAGGCATATAAGGAAAGTAGAATGTGTTTTCATACAAGATTATAAGAAGACTTGGAAGTATGGTTTTTATTAAAGAGAACTTTTAAGTATTATCTTAAGGTTAAAAAAAAAATTATAAGACAAACCTGAAAGGCTAAGCAAGTTGTAAAATATTTGTAAGACATCGATCTTGTAAAGGAAGTTCTATGTGTTTAAGTAAGTTTGCTAAAATTTGAAAAGGTTATTTAGTTTTTCTATGAATTAAACATTAAAATAAAAAGCACACTGATGCAGGGCTAGAATCTGGGCCCATGTGTCAGAATAACAGGGTTACCTTGGAACATTGATCTGTTCTTTGATAGAAAATTTTAATGAATTATAGAGGATTTATGGAAATCTTGCCATATGGTCAAACTGATTAAGAATGATTTGTTTGTAAGGTTTTATTAAAAATTAGGTTTAACATTAAAAAATACAATGAAAAGGTAGAATTTGGTTTTCTCTTTTGAACAAGATTTTCACATAATATTGAGAGATGATGAAAGATTTTTCTTTACCTTTTAAATAAACTGCAGGAAAAAAGGGAAAAAGAGGGGGAAGAAAAGAGACAGGCTCAATTCACCTCATATTGTCTTTATTCGGTCTTATTTGGAAAGCTAAGTCTCCCTTCTACCAACAAGTAAAGGTTTTTGCTACCACTTCAACTAAATAAATGACCTATAATCCTATTTTGGGATATCAAGTGTTTTAAACCTTTGATATTTGACACCCTTTCCAAAATCAAATGCTAAATTAAGTCTTTCTTGAGGGTCCCCTAAAGCCCAAAAGAGACATAGTCACCTTTGGCATACTGAAACCATACAGAAAACATTGACAAACATAAAATGGTGTTTAACGTTATTTAGGTTATATTTATATAAATATATTATCAGTATGTGTTCCACAATTATTTAAGCTTCCTATAATTCTAATATGTCTCAGTATATGTTATCAGTAATATTTATAATTGTTACATTCAATTGTGGTGTGCCATAGAGGTGACCAGATTTCCTTGTTCATTGTGTCTTTAACCATTGCTGTCCTGAGACTTTTCTCACAGATAATTACTATCTTGATTGATCCTTTTTTAAAGGTGGTTTGTGACTGGGCCTGGGGGCTCACACTGGTAATCCCAGTACTTTGGGAGGCCGAGGCAGAAGGATCACTTGAAGCCAGGAGTTTGAGACCAGCTTGGCCAACAAAGTAAGGCCCCATCTCTACAAAAATTAGCCAGATATGGTGGCATGCATTCATATTCTCAGCTATTTGGGAAGCTGAGGTGGGAGGATCACTTGAGCTCAGGAATTTGAGGTTGCAGTGAGCTAAGATCACACCATCACACTCCAGCTGGGGAGACAGAGCAAGAACCTGTCTCTAAACAATAAAATAAGTAAAAGGTGGTTTGCTTTTAAAAGGTACTCTTGGCTGCAAATTTCTGATAACTTTGGAAATTGTGCCATTAAAGTAGAGGGAAAAACTTCCAGGACTCTCACAGGAGAGCTGATATGCTCATGAATATCAAGCAGAACCAGAGTTAATTGCATGAACTGAACTAACAGAAGACTGAAATAACCTTTTTATGACTTTTTGCTTGAAATGTGGCTGATTCTTTGTGTTTTGTTTTTCAGAGTCTAAAAAATTATTTTGAGCTATTTACAGCTTTTAACAATTGAGTAATGTACATTCCTGTGAGCAAACTTTAAAGCATATTTCTCTCTACCTGATTTCCCTAGAATTTGGAAGCTATTTCTGAATATTCTTAGTTTATGGCAATATTGTTATTTGTATAATTTCAATAAGGATCTGTTTTCTTTTGTAACAGGACACAATTGGAGACCCTGGCTGTTTTACCATGGCTTTGGCTAGAATGACATGTTTTCAGACTGTTTTGAGGAACTGAGGTTGATCTAATAGAGCCAGTAAAAGCTCTTTGGAAAAACTGGTCTCATACCTTATCCTTCACAGGGTTTCTAAACTGTGATAGGTAAAGAATGTCACTCTTTTTCCTTAATCTTTCATTTTGAAATAATTTTAGACACAAAAAAGTTGAAAAATAGTACAAAAATCCTGCATGTATCCAGATTCCACAAATGTTAACTTTTTTTTTTTTTTTGAGACGGAGTCTTGCTCTGCCATCCAGGCTGGAGTGCAGTGGCATGATCTCGGCTCACTGCAAGCTCCGCCTCCTGGGTTCACACCATTCTCCTGCCTCAGCCTCCCAAGTAGCTGGGACTACAGGTGCCCGCCACCACACCTGGCTAATTTTTGTATTTTTAGTAGACACAGGGTTTCACTGTGTTAGCCAGGATGGTCTCCATCTCCTGACCTCGTGATCTGTCCACCTCAGCCTCCCAAAGTGCTGGGATTACAGTCATGAGCCACCGGCCAAATGTTAACATCTTATATAACCATATTACAATTATGGAAACAAGGAAATTACCATTAATATATACTATCTAACCTACAAACTTTATTCAAATTTTTACCAATTGTTATTTTTGTCATCTAGAATCTAAGTTTAGTATGTTCTTATGTCTTTTGTCATCTAGAATCCGAATTTAGGAATTTTATTGTTATGTCTCCTCAATTTCCTTTAATCTGGAACAATTCCTTTGCTTTTCATGACGATGAAAGAATGTTCCTTTCTGACAGGCCCAGGAGCCCCAAGTTTTTTTGGGATCTCAAGAAGAGAAAACTCACTCAATTTGTACAGGTATCTGCAGGCACAGATAAATAGTTGGCTGGGCTCAAGAGGCTTTTTAAAAGATTTAATCTGAGCTTCCTTATGAAATTAATTCCAGGAAAGCCTTTTATTAAAAACAAAATAGCCTATATAGCAAATACTTACTCTTGCTGCTCAATATACAAATAATTGAACCAAGTATTATAACACTAAAACTTACTTTGCAAATAAATTGGTCCTAATATGATTTGTCTCAGGTAGAAATGGAAAATTGGAGAGAGAAAAATTATGTTTCAGAAAAACTATAGTTTTCCTGTTATTAGTTTCCAATTTTGTCCATTGTTTTTTGAGTCACTGCTAATGACCCAATATCTGATTGGTTCTCAGGGTCATTCACCTGGATCTCTCAAGGCTTCAGGTCAGTTCTACAGGGATTCCCGAAGCTATGACCGTTCCTTAAGTTGGGCTCATTATTTATCTTACAGTCTGCTATTCACTTAAGTGCTATGCTAAAGGTGTGGATAAGAGTACTAATGTTTTTGTTATGAAGACCTTGGTATCCCAACCAGGGACCTGTGACTACATGCAAACTGCTAGATGGTTTCAATCCTCCTACCCTGTGGGCAACCCTACCTCAACTCATTGCCCTTTTCCCATTCCCATCTCCATAGCTCACACCTCAGGACTGATACGCACTAAAACCCAAGGGGAAGATTGAAACAACCTTTGCAAAATTATGACAGTAAGATAAATCTGACATAGTCAATTACATCTTGTTTCTAACCTCCAAGCTATACTTGGTCACTCCTGCATGTAGACCAGCTTACTTTGGGAGAACTTTAGTTCATAGTTTAACCTTAAAGCAAGGATGAATAGCCCTTCCCAAAACTAGACTGCCTTTGTATAATTAGTGAAAATCCACAAGTTTAGGATTATGAGAGGGGCCTGAATTTTGTTAAGATGTAGGCTTAAATGATAACCAGCCATTGTTCAAGAGGTCACAAGATTTGTGACTTCTCCAGCTGCTTGTAGATAACATCACTATTATAGAACCTAAGATTGATTTTAGATATAACATCACTATTGTAGAACCTAACATTGGTTTTTTTGAAATGTTGTTCAGACTGACCCCACCTGGACTCATGACCCATGACTCAGCTGGTCCTGTGGCCCCACCCAGAGACAGACTCAGCACCTCAGCAAGGACCATTTTCCACACCCCTATGATTTCATCCCCAACCAATCAGCATTCCCCACTCCCTAGTCCCCAGTCCACCAAACTATCCTTGAAAACCCCTAATCTATGAACCTTCAGGGAGATTTATTTGAATAATAACTTTCTCTCCCATATGGCACGGCCCACCTCATGTCAATTAAACTCTTACTTTATTGCAGTGCCATGGTCTCAGTGAATTGGTTTTGTCTGTGCAGCAGGCAGGAAGAACCTCCCTGGTGATTACAAATATGCCAAGTACTCTGCTAGTTATTTGGAAATCAGATAGCTGTATAAATTAGACATGTCAGCCAATCATAAATTATTTACTTGTTTCTTTCTTTTTTTTTTTTTTTGAGATGGAATCTCACTCCCATTGCCCAGGCTGGAGTGCAGTGGCGCAAACTCGGCTCACTGCAACCTCCACCTCCTGGGTTCAAGCAATTCTCCTGCCTCAGCCTCCCCAGTGGCTGGGATTACAGGCTCCCACCACCATGCCTGGCTAATTTATTGTAGTTTTAGTAGAGACGGGGTTTCACTGTGTTGGCCAGGCTGGTCAGGAACTCCTGACCTCAGGTGATTCAGCTGCCTCAGCCTCCTAAAGTGCTGGGATTACAGGTGTGAGCCACTGCGCCCAGCCTACTTGTTTCTTATAATAAAAATCCCACAATGACTAAGGTTCAAATGAGAACCAGCAGTTGATATCCCTTGGTCATCATCCTTCAGCACCAAGATCATAGCAATCTATCTTGTTATTCACTTTGGGTTTCCACATTAAACCCAACGGCAAAGTTGCAGATGTAAATCCTACCATATCAGTAATTACATTAAGTTTAAATGAAGTAGGCCTTATAAGGCATAGACTAGCAGAATGGATTTTTTAAATAAACTATATGCTGCCTTAAAAGACACAATTTAGAATCAAAGGCACAATTAAACTAAAAATAAAATCATGACAAAAAGATACATTATGCACTCAGTAACCATCAGAGAGCTGAAGTAGCTGTACTATATCGACAAAAGAGACTTCAAGACAAAAAAAAGTTACTTGAGACGGAAAGATGTAACAGTTAAAAAAAAAAAAAAGCTCAATTTGACATGGAGAAATAACAATTATAAGCATAGATGTACCCATAATAGAGCCCCAAAATACATGAAATTAAAATTAAGAGAATTGAATTGAAAAAGAGACAATTCAATAATAATAGTTGGAGACGTCAATACTCCATTCTCAATAATTGATAGAGGCCAGGTGCAGTGGCTCAACCTGTAATTCCAGTGCTTTGGAGGCCAAGGTAAGAGGATCAGTTGAGGCTAGAAGTTCAAGACCAGTTTGGGCAACAGAGTGAGACCCCATCTCTACAAAAAGAATTTTTTAAAAAACAATCTCTACTTAACAAGTAAGCAAGTTGCACTAGTAAAATGATGCTATCTTGTACTTTTTATTTTCTCCATCCTTCACTCATTACTCCAGCCACAGCAGATTTCCTTCAGCATTTCAAATGAGCCTTGTACCTGACTACAGGACATATGCGTTTTTCCCTCAGTACCTCCTCTTTACTCACAATACCCCATACATTTCCTTCAAGTGCTTACCAAATTTATCATAACTTGCTCAATTATCTGTTGTACTGTCTCCCTCAAAAGATTATAAGGTACAAGAGGGGATGACTTGTTTATCACGATATCTTAGTCCTAGTGCAATGCCTGGCACATAGTGGGCACCCAATAAGTATTTTTAAGAGAATGAATTAATTTGTTCAGTGGGTTCACCAATGTGTCATCAACTATCACATCTCACTATTGTTAGAAAAGCACACTTATTTTAGAATAAATTTGTCTCCAAAGAACAGTTATCATTTTTTCTGTTTTTTGTTTGTTTGTTTGTCTGTTTGTGACAGAGTCTCGCTCTGTCGCTCAGGCCAGAGTGCAGAGGCATGATCTCGGCTCAGAACAACCTCTGCCTCCCAGGTTCAAGCAGTTCTCCTGCCTCAGCCTCCCGAGTAGCTGAGATTACAGGCGTGCACCACCATGCATCTAATTTTTGTATTTTTTAGTAGAGACGGGGTTTCACCATATTGGCCAGGCTGGTCAGAACTCCTGACCTCAAGTGATCCATCCGCCTTGGCCTCCCCAAGTGCTGGGATTACAGGCATGAGCCACCATGCCGGCCAACCATTATTATTTTTTTTGTTTTGGTTTGTTTTTTTGTTTGTTTGTTTGTTTTTTGAGACGGAGTCCCGCCACGACACCCAGGCTAGAGTGCAATGGCGAGATCTTGGCTCACTGCAACCTCCGCTTCCCTTGTTCAAGTGATTCTCCTGCCTCAGCCTCCCGGGTAGATAAAATTACAGGTGCCTACCACTACGTCCGGCTAATTTTTGTAGTTTTAGTAGAGACGGGGTTTCACCATGTTAGTAAGACTATTCTCAAACTCTTGACCTCAAGTGATCCGCCCACCTCGGCCTCCCAAAGTGCTGGGATTACAGGCGTGAGCCATTGCCCCCGGCCCACAATCATTTTAGATTCAAGTCTGCTGATGTTCCCTGAAGGTTTCTGCCAGCCTGTTTCTCAGTATCTTCGTAATTAAGCTTTGCGGAGAGGCAGAAAATCAGACAGAATGAGCATGCACTCATTTGTGGGGGAAATATATTGTAAGGAGCGGAAAGAGTAAATCAGGCAGAAAGCATCTTGAAAAGGCTCATCTGATGGGTCTTACTGCAGCATCTGGCATACCGTGGATGTGGCAGGGCAATTAAGAAAGTGACTTATGGTTCGTTTGCTTGATTTTGCGGCTGCCAACCATCAAGGACTGTTATTTTTTTTTTTTTTTTTTTTCCTCTCCCAGGAGATACAGTAGCCAGTATCTCGGGTACTAAAAATCTAGATTTTTCTCTTTTGATGGGAGCAGTTAAAAAGTGTTTACGTTGGGCCGGGCGCGGTGGCTCACGCCTGTAATCCCAGCACTTTGGGAGGCCGAGTAGGGCAGATCACAAGGTCAGAAGATCGAGACCATCCTGGCTAACATGGTAAAACCCCGTCTCTACTAAAAATACAAAAAAAAAAAAAAATCAGCCGGGCGTGGTGGAGGGCACCTGTAGTCTCAGCTACTCTGGAGGCTGAGGCAGGAGAATGGCGTGAACCCGGGAGGTGAAGCTTGCAGTAAGCAGAGATCAGCCACTGCACTCCAACCTGGGTGACAGAACAAGACTCCGTCTCAAAAAAAAAAAAAAAAAAAAGGCCGGGCGCGGTGGCTCAAGCCTGTAATCCCAGCACTTTGGGAGGCCGAGACGGGCGGATCACGAGGTCAGGAGATCGAGACCATCCTGGCTAACACGGTGAAACCCCGTCTCTACTAAAAATACAAAAAACTAGCCGGGCGAGGTGGCGGGCACCTGTAGTCCCAGCTACTCGGGAGGCTGAGGCAGGAGAATGGCGTAAACCCGGGAGGCGGAGCTTGCAGTGAGCTGAGATCCGGCCACTGCACTCCAGCCTGGGCCATACAGCGAGCCTCCGACTCAAAAAAAAAAAAAAAAAAAAAAAGGTGTTTATGTTTCAAAAAAGGATGAGTCCATGTCCTTTGGGAAGCTGGAAACCATCATTCTGAGCAAACTACCGCAAGGACAGAAAACTAAACACCGCATGTTCTCACCCGTAAGTGGGAACTGAACAATGAGAACACTTGGACATGGGATGGGAAACACCACACACTGGGGCCTGTCGTGGGGTGGCGGGAGGGGGGAGGGATAGCATTAGGAGATACACCTAATGTAAATGACAAGTTAATGGGTGCAGCACACCAACATGGCACGTGTATACATATGTAACAACAAACCTGCACATTGTGCACATATACCCTAGAACTTAAAGTATAATAATAAAAAAAAGTGTTTGTTTCTTTAAAGAAAGAATGAAAGAAAAGAAAGAAGGAAGGAAGGAAGGAAGGAAGGAAGGAAGGAAGGAAGGAAGGAAGGAAGGAAGGAAGGAAGGAAGGAAGGAAGGAAGGAAGGAAGGAAGGAAAGAAAAAGAAAGAAAGAAAGGAAAAGAAAAGAAAAAGGGAAGGGAAGGAGGGAAGGAAGGAGAGAAGGAAGGAAGGAAGGGGGGAGGGGGGAGGGAGACAGGGAGGGGAAGAAACTGCACATTGGAATTTACTGACATGAAAATAATCCCTAAAAACAGGCATTTTCTGTTAACAGCCTAAGTTTATTGAGGGAATTAACTCGCCTGGGGACAGCATGCAATGCAGGCCTTGTGTTTTTCTCTTTGAGAAGGGGAATCTAGAATGGGATTATTCCCTCAAGACTCGAGAGAGCAGTGGGAGGAGTGGACACATGAGTCATGAATGTTCAGGTCTGAGACGGCCAGGCCTCCAGATTAGTCTGCTCACTAATCCTTGGAAGGACTGAGCATGCCCTGCAGTGTGGCATTTGTGTGAACAGGATCTAGTAATCTGTGTTTAAGAAACCCTCCAGAGAATTCTTAAGCATTTTCAAGTTTGAGAATCACTGGCCTATAGTATGATCCCCATTGGGCTTTTTAAAAATTGTATGTGTTCATGCATGTAAGAACATATATACATATATTAAAAAATCACATATGCATATGGAAAATGACCTAAATAATGTACACCCTGTTCACAATAACATCTGGATGAAGGATTTCGATGGCAAAAAGTACTATTTTTTTTGTTTTTTTTTTTTACTTTATATTATGTTGATTTTATCTTTTTAAAGATGTTTCCAAAAGAAAATATAAGGAGTAGTGTGATCAGGGCTCCACTTCTCAGAGATTATCTGGGCTCCGTCTGCCCTCCGTCATTTTGGCTGGCTCACCTCAGGCTCACAAGATGAATGCAACAGCTCTGAATACCACATCCAGACATGATAATACCGAAAGGCCACTTCCTCAGTGTCTCTTTCGTAAGAGTAAAAAATTTACTCCTTGAAGCTCCTAAGAAGCCCTCCCTTGTGTGTTATTGGCTAGAATTGCAGCACACTGCTATGCCCTAGCTGGTCAGGAAGGGGTACAGAAACAGCATAATTGACTTGGAGCAAGCAATGTTTACCCTCTGGAGATGCACCTTGCTGTGCACGGCTAATGGAGGGAGGGAATGATGAACAAAACCCAGATAGAAGGAAGAAAGAGACTGGATGTTTTGTAGACAACCAACTGTAGCTGCCACATGTGTTTACACTGCTCTTCATGGAGGTAGTTATCCTTTTTAGCTAGAATCACTTAAGTTCCTGTTGCAATTATTGAGGATTTAGCTCTTTTACATCTCACTATACTCTATCATTCTCCCAATATTATTATATCATAAATTTTGGTTATAACAAAAGGCAGCATTTACATTATCATGACTGCATAAATATCATTATTTTCCAAACTAAGTAGTGCTTTCTAATTACATTTTTTCTCACTCAACTTTTTGTTTTTCCTGTAGTTCACAGTTGCCTGAATTCTTTTTGTAATGTGCTTTGTTTTTTATGACCCTTTTCTCCCATAGACCTATCAAACAGTATTTTCCCCAACACTCAAGGAACTCAAGCAATCTATCAATTCCCCCCACCTTTTTTTCTCTCCAGAAATCTCCCTCTCACAGCCTCTTATTGTTCTATTACAATCATGATTGGTTGCTGCCTAACCCTAGTATATAATTGTACAAGAGAAGGAGAATCATTCTCTCCTTCTTCTGTGCTGGATTCCCAATTTCCTGGATCCCCTCCATTTTTTTTATTATTTCTTCATTTTTCTGAAACACATATTCTTATAACATGAAGGTTATTTAGTCCCTGAATGCTAAAAATATCTTTATAATTTTTTTTGTTTTGGAAAAATTTCAAATTTATAGAAGAGCTGTAAGAATAAGAATACACATGAAATACTTGTTACCCTTTACCCAGACTCACTTATTAAGATTTTACTCAATTTTCTTTAGCATTTTCTTTTTCTTCCTTTCTTTCTCTCTTGTGGATGGGTGAATGATCATAGATGACAGAAGATTAGATAGACAAATAATCATTTTTTTCTAAAATATTTAAGGATAAGTTACGTAGGCCGGGCATGGTGGCTTATGCCTGTAGTCCCAGCACTTAGGTAGGCTGAGGCAGGCAGACAACCTGAGGTCAGGAGTTCAAGAGCAGCCTGACCAACATGGTGAAACCCCATCTCTACTAAAAATACAAAATTAGCCAGGCGTGGTGGCACATGCCTGTAATCCCAGTTACTTGGGAGGCTGAGGCAGGAGAATCATTGAACCCAGGAGGCGGAGGTTGCAGTGAGCCGAGATCATACCATTGCACTCCAGCCTGGGCAAAAAGAGTGAATCTACGTCTCAAAAAAAAAAAAAAGTTACATACATCATGGCCCTTTATCTATAAATACTTCAGTACGTATGTAATATTTCCACAGAATAAAATATTCTCCAAATAACCATAACACAGTTATCAACTTTAATAAATTTAACATTGATCCAATGTTTTTATATATTGTCTAGATTCTAATGTTGTAAATTGGCCCAACAATGTCTGTTACAGCAGTTTATTTCTTCTCTAGTAAAAGATTCAGTCAGATCAAGCATTGCATTTAGTTGACATGTCTCTTTAGTCACTCATAATCTGGAATCTTGTCTCAATCTTTGTCTTTTACACCAATTAACACTTTTTTTAAGGATACAGAAACTCCTTTTGTAAAATTACATACTCTATTTTGGGCTTATCTGGTGCATCCTTGTGGTTAGATCCAGATATTCGTCTCTGGTTAGAAAATTCATTCAAGTGATGTGCCTTTCTCAGATCATCACATATGGAGGTCACAATTTCTACATACTCCTCACTGGTGGTGTTAAGTTTTTGTGTCCAGTCAAGATGTTGTACAATCTCTAGATGCTTACTGTGCTTTCTCTTGCAACTAATAAGCTTTCCATGGGTAGATATTTAAGACTATACAGATATTCTCCTCCTCATTAAATTTCCCCCCTAGATTCAGCAACCATCAATGATTCTTACCTGAACTAATCTTTACTATAATGCTTGCAATATGATTATTTTTCTAACTCCAGCATTCTCAGTACATTTATCAGTCAGTCTGCTCACATTAATTTACTTTTGATGGATATTTGACTATGGGTGAAATTCTAGGTTGAAAATAATTTTCTTCAGGATTTTGAAGGCAATCCTTCACTATCTTTCAGCATCCCATGTTGCTATTGAGAAGCCTGGTGCCATTCTGAAACCAGTTTCCTGATGCGTAATCTTTTCTTTATCCTTGGTGTTCCGACATCATACTTTTTTCCTAGAGTCCTTCTTCCCAGTTTTTCATCCTCCTCCTCTTCCTCCAATTTGAACTGGTTGTTGCCTAAGACAGGTGCACAATTGTCTTCCTGTTCCTTCACTTTTCTATGAATATTTGATCCTCCATTTCCTGAACACAAAGTTTTTCTCTTTTTGGGTTTATTCCCTAATTTTGCTAAACCACGTGTTCTATAGTACTATATCTTAAGCAATTTGTTAATGGAAAAAAATTGCTAAATGATACACTGAAACTAATACAGAATCACTGTACATAGTTGTACATGGCATAACTGTCTCCAGTGCCCCTGGAATAACAGCATCTATGTTACTTTTTAAAATGTACAAATGAGAATATTGTGCACATGTCCGAATTAACAAGTAAGCTATAATATGTTTAATGGATGCAGGAGATGTGAGTCTCCTGGCTCACATCTGCAATCCCAGCACTTTGGTAAGCCGAGGCTGGAGGATCACTTGAGTCCAGGATTTCGAGACCAGGCTGGGCAACACAGTAAGAATTCATCTCACCGGCCACGGTGGCTCACACCTGTAATCCCAGCACTTTGGGAGGCTGAGGCAGGCGGATCATTTGAGGTCAGGAGTTTGAAACCAGTCTGGCCAACAGGGTGAAACCCTGTCTCTAGTAAAAATACAAAAAAATTAGCTGGGCGTGATGGCAGGCGCTGTATTCCCAGCTATTTGGGAGTCTGAAGCAGGAGAATCGCTTTAACCGGAGGCGGAAGTTGCTGAGCCAAGATTGCGCCACTGCACTCCAGCCTGGGTGACAGAGGGAGACTCCGTCTCAAAAAAAAAAAAAAAAAAGAAAGAAAAAGAAAAAAGAATCCATCTCTACAAAAATTAAAGATTAAAAAATTAGCCAGGTGTGGTGACAGACACCTGTAGTCCCAGCTACTAGGGAGGCTGAGGTAGGAGGATTGCTTGAGACCAAGAAGCCTAGGAAGCAGTAAGCCATGACTGGGCCACTGCACTCCAGCCTGGGTGACAGAGCAAGACCCTGTCTCAAAAATAAAGTAATATTATATACTACTTATGAACTCTGGAAAAATAACAGAGGGAAACAGGGAGAACAACAAAAGGGATCTCCACTTTAATTCAAGTATTTTCCTTCCTTCCTTCACTTTAATTTAAATATTTCTCTTCCTTTCTTCTTCCCTCCCTCCGTCCTTCTCTTTCTTCTTTTATGAGACAGGTTCTCACTCTGTCACCCAGGCTGGAGTGCAGTGGTGCAATCACAGGTCACTGCAATCACTGCCTTCTGGGCTCAGGTGATAGTCCTGCCTCAGCCTCCCAAGTAGCTGGGATTACAGGCATGTGCCACCACAACTGGCTAATTTTTTCATTTTTTGTAGAGACGGGTTGTCACCATGTTTCCCAGGCTGGTCTCCAACTCCTGGGCTCAAGTGATCTACCTGCCTCAGCCTCTCAAAGTGCTGTGTTTACAGGCATGAGCCGCCAGACCTGGCCCTATTTCTTTCATTAAAAAAAAAAAAACAAACAAACAAACAAAAAAAAACCTTGGAAATAAACTTTTAAAAATCATGACTGTATCATCATGTATGTACAAGTTGTTTCTCAAAGTATTTAAAAGAGATTCAAAGGCTGGGCACGGTGTCTCATGCTTGGAATCCCAGCACTTTGGGAGGCCAAGGAAGGATGAGCACTTGAGCCCAGGAGTTTGAGACCAGCCTGGGCAACATAGCAAGATCTCATCTCTACTAAAAATAGTAAACTTAGCCAAGCATGGTGGCAGGCACCTGTAGTCCCAGCTACTCGGGAAGCTGAGGCAGAAGTGCTTGAGTCTGGGAGGTCAAGGCTACAGTGTGCTATGATCACACCATGGCACTCCAGCCTGGGCAACAGAGCAAGATCCTGTCTCTAAATAATGAGATTCAAAATGGAAACATCCTAAATGTTCAATAATGAGACTGCTTACGTAAAGAGTTTAAGTCCAGGGAATGTAATATTATACATCCATGAAACATATTATAGCTTACTTGTTAATTGGGACATGTGCATGATAATCAGCTAACTGAAAAACAGAAATTTACAATAGGATATGCATAATTTGTGTATGTGTACATATGTGTGTTCACTAAATATTAAAAGTAGTGGAATTCAGGCCTAGGTACTTTTCTAGGTTAGTTTTTTGCTCTAAGCACATATTTCTTTTATAGTTAGAAAATATTTATTTATTCATTTCGGTTAATTTAGAAAGTTTATTTTGCGAAGATTGAGGATGTGCCCATGACATAGCCTCAGGAAATCCAGATATGTGCCTAAGGTAGTCAGGGCACAGCTTGGTTTTATACATTTAGGAAGAGACATGAGACATCAATGAATATATGTAAGAAGTACAGTGGTTTGGTCTGGAGAGGCAGGACAACTTGAAGAAAAGGCAGGAAGACTCCAAGCAGGGAGGGAGCTTCCAGGTCAGCTAGGTGATACCCAAAGGCTTACATTCTTTAGAGTTTCCAATTAGACTTTCCAAAGGAGGCAGATCAGATATTCATCTATCTGTGAGCAGAGGAGTGACTTTGAAAAGAAGGCTTTGAGTAGAAAACAATTCTTTAAATTTAAAAGGTGCTTTCATAGCTGGGCGCAGTGGCTCACGCCTATAATCCCAGGACATCCCAGCACTTTGGGAGACCCAGGCGGGTGGCTCACCCGAGATTGGGAGTTCCAGACCAGCCTGACCAATATGGAGAAACCCCGTCTCTACTAAAAATACAAAATTAGCCGGGCATGGTGGCACATGCCTGTAATCCCAGCTACTCAGGAGGCTAAGGCAGGAGACTTGCTTGAACCCAGGAGGCACAGGTTGAGGTAAGCCGAGATTGTGCCACTGCACTCCAGCCTGGGCAACAAGGGCAAAAACTCCGTCTCAAAAAAAAAAAAAGCTGCTTATATAATCAAAAGATTAAAAATGGACAATCTGTACAAGTAATATAGACATCCCTTCTAGGTTGTTTATAAAACAATTAAGCACTTTGTTTATGGAAAATGAGAGATCTGAAAAGTACAAGAAAATTGCTCTGTCCCCGGCTGATAGCGGCGATAAAGAGAACCTCCCTTCTCAGTAACAAGCACAATTTGTCTTCAGATTTCTGCTGCCTATACATTTGACACTCATTATTTACACCTCTACCATCTAATGGACATCACTCCTTCCATAATTAACCAATTTGATAGTCACTGAAGAACAAATTACAATTGAACTGCTAAGACGACCTGCAAAAACAGAAATAAAAACAAACAAACAAAAAAGCCCTATTTCATGTAAGTACTTGATACACTGAAAACTGCTGCTATAACTTGAGACTGTTATTGTTAGAAAATTAGCATCAGGGCTGAGTGTGCGCATCAATATACTTCAGCTTTGTCCCCAACCACTGCAACCGTTAGCGAGGTCATTTACTCTCTCTGGAGCCTCATTTCTTTTTATACAAACCTGAAATGTAAAAATCTAACCTTTCAATGCCCTGTGCTTAAATGTCAAATGGGGAGTAGTACCAGGAAAGTATATCTTTTTATCATTATTAAAATCCAAGGTGTCCTTGTGGACGCAGCAAAATGGAGTAGATTGAAACTTTTGGGCCAACTGCAATTTCCTATAACACCACAAATCCATTGAAACAAGAAAGGAGATCAGTGGAAATGAAATTGTAACAATGGTTGCTGACTCATTTAAGAGAAAGATATGAGCTAGCCTTACAATTGGGTTTCATGTAATACAACTGTCAAATGCCCTGTAGTCCCAGCTACTTGGGAGGCTGAGGGAGAAGGATCACTTGACCCTAGGAGTTCAAATCGTTTGGGCAACATAGAAAACTTTGTCTCTTAAAAACAAATTGTCAAAAGTTTTCTTTATGAAATATATTAAATCATCAGGCTTTTAAAATGATTTTTAGATTAAGACAAGTTATGTAACTTATTTCTGGACAGCCACGAAATAAGATACTATTACTGATATACTTCACAGCAATGTTGAAAGGCCACACTTTGAAAAATACAGGCATACCTTGGAGATATTGCAGGTTTGCTTACAGACAACTGTAATAAAATGTTTAACACAACAAAGGGAGTCACACAATTATTTTTATTTTCCAGTACCTATAAAAGTTATGTTTAATCTATAGTATAGTCTATTAAGTTTGCAATAGCATTATATCTGACAATGTACATACTTTAAAATATTTTATTGCTAAAAGATGCTAACGATAATCTAAGTCTTCAGTGAGTCTTTGTTGTTGGAAGAGAGTCTTGCCTCACTGTTGATGGCTGCTGAATGATCGGTGTGGTGGTTGCTGAAGGTTAGTGTGGCTCTAGCGATTTCTTTAAATGAGACAACAATGAAGGTTGCAGCATCAACTGACTCTTCCTTTCCCAAAGATTTATCTGTAGCATGTGATGCTGTTGGATAGCCTTTTACCCACAGTAGAACTGTCTTCAAAATTGGAGTCAATCCTCTCAAACTCTGCTGCTGTTTTATCAACTAAGTTTATGTTATATTCTAAGTCCTTTGTTGTCATTTCAACAATGGTCACAGGATCTTCATAAGGAGTAGGTCCTACCTCAAGAAACCACTTTCGTGGCTCTTCCATTAGAAGCAACTCATCTGTTCACGTTTTATCATGATATTGCAGCAATTCAGTCACATATTCAGGTTCCATTTCTAATTCTAGTTATCTTGCTATTTCCACCTGCAGTTACTTTGTCCACTGAAGTCTTGAACCCCTCAAAGTCATCCATCAGGGTTGAGGTCAGTCTTCCAAACTGCTGTTGATATTCTGACCTTCTCCCATGAATTGCAAATGTCCTTAATGGCATCTAGAATGATGAATCCTTTCCAGGTTTTCGGGTTACTTTGTACAGAAGATTCACTATGGCAGCCACAGCCTTACAAAATGTATTCCTTAAATAATACTTGAAAGTCAAAATTACTCCTTGAACTATGGAGTAATGGATCCTGCAGAATGGATGTTGTTTAGCAGACATGAAAACATTAATCTCTTTGTACATCTCCATCAGAACTCTTGGGTGACCAGACGCATTATCAATGTGCAGTAAAATTTTGAACGACTTTTTTTTTTTTTTAGACAGTCTTACTCTGTCACCCAGGCTGAAGCACAGTGGTGCAACCTCAGGTCACCACAACCTCTGCCTCGTGGGTTCAAGCAATTCTACTGTCTCAACCTCCCAAGTAGCTGGGATTACAGGCACGCACCACCACATCCAGCTAATTTTTGTATTTTTAGTAGAGACAGAGTTCCACCATGTTGGTCAGGCTGGTCTCGAACTCCTGACCTCAAGTGACCTGCCTGCCTTGTCCTCCTACAGTGCTGGGATTACAGGCGTGAGCCACTGCACCTGACAGAAATTTTTTTTCCTAATATTTAATAGGTCTCAACAGTTGGCTTAAAATATTCAGTAAACCATGCTGTAAACAGATGTGCTGTCATCCAGGCTTTGTTCTTCCATTTCTAAAGCACACGCAGAGTGGATTTAGCTTAATTCTCATGGGCCCTAGGATTTTCTGAATGGTAAATGAGCGTTGGCTTCAACTTAAAAGTTACCAGCTGCACGAACCCCTAACAAGAGAGTCGAGCAGTCCTTTGACGCTTTTAAGCCAGGGATTAACTTCTCCTCTCCATGAAAGTCCTAGACGGTTTCTTCTTCCAAAAGAAGGCTGTTTGATCTATATTGAAAATCTCATTCGGTGTAGCAACTTCATCAATTAACTTAGCTAGATCTGGATAAACTGCTACAGCTGCTACACCAGCACTTGCTGCTTCGCCTTGCACTTTTATGATGACTTCTTAAATCTCATGAACCAACCTCTGCTAGCTTCAAACTTTTCTTCTGCAGCTTCCTCACTTCTCTCAGCCTTCATACAATGGAAGTTACAGCCTTGCTCTGGATTAGGCTTTGGCTTAAGGGAATTTGTGGTTGGTTTGATCTACTATGCAGACCACTAAACCTTTCTCCATATCAGTAATAATGCTGTTTCACTTTTTTCGGTTTCATTCTGTCACACAGGCTAGAGTGCGGTGGCACAATCATAGCTCACTGCAGACTCGAACTCCTTGGCTAAAGGGATCCTCTCACTTCAGCCTCCCAAGCACATCAGACTACAGGCATGCACGATGACACCCAGCTAAATTTTTAATTTTTTGTAGAGACAGAGGTCTCGCTACGTGGCCCAAGCTGGTCTCAGACTCCTGGCTTCAGGGGATCCTCCTACTTTGGCTCCCCAAAGTACTGGGATTCTAGGTGTCAGCCACTGCCTGCACCCAGCCACTTCATTATCGTTCCTGTGTTCCCTGGAGTAGTACTTTTCATTTCCTTCAAGAACTTTTCCTTTGCATTCACAACTTGACTGTTTGGCAGAAGCAGTCTAACTTTTGGCCTATCTCAGCTTTTGACATTAGCCTTCCTCACTAAGCTGACTTTTTCACTTAAACACTTAGAGGCATTTGTAGGGTTATCAGTTGGTCTAATGTCAATACTGTTGTATCTGAGAGAATAGTGAGGTCTGAGGAGAGGGAGAGACATGGGGAACCATCAGTTAGTGGGGTAATCAGAACACACACACACACACACACACACATCAACTAAGCTGACTGTCTTACATGGATGCAGTTTGTGGCACCCCAAAACAATTACAATAGAAACATAAAACATCACTAATCATCAAGACGCATATAATGAAAAGTTTGAAATATTGTAAGTTACCAAAACATGACACAGAAAAATGAAGTGAGCACACGCTGTCGAAAAAAAAACTGCCGATAGTCTTGCTCAACACAGGCTTGCCACAAAACTTCAGTTTGTAAAAAATGCAATATCCGCAAAACACAATAAAACAAAGTGCAATAAAATGAGGTATGCCTGTACTTCGATAATCACTAATTCATTATATTTTAGAAACAAACATCTGTTTTACACAAGAAATAGGTGGCAAAGGTGGAGGGTGTTGGACAATTTGCAGGCAGCACTTGGGACTGGATTCCTGAGATGAGACTGAATGAGAGCAGTAGCAGAATAAAGGAGACAGGATAGAGACGGAACTACCTTTTATATTTTCTCAGCTGTGCCACTAATGCTTACCTCTCTGTGCTTTCTTTATAATTTTGTACAAAATATGTATATTTCTAAACAGTACCTTATTTTAGACTTTTAAAAATTTCAGCAAATCATGGTACAGGCCAGGCACAGTGGCTCATGCCTGTAATCCCAACACTTTGGGAGGGGATCACTTGAGGCCAGGAGCTCAAGACCAGCCTGGCCAACGTGGTGAAACCCCGTCTCTACTAAAAATTTTAAAATAAGCTGGGCATGGTGGCACACACCTGTAATCTGAGCTACTTGGAAGGCTGAGGCAAGAGAATCACTTGAACCCGGGAGATGGAGGTTGCAGTGAGCCAAGATCGCACCACTGCACTCCAGGCTGGGCAACAGAGGAAGATTCCATCTTTTTGTTGTTGTTGTGACAGAGTCTCGCTCTGTGGCCCAGGCTGGAGTGCAGTGGCCTGCCTCAGCCTCCCTAGTAGCTGGGACTACAGGCGCCCGCCACCTCGCCTGGCTAGTTTTTTGTATTTTTTTAGTAGAGACCAGGTTTCACTGTGTTAGCCAGGATGGTCTCGATCTCCTGACCTCGTGATCCACCCGTCTCGGCCTCCCAAAGTGCTGGGATTACAGGCTTGAGCCACCGTGCCCGGCCAAGATTCCATCTTAAAAAATAATAATAATACTATTACAGTGTAGGGTGTTTTTGTTTTTTGTTTTTTTTCTTTTTCAACTTGGGTTTGGGGAGTTTGGTTTTTTGCTTTGTTCTGTTTGATGATCATTGTATATAATATCTGATAGTATAAAACCCCCTACCTTGTTCTTCAAAATTGGGTTAGCTACTCTGTGTCCTTGGCCTCTCTATACACAGGCCCCTCTGGAATTTTGATATTGTTTTTATGAATTCATTTGATAAAAATTGAAATCTTGATGAAACTAATCTTTCCTACCCATGAATATAGTGCATCCTTCTGTCATTTAGGTCACCTTCAATGCCTATAATGGGTATCTGATATTTTACAGCTGCCCAATGTATTTTGAAAACCCCTTCCCCATTTTCAGACTTCTCCATATTATAACTGTCTTCCCAGGCAGAATCCAAAAACTGTATTTCCCAGAAGCCCCTGCAACTTGGACATACACATATAACCAACTCCCACTGAGCAGGTACACCCTAGCTGAAGACAGAAGACCCTACCAAAATGATTGTGGGGATATTTTTTACTACAGAATGTGAAACGACCTTCCTGGTAGTCCAGTCTCTGCCTTCAATGGGGGTGGCAGTCCAGTAGCAGGCACCAGCAGCTGCTGAGTTTCCACTGGAACCACCTGGTTCTGTGGTTGGTCATTTTTCCTGGCTTCTGCCTATGTGGCATCCCAGCTTAGTTCCTCTTAGACATTTTGTAAGCTAATTAATAGTATGCAGCAAATCTAAGGTGGATTCTTCAGTCTACTACTGATCACTGACACAGAATGAGGAACCAGAAGTGGGTTACTGAGTGTGACAGAACCTTAAAACAGTAGCACTATTTAGTGGAAGTGACTGAGAATACGGTGGTGAAGAATCAGATACTGCAAGCTGAAAAGTAGATGGGCGAAACAAGGTAGCCATAGCTCTTTTGGACTCAAGTTGGCTCCATATGTTCTCATTCTGGCATGGGGCTGAAGGCACAGCCACTTTCTGGAGCTTGCTGTTCTCTCACAGAAGGCAGAAACAACCATCAGCTGAGCATGAGAACTGAGAGGGATGTTTTGGAAGTTAAAGAAGAGAGGAAGTATAAAGTAGTGGCCTAGGAAAGCAGGGGAGTTAAGTGGACTCCAAAAAGTGTAGTATGACCGTCAGGAAACATTAAGGGCCTCCATGAAGTTACTGGTCATGAATTTAAAGTGACAATTCAGCATGGTAGTAGGCTTTCTCTTGATCACTTCTGGTGCAGGAACAGAGAAGGCAAAGAACTGTATTTAGTCAGAGATGAGGTTTTGCCAAGCAAGCATGACAAAGCAAGAGAAGGGCAAGGGAGTTAAGGGAGACTGTAAAGGAATTATTTTAAGAATTGACCATAGAGTTTAAGCTGGGTAAAGGAGGAGGGGTGGGCATTTTCTGTTTGAAGCGTATCTCTCAAAGTATGGTCCATGCTAAAAATCTGGCCATCACCAGAGATATCCAAAATCAGAATTTTTACAAGACAGAAAACTCTTCTTTTTACAAGCACATCATGTAATTCAGGCACATGGTAAAGTTTAAAAACCAAGAATGTAAAGGTTTGGCTGTTACTGTTATAGAGAAACATCTAGATAGCAATAGCAGCACAAAAGAAAAAAATATATGGACCCTTCCACCAATGCTTAGGACTTAATGTTTACATTAATGCCAATAAATGCATAATTCAAGTTCTTTTCCCAGTAACTACTTCACACAGTCCTCTGAATGGTTGTAAAGGATCCTCATCAAAGCCACTTCCAAGAGCAATCCCAAATTCCACTTTACTAACCTACCACATAAGCCTAGCCACTGACCCACTAAACAGCTCCCTTTATTTCTAAAACACCAATTTTGGAGGCTTATTCAGATTCCCCTTGAGTTGGCTTTACAGCATTACTTTTATTTCTTTAGTAATTCATCAAATTCATATTTACAGTTCATAAATATGAAATAAAATATAGAAGCCAGTGCTCACAAAGAAAAAAAAAACAATGCTCATCAAGAAAAATCTACAAAACACATGCAACAAAGATGAATGCCTTTGTGTCTATTTACTTAGGAAATAAAAGTTAAAAGAAACATCTAGCTATCAAGAGCAAAACTAAAGAAAAAAAACTTCATGTTTAAAGACATGATTGCTCTCACTGCCATCAACACATACTTTTTTTTTTTACTATTTCACACTATCTTTTGCACAGATGTATGAGATTCTCAAAGATGTGTGCCAAGGGCAACATAACCTCAACTGTATTAATACCCCACCTAGCCATGGGCCCACTAAACAATCTCCATTAATCTCTACGGTCCATTGTTGGAAGCTTATTCCAATTCTCTACCAGTAGCCACAGGTCTTGTACATTTCTCCCAGGCTGCTTATCTCTAATCATAATGGCCTAATACAGGGATATCCTCTTTTCCAAACTTTCCTAACACCAAAGTGTTCTACCACCAGCAACCCCACGATGCAGATACAGCCACTGTTGTTCAAGCCTGAAAGGGACTAAAGCAAAGGTTCAGTATTTCCATTTTCTACCCAGAACAGATTATATAAACATGGTCTTTAAATATATATAGATGATAATGGAATTTATGTTGAAACAGCTGTAACACATGTAAGGTGAGGAAAAAAATACGAATGAAACTCAAATTAGGTTGGAGGCCGGGCACAGTGGCTCACTTCTGTAATCCCAGCACTTTGGGGGACCAAGGCAGGCAGATCACTTGAGGTCAGATGTTTGAGACCAGCCTGGTCAACATGGCGAAACCCTGTCTCTTCTAAAAATACAAAAATTAGCTGGGGGTGGTGATGTGTGCCCGTAAACCCAGCTATTCGGGAGTCTGAAGGAAGAGAATCGCTTGAACCCAGGAGGTGGAGGTTGCAGTGAGCCAAGATCACACCGCCGCACTCCAGCCTGGGTGACAGAGCAAGACCCTGTCTCAAAAAAAAAAAAAAAAAAATTAGGTTGGAGATTTACTGGGCATAAGAACCGTAAGACTGCCAAGATAAAGCTCATGAGGAGTGAGAGGAAGGGGTGAGAATAACTGGGGAAGGTTTCACAGTGGGAGTAAGATCCTGGAAGACACGCACTATTTGGGCAGATGAAGAAGGTATTCCAGATGTAGGCAGCAGCATGAACAAATTCCCAGAGGTAGGAATGAGCACAGCATGTGGAAAGGTCAGTGAAGGCACAGCCACAGCTGGAGCAGAACAGGATCCCTGGAGAAGAACAGGAGGTAAGGCTGGAGAGGGGCACTGGGGACTGACTAGGGATGGCCCAAGAACCTTGACCGGCTTCTTCTCCACAGGGTGCAATTTCTGATGCTGAACAAAACTTCCATACCATTTGAAGGCTTTCCCACACACCTTACATTCATAAGGCTTCTCCCCAGTGTGAACTCTCTGATGCTGAATGGAGGCTATTTTCTGAGTGAAGGCTTTGCCGCACTCCTTACACTGGTAAGGTTTCTCCCCAGTATGAATTCTCTGATGGACAATAAAAAGTGACCTACAACCAAAAGCTTTCCAACATTCTTTACATTTATAGAGTTTCTCTCCCGTGTGTAATCTCTGATGCTGCAGGTAGGCCGCACTCCTACGGAAAGCCTTCCCACACTCTTTACATTCATAGGGTTTCTCTCCAGTGTGGATCCTCTGATGCTGAGTCAAGGCTGTGTTGGAACTCAAACCTTTGCCACACTCCTTACATTCATAGGGCCCTTCTCCAATGTGGTTTTTCTCATGTACAATACAGTCATAGCTGGACTTGAAAGCTTTGCCACACTCCTTACACTTAAAGGGCTTTTCCCCAGTGTGACTCATCTGATGCCGAATGAGCTTTGAGTTATATCGGAAGATTTTCCCACATTCTTTACATTCATAGAACTTCATTCCACCTCGAAGTATCAAGTTTGGATTTAGATTGAAAGTCTGCTGCATTGCCTTGCTTTCAAAATCAAAGCGCTGAGAAACGTTCCTGAGAAGTCCTCCTACCGGCATTCTGTGCAACTCTGTTTCTTCAGAGGCTTCCTGCTTTATAACTGGCCCTTCGTATTTGATCCAGGACTCATCACCTGACCAAAGAAACCACAAGTGTTCCTAGTTACAAAACTGGGAGAAAAGTAGGATCCAGTGTTCCTAATTTTCTCTTGCAGAATGTAATTTTAAAAAACATACCTGTGAAATGGTTATATACAAGCATCTATAAAGGAGGATGAGCGAGACAAAGAAAAATAATGACAGGCCAGGTGTGGTGGCTCATGCCTGTAATATCAGCACTTTGGGAGGCTGAGGCAGGCGGATGGCTTGAGCTCAGGAATTCGAGACCAGCCTGGGCAACGTGGCGAAACTCTGTCTCCACAAAAAAATACAAAAATTAGCCGGGTGTGGTGGCGCACATCTGTGGTCCTAGCTACTAGGGAGGCTGAGGTGGGAGGATCACTTGAGCCCAGGAGGCAGAGGTTGCAGTGAGTGGAGATCGTGCTACTGCACTTCAGCCTGGGCAGCAGAGCTAGACCCTGTCTCAAAAAAAAATAGAAAAATAATGACATAGAATTGGAGAAGTAAAGACACAGAAATGGAACAGGAAAGATAGCCAAGAAGTGCTCCCCATGAGGAAGGCTGGAAAACTGAACTAAGGTAGGTGAAATGGGAAGAAGCAGAATCAAGAATGAGAAGGAAAGAAGGCAGGAGAGACAAGAAAGAAAAAAGAAGGAGAGAATAAGAAAGAACAGCGAGAAATGGGAAAATTTTTTAAAGAGAGACAGAAACCCAGAAGAGGAGAAAGGAATGAGAGACTGGGAAGAATAGAGAAGCAGCTCCAACACTACAAGAGGTCTTGCAGACTGAGAAATACAAACCAAAAAAAAAATGGATCCCAGTGTCCTACCTGTAACCCAGGCAATCACCCCAAATTCTAAACAATGTCCTAATTATCCTATATTTAAATATTCCACACAATATTCTGGGATAAAAGATGATTAGTTTCAGAAAGTCAGCTGGAACAGAAGTTGGATCAGAGAGCTGTAAGCCACTGTGGTACCACTGCTAAAGGAACCACTATATACAAAAGCATGTATGTGTGAGAAGGCTTGAAATTTTCTTCCAAAAAAACGGAAACGCAAGTAATCAAAACCTTCCAGGACTGGTAAGTCATCTCAGGGAAATTTTAGGTGGCATGTGTGTGCACACGTGCATGTGTGCATGTGTGTCTGTGTGTGTGCGTGTGTGTGTGTAGGGGGCTATGATGGGAGAATATTCCTAGCCCTTTCGTCTATAGTCCCATCTATGGTAAACATAATGTAGATCTAAAGATTATGGCAAGTGAAACTCTTAAGTGATTTAGATACTAAAAAGGCCAATTAAAGCCATTCTTTTCAGGGCTGAAGGCCTAAAGTAAAATTTATAGCTATAGCACAAATAAGTCAGTTTGGCCCAAAAAATCATATTTTCCTTAAATTTGGCTGAAACCCCACTTCTTTGCAATGAAAAATGGCATACAATTAAAACGTCTCCACCGGTAAGTAAGAAAAAAGTGGTTTAGGAGCTACTGGGTCACAGCTTTTCTGCCTCGGAGGACAGCCACATGAATGTGCAGACAGTGCGAGGCCATGTACTCCCAGAGGCGGTCTTTCGAAGCTCAGGGTCAGAACTCAGTGTGAGGTCTGAGAGTGCAGTGAGTATCAACTTATAAATAACTGGGAGCTTTGTTCCCTGAAGCATAAGAAATGCTTCTTACCTAGTAAACCAGGAAGGCAAAACAAGAAACTTAACCACTGGATTCTCATACTCACCTTGACTGATGCCTCTCGGAATCTCAGTGTCCCAGGGATCTGGGCCCCATGGTGCTTCCCCTCTCTCCAGGTGGGAGATCAGAGCAGGTTTGGGGAATGGAAACGCTACTTTATGAAGAAAAGAGAAAGACAAATAGAGGGGAGATGTCCAGAGCTATTCCTGGGATCTTTCTCAGCCCACCCTCCATCAGGCTATCTGGGAGAGAAATGGAACATCAGCAGACCAAGTGAGAGTTCCGACAAGGAGGTCCAAACTGTGCTCCACGATAAAGCCAAGGAGGTATGACTCTCCTCAGAAAGAAGCTGCAATCTGGCCCTGACTCAGAAGAAGGGAAACTCCCTCAGGAAAAATGTACCTACTGCTCCCCTGGGAGACCCTTCCACAAAGGGAGGGCGAACATCCCCAGAAAACTGGATGGACAAAGGAACAAAGGGCTCACCTAGGGTGCCAGAAAGAATGCTTTCCCTCAGGGCCCAGGACCACACTGTTCCTGGAGTATAAGGAAGTCTAATTTTAAAATCAAAGGGAAGCCAGGCACAGTGGCACACGTCTATAGTCCCAGCTACTTGGGAGGCTGAAGCAGGAGAATTGCTTGAGCCCAGGAGTTTGAGGCTGCAGTGAGCCATGGCCATGCCACTGCCCTCCAGCCTAGATGACAGAGCAAGACCCTGTCTCAAAACAAACAAAAAAGCAAAAACAAACAAACAAACAAACAAAAACAAAGAAACCCAGGGATTTCCCTACCCAGTATTTCTGGAGGCTGGTGATTGCAAAACTCTCCTCTGAAGTCATCAAACCCAAGGGCTACTAGAATCCCCAAAACATCTGAGGAAGATAGCAAACTGTTACAAAGGGCCACAGAGGGAGGGAGGCCTTACCCAGGGAGGCCACATTTGCATAATTCTCCAGCATCACCTCCCCGTATAGGGCCCTCTGCGCAGGGTCGAGGCTGGCCCATTGATTCTGGGTGAAGTAAACAGCCACATCCTCAAAGGTCACTGACTCCTGAAACAACAGGTTCCTGCTCAATCTCTGAGTGAGGAGTAGAAGGAAGAAGGAAGCAGCTTGAGCTTCAGGGAAGGGATAAACCTGCCTGCACCCACAACTCTGAGCCCCACGGAAGATGTGCTCAAACAAGAGCACCCACCACCACAGCCAGGGGCGAGCCCTCAGCCAGCAGTTCCACTTTCAAATGGGGAGCCCCAACACTCTCCCATCTACTCAGCTCTGGAGCCCCTAGCTGCTACTGATTCTTATAGCCTGGCATCCAGTTGCTTTCTCCCTGGTAACAGCATCAACTCCTAGGTTCCTGGCTTCACAGATCTGTCTCCCTGGCACCTCCTACCCTCAGGTACTCTGTAATCCTCTCTCCTTATTTTCTATACAGCAACCACTACAGACAGCAACTACTCACCCTGTGATACGGTATGGCTGTGTCCCCACCCAAATCTCACCTTGAATTACCACATGTTGTGGGAGGGACCTGGTGAGAGACAACTGAATCATGGGGGCAAGTCTTTCCCATGTTGTTCTCGTGACAGTGAGTACGTCTCATGAGATCTGATGGTTTTAAAAAGAGGAGTTCCCCTGCCCAAACTCTCTCATTTTTCTCTTGCCGCCACAATGTAAGAAGGATCTATCACCTCCCACCATGACTCTGAGGCCTCCCCAGCCATGTGGAACTGTAAGTCCAATTAAACCTCTTTTTCTTCCCAGTCTCAGGTACGTCTTTATCAGCAGCGTGAAAATGGACTAATACACCCTGTATCCACCCATCCAAGGGGCACATGCACAGCCCCCATCTGGTCCCTCTGGTTCTCCCTAACACTGTCTACAAAGAGAAGCCCCCACCTGCTTCTCTTTGGTTCTCCCCAACACTGTCTACAATGTAGAGAGAAGCATGTTAGAAATAACACCAGTATTTTGCAAATTTCTCTTTTCCACCTTTCTGCCTTATCAGAAAGCTGGCTCTCTTGAAAGAAACCTTTAGCCTGCCCATTCTGACCCTCCTCTCTGAACCACCAGTCTTGAAAGACAAGCTGGCAGTGCCAGGTCCCTGGGCACAGATCTGTCCCCCACTTTTCTGAGCTCCATCACATCCACCAAGGCTGTCACTTCACTAGGTGTTCCCCTCTCTGACTCCCTCCCCTGGGGCTATCTCCATCTTCCCAAGAATGAAGACAACTATACTTGTTGATTAGCTCTGTGCACCAGGCCCCTAGGTTGGTTATTTTATTTATTTATTTATTTATTTATTTATTTTAATTTTTTTTTTTTTTTTTTTTTTGAGACGGAGTCTTGCTCTGTCACCCAGGCTGGAGTGCAGTGGCTGTATCTCAGCTCACTGCAAGCTCCGCCTCCCGGGTTTACGCCATTCTCCTGCCTCAGCCTCCCGAGTAGCTGGGACTACAGGCGCCCGCCACCTCGCCCGGCTAGTTTTTGTATTTTTTAGTAGAGACGGGGTTTCACCGTGTTCACCAGGATGGTCTTGAACTCCTGACCTCGTGATCCGCCCGTCTCAGCCTCCCAAAGTGCTGGGATTACAGGCTTGAGCCACCGCGCCCGGCCATATTTTAATTATTTTTTTGAGACGGAGTCTTGCTCTGTCACCTAGGCAGGCTGGAGTGCAGTGATGCGATCTCGGCTCACTGCAATCTCTGCCTCCCAAATTTAAGTGATTCTCCAGCCTCAGTCTCCCAAGTAGCTGGGATTACAGGCACACACCACCATGCCAGGCTAATTTTTGTATTTTTAGTAGAGACAGGATTTCAACATGTTGGCCAGTCTAGTCTCAAACTCCTGACCTCTGGTGATTCGTCCACCTCAGCTCCCCAGAGTGCTGGGATTACAGGCATGAGCTACCATGCCCGGCCTTTTTTTTTTTTTTTTAGAGACAGGGTTTCACCATATTGCGCAGGCTGATCTCAAACTCCTAGGCTCAAGCAATCCACTTGCCTCGGTCTCTCAAAGTGCTAGGATTACAGGTGTGAGCCACCACGCCCAGCCAAGGTTGGTAATTTTACATCTTGTTTTTCATTCAATCATTACAAAACATATGTGAAATAAGAATTACTATTCCCATTTTTCAAATGATGAAACTTAGATTCAAAAGTTCAATTACTTTGCTGAAGATCACATAGCCAGGAAGTGGTAGAACGGGAACTTCAATACAGATCTGCCAGACAACAAACGTGGGCTCTACTAACACACCAAGCTGTCTCCCACACTGGGCTCACAAACTTCTCCAAAAACATGGCTAACCCCTGAACCTGGTGCTGCCCTATCTTTGGAGAACAGCTTCTCAAACTCCTCAATTCCAAAAATCACCATTCAAACCATCTTCAGTGTACTCCCTCCAGGCCATATGGGCCCCCTTCCCCAATTTAAATTGGGGGTCATCTATTTCAAAACTACACACACCACCCTGGAAGCCTGAGCCTCTGAACCTTCCATGAGGCCCCAGAGCAGTTTCAGATGGTGTCCATTGGCTACTTTCTCTGTTTTTTTTTGTTTTGTTTTGTTTTTCTTTTTGGCAGAATCTCACTCTGTTGCCCAGGCTGGAGTGAGGTATCTCGATCTTGGCTCACTGCAACCTCTGCCCCCTGGGTTCACGCGATTCTCCTGCCTCAGCTTCCTAGGTAGCTGTGATCACAGGCGCCAACCACCACACCTAGCTAATTTTTGTATTTTTAGTAGAGACAGGGTTTTACCATTTTGGCCAGGCTGGTCTTGAACTCCTGACCTCAGGTGATCCACCCGAAAGTGGATCCCAAAGTGCTAGGATTACAGGCGTGAGCCACTGCACCCAGCCTTTCTCTTCTTCTAGAGTTCAGCATACTGCAAATCACAGAGATTAGACTCTCAGCTTGGAGGACGTTTCATGACCTGTACGCTTTCTCACCTTGATGCTCCCAAAGATGATTCCACCTCCCAGAAGAGTCTCATTACGCTATGCAGTCAGCCTTGTTCTTTTCAGATGCTGAAAATAAAATACCTACCAACAGAGGCACAGTCAAGCTCCTAACTCTTGCATGCACATTCTATATTCTGTCTCCTGGGAGCCCTTAAAGCAGCATATGGACTGGAGTGGGCACAGGGGAATAGAGAAAAAGGAATATGACTGTAACTGGTCTTGAAGGAAGGAGGGAAGAACTGTACATCAAGGATAAATTCTGGCAACTCAAACTGCTTACAGCAGCTCTGCTGGCTCTGCACGCAGGTCCTTATGAGAGGGTGTCTCTTCAAACAAGAGCAAGCAGAGAACTCAGCTCTAAAAGAGATGCTGAAAGGAAAAAATAAAATAAACGCAGACACTCCTCAAAGGGAGAGCCAGTCTTTAAACTGAGCAATGATGAGGTCCAAAGGGCCCCCAAAATAATGTGAGCCAAAAGCCCAAACAGCAGACTGGATCATGTTGTCCTGTATACAATTACTGTACTGCTTCAACAAGCCATTAAGGGCTTCTGAGGACAGTAACTACAGGCTCACAGATAAAACCAAATTTCACCTCCACTTATAGCAAGTCAAACCTCACACCCTGACATCTCCAGAGCTTCTCTCACAACTTTCTCCTCCCAGCCTACATCCATCATCTCTTCTTCCACAAACTGTCTGCCTCTCCTGCCATCTACTATTCTTAAGTTTCATGAGCCCTAGAAAATGCCTAATATTAAGGAAAAAACATTGTTTTAAGGCAGTTGGGTTTGGGATATCTTTTTGTTCTTCCTGTGGATGGTCCCCATGTACCTCACCTTATTTCATTTTTCTCCACAGTATTATTCATCTTGTCATATGATATGGTTTACTATCTATCTCCGCCCACCAGAATGTAACTCCATGAGGCAAGAATTGTTTGTTCATGATTGGTTTACTAGCACACAGTAGAGTGCCTAACATGTACCAGATGCTTAATATATATTTCCTAAGAGTTTATTTCAAAAACGGTTTAACCATTAAAAAAATTGTTTTAACTTATGAAGAGAGTAAGAAACCAACAGCAAACACCATCTAAACAGTAAAATGCTAGAGCAAATCCATTAAAGTTGATAGTTGACAATTTACCATAAGCTGAGGTTTTACTTTCTGCAAAAGATGGGAAAGGAGCATATATATAGGAAAGGAATGAACATAAATATCTCTGCTTGCAGATGAAATAACTATCACCTAAAGACATCTAAGAACCAAGAAAACAAACTGAAAACATTTAGAACTTATAAAACAATTCACTAAGTTATCTAGATACAGAATAAGTAAACCAAAATTATTAGCTTTTAGTATGATGGTACTTACATCATAAACAACTGGAAGATACACTGAAAGAAACTAAGATGCCATTCACACAAAAAATTGCTAAGAATGGACCTAAGAGAAATCAGTGAGAACAGGATGGAAGAACACGAAATGTTTACTAAGATACATTTAAAAAGAACTGAATAAATTGGAACTGATAGTGTTTCTGAACGGGAAGAATCAAACTTGTAAAGATGTCAATTATCTCCAAATTTACTCATGAATTCAATAAAATCCCCTCTCCTAACAAAAAAATCCATGAAATTTGTGCTGGGGTGGGAAATCATTTAACGTCATCTAGAAAAGCATGCGTGAAAAACTAGCAAACAATGTTTTGGAGAAAACAATTGAAAGAAAAAAAATGAGGGGGAATTAAACTATATTTTAAAAGGATAACACATTAAGAACATGAGAAGACATACTAAAGTGTGGGAGAAAATATTTGCAGAAGACATATCTGATAAAGCACTATTATCCAAAATATACAAAGAACTCTTTATGAACAAGCCAATTAAGAACTAGGCAAAAAACCTCAACAGACACCTCAACAAAGCAAATATACAGATAGCAAATAGGCATATGAAACTATGCTCAAGAGTATATGTCATTAGGGAACCACAATGAAAACAATGAGATACCACTACATACCTATTAGAAAGGCCAAAATCCAAAACACTGACACCACCAAATGCTGGCCAGGATGCAAAACAACAGAACTCTCATTCATTGCTGGTGGGAATGAATGCAAAATGGGACAGCCACTTTGGAAAAGAGTTTGTCAATTTCTTACAAACTAAACACACTCTTACCATACAACCCAGCAGTCATGCTCCTTGGTACTTAACTAAAGGAGTCGAAAACTTCTGTCCACACAAAAACCTGTAGGTGGACATTTATAGGGGCTTTTTTTCATTATCGCCAAAACTTGGAACCAACCAAGGTGTCGTTCAGTAGGTGAATGGATAAGCTGTAGTATATACAGACAATGGAATATTATTCAGCACTAAAACAAAATGATCTATCAAGCCATGAAAAGACACAGAGGAAATGAAATGCATTATCACTAAGTGAAAGAAGCCAATCTGAAAATGCTACATACTGTATGATTCTGGCTATATGACATTTTGGAACTGGCAAAACTATGAAGAGAATACAAAAATCAATTGATGGTTGTCAACTGGGATGCGACTAAGGGGAAAGTAAGGATGGATAAGAGAAGCATAAGGTATTTTTAGGGCAGTGAAACTATTCTGTATAATAGTGGATACATGTCATCATCAAGAGTGAACCCTAATGTAAACTATCGACTTTGAATGACACTGATGTGTCAGTATAGGTTCACTCCCTATAACAAAAGTGTTACTCTGATGTGGAACATTAATATTGAAGAAAGTTGTGCGTTTTGTGGTGGCAGGAGATCAATGGGAACTCTTCCTTTCTGCCCAATTTTGTTACCAACTAAAACTGCTCTAAAAAACTATTTTAAGTACCAGTGTCAAATGGTTTGGCAGTAGGTTAGTTCTCAATCAAACCTCATATGCTGTTTAGGACATATTGGAGAATAAGGAAAGAAAAAAAGGATTTCCATTCTTCTAAAGACACTGACATTGTACTGTGCTGATACCAGACTTGTATTTGAACTTCTATCAGAACTTGTACATACATGTGCAGGGGCAGGGAATACATGGGAAATCTCTGTACCTTCCATTTAATTTTGCTGTGAACCGAAAACTGCTCCAGAAAATAAAAACTATAAATAAATTAATTAAATTAAAAAATAAAATGCAGCCTGGCCAACATGGTGAAACCCCATCTCTACTAAAAATACAAAATTAGCCAGGCGTGGTGGCACATGCCTGTAATCCCAGCTACTTGGGAGGCTGAGGCAGGAGAATCGCCTGAACCCAGGAGGCAGAGGTTGTGGTGAGCCAAGATGACACCATTGCACTAGAGCCTAGGTGACAAGAGCGAAACTCCGTCTCAAAAAACAAAAGAGGACAACACTTAATATCTTACCTGACCGCAATATCTTCTTAATTGACTACCACCTTTCTACAGAATTTGCCACTAAGGGCTGGGAAGATCCTTTTAATATATAAATCCAACTCTGTCACTCTGTCATCTCCCTGCCTAAAATTCTTCAGAGCCTTCCCAATGAACCAGTACAGAAACCACTGTCCTCACCATGACCTATAATACAGGTATCTATTTCTTCCATTTCATATTGAACCACTTTCTCTGACCCCTTCCGGTTTCTAGAGTACATCCAGCTTTCCCTTCAACTTCACAGTCCTTGCATCTAGCATTTAGAAAATGTATATTTAAGTAACAATACTAATCTCTCTGGGATACATGCAATACAATTCGTGGGCAATCTCTCCAATAAAGAATTTCTGATTTCAGGCTGGCGTGGTGGCTCCTGCTTATAATCCCAGTACTTTGGGAAGCCGAAGTGGGCGGATCACCTGAACTCAAGAGTTCGAGACCAGCCTAGCCAACGTGGTGTAAACCCCGTCTCTACTAAAAAGACAAAAATTAACCGCACATGGCGGCGCACACCTGTAATCCCAGCTACTCAGGAGGCTGAGGTATGAGAATCACTTGAACCCGGGAGGCAGAGGCGGCAGTGAGCCGAGATCATAGCACCACTACACTCCAGCCTGGGCGACAGGGCGAGACTCCGTCTCAAAAAAAAAAAAAAAAAAAAAAAAAAAAAAAAAAAAAAAAAAAAAAAAAAGTCTGATTTCAGCAGGTAACTTTCATTTGCTAGAACATGATCTGGATTTCCACATTCAGAAAGAATTCATTGGCATGGGTCCCCTGTCTTCCATTTAAATCTATGCATGCACTCTCTATACACAAAACTTTCATTTCCCCAGTACATATTTACATCTGCCATAGCCCTAGAGATAGATACAAAAGGGAAAACACAGCTTGGCCAAGTTAGGCCTTCCTCATCCTTTCCTGATTATGTGATAGCTAAAGTGAGTTTAAAAAAAAAAAAGACTTAAGCTCAGCTCACCTGAGGCCAAGTTGCTTGGAGCATGGCGGATGTCCCCCGGCTTCATGCACTGTCTTCTGGGTTTGGACAAGCAAGATCCTCAGGAGCTAAGAGAAAAACAGCCATGAGTGCTAAGGACCCTGTCCTCCACCACCTACAGCAACCTATGGCCATCCTAGTTTCCACATTTCCAGCACTGGATGCACGGGGATTCTACTAGGACTCCCTCTAATTGTTCTCACGCTGATAGCCCCGACCTTCTTATGAGCTGTTCTGCCTGGTCTTCAGAACAATCTTCCACCTGCCTGCTCAGTCCGAAGAGCTTTTTTTGAGCCCATTCCCACGGGCAGACTGAGGGACCCAAGAGCCCTGTCCCTATTGTATTGGGTCTCTACAAACGTAAAGAGTCTTTACAGAATGCTTATAGGCACGATGACGCTGACTCAAAAAAAAAGAACCTCAGGAGAAGAGGAACTGGGGTGGCTAAATGCGAATTAAGGGTAAAATACTCAGCGTCCCAGTGGGTGATGCTGACCGGACACCCCACCCAACCGGGATCTTAACACTCCACCCAAGAAAGCAGGCGACCCCAGACATCAGAAACGTCAGTACCGGGAGCGAGAGGCCGTCAGGGCAAGTTCTTTAGGGCAGAAAAGAGTATCAGGCCTCGGTGGCAAAGGGCTGGACCCGGGCTGTAGAAGCCAGAGTAACCACCTTGGCGGCTTCGGCGAGGCCCAGATGCCCACGGTCCGGGTGAAGGAGGGGCGGGCCGCCATTGGGACCAAGTTCAGGGGAAGTGGGAGGTAACGAGCCGCCAGGGGCAGCAAGGAAGCCGGCACCGGGCGGACCTTGCACGTAGAACTCGCTGAAACCCACGCTCTGCCGAACACCAAGGGGCTGGTCACTAACTAAAGGCCGAGCCGGAAAAGCAAGTGCGTGCTCAGGGCCCCTCTAGGCCCCCGGAGGCCGCCATCTCGGTCGCCCCGCGGCCAGACCCGCCCCGCCTCTCACGGCTGGCCCCGCCCTGCGGAAGAGGAGAGGTCGCGGCGACCCGCTGGGCTGAGAGGCAGGCGGCGGACCGGCAGCGTAGCGCTCTCAGCCCTGGTTTCTCCGGCAGCCGTCGGCATTGCCTTGGGAGTGTCATCGACTGATGCAGCCTGGCTCTACCCATACCTCACCCTCTAGGCACAAGTGGGGCCCCAGTTCACTGGCAGCGCCTCAGCTGTTGGCCGCCTTCACCCCGTGGCTCACCTGAAGCCTGGGCCATGCAGGTGAGGGGAGAATGGCGCCTGCTTTGTCATCTCTAAGAGGCCCAAGCCTAGGATCTTGCTTAGGTCCTCAGCTGGGCAGTCCTCAGGGAAACCATGGTTTCCACTCGCCCTTTTAGCCCTCTGCCTTCCAAGGACCTAGATGTGCATGGAACCTTTTAGGACAGATTCATTTAACAACCAAAACACCCTGGCTACGGTTGCCAGGCATCCTGTATATACAGGACATGTCCTATATTAAATGATCTTGTCCAGTGTTGACTTTGGCAGGACACCCTAAATGTCTTACATTTAGCTTTTTCCAATAAATTACAAAAACTCGTAGTTAGAGCTATTTTTCTGCTCAGTAACTGGCACTTAAATGTTAACACCAGCTGAAATATATATATATCATAATTCCACAAATAATGATCTGGACAGTCCTTTAGGGTCTGTTCTGTAATTTGGACTGCACGAAGAAAAAACAGTGAAGACGGGAGGCTGCTAATTAAAAGACCTTATTTTTCATATTCAGGGAAGGAAAAGACTGTTTTTTGACCAAAGTCCCAAGTCACTAACAAGTACTTGCCATTAATTTACATAATTTTAGATCAGTACACGTAACTCTGAAAATCAACCAATACACAACAGCGTCACTCCAAGCTTCTGAACATGAGCCAGTCAGTGATAAACACTTCCTGAAGCCAGTCAGTCAGTGGCAGCCCTCCCCAGCTCATTGGCAAGTACCTCTCTACCGTGCCCTTCTGGACAGGAGCCTTTCTCCAGTATCAAAGTGGTGCCAAGATGGACAGACTTTCTTTTACCTTGATCACACTGATACTTCTCCTGAACACAGTTCCAGATACCAGGCTCCTCCTCACCAGGCATTTCCATGCTATAAAGGGGAATTGGTCTCCCACCACTAAAAGATAAAAAATGATCCTGGGTATGTAGATATATTGCTTTATTACAGGGGTCCCACTTCTTGGATTTGTTATTCCTTTCTTAAGAATTAGACTGTGAAGTCCTATTATGGAGAGTATACTAGGTATCTACTGCTGCATAACAAATCACCCTAAAGCCTTATGGCTGAAAACAAAACACACTATCTCTTGAAGTTTCTATGAATTAGTGAACATAGGTCAGTCAGTCCTAAAAAGAGAAAAAGAAAAAAAAAAAAATGGGTTCTGTGGATAAGGAATTTGGGAGTGGCTTGGCTGGATGGTACTGGCTTGGGATCTCTCATGAGGGTCTAGTCAGGTGTCACCTGGGTCTGCAGTCACTTGAAAGTTGGACTGAGGCTGGGGATTTGCCTCAAAGGTAACTCACTCACATGGTTGGCACATAAGTGCCGGCTATTAGTGTGAAACGTCCCTTCTTGTGCCGGGTACAGTGGCTCAGACCTGTAATCCCAGCACTTTGGGAGGCCAAGGCAGGCAGATCATCTGAGGTCAGGAGTTTGAGGCCACCCTGGCCAACATGGTGAAACCCCGTCTCTACTAAAAATACAACGGGCGTGGTGGCACACACCTGTAATCCCTGCTACTTAGGAGCCTGAGGCAGGAGAATCGCTTGAACCTGGGAGGCAGAGGTTGCAATGAGCCAAGATCCCGCCACTGCACTCCAGCCCAGGGGACAGAGCGAGACTCTGTCTCAAAAAAAAAAGAAAAGAAAAGAAAAAAAAACCTCCCTTCCCACACCAGGTATCTGTACATGGCTGAGTATCCTCACAACACAGCAGCAGACTTCCACTTCCACCTCAAGTGAGCAGCCCAAGAGGTCAAGGCAGAAGTGGCAATATGATTTAAGTCCTAGCTTTGGAAGTCACCTGCTGTCATTTCCTCAGTATACTATCATCACAGGCCAGTCATGATTCAGTGTTGGATGAGATACACAAGGGTGTGAACGCCAGAATGAGAATCACTGGGGACCATTTGGGGAGCTGGCTAAACACATTTTTTACCTACCACAGAAACGGTCCTTTTTATAGTACTTTTATTGTAACATTTATGAAGAGCAATTGTTTCAAATAGATGAATTAGATTTCCAAGAATAATAGCATTAGAACATATATTTGCATACTGCCCCTTCTCTAAACCTATCAAAGAGTATCTACCGTGAATCTAGAGAAATGGACACACATATATGGGTGTATGTACATGTACACATTTATATACCACAAACTCTAAAGAGTATCAGACAGTTATTCCAATTAGTTCTAACTTGAACTAACTAGAAGGAACAAGATTGGACACGTAACTCCTCCATTTGGTATTATGGTGCAGGGAGAAGAGATGAAAGTTTTGGTAGGCAAGACAAAGTGCCTAAAATCCCCACGTTGGAACCATGACAGGAATCATGAGCAGTCTGAGGAGAAAATTGGGACCATGCTACAACAGGCCCATTCTTTTCCAGAACAGCTTCAACAGAAACCATCTATAGGCAGTGCTGCTTAGAGGAAGCTAAAGAGCAAAGTGAACCAAAAGATACGGGAAACTTTAGACTTTGCAACTGTGAGTCAGTTCACGTAACAGCAAAATTAAAGTCTCTGGAGCTGAATGTCTCTCTCCTGATCAATGCCAGAGAGATTAGCTCTCCCTAAAAACACACTATCCCCACCCACTAGCCACTACAATAAGGCAAAAAACAAAAAAGCATCCAGAATTAGAAAGGAAGAAGTAAAACTGTTATTTGCAAACATGATTCTCAATGTTAGAAAATCCTATGGAATCTATAAAATGTTACTAGAACTAATAAGTGAGTTGTGCAAGGTTGCAGGATATGTGGTTAATATATAAAAAACAATTATATTCCTATATGTCAGCAAAAACTGGAAATTCACTGTTTATTATTACAAGTATCATAAGTTATTCAGTACTTATGCATGAAAAAGATAAAATTTTTAGATGCATCTGGGGAAAAGTGTGAAAGATCTGCACAGTAAAAATTATAAAACATTGCTGAAGGAAGTTAATATCTAAATGGGGAGATCTACCATGTCCATGGGTCAAAAGACTCTATACAGTTGTCAATTCTCCATAAATTGATCATTATATTCAATGCAATCCCAATCAAACTCCCAGGAGGTGTTTTATAGAAACTGAAAAACTGATTCTAAAATTCATATGCAAATGCAAAAGACCTCTAATGGCCAAAACACCCTGACAAAGAACAAAGTTAGAGAACTAACACTATATGACTTCAACGCTTATTAGATTTCAACACTTATTAGATAACTACAATAATAAAGGCAGTGCCTTAATGGCATCAAGACAGACAAACAGATCAATGGAACAGAATCTAGAAATAGACCCACACATATATGGACTTCTGATTCACAATGGTACAAAGGCAATTCAGTGGGGGAACTTTTTTCAAAAAATGGTGTTACAGACCAGGCAGCAGTGGCACAGACTTGTAGTCCCAGCTTCTCAGGAGACTGAGGCAGGAGGATCACTTGAGACCACGAATTCAAGGGTACAGTACACTATAATCATGCCTGTGAATAGCACTGCACTTCAGCTTGTGCAACATAGTGAGACCCATCTCTTAAAAAAAAAAAAAAAAAATGGTGCTACAATAGGACACTTACATGAAAAAAAAAACAAAAACAAAACAAAACAAAAAAAAAACTTAGATCCATGCCTCAGACAAAAATTAACTCAATAGATGATATAATTAAATGTAAAACCTAAAACTAGAAAACTTCTGGCCAGGCACGGTGGCTCACACCTGTAATCCCAGCACTTTGGGAGACCGAGGCAGGCAGATCACTTAAGGTCAGGATTTCGAGACCAGCCTGGCCAACATGGCAAAACCCCATCTCTACTAAAAATACAAAAATTAGCTGGGCATGGTGGCACAGGCCTGTAATCCCAGCTACTCAGGAGGCTAAGGCAGGATAATTGCTTGAACCTAGGAGGTGGAAGTTGCAGTGAGCAACCTCTGAAGTTGCAGATTGAGATCCTGCCACTCTGCCACTGCACTCAAGCCTGGGCAACAGAGTGAGACTCTGTAAAACAAACAAACAAACAAACAAAAAACAAAAAAACAACTATAGAACTTCTAAAAGGAAAACAGGAAAAATATCTTTGCAAATGTGGGTAAAGCAAAGATGTCTTAGATTTGACACTGAAACCATGATCCATTAAAAAAAAAAAAAAAACAGGCTAGGCACAGTGGCTCACGCCTGTAATTCCAGCACTTTGGGAGGTCAAGGCAAGAGGCTCACTTGGGCCCAGAAGTTCAAGACCAGCCTGTGCAACATACTGAGACCCCATCTCTATTTTAAAATAAATAAAATAAATAAACTGATAAATCGGATTTCATGCATACTAATGTCTTCTGCTCTTTAAAAGACACTGTCATCATGTGCACCTGTAATCCCAGCTACTTGGGAGGCTGAGGTGGGAGGATCACTTGAACCTGGGAGGCAGAGGTTGCAGTAAGCCAAGATGGTGCCACTGCACTCCAGCCTGGGCAACAGAGTGAAACCCCATCTCAAAAAAGAAAAAAACAAAAAAACAAAAAACAAAAAAACACTGTTATGAGAATGAAAAGACAAACCACAGGCTAGAAGAAAATATTTAAAAATCACATATCTGAAAAAGACTTGTATCCACAATAATGACCTCTCAAAGATTGAGAAAACAAAACCCAATAAAAACATGGGCAAAAGATATGAGCAGACACTTCATCAAATAAGATATATGGAACACAAATAAGCACAATAGTCATTAGAGAAATGCAAATTAAAACCACAATGGGATAGCATTAAACAATTAGAATAGCTAAAATTTAAAAACCTGACATCAAGTGTAGGCATAGATGTATTGGAAGTACAACTGTCATACAATACAAGTGGAAATGTACAATGGCACAACCTCTTTCGTAAAACAGTTTTGAAGATTCTCAAAAAGTTAAATAGGGTATGGTGGTGCACACCTGTAGTCCCAGCTACTAAGAGTAGGACAGGAGGACTGAGGAAGGAGGATACGCTGAGCCCAGGGGTTTGAGTCCAGCCTGAACAACAAAGCAAGAACCACCCCCTCCCAACCTCTAAAAAATAAAAATGTAATAAAAATGTAAAACGTTTAATATACACAACCTACCTAATGACCTAGCTATTCCACTCCTGGTATCAAGATAAATGAAAGCATATATTCTTACAAAGATGTGGACACAAATGTTCATAGCAGCTTTATTTGTAATAGCCAAAAACTAGAAACAACCCAAATGGCCATCAACAGGTCAATGAATAAACAAATTATGGCATATCCATACAGTAGACTACTACTCAGCAATAAAAAGGAATGAACTATTGATATATATGCAACAACATGGGTGAATCTCAAAGTAATTATGCTGAGTGAAAGACACCAGACCAAAAAATAAACGAAAATTAATCCAAGTGACAGAAAGCAAGCCAGTGGTTGCCTGTGAAGGGCCAAGAGGAAGGGATTAGGGAGGGGTACAAGCAAAGTTTTGGGGTGGTGGCTGATTATTATCTTGAACTGTGATAATTGTTTCACTGGTATATTGATAAGTCAAAACTTATCAATAGGATTATAATAGGTAATTTTGTTTTTTGGAGGTGGGGTCTCACTCTGTCGCCTAGGCTGGAGTGCAGTGGCATGATCTCAGCTCATTGCAACCTCTGCCTTCCTGGTCTCCTGCCTCAGCCTCCCAAGTAGCCGGGACTACATGTGCGTGCCACCATGCCCAGCTAATTTTTTGTATTTTTAGTAGAGACAGGGTTTCAGCATGTTAGCCAGGATGGTCTTAATCTCCTGACCTCGTGATCTGCCCACCTCAGCCTCCCAAAGTGCTGAGATTACAGGCCTGAGCCACTGCGCCCGGCCAATAATAGGTAATACTTTTATTATATGCAGTCACCGTTTGAAACACTTCTACATGTATTAATGCATTTAATCCCCAACACAAACCTATGAGGTAGATTAACTGTCATCCTCATTTTACAGATAAGGAAACTAGTGCAGTTTTTGTAACTTAACCAAGGACAAACACCTGGGCTCAAAGCAAAATCTGCCTGGCTCTGTATTATTAATCACTACTTTCTGCTTCCTGCAACAGGCAAAATCAAGCTGGCTGCCAGAGGGGATGCTAAAACCTAACACATTTACATCTTCCCTCATTTCCACAGATAACAGCAATAATGGTAGGTTCTTCCATGATCATAAAAAATAACTAGATGGAGTTGCAAGAAAATGCTTCCAGCTTTGAGATCACTTGATACAGCAATGAGAAGAATAAATTTCAGACAAATGGTGCCTTGCACCTGACTCAAAGAGTATATACGTCCTGACTTTTGCAAAGGCACAGACTACAACTGTCTAGTGAAGACAAACTGAAGAGTAAGTAGGGTGGGATAGGTCTCTGAAGTTTGCACCTGACTAGGAATGTCTTCCAAGATGCATGTGGCTCCACATGGACAGGGCCCGTTTTTGAATTTAGGAGACTTCTGACATACGGACTGTAATAGGGTATCCATGTATCTGTCTTTTTATTTACTGGTTTACTTCTTGTGTAGTGTTGCAAATATAAGAAAGGATGCATGGGAAATAAAGGTTGCAGATTTAAAGGGCCTGAATTGCCTTGTACTTTATAAGTATAAGGGCCTTATACTTATACTTTGGAGTATAGAATTGCAGGGGAAAACATTTTCCATGAGAAGTCTGAAGGCATACACATTGTCATCTGACTTTGAAGGTTGCTGCTGAAAAATCTAATGCCATTTTCATTTTTTATTTTTTTGAGAGAAAGTGTTACTCTGTCGCCCAGGGTGGAGTGCAGTGGTGTGATCTTGGCTCACTGCCACCTTTGCCTCAGAGGTTCAAGTGATTCTCCTGCCTCAGCCTCCTGAGTAGCTGGGATTACAGGCATGCACCACCACGCCTGGCTAATTTTTGTAATTTTTTTTTCAGGAGAGACAGGGTTTCACCATATTGGTCAGGCTGGTCTCGAACTCCTGACCTCGTGATCCGCCCGCCTCGGCCTCCCACAGTGCTGGGATTACAGGCATGAGCCACCGTGCCCGGCCTCACTTTAATTTCTGATCTTTTGTTTTCTCTCTCTAGAAACTTTTAGGGTCTCATTTTTTTCTCCATGATCCTCTTATTCAAATTTGGTGTTTTCATAATTCACAGCAATTTTCCTTAATGTAGGTTTCCCTTGAATCCATCCTGCTGGGCACCCAGCATATCCTTTAAATCTGGAAACTTACATTTCCTTTCATGTTTTTAAGTTTGGTTTTTGTTTTTCTTTTTTTTTTTTTTTTTTTTTTTTTTTGGTCTTCTCTAACCATAAAGAGACTTCATGTTGGGGAAACAGGGGTTCAAAAAACTTAAGGAAGATTTCATGATGAAAGCCAAGTGTCTACCCAGGAAGGATAGCAAGGACACTGAAAAAGAGCATGAAAATAAAGAGAAAAAATGAGAGGCACCGTGGGCCTAACTATGGATAGCCCTAAGCTTGGACAGGTGTCTTCTGAGTGTGTAGTTTCTGATGCAGAATGAATCTTCCACACCAGCTGAAGGTTTTACCACACACTTTACACTCATAAGGTTTCTCGCCAGTGTGAACTCGCTGGTGCTGAATCAGGGTTATTTTCTGATTGAATGCCTTCCCACACTCCTTACATTCAAAGGGCTTCTCCCCAGTGTGAATTCGCTGATGCTGAGTCAAGGCTGTGTTGGAGCTTAGTCGTTTTCCACACTCTTTACATTCGTAAGGTTTCTCCCCAGTGTGCATTCGCTGATGGACAGTGAAACTTGAGCTACAACTGAAAGTTTTCCAACATTTGTTACATTCATAGAGCTTCTCCCCAGTGTGGAACCTCTGGTGCTGGAGGAAGACAGAGCTGCTACTGAAGGCCTTGCCACACTCCTTACATTCATAGGGCTTTTCTCCAGTGTGGATTCTCTGATGCTGAATCAAGGCTGTGTCTGAACTTAAACCTTTTCCACATTCTTTACATTTAAATGGTTTCTTTCCAGTGTGAATTATCTGATGCCGGATAAGTAATGAGTTATATCTGAAGTCTTTTCCACATTCTTTGCATTCAAAAGACTTTTCACCAGTGTGACATTTCTGATGTTGGTGGAAGTCTGCCATTTGAATGAAATATCTGCCACATTGTCCACATTCATAAGATATCTGACCACTAGGAATTGTCTGATTTGTAGTGAGCTGTGTGCTGACACTAATATTTTTTCCTAATTTCTCAAACTTCTCTCCATTCTTGACCGCATAGGCCTCATGGTACCTGGCTGAGGTATCTGTGAAATGTCTCCTCTTTGATTTTTTCTTAATTATCCAATGACCTTGGGGCTGCTCTAGGCTGCTCCCAAAGTCAAGGTGCTGGGAAACATTCCCTGGCAGCACCCCCACCATCAGTCTGAAGGACACTGTTTCTTTGGACACATGCTCCTTTGGAGTTAATCTTTCCTTCTCAGTTCTGGCCTCATCCCCTATCACAAAAAGAAAATACAAGTGTCAATCCCTGATCACACACACACACACACACACACACACTATCTGTGCTGAAGAAGAAACAGAATTAAGTGGTTCTAATTTGCCCTGAGTATATGGATATTTTCTAATATGCTCACAAGATGGCTGCCTAAGATCACCACACAACAGAGCCCCACAGGGACATGAAAACTCTGAGAGGGGAGGCAAGCAAGGCCAAGAGACATTCCCATGAACAGTGTGCAAACCAGAAAACTGCAAAGACTGTTAATTAGGGCAGAAAGACTAAGAAAAGTGAATGAGGTGGATAAAGACACAAACATAGAAAAGTAACAAATAGAAATCCATAAGTGAGAGGAAGACTCCCGAGATTAGAGAAGGGGCAGGTTAGGCAGCTCAAGCACTACAACAGGTCCCACAGGCTGAGATTCCTTAAGAGATGCTTGTTAGAAGACATCATCCATGTCATAATCTTGAAAAGAGAGCTGATCTCTACCATCAAGCTGGCTCTAGTAAAGCAGCAGGCTCCCATGCAGTGGTTGAGGACGCCATGCATGGCAACCACCACAGCATCCTGAAGGAGAAAGGAAGGTTTGGAGGCTTGCCTTTAAAACCAAAGAGCAGTGGAAATGTGAAGAACTCGTCCAAGAGTGAACGTAAGTCCCAAAGAGGGCCTGGTAGTTTGTGCATTTGTTTAATACAACAGTTTGAAAAGTGAACTACTAAACTCACATGATAATAAGGGAAAACCAAAGAGAAATATTCCCTCCACTATCAAAGCCTTTTGCGGATTAAATAAAATCTTCAGCCTGCATGCATTCACAAAAAATTGTTCAGAAAATATTTTTACTTAGATGACGTAGGGTCCTGAGGTCACATCCAGAAAGCTACAACTTAAACTCAAGACTTGGGAGTGGATCAGTAATGGGCATTCTCTGCAGAAGAGCACAGAAAATTTTCACAGGCAGAGGAGGGGTAAAGCAGAATAAGAAAGAATAAAAAATATACTATGTTTTATTTATTTATTTACTTTTGAGATAGAGTCTCGCTGTGTCACGCAGGTTGGAGTGCGGTGGCGCAATCTTGGCTCACTGCAACCTCTACCTCCTGGGTTCAAGTGATTCTCATGCCTCAGCCTCCCCAGTAGCTGGTACTACAGGTGCACACCACCACACCCAGCTAATTTTTGATGGTATTTTTTTTTTTTTTTTTTTTTTTTTGAGACAGAGTCTCGCTCTGTCACTCAGGCTGGTGTAGGGTCCAGCCCTACTGGGCCTGTGGGTTTTTCTCCTCATGTGTGGAGACAAGAGATTGTAGAAATAAAGGCACAAGACAAAGAAAAAGAAGAAAAGACAGCTGGGCCCAGGAGACCACTACCACCAAGATGCGGAGACCGGCCCTAAATGCCTGGCCATGCTATTTATTGTGTACGAGGCAAAGGGGCAGGGTATGGAGTGAGAGTCATCTCCAATGATAGGTAAGGTCACGCGAGTCATGTGTCCACCGGACAGGGGGCCCTTCCCTATTTGGTAGTCGAGGCAGAGAGAGAGAGAGGGGACAGCTTATGTCATTATTTCTTCTGTGCATTTCAAAGGCTTTAGTACTGTCACTAATTCTGCTACTGCTATCTAGAAGGCGAAGCCAGGTGTACAGGGCGGAACATGACAGTGGACCAGGAGCGTGACCACTGAAGCACAGCATCACAGGGAGATGATTAGGCCTCCGGATGGCTGCAGGCGGGCCTGATTGATGTCAGGCCTTCCACAAGAGGTGATGGAGCAGAGTCTTCTCTAACTCCCCCAGGGAAAGGGACACTCCCTTTCCCAGTCTGCTAAGTAACGGGTGCCTTCCCAGGCACTGGTGCTACCGCTAGACCAAGAAGCCCTCTAGTTGCCCTGTCTGGGCGTGACAGAGGGCTCACACTCTTGTCTTCTGGTCACTTCTCACCATGTCCCTTCAGCTCCTATCTCTGTATGGCCTGGTTTTTCCTAGGTTATAATCACAGAACAAAGATTATTATAATATCGGAATAAAGAGTAATGCTACAAACTAACGATTAATAATATTAATATACAATCATATATATAATCTATTTCTAGTATAACTATTCTTACACTTTTCTTTATTATATATTTTCTTTATTATACTGGAACAGCTTGTGCCCTCGGTCTCTTGCCTTGGCACCTGGTTGGCTTGCTGCCCACAGGCTGGAGTGCAGTGGTGCAATCTCAGCTCACTGCAACCTCCACCCCTAGGTTCAACCGATTCTCCCGCCTCAGCCTCCTAAGTAGCTAGGATTACAGGCACGTGCTACCACATCCATGCTAACATTTTGTATTTTTAGTAGAAATGAAGTTTCACCATGTTGGCCAGGCTGGTCTTGAACTCCTGACCTCAGGTGATCCACCCACCTCAGCCTCCCAAAGTGCTGGGATTACAGGCATAAGCCACCAGGCCTGGCTATATATATATATATACACACACACACACACAAATATATATATATATATATATATATATATATATATATATATATTTTTTTTTTTTTTTTTTTTTTTTTTTTTTTTTTTTTTTTTTTAGAGACGGGGTTTCGCCATGTTGGTCAAGTAGGTCTTGAACTCCTGGCCTCAAGTGATCCACCTGCCTTGACCTCCCAAAGTGCTGAGATTACAGGTATGAGCCATCATGCCCAGCCTATTGTTAATTCTTATATCAATAACCATCAAAATGAGGAAGTTAATCACCTTTAATTTACAATAAATTTTGCTCCAGAAATTTTTTTAAGTATCTGTGGGGGAAAGATGAAATAAGAATCAAAGGATATTGGTGACTGTTGAGGCTGGATGAAGGATACATGGAGTGCATTATGCTGGTGTTTGCGTATATTTGAAAATTTCTATTATAAAAATAAACTTTTTATTATTTAAATCAGTGCTTAAACAATGTAGCCTGTGATATGCAGATGGCCAGCAATGTTGCCAGAAGCCTATTTTCCTCCAAAGGTGGCTGACATTCTCATCTTTGCAAAAACAAACTGGCAGAAAAATAAAATGGTTTCATATGACAGAGAAGAAATGAGCTGGTTTAAGTGCTGCCCAATCAGACAGTCTCCCTTGGCAGGTTGTGAGAAGAGGCAAAGATGAATACGCAAAGAAATCTTACAGTCATTCCTGTCTTAAAAGAGACAGGCCCTTCCCCAGTTGAGGTAGGTTACCACCACGAACTAAGAGAATCACATGTAATCATTCCACAGGAACAAAAACAGTCTCCCAAGAGAAGGAACACTTCTTGCGCAATGAAATGTGAAAACAAGAAAGCAAGTCAAGCCAAAAAGACATCTAGTGGGTTCTCATGCTCACCTGGACAGATACCTCTGAGAGCCTCCCTGCCCATAGGTTCCCAGGGATCGAGGCCCCATGGCAGTTCCCCTTGCTCCAGCTGGGAGACCAGAACAGGCGTGGTGAATGGAAATGCTGCCCAGGGAGAAAGAAACAGGAAAAGGTAAGGGGAATCAGGAACCAGGGTCCTCTTGTAGTCCCCCTTTATCTTTATCTGCTGAGCCAGGTAGTGAGAGACGAGGTGAATCAGGGAGAAACTTAATCTATGCTGCTGGAGGACAGCAATTTCCCACAAAGCGGCACAGAGTCCCAGAATAATCCCACGCTCACATAAGGGAATCTCAAGTTTTCTTCAGAGAACTTGGAAGACACAAGGGGCTTTGCTGTGCTACCAAGAGCTCCTTTCCCTCCCATGTTTTGGGTACAGTCCCTTCTAGGGTTGGAGAGACAGCTGATTTCAAAACCTGGGAACACAGGGCTCTCTCCACCCAGAAACCTCCAGACAGCTCAGCCTTCAGGGCAACAGGGAGTTATTAGAAACCCCACAAAGTTCTAGGGCCAGAAGTGGTGGCTCACGCATGTAATCCCAGCACTTTGGGAGGCTAAGGCAGGAGGATCGCTTGAGGCCAGGAGTTCGAGACCAGCCTAGCCAACATGGTGAAACCCCATCTCTACTAAAAATATAATAATTAGCCTGGTGTGGTGGCACCCACCTGCAATCCCAACTACTTGGGAGGCTGAGGCAGGAGAACCACTTGAACCTGGGAGGTGGAGGTTGCAGTGAGCCGAGATCGCGTCACTGCACTCCAGCCTGGGCAACAGAGACTGTTGTCTCAAAAAAAAAAAAAAAAAAAAAGAAAGAAAGAAAAGAAAAAAAGAAAAAAAGAAAGAAACCCTAAAAAATTCTAAGGAATAAAGAAGCCAGGATGCTCAAAGGGCAGAGGCCAAAAACAAGAAGAAGAGATGTCTTACCCAGGGAAGCCACATTTGCATAATTCTCCAGCATCACCTCCCTGTACAGGGCCCTCTGCACAGAGTCCAGGCTGGCCCATTCATTCTGGGTGAAGTACACAGCCACATCCTCAAAGGTCACTGGTTCCTAAAACAACAGGTTCCTGCTCAAACCCTGCATGAGGGCAGAGGACCAGGCTAAGTAGTGGGGCAGAGACCTACTGGGTCTAGTGGTATTGCCAAGGACAGTTATCCAGCACTCCACCAGAGGCCAGCCCTCAGCCATCTTTGCCCACACCAACAAGGGAGTCCAAGGGTCACTGCACCCCTTTGTGGTCATCCCCAGCAAACAGTTCTATTTTCATCTGCTGATCTCTGCTTGTCTCCACTGTGCCCTGCTCTGTGTGCCCATCTGTTCCTCTGGGCTCCTTTCCCCAGTGTGGGTTTTGTGTGCACATGCACAGGGGACATCTGTATAAACACAGTGAATAATACTTTTGTACTGATCTCCACTCTCCCTAACCCTACTGAAGTGATAGTAACATAATAGCCCAAGAAAAGAGTCAAAGCAGGCCAGGCACAGTGGCTCATGCCTGTAATCCTAGCACTTTGGGAGGCCGAGGCGGGTGGATGGCTTGAGACCAGCCTGGCCATGTGGCCAGTAGGGTGAAACCCTGTCTCTACAAAAGATACAAAAATTTGCCAGGTGTGGTGGCGCCTGCCTGTAGTCCCAGCTACCTGGGAGGCTGAGATGGGAGGATCACCTGAGCTTGGGGAGGTCGAGGCTGCAGTGAGCTGTGTTTGCACCACTGTATGCCAGCCTGGGTGACACAGTGAGACCCTGTCTCAAAAAAAAAAAAAAAAAAGAGAGAGAGAGAGAGGAGTCAAAGCCAGCTAGAGGCATAAACAGAATTTTAGAAGGCAGAGAAAGAATGAATGATAACGACTAGAAAAGCAGACAAAGATGAAACTCAACTTCCGGCAGAAGGGGAAGCAAACAAAAAGGGGCCCAATTCAAACCACAGAACTAAGGATGAGCTAAGGATTTTGTAAATGTGCACTGTTGTGTATAACTTGGTAAAATATTCTATCTCCTTAAAAGCAACATAGAGAAGGAAGGACCAACAAAGTATTTAGGACAATGAATGAAAAATATCTACACATAGGCATGTAACTGAGAAGTCTCAGAAAAAGGAGAATACACAAGAAGTCTCAGAAAAATGAGAGATCCTACAGGCTTTCAGAGAAGGAAAAACAATACACACATGAAGACTGGGAAGTCAAGATGGCAACAGACTAAACAGCAAAAGTAAAAGGGTAATGTTTTTTAAAATGCAGGCCAGGTGCAGTGGCTCACGCCTGTAATCCCAGCCCCTTGGGAGGCCAAGGCGGGAAGACTGCTTCAGCTCAGAAGTTTGAGACCAGCCTGGGCAACATGGTGAAACTCCGTCTCTACAAAATACACAAAAATTAGCCATGCAAGGTGATGCTCCCAGCTACTCGGGAGACTGAGGTGGGAGGATCACCTGAGCCTAGGGGAGGTCGAGGCTGCAGTGAGCCATGATTGTGCTACTGTACTCTGGCCTGGGTGACAGTGGGACTGTCTCTAAAAAAAAATGCTAAGGGAAAACTTCCAGTTCTTATCTAGGTGGAATCATGGGGGCTGGATTTTGCCTCCTGCCTGACACAAAATAACCGGACAAATTATATAAAAATAATTTTCAAGATATCATGCAAAAAACGACAACAGTTCCTGAGAAACAGGAAAAAAAAAAGAGGTGAGCCCTGTAACTCCCTAAGCTACTACCCTGAGGAGTTTCCAGGCTGCAACACAGGAAGAGGGAACTGAGGCAGAACCTGGCATATTACCTTGTAGAGTCTGAAGAGACCAAGGCAGCTAGAGTTTGTAGGACAGAATGCTAGCGAGGAGAGGGCTGCATAGAGATGGAATCTCAATTATCAGAGTATTCAACAAAACACAGATCAGTACATGGATGTGGGAAAACTAACCAAGGCCAAAGAAAGGATCATTTGGAAAGACTGAAAAGAACAATGCCTGATATTTACACACCATTAATCCTATGGAAAATGGAAAAAAAAAAAAAAAAAAAAAAAAGAGCCAGGCACGGTGGCTCATGCATGTAATCCCAGCACTTTGAGAAGCTGAGGTGGGCAGATCACTTGAGGCCAGGAGTTCTAAACCAGCCTGGCCCACGTGATGAAACCCCATGTCTACTAAAAATACAAAAAATTTGCTGGGCATGGTGGTGTGTGCCTATGATCCCAGCTACGTGGGAGGCTGGGGCACAAGAATTGCTTGAACCCAGGAAGCAGAAATTGCAATAAGCCGAGATCATACCATTGCACTCCAGCCTGGGTGACAGAGTGACTCTGTCTCAAACAAAAGAAAAAAAAAAGAAAATAGAAAAAGAGGATAAAGGGAAATGAAGAACAGTTGGGACCATTAGAAAACAAGTAGAAAAATGATAGGCCCAACTCTAGCCATATCAATAATGGTATCAAATGTAAATAATCTAAACATCCCAAAAGGCAAACATTGTCATATTGGATTTTTAAAAAAATAAGAACCTACTATCTGTCACCTTCAATAAATGTACATTAAATATAAAGACAGGCATAAATTAAAATCAAAATAATAGACATACCAATAACAGATATACCAAAATAATAGATATATCAAAATAATAGATATACCAAAATAAAACATATACCATGACAACATTAGTCAAAGAAAACTGTAAGGCCAGGCATGGTGGCTCATGCCTGTAATCCCAGCACTTTGGGAGGTGGAGGCGGGAGGATGGCTTGCATCTAGGAGTTTGAGACGAGCCTGGGCAACCTTGTCTCTAGGAAAAAGAAGTTAGCTAAGCACAGTGGTCCGTACCTGTAGTCTCAACTCCTTGGGAGGATCACTTAAGCCTGGGAGGTCGAGGCTGCAGTGAGCTGTGATTGCACCACTGCACTCAGCCTGGGAGACAGAGTAAAACTGTCTCAAAAGAAAAAAAAAAAAAAAAGCTGTAGTGGCCAAATTCATATAAGACAATGTAGATAGGTAGACAGTCCATATTCTGTGCCATAAAAGAGAGCTCAATAAAATCAAAATGATTCAAGTCATACAAAGTATGTTTTCTGACTGTAATGCAATTAAATCTGATATAACAGAAAGACTCCTGGAAAATCCCCAAATATTTGGAAAGTCAGTAACACACTTCCATAAGAGAATGTACAAAGTACTCTAAACTGAATAAAAATGAAAACACCATGTACTAGAATTTGCAGGATAATGCCAAAGCAGTACTTGGGAGGAAATTTATAGCACTAAATGCCTATTTTACAAAACAAAAAAGAAGAAAGATCTCAAATCTGTGACTTCAGCTTCCCCCTTAAAACTAAAAAAACAGCAAATTTAACACAAAATAGGTGTAAAAAATACATTAAAGATCAAAGTGAAAACTAATGACATAAAACAGAAAAGTAATGAAACCAGAAGCTAGTTCTTAATTTTTCTTAAGGAAAAATTAATAAAATGTATAAACCTCTAGCCAGAGTGCCAGAAAAAAAGACAGAATACACAAATCACTAATATTAGTAATAAAAGAAGTGACATCACTGCAGATAATGAAAGATACGGACATATTATGAACAACTTTATGTGAATAATTTCTACAACTTAGATAAAATAGATAAGTTCCTTGAAAGGCACAAGTTACCAAAACTCATTTAAGCTGCGCATAGTGATGCATGCCTGTAGTCCCAGGTACCTGGGAGGCTGAGTGGGGAGGATCACTTGAGCCCAATTTGAGGTCAGCCTGGGCAACATAGAGAAAAACGTGTCAAAAAATAAAAATAAAGAAATAAAGAAATAAAAAGAGACGGATAACCAGAGTAGCCCCTATATCTACCAAAGGACTCAAAAATCTTATCAGAAAGAAAATTCCATGCCTATATACCTTCACTGATGAATTCTACCAAATATTTAAAGAAGAAATGCAATCAACTCTACATAAATCATTCCAAAATATTAAAGAGGAGGGAGTATTTCTCATTCTATGGAACAAAGATGTCACAAGAAAACTGCAAATCAATACCTCATAAACATAGACACAGAAATTTTAACAAATTAAATTCAATATATAGTACTAATAAAAGAATAATACATCATGACGAAGTCGGTTTTATCCCAACGCAGAGTTGGTTTAATATTTGAAAGAAAAATAATGTAATGTAATTCACCACATTAACGAACTAAGAGAGGCTGGGCACGGTGGCTCACACCTGTAATCCCAGCACTTTGGGAAGCCAAGACGGGGGAATCACGAGGTCAAGCGATTGAGACCATCCTGGCCAACATGGTGAAACCTGGTCTCTACCAAAAATACAAAAATCAGCTGGGTGTGGTGGCGCGTGCTTGTAGTCCCTGCTACTCAGGAGGCTGAGGCAGGAGAATCGCTTGAACCCCGGAGGTGGAGGTTGCAGTGAGCCAAGATCGCGCCACTGCACTCCAGTCTATCGGTAGAGCGAGACTCCGTCTCTAAATAAATAAATAAATAAATAAATAAATAAATAAATAAAGAGAAAAACCATACGATCATCTAAATAGACACAGAAAAAGCATTTGTCAAAATCCAACAGCCATTCCTATAAAAACTCTCACCAAAGTAGGAATTGAAGAGAATGCCTGATAAAGGGCATTTACAAAACAAAACAAAAAAGCAAGAAACCTACAGTGAACACCAGTCTTCAGTGTGAAAGATTGAATGCTTTCACACCTTAAAAGCATAAATAAGACAAAGATATCTGCTCTCACCACTTCTGTTCAATATTGAAATAATGTTTCTAGCCAGTACAGTGAGGCAAGACAAAATAAAATAAAAGGCATCCAGACTGGAAAGAAAGGAGTAAAACTATCTTTACTTATAGATGACCTATGTAGAAAATACAATGGAATCTACAAAACAGTTACTAGAATTGCTATACTGGAGAAGCAAATACTTCTCCAAGCCTGCGGATTGGGGTGAAGGGGGTCTTTACTGGATGTAATAATGCAGATTTCCACATTTCAGAATTTTTAGTTTTAAGCTGGCTTCAACTGCCAAATCCCAACCAATCCCCCCACACTCAATAGTTTTCTAGTCTTAAATTGGGCATTCTTACCTCTCCATCCCTCTCATAGTGACAGATGCACAATGGAAGCCACTAGCCTACACAATTCAAGATCTGAATGCAGAGGTGACACCTGCTCTCTCTTGACATCAAAACGGTGAGAGGGAGGGAGAGGATGCTCACTCACCTGGCGCCAAGCGGTCTGGAGCATGGCTGGCGTCCCAGCTTCACACACTGCCTCGGAGTTCGGAGAAGTGAAACTGAAGAGAAAATAAAGAAGCACGGGTGAGACTGATGCTGCCTCGCACCCCGCAAATGCCCTCTGTGCGACTTGGGCTCCGCTCCGTTCCGCTACCCCCTCCCTCACCCCAAACAGCAAAGGGGTTGGAAAACCAGGCAGAACAAGCCCCAGGGAAACCAATCAGTCACCCGGACCGCGAACCTCTTCCGCTCGGACCGCTAACCCCGCGCGGCGCAGGCGCAGATAAAGCGTGGAAATACCACCTGCAGCCGACACCGAGAGAAGCGTGGGACCCTCCGCCGGAAGTGCGTTTTCCATGCGCCTCCTCTCTAGGAACCTGGGAAGTTGCCAGTCTCTGTGGTTCCCTACCCCAGCCGACATCGCCAGTGTCCCTACTGCCTGAGACAACACGGGCCCGAGCGGGCGGCCCCAGGCGGGGGTCCTGCAGCGCCCACACCTGGTAGCTCCTTCGGGGCATGACATCCAGCCAGCTCAGGCCACAGAATGGTTACTATCCTGGGTATTATTCATGGTTATCTGGCATTTGCCACTGTGGGTGTCCTTCCAGATAATGAAGGGACCATCGCTCCCTCCACATGCGCCAAAGCTGTCTAGATTGTGTGGGTGCGCTGCAGTGGGAAAAGTGGGCGTGGGGAAAGTCGGGCCCATCACTCAGAAGGCCGAATGTGTATGGACTACGTCGGTCCAGAAACCCAGCTGCACCGCTTACTAATTGTATGACTGCAGCAAGTTTCCTTGCCCCGGTTTCCTTGTCTGTTAAATGCGTATTATGATGGTGGTACCAACCTCTTGAGGCTGTTCAGGGTTGATTCATTAAATTGGTTAATTGATAGGCAAATTATTTACAGCTGTGCCTGGCACACAGTAAGTGCTCGTGAGTTTGTATTGTTCTGTTTTCCAGTTGTGTCTTTTGAAGACACAAAGTAAGTGCTGCTGGGACTCCAGTATGTGGCGTGCTTTAGGGAAATAGATTTTTTTTTTAAAGACAATTTCAGAAGTTTAGCGAAAGAGCTATTAACATTTGGCCTTAGAGCCCCTTCCTGCCCTGTACTGGGATGTGTGCCCTGGCCCACCTGGAGACAGATTTTAGTTACTCCTTCCACAGGAATTAGATGTATCCACCACCTCTAAAACAAGTCCTACCATGGAGAGTATATTATGTATCTACTGCTGCATAATAAACCACTGTAATACTTTGTGGCTAAAAACAATAAACATTGTTATCTTTCACAGTTTCTGTGGACCCAGAATTCAAGAGCAGCTTGGCCGGGTGGTACTGGCGAGGGTCTCTGCTGAGGTTGCAGTCAGGTGTCATATGGGGCTGAAGTCATCTCAAGCTTGATTGAGTTAGGAGGATCCACCTCCAAGGTGGTTTATTCACATGGCTGGCAAGTGGGTGCTGGTTGTTGGCAGGAAGCCTCAGTTCCTTCCCACGTGAGGGTTTTCACAACATGGCATGTAGCTTTCTCCCAAAGTGAGGAATCCAACAGGCCAAGGCCAAAGCTTTTATGACCTAGTTTTGGAAATCATGCACTATGATTTCCTCAATACATTCTCCTCAGAGATTAGTCATGATTCAGTGTGGGGTGAGATACACAAGGGTTTGAATGCCAGAATATGAGAATCACTGGGAGCCACTGTGGGGCCACCTAGCACAGAGATTTTAACTGTCACAGAAACAGTTCATTTTATAAAATCTATAGTATTTTCACTGTAAAGTTTATGTACAGCAATTGTTTTAAATAGATTTCCAGAAACAATGGCATGACAAGGACATACATTTGAATACTGCCCCTTTGCTAAACCTATTAAAATGAACATTTACCATGAATGAACATGCATATGTGGGTGCGCATAAACATACATACAGATACACCACAAATTCTAAACAGTATTAGCCGGTGGAAAAAAGCTGATAAATTGGACTTAATCAAAGTTAAATCTTCTGCTTTTCAGAAGATACTTTTAAGAGAATGAAAAGACAAGTCACAGACTGGGAAAAAATACTGAAAATATTTGATAAAAGACTTGTTTCCAAAATATATAAAGGACTCTCAAAAGTCACTCATAAGAAAATAAACCAATTTTTAAAAATAGGCAAAAGATTTGAACAGATCCTTCACCAAAGAAGATATATGGAAAGCAATTAAGTATTTGAAATGATGCTCAACATTGTTAGTCATTAGAGAAATACAGATTAAAACCACAATGAAACAGTATTACACACTTATTAGAACAGCTAAAAGTAGGGAAGACATCAAGTGTAGGCAAAGATGTATCAGAAGTGGAACCCATACAATACTGATGAAAATGTACAATGGCACAGTCTGTTTGGAAAAACTCTGTAGGTTCTTTAAAAATTAAATATATACCTACCTTATTATCTAGCCATTTCACTCTTGTTATTTACCCAAGAGAAATTAAAATGTATGTCCTTACCTTACAAAGACTTGCATACAAATTTTCATAACAGCTTTATTTATAATAGCCAAAAACTGGAAACAATTCAAATGGCCATCATTTGAGTTAAATTGTGGCATATCCATACAGTGGAATACTACTCAGTAATAACAAGGAATGAACTACTGATATATATGCAACAACATGGGTGAATCTCAAAATAATTCTGTTGTGTGAAGGACATCACACACACACACACACACACACACACAAACTTTAAAAAGAGTACATACTGTGTGATAGCATTTATATAAAATTCTAGAAAAGGAAAACTGTAGTAAAAGAAAACAGATTGGTGGTTTCTTGGGGCTGGGGGCAGAAGAGGAGCAGGCTGGAATGGAGAGATTATAAAAGGGCATAAGGAAACTTTTTGGGGTATGATTATGTTATCTTGATTGTGTTATTTTTTTGAGAGGCATATACATATGGCAAAACTTATCAAATTATACACTTGATGCATGGCTTATTGTATGTCAGTGATACCTCAATTTAAAAAAAAAATACATACTAGAAAGACAACATAATCTTAAAATGGGTTGTGTCCTTAAATCTAACCCTAGTTCTAATCCTGGTAGGACAAACCTGAAGGAAAAAGCCATTAATCAGGGAGGAGAATATGCAGGCTGAAAGTGCAGGCCAATCACTTGAGGCCAGGAGTTTGAGACCGGCCTGGCCAACATGGCAAAACCCCAAAAATACAAAAATAAGCTGGGTGTGATGGCATGTGCCTGTAATCCCAGCTACTCGGGAAGCTGAGGCAGGAGAATTGCTTGAACCCAGGAAGCAGAGGTTGCAGTGAGCTGAGATTGCACTACTGCACTTCAGCCTGGCGACAGCGCAAGTCTGCATCTCAAAAAAAAGAAGGTGGGTGTTCTGATTAAAAGTTTGTCCACTTCCTACATGAGTACGGTTTCTCCCCATTTTGATTTTCTGGTGCTGTGAAAATTCTGACCTATATTTAAAGACTTTTCCACATTCTTTACAATTGTATGGTATCTTCCCAGAGTAAATTATCTGATATTGGTGAAAGACCTTAGTTTGAAACATCGGCTTCACTCACCACATTCATTAAATCTGTTCTATATGAACTCTCAGATTTGTAGCAAGATGCATGCTGTTACTAATGATTTTACCTAATTTTTTACACTTCTTAACAGGCTGAAAATAAGAAAAGCCAAAATATATGTTTCTGGATTTTTTTTGTCTTGTTCAGTTAATTTATTTCAAATGAAGAAAGCCAGTTTCCATCCAGTTACAATCATGAATTCCTCAGAGTTTATTTTTAGGTCAATATTTAGAAACAATACATTTTCTCACGGAAACAATGAACAGTAATGATTATGTTTGCTTCCAAGTTACCTCACAGAAGCCTATATTCCTCTAATTGTAATGAAAACACATCGTTGTATTGAAAACAGTAGAAAATTATACTCTGGTTTCTCTTCAGATCATATAAATCTTTCGCCTTTTACTAAAGATTTCCATGGAGAGGAACAGCTCTGAGTCTTAAGATACCATCTCATGCCAGTAGAATGGCGATCATTAAAAAGTCAGGAAACAACAGGTGCTGGAGAGGATGTGGAGAAATAGGAACGCTTTACACTGTTGGTGGGAGTGTAAATTAATTACTTCAACCATTGTGGAAGACAGTGTGGTGATTCTTCAAGGATCTAGAAGTAGAAATATCATTTGACCCAGCAATCCCATTACTGGGCATATACCCAAAGGATTATAAATCATTCTACGATAAAAACACCTGCACACGTATGTTTACTGCAGCACTATTCACAAACAGCAAAGACTTGGAACCAACCCAAATGCCCATCAATGATAGATGGGATTAAGAAAATGTGGCACATATACACAATGGAATACTGTGCAGCCATAAAAAAGAATGCTTTCATGTCCTTTACAGGGACATGGATGAAGCTGGAAACCATCATTCTCAGCAAACTATCACAAGATCAGAAAACCAAACACTGCATGTTCTCATTCATAAGTGGGAGCTGAACAATGAGAACACATGGACACAGGGAGGGGAACATCACACATCGGGGCATGTGGGGGGTGGGGAGCTAGGGGAGGGATAACATTAGGAGAAATACCTAACGTAGGCGATGGGTTGATGGGTGCAGCAAACCACCATGGCATGCATATACCCATGTAGCGAAAGTGTACGTTCTGCATATGTAGCCCAGAACTTAAAATATAATTTTTAAAAAAGTAGTAGAAAGTTCAGTTCTCCCATTAAATAAAAAAAGGTGTGTAGGGGATGCTCTGTAATATTTGTCTGTGTAAGAGTAACCACTTTCATCCTTCACAGCAGTCATATAAAAGAAGAAAAACTGGCCAGGCGCGGTGGCTCAAGCCTGTAATCCCAGCACTTTGGGAGGCTGAGACAGGTGGATCACGAGGTCAGGAGATTGAGACCATCCTGGCTAATATGGTGAAACCCCGTCTCTACTACAAAAATACAAAAAAACTAGCCGGGCGAGGTGGCGGGCGCCTGTAGTCCCAGCTACTTGTGAGGCTGAGGCAGGGGAATGGCGTGAACCCGGGAGGCGGAGCTTGCAGTGAGCTGAGATCCGGTCACTGCACTCCAGCCTGGGCCACAGAACAAGACTCTGTCTCAAGAAAAAAAAAAAAAAAAGAAAAACCTTTTGCATGACAAATTATTAAAACAAACGATGGGGCATGGTGGTTCATGCCTATAATCCCAGTGCTTTGCAAGGCAGAGGCTGGAGGATCACTTGAGGCAAGGAGTTCGAGACCAGCCTGGCCAACATTGTAAGTCTATTTTATTTTATTTTATTTTATTAATTTTATTTTATTATTTTATTTTATTTTGAGACAGAGTCTCACTCTGTTGCCCAGGCTGGAGTGCAGTGGCACGATCTCAGCTAACTGCAACCTCCGCCTCCCGGATTCAAGCAATTCTCCTGCCTCAGCACCCCCTCGTAGCTGGGATTACAGGCACCTGCCACCACACCCAGCTAATTTTTGTACTTTTAGTAGAGACAGGGTTTCACCATGTTGGCTGGGCTGGTCTCAAACTCCTGACCTCAAGTGGTGTGCCTGCCTCAGCCTCCCAGAGTGCTGGGATTACAGGTGTGAGCCACCGCGCCCGCGACCCTATCTCTTAAAACAAACAAACAAAAAAAAAAAACAGACAAAAACAACAACAAACAAAGAGGAAAAGCAGGAAGTAAAGCTCACAGGTTCTCTCACTCACCAGAACAGACACCTCTCAGGGCCTCTCTGCCGAGCAGCACCCAGGGATCTGGGCCCCATGGTATTCCCCCTTGCTCCAGCAGAGATATCAGAAGTTGTTTAGGGAATAAAATGTTTCTCAAGGAGGAAAAACAAGGAATAGGAAAATGTGGGGAGTCAACCATTGTTGATTCTGGAACTCTTTTCAGCCCATCTTCTGCCTTTAGCAAGTGGAGGAAGAATTAGAACACCCAGGAGAACAAGCGAGGCGGGATCTCAGGGAAAGTGGAGCACACTACAGAAGGACCCCAACTCTCTTACTTCAGGAAGGAGCATAACACATCTGGCCCTGTGAGAGGGTGGGCTGAAATAGTGGTAGTATCCCACCCACATGGTAGGAGGCTAAGATCTCAGGAAAACAGGGATGGTGTAGGGACAGAGGGCTCAATTAGGGCATCAAAAAAATTTTCATTTCACATTTTGTCCAAAGCAGAACCTCTACTAGGGAACTGGGGACATCTGTTTCAATACTACAGAGAACCTAGGGCTCTCCCTGGCCAGCAGTCCCTGAGGCGGGTGAGTTGGGAAACTCAGTTGATGGAATTCTGAAAATGAGCTTATGAGAGATACCTCAGCCTATAAGAGGAAAGAAGCCAGGAAGCTCCAAAGTACAAAGGCTGAGTCCTAGAGAGGGCCTCACCCAGAGAAGCTACAGTCCTATATCTCCAATACCATCTCTGTACAGTGTCTTTTGAGCAGGCATCAGGCTGGCCCATTGCTTATAGGTGAAATAGAAGGTCTTATCCTTGATGGTCACTGGTTCCTGAAACAAAAGATTCCTACTCAAGCCCTGGGGAACAGGGGAAGGGGGCAGATGCGCTGTAGATAATTAGATGGCCAGATGAAGACCAACATAAAAAATCAATAGTATACCCCAGAATTCAGTTGGAAAATGGACAAGACCTATAGCGCACACACGCATGTGTGCACACATGCGCACGTGCCCCTTCATAAAAGAACTGAATAAATGATAAGAGAGAACATGTTCATAAGTGGAAAGCATGATTTTTCTAAAACTGTCATTTCTCATTTAATCTATAAGTCATTGCAATCCCAAAGGAAATCATTTTTTATTCTAAAGTTCTAAAGAATCTGGATTGTGAAGCTTATATGGAGGGACAGATGGAAAGACTAGTAAGAATATTTTTTGGGGGAAAAGGAAATTTGCTCTACCCAGATATCAATCCATACTATAACATTACAGTAATCATTTCCTGGCTGTACTCCTGCAATAACCTCCTAACTCAAATCTCATTCATTTTTCTCTCTTACATACCCAATAATGTGTGGGTGTGTAATAAAGTAGATTTTGCAAACATTAGTTTGAATGATCTGATAAAAAGTTCATGAAACAGTCAAAAAGTCTTTAATGGCTATCATTCTTCTTAGGGTGAAATCAAACTCTTTCCCGTGACCTCTAAGATCCTACAGATCTGGCCCCTACATCCTCTACAACTTCAGCCAGTGTAACTCTCTCCCTGGGCTCTGTCTAGTCCAGCACTCTGGCTTCCTTTTTTTTTCTTCAAACAAGTCAAACTCTTTCCTACCTCAAGGCCTTTGTATTTGTTCTTCCATCAGCCTAAAATTCTCTCCCCATGTCCTTTCTTTTTTTTTTTTTTTTTTTTTTTTTTTTTTTGAGACGGAGTCTTGCTCTGTCGCCCGGGCTGGAGTGCAGTGGCCAGATCTCAGCTCACTGTAAGCTCCGCCTCCCAGGTTCACGCCATTCTCCTACCTCAGCCTCCCAAGTAGCTGGGACTACAGGCGCCCGCCACCTCGCTCAGCTAGTTTTTTGTATTTTTAGTAGAGACGGGGTTTCATTGTGTTGGCCAGGATGGTCTCGATCTCCTGACCTCGTGATCCGCCCGTCTCGGCCTCCCAAAGTGCTGGGATTACAGGCTTGAGCCACCGCGCCCGGCCAATTCTTCCCTTTCTTTAGATCTCATTGAGGACATCGCCTGTTCAGTGAGTTGTAAAAACTCTGAGTGAAAAAGGCCTTGCCCAGTTGTACAATATCAAAGCCACACAAAAAGTGGCCCACCTCTTTCTCTCTCTGACCTCATCTCTAACTACAAGGTCTGGCTCCTTTTCCTTCTGAAATACTTGCCTTCTTTCTGTTGCTTAAAAACTCAAACACTTTAAGATTGTTCACACTTTAGGACCTTGCTGTTCCCTCTGCCTGGTTTGGTCCCCAAATTCATTCTGTTCAAATATCACCTCCTTCAAGAGGTCCTCTCTGACCTTCTTCCACTCCAGGCACTATAGTCACTTTCCATCCACTCACTTACCCTTCCATTTTGGCATGTATCATCCCCTGACAATGCAGTATACATTCACGGGTGTGTTGTGTGTGTCTCCCATTAGAGTTTACAGCTCCATGAAGGTACTGTCTTGGTCACCATTGGCACAAAGCAGAAACCCCATAAATATCTGTTAAATGAATGAATCTACAAAGTAAGAGCTCAGTAAGTTATGTAACTATTATTATTTCCCATTGTATCTGCAAAGCTTATTCCATGGCCTGGCATACAGAGTCTGCTCAGTATATACTTGCAGAATGACCAGGCCCCCAGGCGTAAGCTATTCTACACACACTATTTGCAGAGCAAATGTATTCCTCCAAAGGACTTTCCCTACTTACGCTGGTGGACTTCATCCGCAGAACGTGTGAATTTCCAGTTTCCAGAAAATTTTACTGGCAGTTGCCTCCCTCCACTTTACCAATTAAATGGATCTTCTCAAAATCATGTGCTGTCTCTAACCAAGACACATCTTAGTCTGGACAATCTCATTTAGCCTCAAATCACTTTCCCCCCAAAACACACAGTTTCTTGTGTATAGACACACATATACACTTGCTACAGCTGCCCTGCAATGGGTAAACCAGGTCAGGCCCCTGAGACCTGTACTGATTTCTCTGACAGCTGACCTAAGGCAGACTGTTAGGAAGCCCAACTCAGCTGGGACCATATTGTCTGCAGAAAGGCTGCATTCCCCTGGTTTCCTGCACTGCTCTCTGATTTTGGAAAAGGCAGAGTCTCGGGAACTAAGTGAGGAGAAGAGAGCCACAAATAAGCCCGACCTTCTCTTGCAGCTCAATATGTGCACTACTCCCCCTTATCATCCTGCCTAAAAATCTTTAGAACTATGGCTTGTCCTCCCACTCCAGGGTTACCTGGCCCCACCCTCAGCTGCAGAGTTATAAGTGCTCTTTCAGTTTATTGCTTCATCCAATTGCGGGCAAGACACAAGGTTTCTCAAAACATGCCACTACACTCCATAGTCCAGAACTGAATCTCAGCTACAGGAGAATCCTGGTCTCAGAGGAACTGCTTGGATTTGTAAAAGAAAATAAAATTTCAGGACCTTCTAAATTTATTATGTCAAGCGGAAAGTTAAGCCCTGGAGAGTCGCATATTATATATGCTATTCTTATTATCATTGTTTAACTCTCTTCCTCATTGTTCTTATTCTGTAAATGACTAGGAGAAACCAGAGACCAGATCTTCCCCCTTCCAATCACTGATCTTCATTGTAGATTAACTGTCTCCTTTATTATCCTGTACCTAACTCAGACCAGATGGTGCCCAAGACCCTATGACAGTTATATCTTCAGGGTGGAATGTTAAATACACCTTTCCTGGAAAAAAAGACCACCCAACTAATCAAATAATCGCAACTATGCATTAAACCTTACATAGAAATATGTTGAAATTCTATTACACTTCCCTGAACTTTGTCTATATAAACGATCTTAAACATCTACCCTTCGGAAGACTGACTTCATTCTTTGGAATCCGTGCTTCCTGGGCAACCCGTCCTTAGCTTTGCACTTGAATAAAAACTATCTTTAAACCAGATTCTGACTTTTTGATTATTTTAGGTTGACAGGTTGGAGTAGAAAATAGTTTTTACTAAATGTGTTAAAAGACCCTGACCATGACCAAGAGAGGCCGCCTCTGGAAGAAATCGGGCAGAGGACTGCTGAACCAATAAGGGCTTACAGGACAAAATGAAAGTGCAGGCTTGCCTACGGGTCAAAGCTGGAAAGAGTGCCCAGAAACAACAAGAAAAAGGCTCAAGTGCCCTGTGGGTAACGCTGGGCGCAGACCCGCTGGGATCACTGAGAAGACGGCCAGCCAATGTCATCAGCCACAACTAGGAAGGACGCCACAAAGGCCGGCGCAGAAAGCCCTCCAGGTGGGGAAGAACGAAATGGGCTCACGGGGTCTCCTCGCCCCGCCTGGGATCACCGACGGCCACGTCTCGCTTCCAGGCTGCGGCTCTCTGGTCAGAGGGCCAGCTTGCAGGTACACTCTCCCACGGGACCCCAGGGGCTCCACCTGGCGGCAGCGAGCCGGAAGTACGGCGGGAGCCTGGTTCTCTCTAGGAAGCCACAGGGTTCGCTTCTCGGTGGTGCGTTGGTCCAGAACCCTCACGTGACAAGTCAGCACAGGCTGCTCTTCTTACTGGTCAGTGTTGGAGATGCGCCCTGGTCCAGGCCCCTCCTTGCTCATTAGTGTTGATGATGCCCTGCTGCCTAGCGAATCTTGATGCAACCCTGCCTCCCCAGGCCTCCTAGCTGGCTACAGATGGGGCCACAGTGTAGCCCAGGAGGATGCACATATTTTGGGATTCGTCCTGCAATCCTGGTTGTCCACATGCAACTGGGATAGAAAAGCCAGACTTGCGGCCGGATGTGGTGGCTTCTGCTTGTAATCCTAGCATTTTGGGAGGCCGAGGCGGGCGAATCCCTTGCGCTCAGGAGTTCGAGACCAGCCTGGGCAACATGGCGAAACCCCGTCTCTACAAAAATTACAAAAACTTAGGGGCCGGGCGCGGTGGCTCACGCCTGTAATCCCAGCAATTTGGGAGGCCAACGTGGGTGGATCACGAGGTCAGGAGATCGAGACCATCCAGGCTAACACGGTGAAACCCTGTCTCTACTAAAAAATACAAAAAATTAGCCGGAAGTGGTGGCGGGTGCCTGTAGTCCCAGCTACTAGGGAGGCTGGAGGCAGGAGAATGGCGTGAACCCGGGAAGCAGAGCTTGCACTCCAGCCTGGGAGACAGAGAGCGACTCCGTCTCAAAAAAAAAAAAAAAAAAAAAAAAAAAAAATAGCCAAGCGTGGTGGCGCGTGCCTGTAGTCCCAGCTACTTGGGGGACTGAGACAGGAGGATCGCTTGAGCCCAGGAGGTTGAGGTGGCTGCAGTGAGCCAAGATTTCCCCACGCCACTCCAGCCTGGGGTACAAAGTGAGATCCTATAAAGAAAAAAAAAAAGAAAAGAAAAAGGAGGAGAGGAGGATTTGACCTCCAGGGCATGGCATCATATAGGGAAATATTAATAGCTGTTTGTATCTCTTCATAAGCCTTCGCCATTCCTAGGACCTTGTCCAGGGGGACTGGACTGGTAAAGATGAATCTAACTATCTCCAGTCTGTTCTCTATCGCTATTCCTTCTAAAGGCCTTGTTAACACAGCAAGCTTTGAGATACTGAGTGTTAACCTCCCCCGAGGGGAAGCCTACAAACTAGATAAGTAGCCCAATTACATACTCTCAAGTGCAGAGGTGTATTGGCCAAGCTTATTATAATTTGGACTGAACTGTAAGAGGCAGAGTTCTTCCCCTACAGCTTGTTAATTGCTGTTAAGACATAGAGAACAGGCTGGGCGCGGTAGCTCACGCCTGTAATTCTAACACTTTGGGAGGCTGAGGTGGGGGTATCACGAGGTCAGGAGTTCGAGATCAGCCTGGCCAAATTGGCAAAACCCTGTCTCTACTAAAAATACAAAAATTAGTTGGGCATGGTGGCACATGCCTGTAATCCCAGCTACTCGGTAGGCTGAGGAAGGAGAATCGCTTGAACCTGGGAGGTGGAGGTTGCAGTGAGCTGAGATCATGCCACTGCACTCCAGCCAGTGGGCAGCAAGGCTCCCTCTCGGGAAAAAAAAAAAAAAGATATAGAGAATAGGAAGTTTATGGAATGAGATGTGTCTGAAAGTGGTTCTAAGAAATTTCAGCTTGGGAAGATGACAGCTAGGGGCAGGGGCATTCAAGGAGAGCCAGGGAATACCCTACCGGAGACCTATTCTGGTAGAATAGGATATTCCAGAGACCTATTAGGAGGAATGGCAGTAGTGACCGAATTAAAGGAGAAATCATGCAGTCACACAGTTTTTGTTACCACCAAGACAGCTTCCATATTGGAGTGGATACGAAAATACAAAAAAAAAAAAAAAAAAAAAAAGAAAAAAGAAAGAAAGAAAGAAGCCGGGCACGGTGGCTCACGCTTGTAATCCCAGTACTTTGGGAGGCCGAGGCGGGCAGATCATGAGGTCAGGAGATCAAGACTATCCTGGCTAATACGGTGAAACCCCGTCTCTACTAAAACTACAAAAAATTAGCCAGGCGTGGTGGCGGGTGCCTGTAGTCCCAGCTACTCGGGAGGCTGAGGCAGGAGAATGGTGTGAACCCGGGAGGCAGAGCTTGCAGTGAGCCGAGATCGTGCCACTGCACTCCAGCCTGGGCAATAAAGTAAGACTCCGTTTCAAAAAAAAAAAGAAGGAAAGAAAGAAAAGAAAGAAAAGAAAAGAAAAGAAAGAAAGAAGGAAGGAAGGAAGGAAGGAAGGAGGAAGGAGAGAAAGAAAGAAAGAGAGAGAGAGAGAAGGAAGAAGGAAGGAAGGAAGGAAGGAAGGAAGGAAGGAAGGAAGGAAGGAAGGAAGGAAGGAAGGAAGGAGAAAGGAAAGAAAGAAAGAGAAAGGAAAGAAAGAGAGAAAGAAGAAAGAAAGAGAAAGAAAAGAAAAGAAAAGAAAGAAGAAAGAAAGAAAGGAAGGAAGAAAGAAAGAAAGAAAGGAAGGAAGGAAGGAAGGAAGGAAGGAAGGAAGGAAGGAAGGAAGGAAGGAAGGAAGGAAGGAAGGAAGGAAGGAAGGAAGAAAGAAAGAAAGAAAGAAAGAAAGAAAGAAAGAAAGAAAGAAAGAAAGAAAGAAAGAAAGAAAGAGAAAGAAAGAAAGAAAGAACAGACAGACAAGGGACAACTATAACCATAACTGAATCGAATGGAGAGCTATAGCCAGAGAGCCAGCCTTGCTACTGTTAAGTTGGTTGCACACATATATCCCAAACAGAAAGACCCAACTCACTCAACTATTGGTCCCAAACAGAAAGATCCAACTCACTCAACTATGGCCAGTTGGGTCAACTAAGACCCAACTCACTCAACTATGTGGCTGTTTACCCCAAAGACAGAGCCCCAAGGAAATCAGAGGAGACTATATCCCCATTTCCCTAACCCCACCAGCTATTCCACCCACTGACCAGTCACAAACCATCATCAGAGGAAGATGTGAATGCAGTCTGAGAGATCACTGAGAGCCAAAAAACGTTAATGGAGTATAACCAACACCAAGGCAGAATGAACTGTCAAAGATAAATTTATGAAAGCTTCCAAGCAGAAGAGAAAAAAAAACAACAACCCTGAAGCTTCTCAGTTATCTTAGTTGTCAGGAGACATACAGCAATAGAAATGAGGGAAAAGGTTGTGATCTAATTAGCAGCAGGCACCTTTTGGGTGTCTGATCAGCCCGGTTAACCACCCCCTCCCACAGGATGGGGCCCTGGAAGCCTCATTTACATTACATGACCTAGCTCCCCTGGGCCATAGGAGTAAACCAGAAGTGAACATCTAACCCAAACTGAGCAAATCCTATTGTCTCTCCCAAGAATTAGGAATTAAGTCTGAGAGTCTAACTCAGTTTGGACTGGCTTCTGGAATGGAGTTATACACTCGGGACCTCTGGCAATTTCTGCCCTATGCCTAGGATCAGAGAAAGCAGGAAAGCAAAGAGCAAAAGAGGGATCAGAAGTGAGGAAAGAGCTGAGACTGAACCTGAGTGCGCTGCCTGTTGTTCCTGATTGCTTGGATTTTCCACGCTCCAGAACTTCTAGTTGCATTCTTGCCTTTAGGTGCCAGGGTACATGCAGAAATCCTCATAATAAATTAAGTGTATTTAAGTTAATTCAAGTAGGTTTCTGCTATTTTTAAACAGAATCCTAAATAACACACTTAGCTGTCACTGTTAAAGGCCAAAGTCTGAAAACGACACAACTTAGTTAACAGACATCCATCTGTCTTTCCCGAAGAAAGCGGACATTCCTTATGCAAATCTTGAACTAACAAGTAGAGGGGAGTATGAGCTGTTTTTGCTCAAATTCTCACATAAATAGTTGGATTTCTTCCCACACCAACAACCAATTCTTCAGCTCTCTGGACACCAGCTAGGTGTCTAACAATTCAGCTCTGGCACTAACTACCCAGAGTTAGCATCAAACCATACAGGTTAAAGGCTCAGTCCCACAAGACTGTCCTCACTTCAGATGCCAATCACAGGGCCACTGTAATTCTGTTCCCATAACCCTCTTCTCACATTTGATAATGTGCTAGAATGGCTCACAGAAATCAGGAAGGCACTTTACTTCCTCTTACTGATTTATTATAAAGGAGACAACTCAGGAACAGCCAAATGGAAGAGACGCAAAGGGCAAGGTATGGAGGGAGGGGCATGGACCTTCCATGCGCCACCCTCCAAGCACCTGCATGTGTTCACAAACCTGGAAGCTCTCTGAACTCCCTTGTTTAGGGTTCATATGGAAGTTTCATTACATAGGGATGACTGATTACATTATTAGCCATTGATAATTAGCTTAGCCTTCAGCCCCTCTCCCCTTCCCAGAGGATGGAGGTTGGGGTTGAATGTTTCAGCCCTCTAATTAGTCCTTGACCTTTCTGCCATCAGACCCCATCCCTAAGCTATCTCAGGGACCTCAGCTACCAGTCGTCTCATTAGCACACAAAAGACACATTACTCTGGAAGTTGTAAGGGTCTCAGAAGCTCACGTGCCAAGAACTAAGACTGCATATTATATATAAAAAAAAGATGCTCTTATCACTAGGAAATTACAAGGATTTTTAGCAGCTTTATGCCAGAAACTGGGGAAAAAGACAAATATATCTTTCTTACTGTATTACAGTATCACAGGGGGAAAAGTCAGTATGTTTAGATATAACCATTTCAGTTTCCGAAGAAATAGAAGGCCAGGTGCAATGGCTCATGCCTGTAATCCCAGCCCTTTGGGAGGCCGAGGCAGACGGATCACCTGAGGTCAGGAGTTCAAGACCAGCCTGGCAAATGTAGTGAAACCCCCGTCTCTAGTAAAAATACAAAAATTAGCCAGACGTGGTGACTCATGCCTGTAATCCCAGCTACTCAGGAGACTGAGGCAGGAGAATAGCTTGAACCCGTGAGGCAGAGGTTGCAGTGAGCCAAGATTGCGCCATTGCACTCCAGCCTGGGTAACAGAGTGAAATTCCATCTCAAAAAAAAAAAAAAAAAAGAAGAAATAGAAACTCCTTGGAAGAACATTATGCTGGAATCTAAGTGATAATGAGTTTATTTTTACACATCTATTCCCACTATGAAACTCATGGCCCCTATCAGAAAACACCTGAGTATCTATTAAATACCAGAAAACTGGGCATCATTAATACCTGAATTAAAAAGAATGACACATTATTCATCTATTTTCAGCACCTACTATAAGTACTGTAGAAGCTGTGTAATAACGTTTGTGTAACAATGCAGTGGTGGGGGGGAACCCCTCTAAATAGCTGTTCAATGAATAAAGAAAAAAATAAATGAGAAAATAAACTTCACCAATCAAATCCATAAATCTCTTGGCTATGAAAACTAGGGCAGATCCATTTATTTTTCCCTACACTCCTTGCTTTCTTCTCCTCTTACAATTTCCTATCTTCCAAATCATACTTAGAAGCTCCTTTTTTCTGAAGCCTGGCTAGTTGAGAAGTCTCTCATTCCCTCTTCCTTGCTATCATCCTCCCAGAACCCCTAAGGCCCTTTCTGTTTAATGGTGCTTTGGAGAAGTAAATAGAACTAAAATTTTGTATGTATGTCTGTGTCCATTTTGACTGCTTTACTTAGCAGTAATTCTGGGTTCTTTGCATATTCTGCAAGATCTGACGATAGCTGGGAAATCAAAGTTGGTTTTTGATTTTTCTTCTCCTAAACTCTATGTATTGTACAAACCTTATCAAGGAATGAAAATAAATTCCCCAACATCTCACCAACCATTTAATTTCTCCCTATGCCAAGGTAACTTTTTGGGGTGGTGGAAATTTTCTAACTCTTGCTTATACATTTGCATTCATTTATCAAAAGTCATCAAACTGCATACCTTAAAAAGGGTGAATTTACTTTATGTAAAGCATATCTCAATAAACCTGATCAAAACCAAAACCAAAATCTCTCTATGCCCTCTCTTGCATACATAATTTTATGGTGTTAACATTTTTCTCTTTACTCAAACTCCTTAAGAAGCCTGGAGTCATGTCAGCAGGCCAGTCAAATATATATACGTACACACACACACACACACACAGAGTATATCTGCATATCTATATCTATATAGATATATAGATATAAAAGATATAGATTTTTTTTTCAGATATGTCGCCCAGGTTGGAGTGCAGTGACATGATTTTGGCTCACTGCAACCTCCACCTCGTGGGTTCAAGCGATTCTCCTGCCTCAGCCTCCCAAGTAGCTGGGATTACAGGCACCCACCACCATGCCCACCTAATTTTTGCATTTTTAGTAGAGATGGGGTTTTACCATATTGGCCAGGCTGGTCTCAAACTGCTGAACTCAGGTGATCCACCCGCCTTGGCCTCCCAAAGTGCTGGGATTACAGGCGTGAGCCGCTGCACCCAGCCTATATATCTATATCTACTTATCTATCTATATATATATAGAGAGAGAGTGGCTTGGTCTCACAACTCAACTCTAGCATAGCACATGATGCTTAGCAGACTTATCTTTTTTAAATTAAATTTTTAAAAATTATTTTTAGTAGAAACACGGTTTTGCTATGTTGCCCAGGCTGGTCTTGAACTCCTGATTTCAAGTAACACTCCTACCTTGGCCTCCCAAAGTATTGGGATTACAGGTGTGAGCCACCACACCTGGCTACAAATTTCCTTAAACATTCCTTTCTGGTAACTCAAAGTTCTTAGACCACACTTTGTTTTTCTAAACAATTACAAATTAAAGAATCTCTGGCCCTGAACGGTGGCTGACACGTGTAATCTTAGCACATGCCTGTAATCCCAGCACTTTGGGAGGCTGGAGTGGGTGGATCACTTGAGGTTGGGAGTTCGAGACCAGCCCAGCCAACGTGGTGAAACCCCATCTCAATTCAATTGCGCCACTGCTCCAGCCTGGGCAACAAAGTGAGACTCTGTCTCAAAAAAAAGAAGAATCTCTGAACCCACCTATGACCTGTACTCCCCTGCTTCAAGATATCTTGCCTTTTGGGACCAAACCAAGGTATAACCTGCATGTATTGATTGATGGTTTTTTGTGTAACTTCTGCTTCCCTGAAATGTATAAAACAGAATTACATTCTGACTGCCTCAGGACTACTTACTCAAGGTTTCCTGGGTTTGTGTTTTCTGCAGGCCATGGTCACTCACATTGGCTCAGGTTAAACATCTCTGAAATATTTTTCATAGTTTGTTTTTTTTTACATTAACACAAAATAAAAGCGATTTTCTTAGTATCGTATTCCCACTTCATTTTTTGAAAAAAAACCTTTGTGGCAGGGTGCAGTTGCTCATGCCTGTAATCCCAGCACTTTGGGAGGCTGAGGCAGGCAGTTCACCTGAAGTCAGGAGTTTGAGTCCACCCTGACCAACATGGAAAAACCCTATCTCTACTAAAAATACAAAATTAGCTGGGCCTGGTGGCGTATGCCTGCAGTCCCAGCTACTCGGGAGGCTGAGGCAGGAGAATTGCTTGAACCTGGGAGGCGAAGGTTGTGGCGAGCTGAGATCACGTCATTGCACTCCAGCCTGGGCAACAAGAGTGAAACTTTGTCTCAAAAAATAATAAATCAATAAATAAACCTATGCATGTCGTTATACTGTCCTGAAGCAGTGATTCTGAGACGGGTTAGTCTCTAGGCAGTAGGCCAAACCAGTGAGATCATAATGTCTGGTAAGATCAGTGTCAGTCTGTTTTCTGTTGCTGTAACAGAGTATCACAGATTGGGTAATTTATAAAGAAAAGAAGTTTATTTAGCTCAGGGTTCCCAGAGCTGGGAACTGTGAAGGAGCCATATCTGGCCTTCTTACTGTGTCATAACATGACAGAAAGCAAGAGGGCAAGAGCATGCATGTCAGCTCAGGTCTCCCTTCCTCTTCTTATAAAGCCATCAGTACCATCATGGGGGCCCCAAGCTGATGACTGAGTCTAGTTCTAATCATCTCTTAATACTGGTACAATGGGGATTAAGTTTCTTTCTTTCTTTCTTTGTTTTTTTTTTTTTTGAGACACAGTCTTACTCTGTCACCCAGGTTGGAGTGCAGTGGCATGATCTCAGCTCACTGTAACCCCTGCCTCCTGGGTTTAAGCAATTCTCCTGCATCAGCCTCCTGAGTAGCTGGGATTACAGGCACCTGCTATCACACCTGGCTAATTTTTGTATTTTTAGTAAAGATGGAGTTTCACCACATTGGCCAGGCTGGTCTCAAACTCCTGACCTCCCAAAGTGTTGGGAATATAGGCGTGAGCCACCGTGTTAGGCGGGGATTAAGTTTCAACATGCGTTTTGGTGGGGACATTTAAACCCTAGCATTCTGCCCCTGCCAACTACCCCAAACTCATGACCTTCCCACAAATAAAATATATTCATTCCATCCTACTGGCCCCCAAAAGTCTTAAATCACTTAGCTATCAACTCAAACAGTCCAGAGTGTCATCTGAATCAGATATGGGCATAACTCAAGGGATGATTCCTCCTGAAGTGACTTCTCTCCAGCTGTAAACCTGTGAAGTCAAAACAAGTTACCTACTTCCAAAATACAATGGTGAAATGGGCATAAGATAGATATTCCCATTCCAATGGGGGAGAGAGTCAAGAAAAAAGGGGTAACTGGTCCCAAGTAAGTCTAAAACCCCAAAAAAAACAAACCAAAACAAAACAAAAAACATTAAATCTTAAAACTTCAGAATGCTCTTTCAGTCCATGTGCAATCTTCTGGACACACTCAGAAGTTTGGGCCTCCAAAGCCTCAGGCAGCCCCACCCCTATGTCTTTGCTGGGCTGGGTCCACATTTCAACTCTCTGAGGTTGGAGTCTCATGACCACAGCTCTCCCAGGCTGGCATTGCACATTGGTAGCTCTATAGTTTGGGGGTGTGGGTGGCAGTCTTCTAGGCTGTGAGTTTTCCAAATCTTTCCACTCTACTTCCCTTTCAAATATAAGTTGTGTTTAAATCATCTCTTCCCTCTTATTTTACTGTAAGCAGTTCAAACTAGCCATGCAATAGCCTATATGCTTTTGCTGCTTAGACATTTCTTCCATCAGATATTCTATTTCATCACTCTTAAATTCTGCCTTCCATAAAGCCTGACATAGACACAGCTCAGCCAAGTTCTTTGCTACTCTATAACAAGGATGGCCTTTGCTCCAGTTTCCAATACCATTTTATTCAATTCCATCTGAGACCTTATCAGAATGGCCTTTACTGTCCATATTTATATCAACATTCTTGTCATGATCACCTGAGTACAGCTGACCCTGGAACAACTCAGGGGTTATGGGCACCAACTTCCATGCCATGTATAACTTTTAACTCCCCAAAAATGTAACTACTAATAGTCTACTGTTGACCAGAAGCCTTACTGAAATATAGTTGTTAACACATATTTTTTATGTTATGCATGTTAGATACTATATTCTTATAATAAAGCTAGAGAAAATATTAAGAAAGTCATAAGAGAAATTATATTTAGTAAATATAATTAACTATATTATACGGATCATCATAAAGGTCTTTATCCTTGTCATTTCATGTTAAGCAGGCTGAGAAGGGGAGGGGAGGGGGACTGGTCTTACCATCTCAGGGGTGGCAGAGGCAGAAGAAAGTCCGTAAGTGAACCCACACAGTTGAAACCCAAGTTGTTCAAGGATCAACTGTAATCTCTAAGAAGTTTCAGACTTTCCCTAGTCTTCTCTTCTAAGCCTTGGCCAAAATCACCCTTAATGCTCCATTAGATAATATAGGCTTTGTCTGACCTGATCTTCCAAATTTTTCAAGCCTCTACCCATTACTCAGTTCCAAAGCCACTTCTACATTTTTATGTAAATGTCAGAGCAGCAAACCTACTTACGACTACCAATATTCTGTCTTCTTACGTTTTGTGTGACTCTAACTGAATACCATATACTGGGTAATTTATACAGAATAGAGGTTTATTTAGTTCACAGTTCTGAAGGCTGAGAAGTCCAATATAAAGGTGCAGGCATCTGGTGAGGGCTTACTTGCTGCATCATGACATGGCAGGAAGCATCAAAAGGCAAGACAGAGCAAGCATGTGTCCCAGTTCACATTGCTCTTCCTCTCCTCATAAAGCCACCAGTCCCATCGCAGAGGCTCCACCCTGATGAACTTATCTAATTCTAATCACTCTTAAAGACCCCCCACCCAGTACTATTAAAATGGGGATTAAGTTTCAACATGAATTTTGCTGGGGATATTCAAACCATAGCAATCTCTCTCCAGCTATAAACCTGTGAAGTCAAAACAAGTTATCTACTTCCAAAATACAATGGTGAAATGGGCATAAGATAGACATTCCCATTCCAATGGGGGAAACAGGCAAGAAAAAAGGGGTAACTGGTCCCAAGTAAGTCTAAAACCCAACCAAAAAACAAAACAAAACAAAACACACTGAAACTTAAAACTTAAACCATAGAAAAAATTTCTTGGTGTCACTAAAACAGTTCTTTATAAAATTAACTTAAAACTGCCACCAATAAAATTCAGATTTAATCATAGGGAAATCTGGAGTAGGTGTGAGAACATATCCAAGGGCCTGCATAGAAACTCATCAGAAATGGACTCACTTCTGAGGAACTACAGCAAGTCCTGGTCAGGTTTCTCTTCTCTTTGCCTCTGGTGCTCACCAGTGTGATGCCAACAAGTTCAGTCCATGTATAGCTTTAGAGATTACTATACTCAGGCATCTACTCTAAAGGGTACAAGTCCAAGTCACTTTTCGTACCTACATATATGAGTGGGTACTGAAATCCAACAGATATGAAAAAGAATAGAGGCTGGAACTGGTGGCTCATGCCTGTAATCCCAGCACTTTGGGAGGCTGAAGTGGGAGGATCACTTGTGTCCAGGAGTTTGAGACCAGCCTGGGCAACATGGCAAAACCCTGTCTCTACAAAAAATACAAAAATAAGCTGGGTGTGGTGGTGTATGCCCCCAGGGCTCAAGCAATCCTCCCATATCAGCCCTCTGAGAAGCTGGGAGGCTGCACTACCTCCCAGCTTCTTGGGAAGCTGAGGTGGAACGATTGCTTGAGCCCCAAAGTCAACACTGCAGTCATCCATGATCACACCACTGCACTCCAGCCTGGGTGACAGAGCAAGACCCTGTCTCTAAAAAAAAAGGAAAATGTAAAAAGAAAATAAAGAAGGAACCCAAACTGAAAAACCACGTCCCCTTCCAATAAAGCTCAAAGACATAATTTTACATTATTGCTATCAATGCCAACTCATCACTTCATTTTCTTCTTGCATAAACAGGACCCTCATAATTTTTTATGCTACCAAGGTAATAAAAAATTCCAAGTTTTAAATTCTTTCAGTGAGCCTTGCCACTGGTCCACCAAATGGCCCTCCTTAAATCCTGAAAGCAGGCTGGATGCAGTGGCTCATGCCTGTAATCCCAGCACTTTGGGAGACTGAGGTGGGTGGATCACCTGAAGTCAGGATTTTGAGACCAGCCTGGCCAACATGGTGAAACCCTGTCTCTACTAAAAATACAAAATTAGCTGGGCGTGGTGGTGCATGCCTGTGGTCCCAGCTACTCAGGAGGCTGAGGCATGAGAATCACTTGAACCCTGGAGGCAGAGTTTGCAGTGAGCCAAGATCGCACCATTGCACTCCAGCCTGGGTGACAAGAGTGAAACTCTGGCTCAAAAAACAAACAAACAAACAAACAAAAGAACTCCTGAAAGCAATCATTGGAAACTTTATCTGATTATCTTCTCCCATAGACTTTGCATTTCTCCTAGTCTCTAATTATAATACCCCATCTCATCATAATCATAATGCCATATGCCCTAAACCCCAAAATGTTCTGCAAATTTTTCCAACTCCAGTAGCCCCAGAAGAAAGATGCAGACTGATAATACAGCCCAAATGTGGACATGATAAGGAATTAAGTGCTGCCATTTCCTACCTGGGGGATAAAATAAACTAATCAAACATGGTCCTTAAGTGTGAGAACTTAAAATGAAGTTAGGAAAACAGTAACCACTTATACAACACAAGGCCAGAGGAATATCAGTAGACACAATCAGGAGACCAGTGGAATCCCTAACTTGAGGTGCAATTGATGTTGAGAACATAAGGGGGCTTACAGGGAGTGAGACAAAGGATTCGGGCTATGAGGGGATGACTTCCCAGAAGAAGTGAGATCCTGAAAGAAATGTACTATTTGGACAGGTGAAGGACTGGCCTTTTCAGATGAGGGAAGCAGCAGGAAGAAAGGCAAAAAGGGAGGAAGTACCACTGCATGTGAAGAAGATAAGGGAGGCCCTGGTGGGGCTGGGATAGAGCAGATATGTTGGGGAGGCAGAGGAAAGAGGACAGCGGAGGGGCAGTAGGGCTTAACTGCAGATAGCCCTGTTCCATTGGTGAGTTTCTTTCTAGTATGCCACTTCTGATGCTGAATGAAACTTGCATTCCATCTGAAGGCTTTCCCGCACTCCTTACACTCATAAGGTTTCTCCCCAGTGTGAACTCGCTGATGCTGAACCAGAGTGATCTTCTGACTGAATGTCTTCCCACATTCCTGGCATTCATAGGGTTTCTCCCCAGTGTGGATTCTCTGATGCACTACGAAGTGGGAGCTACAACTGAAAGTTTTCCAACATTCATTACATTTGTAGAGTTGTTCCCCAGTGTGGAACCTCTTGTGCTGAAGAAATATCGAACTGCGGTGGAAGGCCTTGCCACACTCTTTACATTCATAAGGTTTCTCCCCAGTGTGGATTGTCTGATGCTGAATCAGAATTGGATTAGAACTCAAACTCTTCCCACACTCCTTACATTCATAGGGCTTCTCCCCAGTGTGAATTCGTTCATGGATGATGCAGTCATAGCTACACCTGAAGACTTTCCCACATTCCTTACATTTAAAGGGCTTCTCCCCAGTATGGATTCTCTGATGCTGAATCAGTTTTGAATTATAGCTGAAGGTTTTCCCACAGTCAGTACATTCATAGGGCCTCTGTCCACCATGGAGCTTCTGATGCTGAAAAAGGTGAGAATTTTGACCAAACGCTTGTCCACATTCCTCACATGAGTATGGTTTCTCTCCAGTGTGGATTTTCTGATGCCATGACAGTTTTGAGTTATATCTGAAGGTTTTCCCACATTCTTTGCATGTGTAGGGCCTCTCATTAGTGTGAATTCTCTGATGCTGGTGAAAGTGTGAATGTGGGTTGTAGTAACTGCCACACTAACCACATTTATAAAACACCTGTTCTTTGGCAAAGTCTTGCTTTGTAATGAGATGTGTGCTGACACTACTTTCTTCCAATTTCCTGGCTATCTCCTCCCTTTCAATGGTGGAAGATTTATGATCCTGGACTGTCAAATCTGTGCAATCCCCTATCTTTGTTTTCTTCCTTGTATCATGTTGTGACTTCTCTAACCTGTCCTTGAAGTCAGGGTGCTGGGGAATGTCCATCAGCAGTCCCTCCACTATCAGTCTGTGGGACTCTGATTCTTTAGAAATGTTTAGCTGTGCAGTTTGTTCCTCATTCTTAGTCTTGGTCTTACCACCTAGCATGATAAAAAGAAAACACAAGAGTCCCTTATTTATGCCAGAAGGGAAAGGGATTAATCAGTATCAGCCTGCCCTAGACACATGAATTTTTTTTTTTTTTTGAGATGGAGTTTCACTCTTGTTACCCAGGCTGGAGTGCAATGGCATGATCTTGGCTCACCACAACCTCTGCCTCCCAGTTTCAAGCGATTATCCTACCTCAGCCTCCCAAGTAGCTGGGATTATAGGCATGCGTTAGCATGCCCGGCTAATTTTTTGTATTTTTCGTAGAGACAGCATTTCTCCATGTTGGTCAGGCTGGTCTTGAATTCCTGACCTCAGGTGATCCACCCACCTCAGCCTCCCAAAGTGCTGGGATTACAGGTGTGAGCCACCACGCCCACTAGACACATGAATTTTTTGAGACAGACATAGCCACCTGATGGTACCTCAAAGGGAAAGTAAACAAACTGGAGGTTATGAAGGTAAGCAATCCCATAAGGATGACAAAAAACAAAAACAGTGTGGATGGCAGAAGCTATTGATTTGAGGCAAATGGTTAAAGAAAAATGGGAATGGGGTGAAGTTGCAGGAAGGGGAAGCAATAAAGAAAAATAGAGGAAGCCAAAAGTGAGAAAAGCAATCTCTAAACCAGAGAAGAGAAAGATGGGTAGGCAGCTGTAGTACCACATAGTATCCAGAGGGCTGGGAGGTACTGTCTACAACAGTGGATCTCAAAGTCCAATAAAACCTGTCAAAATACTTTAAAATATTCTGTAATTTTTAAATAAATGTTCTCTAGTTCTCTATCACAAGCATGGCTGGACAGAAAGCAGTTTGTAACACTGCTGTTTACAAAGGGTTCATGAGAAGACCACAATTTAAAAACCCAAGTGCTGTCCTTTGGGAGACTGACCTTTGAAAGGAAAAAAGACAGGTTCAGCCAAGAACCTACTCATAATGGAGATGGCAATTGGATCGGGGGCATGGGGATCATGCTTTCACTGGTAGCACCACAACATAGAAATCTTTTTTGCCTTGTCAAGCACCAAAGATCTGACAAATGAAACTTTCATCTTAGTGTTTTTCAAGCCTTGTTGACCATGACTCAACATTTTGGATCCTAAAACAATACAGACATGCTTACACACACACACAGCTGAAACCGAAACAAAACAACGTCCTTATTAAGAGTGATGTACTCACGCCGGGCGCAGTGGCTCATGCCTGTAATCCCAGCACTTTGGGAGGCCAAGGCAGGTGGATCACCTGAGGTCAGGAGTTCGAGATCAGCCCAGCCAACATGGTAAAACCCGTCTCTACTAAAAATGCAAAAAAGTAGCCGGGTATGGTGTCGGGCACCTGTAATCCCAGCTACTCATGAGGCTGAAGCATGAGAATCGCTTGAGCCCGGGAGGCAGAGATTGTAGTGAGCCAACATCATGCCACTACACTCCAGCCTGGGGGAAAGAATGAGACTGTGTCTCCAAAAAAAAAAAAAAAGATGCATTCACAATAGACTTTATACTACTTTAGTCTTTATTTACACCTAATACAGTGTAGTCTAAGTTTTAAAAGCTGGTAACAACTCATTGATGAGTTGCAACCCAGAGTTAAAGAATATGGTTCTAGATTTTCAAGAACAGTGGTCTCAAATGGTGGTCCCTGGACCACTATCATCTGGGAACTTGTTAGATATGCAAATTAATGGGGCTGGGTTTGGTGGTGTGTGCCAGTAGTCCCACCTAATTAGGAGGCAGAGGTGAAAGAATTACTTGAGCCCAGGAATTTGAGACCAGCCTAGGCAAAATAACAAGACCCTATCTTGAAAAAAAAGAAAAAGAAATGCAAATTCTCAGCCCTACACCAGTCTACTGAATTCGAATCTTTGGAGGTGGCATCTGGCAATCTGTGTTTTAACAAGCTCTGCAAGTAATTCTGATACATACCAGAATTTGAAATTTACTAATCTATAAACTACAAAAGACAGATTGAGGCTGCTCTTTTCATTGTTTAAGGCTGCACTTTCCCAAAAGGTGGCCACTAGCCACATGTGGCTATTTAAGTGTAAATTAATTAAAATGGAATAAAATTAAAAACTCAGTTCTTTGTTACACTAGGCACACTTCAGGTGCTCATGTGATTCATCTGGCAGGCTAAATAGACAATGTGCACCTGTGGCAAAGGGCAACACTAACAACTGCAGGCAGGATACTGGGAAAGCCTCTAGATGATCTGAAACGCTGAAGTCAATTTAAGGCATTGATTAAGGCAAAGTGGGGGGATTAGAAAGGAGCATTTGCCTTACAGAGGCTCTGAATAGCATAAAAGATTGACAGAATATGATAACAGAGCCCACAGAATGAGGAAGGCTATATACCAAATCTCTGATTGGTCTTTACATTTATCTCAATTCCATGTCTTTCAAAAAAGAAAACCATTCATTCCCAATACATAAACAAGCTTTCTTTCAAAAGCTAATGTAAAATTCAGTGTTTAGGAATTTAGAAAAATTCCATTTACATATATAGTTTTATACACACACACAAAATGTTCTTATAAAAACAAGTTCTAGCCGGGTGTGGTGGCTCACACCTGTAATCCCAGCACTTGGGGAGGCTGAGGTGGGAGAATCACTAAGGTCAGGAGTTCAAG